>NC_090445.1:1097903365-1098565588 GCF_031143425.1 Pleurodeles waltl | reverse complement strand
ACACTTGACCAATGTTCTCCCCCAGGTGAGTATACTTCAATTGAGAGTTCACTAACAGATGTATTTTAGCATGTGAACGCTGTGCTAGTGTTTGTAGTTGCAGGAACAGTGCCTGCTGGGAGTTGTAGTCATGTCATGTACATGTCATGTACTACACCCACATGACAAATGTTAACTGCCCAGGTGTGTACCCTTACATTGATAGGTAACAAACAGGAGTATTTGGAGAAGTGGCCGCTGGTCTATTGTTTGGAGTTATAGAACAGTGCATGTTGGGAGTTTGAGTAATATCAAACCCTGTACTACACACACTCTACAAATGTAATCTCCCCAAGTGAGAACACTTAAAATGAGAGTTGCCAAATAGAGGTCTTTGGACTTGTGGACACTGGGCTGGTGAGTGGAGTGACAGTAAAAGTGCTAAAAGCTGAGCTATGAACATGCATGACATTGCATTTTGGTGTCATTTTGAGTGTTGTAACTTACCTGACTCCACTCCCCCAGGTATTCCTATCAAGCCCTCAATATGTAGGATGGCCAAGACCTTCTCCTCCCATGAAAAGAGATGTACAGGTGCACTGGGAGGGCCACCACCAGTCTTGGCTTGCAGCTGGTGCCTGGAGACCAGGGAATGAACTTTGCCCCGGTGATCATGCCACCTCTTCCTAATGTCCTCCTTTGTGCGCAGGGTGGTGCCTACAACATTTGCTCTGTCTACAATCCTGTCCCACATTTCCATTTTCCTACTGAGAGGAGTATTCTGGACTTCTTTGCCCCCCAACTGTGGCTCTGCTCGTATGATTTCATCCACCATGACTCTTAACTCATCCTCAGAAAAACGGGGATTTTTGGAACGTGAAAGGTGACAAGTTTAAATTTGTAATACATCAGGAGCTTTGTTTTATTCCATGAGCAGTATATTAATAACAATATAAGTTTAAAAACAACATGTTTTGTTGAAATGTGCAAATTCTTGCAGGAAGGTAGCCTCTTTCTAGCCTTGTTACCCCCACTTTTGGCCTGTTTGTGAGTATATGTCAGGGTGGTTTTACTGTCTCACTGGGATCCTGCTAACCAGGGCCCAGTGCTCATAGTGAAAACCCTATGTTGTCAGTGTGTTTGATATGTGTCACTGGGATACTGCTAGCCAGGACCCCAGTGCTCATATGTTTGTGGCCTATATGTGTTCCCTGTGTGGTGCCTAACTGTATCACTGAGGCTCTGCTAACCAGAACCTCAGTGTTTATGCTCTCTCTGCTTTCTAAATTTGTCACTGCAGGCTAGTGACTAAATTTACCAATTCTCATTGGCACACTGGTACACCCATATAATTCTCTTGTACATGGTACTTAGGTACCCAGGGTATTGGGGTTTCAGGAGACCCCTGTGGGCTGCAGCATTTCTTTTGCCACCCATAGGGAGCTCAGACAAGTCTTACACAGGCCTGCCACTGCAGCCTGAGTGAAATAACGTCCACGTTATTTCATAGCCATTTTTCACTCCACATAAGTAACTTATAAGTCACTTAAATGTCTAACCCTCACTTAGTGAAGGTTGGGTGCCAAGTTACTTAGTGTGTGAGCACCCTGGCACTAGCCAAGGTGCCCCCACATCGTTCAGGGCAAATTCCCCAGACGTTGTGAGTGCGGGGACACCATTACACGCGTGCACTATACATAGGTCACTACCTATGTATAGCATCACAATGATAACTCCGAACATGGCCACGTAACATGTCTAAGATCATGGAATTGTCACCCCAATACCATTCTGGTATTGGGGAGACAATTCCATGATTCCCCCGGGTCTCTAGCAGAGAACCCGGGTATGCCAAACTGCCTTTCCGGGGTTTCCACTGCAGCTGCTGCCAACCCCTCAGACAGGATTCTGCCCTCCTGGGGTCAAGGCAGGTCAAGGAAGGCAGAACAAAGGATTTCCTCTCTGAGAGAGGGTGTTACACCCTCTCCTTTTGGAAATAGGTGTGAAGGGCTGGGGAGGAGTAGCCTCCCCCAGCCTCTGGAAATGCTTTGATGGGCACAGATGGTGCCCATCTCTGCATAAGCCAGTCTACACTGGTTCAGGAACCCCCCAGCCCTGATCTGGCACGAAACTGGACAAAGGAAAGGGGAGTGACCACTCCCCTGACCAATACCTCCCAGGGGGGGTGCCCAGAGCTCCTCCAGTGTGTCCCAGGCCTCTGCCATCTTGGAAATAGAGGTGTTGGGGGCACACTGGACTGCTCTGAGTGGCCAGTGCCAGCAGGTGATGTCAGAGACCCCCTCTGATAGGCTCTTACCTTTCTTGGTAACCAATCCTCCTTTCTTGGTAGCTAAACCTCCTTTTCTGGCAATTTAGGGTCTCTCCTCTGGGGTATTCTTCAGATAACGAATGCAAGAGCTCACCAGAGTTCATCTGCACTTCCCTCTTCGACTTCTGCCAAGGATCGACCGCTGACTGCTCGAGGACGCCTGCAAAACAGCAACAAAGTAGCAAGACGACTACCAGCAACATTGTATTGCCTCATCCTGCCGGCTTTCTCGACTGTTTCCATGTGGTGCATGCTCTGGGGGTCACCTGCCTTCACCCTGCACTGGAAGCCAAGAAGAAATCTACGGTGGGTTGACGGAATCTTCCCCTGCTAACGCAGGCACCAAAAGTCTGCATCACCTGTCCTCTGGGTCCCCTCTCATCCTGACGAGCGTGGTCCCTGGAACACAGGAACTCTATCCAAGTGACTCCCACAGTCCAGTGCTCCTTCAGTCCAAGTTTGGTGGAGGTAAGTCCTTGCCTCCCCACGCTAGACTGCAAACCTGTGTACTGCGTGATTTGCAGCTGCTCCAGCTCCTGTGCACTCCTCCAAGGATTACTTCGTACAAAGCCTAGCCTGGGTCCCCAGCACTCCGTCCTGCAGTGCTCAACCCTCTGAGTTGGCCTCTGACGTCGTGGGACCCTCCTTTGTGACTCTGAGCCAGCTCTGGTTCACAAATCTTCTAAGTGCCTGCTCTGGTACTTCTGCGGGTGCTGCCTGCTTCTGTGGGGCTCTGTTGCTGAGCACCCCCTCTGTCTCCTCCTCCACGGGGCGACATCCTGGTCCTTCCTGGTCCCCAGCAGCACCCAAAAACCTCTACCGCAACCGCTGCAGCTAGCAAGGCTTGTTTGCGGTATTTCTGCGTGGGAACACTTCTGCAACCTTCAGCACGCCGTGGGACATCTTCCATCCAAAGGAGAAGTTCCTAGCTCTCTTCGTTGTTGCAGAATCCTATGCTTCTTCCATCCGGAGGCTGCTTCCTTGCACCTTCATCCGGGGTTTCCTGGGCTCCTGCCCCCCCTGGACACTATCTCGACTCTTGGACTTGGTCCTCTTGCCTTGCAGGTCCTCAGGTCCAGGAATCCGTCTTCAGTGCTTTGCTGGTGTTTGTGGTTCTTGAGGAATCCCCCTATCATGACTATTGTGCCCTTTTGGGGTAGTAGGTGTACTTTACTCCTACTTTTCAGGGTCTTGGGGTGGGGTATCTTGGACACCCTGACTGTTTTCTTACAGTCCCAGCGACCCTCTACAAGCTCCCATAGGTCTGGGGTCCATTCGTGATTCGCATTCCACTTTTGGAGTATATGGTTTGTGTTGCCCCTAGACCTATGTTCACCTATTGCAGCCTATGGTATTTCTACACTGTTTGCATTACTTTTCTTACTCTTACTTACCTGATTTGGGTTTGTGTACATATAACTTGTGTAAATTACTTACCTTCTTACTGAGGGTACTCACTGAGATACTTGTGGCATTTTGTCATAAAAATAAAGTACCTTTATTTTCAGCAACTCTGAGTATTGTGTTTTCTTATGATATTGTGCTATATGATATAAGTGGTATAGTAGGAGCTTTACATGTCTCCTAGTTCAGCCTAAGCTGCTTTGCCATAGCTACCTTCTATCAGCCTAAGCTGCTAGAAACACCTCTATTCTACTAATAAGGGATAACTGGACCTGGCACAGAGTGTAAGTACCACAAGGTACCCACTATAAGCCAGGCCAGCCTCCTACAATTATGCCTTAGTTTTATTATGCAGCACACACTGTTAATCCAGAATTATGATAAAATGACAAAGCCGAAGAATGCAGAATTACAGAGCCCTCAACATCCCATCTGAGTTACAAGTAGTTAAAGAAAAGAATATTCCATTAGAGTACATCTTGAAAAAGGAATATGGGTCAGATATTGAAAATAGCTTTTTGCTCTGTACTAAATGCATTTTGTGAGTCAACAAATAATTTCTGGCTCACAAAATAGGTTTACCAATGCAGTCTGAATTGCAATTAGAAAGGGCATCAAGGGGATGTCCCCTCCTAATACTGAATGGTAAGTGTCAGTGATTTTCAATGGCAGTCGCAAACCCCTGCAACTTGGAGACTTTATTTTAATTATTAAAATCTCTAAAGGAGCCAGAAATGTCAAGTTTGGTCTCAAACAGGTTGTTATAATAAATTCAGCAACTTGCCATTAGTTGGATTTAATACAACCAGTTCAGGGAAAGAGTTTTAGAACTCTTCGTAAAAGTTACCAGTTTCAGCTCTGTAGTGCCTGGCCAGACTGTCTTGATGAGGTGTGAAGTGGCCTGGGTTGAACATAAAGGAAGTGCCTAGGGGAGGAGATCAGGCTCAAAAGATGGTGAATGATCAGTGGAGAGCTGCCAAACTGGTCTTAAAAGGAGGGAAGGACATTTGAAGCAGCTCAGGACTTCCCCCATTTCCTGCCAACCCAGACAACCGGGTATCTTCTTTATTAGATTAGGAGAGGGGTGTGTTAAGGATTTTTAGTCAGACCAGTGGGTGGACTCAGCCTGTCCTAATCTCCAAAATTCAGTTTCTGCCATTTTGGATTTTTAAGAAATGTTGCTCCATGGGACAGATTTTTGCCACACTTCCCAGGAAGTGGTCATCCAAGAGGGTAGAGGCCTGCCTGTGATTGGACAGTTGCCCGCCCTTGCTTTTCACCACAGGAGCAAAGATAAATTTGGCACACCTCAGATCCCAACTAGGAACAACATCGGAAGACGCAGGACTGCCCTGCTGGACCCCTGAGCTGCACCTGGACACTGCACGCTGAAGGACTGTACACTTGTGCTTCACCACTAAAAGGACTTTGCCTGTCTTCAACTGGTTCAAGAAGGGACTCCCTGCTTGCTTCAGGTGAAAAATAGCTTACCAGAGTCCCCTGCATCAAATCCTGAAGAAAAGAAACTGACCAGCTTACCACTGTCCAGTGGTCATATTGGAGTTTGAGCGAGGTGCATTCTGGGAGTTGGAGTCCTAGCCATCAAGGAGCAACTCAGAGCTTCTGGAACCTTGGGGTGAGCTGTGGACTCCTAAAGGACCTTCAAAGACCTTCTGGAAGAAGATCCAGAAGTTTGGAAAAGATTGGAGAACTGTTGGTAAAAAGCTCCATAAAGGGACTGACCCGCTGTCAAGAGTGAAGCCGGCTTACGTCGACCGAAAGCCGTCCTGACTTGCAGGTATGTCTAGCTGAAAAGCTCCAGAGTCCCAGACTTCCAGGATTTCATTGAGGGCTCCTGGAAAAGCAGTCCGATGATGTTGACTTGAAATCGGTTTGTTGTGGAGGGTCTTTCGATGTCGGAGACAAAAAGCTCCAAAAAAGGTGACAAAGTCCAAACGTAAAAAGTTGACCGTGACTTCCCGTGCAGCGTATCCCAGGAGGGCTCCAGGGATGTTGGATCAAGATTCACATTTGATTGATGAAGATTTTCCTCCTGAAAAATCATCTAAGTCTGAAAGTAGAATTCTTCACTGAGGTTTCCTGCGACACGTTTCCAAAGAGGGCTTCAGGGAGGTCGGATCGGATTGGTGATTTTGTCCCACTGAAGAAAATCTTCAAGAAAAAGACTAAGTCGGAAGATAACCTTTTGAGCGAGGCCTCCCGCTTGCTGTAGCCGAGCAGGGCTGCATCACGGTCAGCCTCAAACTTTGACTTTGCCCCGGTCTAGTGCTATCAGAGTTTTTATGCGCTAGAAAACATTAATTATTTAAAAATTCATATCTCCGGTTCCCCTTATCCAATCTTACTTGTTTTGGTGTCATTCTAAAGATAAAAATATCACCTACTTTTATAAATTGTTTTGTGTTCTACTTATTTACTGTTTTGTGATTTTTATATGCTTTACACACTTGTCTCCTAAGTTAAGCCTTGTCGCTCGTTTCAACTCGATCATTTGCTATTCTACTTTACCTCACGCTACTGTACGCCACTCCAGTGTAGGACACTACACTATATGCTATTCCACTGTATGCTACTCCACTCTATGCAATTCCACTCTACATTACTCCACTGTAAGCCAATCCACTCTACTCCACTCCACCAAATGCCATAAGAACCTATGCCCCAACACTCTACACCATAACCCTATACACTTGATACTCTGTGATACAACACTCTACGACACAATAGTGTCTGACACTGCACAATACACCCCTCCAGTCTATGCCACTTGAGTGTACTCCACTTACCAAACCTCTACTCCAGTCTACAAACACTCTACACCCTCCACTTTACCAAATGCTACTCCACTCTCTACTTCTCTCCGGTACAACTCTGTACTCTAGTTTATGTCACTATACAACACTGTAGTCCACTGTAGTCCACTGCACCAGACTGCACTTCACTCTATGACATTCTGCGCAACTTCCTCTATGCCACTCACCACAATTTACTCCACTCTACTCAACTCTAGTCCACTACTACACTGGACTCCACTCCACTCAGTAGCACTGAATGCCACTCTACTCTACAACACTCTATGCCACTCCACTGTACCACAGTCTCCACACTCTAATCTATCTCACTCCACTCTACAACACTGTACTCCACTCTATGCCACTCCACTCTACTCCATTGTACGACAGTTTCTCACACTGTATGACAAGACATACCACTTCATTGTATGGCACTCCACTCAACTCTACAACACTTTATTCTGCTCTTTGTTATACTATCTGACACCTTAGACCACTCTACGCTACCCCACTCCACTCCACAGCAGTTTACCCCACTCTGTGCCAGTGTGTGACACTCTAAAGTATGCAGCTGCACTCTACAACACTCTACTCTATAAAATAGCACTTTACAACATTCTACTATACTCTATACCACTGTGCAACATTTTCTAAACTGTATGCCCCTACACTCCACTATACAGCACTCTGCTCTATGCCACTGTACGACACTCTATTCAACTCTATGACACTATACTCTACTCTAAGATACACTATGCAGATATCTTTATGCCACACTTACACACTTTATTCCACTGTACTCTTTAACACACTACTCCACTATATTCCACTCTACTCTACCATTTAACTGTATGCTACTCCACCCTACTGTCCAACACTTTTCAATACTATACGACAAGCTGCTCCACTCACCATATCACACAGCATTCCACTATATCACACTTTACCATACCGTATGATACCAAGGCTACTCACAACATATGTGTGTGTATGGGGGTGAGTTTGGATGTAGGGGGGTGTGGGGTTTGTGTGTAATGGGGGGTGGGATGGAGGTGGGTGGGGGGATAATGTGTGTGTATGGGGGTGGGTGGGGAGTGAGTTTGGATGGAGGGGGGTGTGGGGCATTAGGTGAGTGTTGGGGAGTGGGGGAGCCGCCTACCAGTGACAGGGAAGGAATTCCCTGTCACCGGAGGGGCCTACCGCCATGGTTTTCATGGCGTTGCTAATGCCAAGGATGCCATGGCAGTAGGCGGCTCATAATGCCATGGGCGGTACTATGTCGGCTGCCGGGTTGGAGATAGACATCTCCGACCTGGCGGCTCATACCGCCATGGCGCTATAAGTGGAGAAGTGGCGGGTTGGCTGCAGCCAACCTGCCAATCTCATAATATGGTGGTATGTACCGCCAGCCTGTTGGCGGTACTATCGCCATATCAACCCTGACCACCAGGGTCATAATGAGGGCCTTAAGCTATAAATATTTCAACCCTTTTTACGCCTGCTCAGAGCAGAATGGGCCCCTATCTACTCTGCAGGAGTAGCACCAACATTTGGCGCTACTCCTGCAGAGTACGTTTAGTTTCACACAAGCTTTATTCGGCCAACAGGCCATCAAAGCAATACAATACGAATAAATAATCATCATGAATAAAACAAATCTACCATAAACCAAGTTTAAGAAAAGAGAATAAAATCCATTCTTGCTCAACTTAAGAACAGTTAAGAACATTATAGATAAAAGTTACGTATACGCCATGCCGCTACTAAAAACTTGCTTACAGCATAAATTAACACACTTGAATTGTGACTTTTTAAAATCCTCAGAGCCAAAGCACATTTTCTTAACTTCATTTCCCGACAAATTTTGCGGATCCATTTAGTCCTTGGGGTAAAATAAGCAGGGCAAAAAAACGTAAAATGCTCTACTGTTTCAGAGAAATTGGCACACACAGGATAAATATCAGACGTTAAATTGGATACCCATCTACTCGTCAGGGCCATCAATGGTAATGTTCCAAAGCGGAATCTGGCATACAGTCCTTTGCCTAGTAGGTCAGGTATTATATCTAAGTATAAGTCAAATTCCGGGTACCATTTAAAATCAATAAAAAGAATGGTTAAACGACCACTAGATTTATGGGAAATATAGTTATTCCGTATATAAAACCAGTAGGCTCCCTTCAATACTTTTACATGGGATTTCTCCAGTTGGTGAGGGTTCTCCCATAAATCTCTCAGTCCCAATGTACAAAACCAGCCGGATACATGTTTGATCCATGGGATAGAGGTGGAATTAGGACGTTTTAGCAATTCTAGAAGTGAGGACTTATATACGACCAATTCGGGGACTATCCATAACCACACCCAATGCAAAAAAGGACGTAAGATAATTAAATCAGCCATTTGTTTTACCCCTAAGTCTAGAAATAAAGGGAATAATGGGGTGCTAACGGGGCATGCACATAAAACCCGTGCAAAGCTATTCTCAATTTTAGTTATTCTACTACTGTCTGGCATGCCCCAAATCTCTGCTCCATAGGCAGCAGCACCCTGCGCCTTGGCCACGTAAATCTTTATTGCTGGAGATACAGCTTTGGCAATCGTGCTCCTGTAAAGGCGCAATATGGATGCTGCCCGATGTTGCAGAAGCCCAGCACTCTTGCTAACCTGTTCCTCCCAATGAAGTAAATCTGTGAGCCTCACACCCAAGTAATCGATGGAGCTAACCTGGTCCAAAATAACGCCATCTAACCTTATAGTGCATTACTTCCGAGGGCCGGAGCGAAGCACCATCAATTTAGTTTTCTTCAGGTTCAGCTCTAGACCAGAATTCCAACAAAATTAATTAAATTTGTCCACGAGAATTTGTAAACCCATGGGGGTTTTTTGAAATGAGTAAAGAGTCATCCGCAAAAAGGAGAATAGGAATTTTCTGATTGACTAAAGTGGGAGCATCATTCTGGCATGCCCTTAATTCTTGCACCACCTCGTTGATAAATAGAGAAAACAGGAGTGGTGCTAGTACACATCCCTGTCGAACACCTCTTTTAATAGGAAATTTGTTAGTCAGTTCACCTTGATTGCCCCACCTCACTTGCCCATATGTGTCTTCATGCATGCGTTTCAATAGGTGGATTATATTAGATGGTATCCCTATTTTGTATAACACTTCCCAAAGTTTTCCTCTTGGGACCAAATCAAAGGCAGAACGCAAATCAACAAAGGCAACATATAAGGATTGCTTTGCCAGAACTACATATTTCCAATGTAACACAGCCAACCTAAAGGCCTGGTCTACTGTACTTATTTTAGGCTGGAACCCCGCCTGTAGCAGTGAAAGTATCTGTTGTTCCGTGACCCAGCTCGATAGTCTACCTAGAAGCTGTTTGGTGAAGATTTTTTGCAGATTATCATTTAAACTGACCGGTCTATAGTTGGTTGGGAGATTGAAGTTACCCTTTTTATAGATGGGGATAATTTCGGCACCCTTCCACGTCTCGGGTATCTGCCCTCATTCTGTGATTTTATTTGACAGTAAGTTGATATACCAGGTCCATATAAGTGGCTCAGATCTATATAGATCCCCTTGGATTTTGTCTGGTCCTGGGGCTTTGCCAGATTTCAAGGAGTTAATAGCATCAGCAGTTTCTTCTAAAGAGAAATAAATGGGGCTCTCAGGGTCATATAGACTCCCATTAATTAAAGAAGTGGCAGGGTCAACCTTTGGTAAAATGAGGGGTTCTAAACCCACGTTATCACAGTCAGAAGACCCAGAGGGGATAGTTTCCTCATAAAGAAGAGAGAAGTGCTCCACCCAACATTCTGGTTGAATATGATTCCTTAGAATGGATCTCCCCCCTCTCTCATGTTTAATCAACAATTCCCAGAAAAGCGTGTTGTTGTTTGTTTTTGTAGCATCCAACAACTCCTGCCAAATAGAGTCTTCCCAGGATTTCTTTGATTGTAAATTTTTCTTTTTATACGTACATCTAGCTTGTTTAATCGCCCCCGGAGTCCCAACCTTAATAGCCTTTTTTAGGCCGGACCTAGCCCTCATACATGAATCATTAAACCATCTACTGATGTTCGGAGCCCTGGCTCGCGGGCTTGCCGTGGCCTTTTTATAAAATATACTTTGCAATTTGACCATCATATCTGTATGAATAACAAGAAGTGGAATATCCTCAGGATCACAATCTTCATAGGCTGACAAGTTAGTGGAAAACATTAGATAAATCTCGCATAACAAGTAAGGATTGAACATCACCTTAGGCCACCCTACCTTTGTGTAGGCATTGTTAAAAATAGGGGGAGGGACCGTTGTGAGTTGTATATTCGAGGTTCTGCCGAAGATGTTCCCAGAGAGGGTGAGTAACAGGGGATAATAATCGCTCTCGCACCTGGAATCCACCCTCATATCACACAATAGCGGCCAAAGTCGCACATCCACTAGAAAATAATCGATAACAATAGTCAGAGAACCTCGTTGAAATGTAGGAGCAAGGTTTAGATCAGAAGGCGTACGGCCATTACAAGCCCTAAGGCCAAACTTTAAACATAGTGAGGCCAACTGAGCTGCAACACGAGAACGTGGGCAAGGGCTATCACCATTCAATTGTGGAATCCCCCATAATTCATCCTCTTCCACAGTTAAATCACTTAAATACTCAGAGGGCTCGAAGGTACAATTTACATCCCCAGCAATAATTAAATAAGGATTAATTTGTATAGTATCTAAAAAATCAGAAAGTAGAGTTAAAATATGTGATTCTGCTCCTCGTGAAACTGATCGGGCGTATACATTTATAAGAGTTATGTTAAAGTTCTGTTGGAAAGAGATTTGTAGACCCATCAAATCCACACAGTCAAATTTTAAGACCTTATAATCACATTGAAGATTTGAATTTAAAAGGATTAAAAGTCCCCCTTTTGCACGACCTGTTGCTTTCTCGGATGGATGTGCAGACACATTAAAAGAAAGGAACCCATCTATACTAGTTTGACCCTCAACCCAAATTTCTTGAAAGAGACAGACATCTTGGGACTTTATATAAGTAACCCAATCAATATCGTCCAATTTCATAGCAAGACCAGCAAGATTCCAAGTCATTATGGATAATCCAATAGTGTCTATTTTAATGTCATAGATTGAGGGAGAAACATCCTTATAGTTCAACTCCTTAGCAGTGATCTTGTCAAAGCTATTTATTTGAGATTCCTCTGGAATGTCCCTGTTGAGAGCTTTTTGGGCAGAAGACAGTCATACAGAATCATGGGGCGTATGTTCGCCTCTCTCCCTGGAATCACTCCTATTATCATGGGCGTTGTGACCATACACAGGGGCCTGATTTAAGTCAACTAATTTGGAGACTAACATGATACCTTCTCCTTTTAGCCCCTTGAACTGACACATGCGTGCAACAAAATCAATGAGATGGGCTGCCATAATTTTGTCCAAGAACACAATTGAGATTACATCAAAGTTTGACCCAGAGGGACTCCATCTTTCAGTTTTTAGGATGTCCGAGCGTATAACTGAAAGGCATTCCTGTCGATGACGCAACCAATGGATAACCTTATTAAGCCTAGACTCATGGTTCTCAACGGACCTAGGTGACAATTTTGGAACATTAGTTAGGAAAAGAGAGTTGCCTCCATACCTGGAGCCTATACTTGTTGGAGGCATGTCTACGGCGTTATGAGCTCCTTGAAAAGGAATAATACAGGTTGAATCCATAGTCAGAGGGTTGACGAGATAACTATCGGTATTAGGAGGAGGGCAGTCCATTTTATTTAAAGTATTGGTAGTGATGTTATGCCTCATGGTAAGATGGTGATTCGGCGGGGCAAGGGAACTACCAGCAGTGTCAGCACCACTCACCGGGGTAGTTCCACCAGAAATAATACTATTACACCCTATATGTTTACTTTTAAGATTGACTGTATGGGGGATTAAAATATCCTCTGTGGCACCCAAACAAAAACCAGGACTTTGAGGATGGTTGGTTAGTCCCTTGCATACATTGAAATTGGATAAAGCTAATTCAGCCACCAAAGTTCCACCTTCCTCAACTGTCTCTGACTTTTGACATTTACATCTAGGTTGTTGGGCCATTTTCCCCTGAAGGAGTTTAGTTAGCTGCAATACTAGATTCCTAACTTCATCTACTCTCTGTAGAATTAGAGGCAAGTTTACTTTGTTAGCAGGTCGTTCAGAGCATGCAACAGTAATAGGAGGGGAGATGGCAGCCTCGATAGCTGTCTCGGCCATAAGGAGGTCATGGGTCTCAATCAAATCGCCCTCCTCGGTCAAGAACGCAAAACGATTCCTACATGGTATGTTAGGGACCAGCCTTATCTCCGGACTAAATGGTAGAGGAATACATTCTATTTCCTGTGCGTGAGATGCCCCCTGGGTGTGCAAAGGATTGGAGATACAACTATAGGCCACAGTACTCTGCTGAGTAGAGGGAATAGTGGTATTAAAAATGGGCAGTTTCCCTGCACCATCAATTGGACCCCCAGAATCGACTGGGCCCTTATTCTTCTTGTTAAAAAACTCCTGAATCCTTTTGGGTTGGAGCGAAGGCTTTTTCTGGGGCAAAATTTCGTGGGTACCTAGTTCACTTTTAAGTATGGCCTCCACCTCCTCAAATAATAGATCTATCTCGTCGAGTGATTTCGGGCCACCTCGTACGGTCTTGTTAGTTACTTTCCTAGGACACTTTTTCTGTTTTTTTATGTCATCCAGTGGTGCCGGCGGGTCAACAGCTTTCCTTTTCCCTATAGTTCTAAATAACAAAAATAATCAAAGAAAGAGAAAAGCAGTCTTACTAGGAAGCTCCCTCTAAAGGGACTGGTCCCGTCCCGGCCTCGATCGGGCGATGACGGGCAAGGACGGGCCCGCCCTTGGCCCGGGCTTTGCCCGGGCACGTCCCGCAAGCGGGAGCGCTGTAGTTGTTTTTAAAGGCCTCCCTGGCCCTAGGTCAGCCCCTCCTCCTTCCGTGTGGCAGCAGCAGCAGCGTCAGCGTCCCACGAGCGGGAGCGCTGTAGTTGTTTTTAAAGGCCTCCCTGGCCCTAGGTCAGCCCCTCCTCCTTCTGTGTGGCAGCAGCAGCGTCAGCGTCCCCAGAGTACATCAATAGCATCATAAAAAAATTACGCTATTGACCCCACAGTATTTTAAATATGGTGCACACATGGTGGCAGTAGGGGGGCACTAGGGGGGCGCAGGGAAAGTGGTGCTGCACTCAGTGCAGCGCCACTTTCCATAAATCTGCCCTTTAGTGCTGTAAAAGGGCGGAATTCCATTAGGCTCTGTGTAACAGGTCATTATCCTCAATAAAATTGGAGAGCTGTTTATTAACATACTTCTCAGTGATCTTGGAAAAGAGTGAAAGAAGTGAGATTGGGCTGTAGTTGTCAGGTTTATATGGATCACGCAGTGGCTTTTTTAATAGTGGGACCACTAGCTCTTAGGGATGCAGCTGGAGACCAGGTAGCAGTTTAACAGCTCCTGCAGAACCATACTCTAGAATTGAAGGGGATACTGGATCTAACAGAGAACGAGACCTGATCAAAGTGCATAGCAAAGCCATGTCATCAAGTTTAGTAGGACTGAAGTTCAGAAGCTTGGCACTATCTTCTGATGTATCAAACCATGCTTTTAGGCATGGAAAGTCTCAGGCCGAGAGAGGGAAGAAGGCATAAATGCTCACCACCTTCTCAGAAAAGAAGGAAGCTAGTGCATTGCATCTCTCTTTCAATGGGAGGATAGAAGAGACTTGGGTCAGTGAGGTAAGTGATTCAACAATAGAAAATATTTAATTTTCCTAGCATAATAGTCACAACGAGATTGGTTAAAGTGACAATGATAATTTTTTTGAGCCACCAGGTAATCCGCTCTACACACTGAATTATAATCTCTATGCCAAAGGCGCTCAAGCCACTTAGACTTCTTCTTCAAGGTTCATAGTTCATCTTTAAACTAGTTGTCTGAAGGCTTTGCCAGGGAGACCTTTTTCACAAGAAGAGCAATCTGACCTAATGCTTCACTAATCCAGTCATTCATTTGTTCACTGGCCCTTTCCACACGTTTATCCAAGATAGGACAGCTTTTACTGAGTACTTGGCCAAACCTCACACGGTCAGTTTAGGCCACTGATGTGACCAAGTTTTGGTAAGGTCATCACTCACTGGTGCCTTGGTGTAGGGGACATAGATAGGGATAGGTGGTCTGACCAAACCAGAGGAAGGGCTGCCCTTATGTCGCGAGATGAGGGAGTTTGGAAAATACAGGGTTAAGAATATGCCTTAATCTGTGCGTAGGAGTAAGGACTAACTGGGAGAGTTGTAGACCCATCAAGTCCCCTAATATTGCATTAACCACGGACACCTGTCAAATTGTTGGCATTGTCAAAATGTAGATTCAAATCTTCTACTAACAACAAATTAGAATATCGGAGAACTATAGGAGACAGAGTATCTGCTAGAGAGGTGGAAAAATTGCGCAAAGGGTCCTGAGGGTGATATAACAAGGCCCCTAACACAGTAAGATTGTTGGTGAGAGCCAAGGAGAACCAGAACGCTTCACTACCATCAAAGGATAGCTTAGAAAAGGTTCACTGAAGTCCTTGCTTAAAAATGATAGCAGTTCCTCCCTCTCTCTGCGCCATCCTCTCCAGACTAACAGTAGCATAATCTTGAGGAATGGCTTGCAGTATGTCTCGGGAAGAGTCTTCATTTAACCATGTCTCTGTCAGAAATACTGCATCTTGCACGTGTTCCTCGAGAAAATTATGAATTTCAAGTTTATGTTTTACTAGCGACCTGCAGTTAAAAGAGAAAACTTACCAGAGTTCTGCGGCTGGTGCGTCACACTTACCTCAGCTAACAATGGTGTGTAGACCAGGACCAAGAAGCTGCAACATTTGCAGCAAGCGTCCATATTTCAGATTTTCAGTTAGTGATTACAGGCATCAGGCAAGGTCATTGAGTAGTCCAACAGTTCCTGTCTGGTGTAGCGTGTGGGGGGGCTAACCCAAAACAGGGGTCCTGGCGACATCTAGAGGGTTATCTACTGTAGCGATTGGGAAACAGTCTACCTCTACCGCTCCTAGAGAAATTTGACTTATACATGTATCTTTGATCTCCTGGAATATTGCAGGCCTAAAAGGCAAATTGATGGATCCTGATTTGCAGGAATATATAGATTGATTCAATTTCTGCCTATTCCAGGAGACGTGGCTATTAGAACCGATATATAAGCCAGGATACAGGACTTTTTACATCAATGCTACTCCCATCACGAAAGGTAGACCTTCTGGGGGTTACTGATATGGGTCAAAAATTCTCTATTGGTTTAGATTGATTTGATTGAGGTAGCTTCCAAGGATATACTGGGGATTTGGGTAAAGATGCAAGATGGGTGGGAAGTCTGCATGTTTAATGTTTATATCAGGCCGAGTAAGAATCTCAAGTGGTTACTGATCTTGATAGAACTCTAAATCCATTAACCCCTTCGCTGCCAGGCCTTTTCCCCCTCCTGTGCCAGGCCTTTTTTTGCCTATTTGGGGCAGTTCGCGCTTAGGCCCTCATAACTTTTTGTCCACATAAGCTAACCAAGCCAAATTTGCGTCCTTTTTTTCCAACATCCTAGGGATTCTAAAGGTACCCAGACTTTGTGGGTTCCCCTGAAGGAGGCCAAGAAATTGGCCAAAATACAGTGAAAATTTCGTTTTTTTCAAAAAAATTGGAAAAAGGGGCTGCAGAAGAAGGCTTGTGGTTTTTCCCCTGAAAATGGCATCAACAAAGGGTTTGCGGTGCTAAACTCAGCAGCTTCCCAGCTTTCAGGAACAGGCAGACTTGAATCAGAAAACCCAATTTTTCAACACAATTTTGGCATTTTACTGGGGCATACCCCATTTGTGCAATTTTTTGTGCTTTCAGCCTCCTTCCAGTCAGTGACAGGAATGGTCATGAAACCAATGCTGGATCCCAGAAACCTAAACATTTCTGAAAAGTAGACAAAATTCTGAATTCAGCAAGGGGTCATTTGTGTAGATCCTACAAGGGTTTCCTACAGAAAATAACAGCTGAAAAAGAAAAATATTGAAATTGAGGTGAAAAAAACATCAATTTTTCTCTACTTTTTACTCTGTAACTTTTCCCTGCAATGTCAGATTATCGAAAGCAATATACCGTTACGTCTGCTGGACTCCTCTGGTTGCGGGGATATATAGGGTTTGTAGGTTCATCAAGAACCCGAGGAACCCAGAGCCAATAAATGAGCTGCACCCTGCAGTGCGTTTTCATTCTATACCGGGTATACAGTAATTCATTTGCTGAAATATAAGGAGTAAAAAATAGCTATCAAGAAAACCTTTGCATTTCCAAAAAGGGCACAAGATAAGGTGTTGAGGAGCAGTGGTTATTTGCACATCTCTGAATTCCGGGGTGACCATAGTAGCACGTGAATTACATGGAATTTCTCAAATAGATGTCTTTTTTACACACACCCCTATATTTGGAAGGAATAAATGTAGAGAAAGACAAGGGGCAATAACACTTGTTTTGCTATTCTATGTTCCCCCAAGTCTCCCGATAAAAATGATACCTCACTTGTGTGGGTAGGCCTAGCGCCCGCGACAGGATATGCCCCAAAACACAACGTGGACACATCACAGAAAACAGAGCTGTTTTTAGCAAAGTGACTACCTGTAGATTTTGGCCTCTAGCTCAGCCGCCACCTAGGGAAACCTACCAAACCTGTGCATTTCTGAAAACTAGAGACCTAGGGGAATCCAAGGAGGGGTGACTTGTGTGGCTCGGACCAGGTTCTGTTACCCAGAATCTTTTGCAAACCTCAAAATTTGGCTAAAAAAACACATGTTCCTCACATTTCTGTGGCAGAAAGTTCTGGAATCTGAGAGGAGCCACAAATTTCCTTCCACCCAGCATTCCCCCACGTCTCCCGATAAAAATGATACCTCACTTGTGTGGGTAGGCCTAGCGCCCGCGACAGGATATGCCCCAAAACACAACGTGGACACATCACAGAAAACAGAGCTGTTTTTAGCAAAGTGACTACCTGTAGATTTTGGCCTCTAGCTCAGCCGCCACCTAGGGAAACCTACCAAACCTGTGCATTTCTGAAAACTAGAGACCTAGGGGAATCCAAGGAGGGGTGACTTGCGGGGCTCGGACCAGGTTCTGTTACCCAGAATCCTTTGCAAACCTCAAAATTTGGCTAAAAAAACACATGTTCCTCACATTTCTGTGGCAGAAAGTTCTGGAATCTGAGAGGAGCCACAAATTTCCTTCCACCCAGCGTTCCCCCACGTCTCCCGATAAAAATGAGACCTCACTTGTGTGGGTAGGCCTAGCGCCCGCGACAGGATATGCCCCAAAACACAACGTGGACATATCACAGAAAACAGAGCTGTTTTTAGCAAAGTGACTACCTGTAGATTTTGGCCTCTAGCTCAGCCGCCACCTAGGGAAACCTACCAAACCTGTGCATTTCTGAAAACTAGAGACCTAGGGGAATCCAAGGAGGGGTGACTTGCGGGGCTCGGACCAGGTTCTGTTACCCAGAATCCTTTGCAAACCTCAAAATTTGGCTAAAAAAACACATGTTCCTCACATTTCTGTGGCAGAAAGTTCTGGAATCTGAGAGGAGCCACAAATTTCCTTCCACCCAGCGTTCCCCCACGTCTCCCGATAAAAATGATACCTCACTTGTGTGGGTAGGCCTAGCGCCCGCGACAGGATATGCCCCAAAACACAACGTGGACATATCACAGAAAACAGAGCTGTTTTTAGCAAAGTGACTACCTGTAGATTTTGGCCTCTAGCTCAGCCGCCACCTAGGGAAACCTACCACTCCTATGCATTTCTGAAAACTAGAGACCTAGGGGAATCCAAGGAGGGGTGACTTGTGTGGCTCGGACCAGGTTCTGTTACCCAGAATCCTTTGCAAACCTCAAAATTTGGCTAAAAAAACACATGTTCCTCACATTTCTGTGGCAGAAAGTTCTGGAATCTGAGAGGAGCCACAAATTTCCTTCCACCCAGCATTCCCCCACGTCTCCCGATAAAAATGATACCTCACTTGTGTGGGTAGGCCTAGCGCCCGCGACAGGATATGCCCCAAAACACAACGTGGACATATCACAGAAAACAGAGCTGTTTTTAGCAAAGTGACTACCTGTAGATTTTGGCCTCTAGCTCAGCCGCCACCTAGGGAAACCTACCAAACCTATGCATTTCTGAAAACTAGAGACCTAGGGGAATCCAAGGAGGGGTGACTTGTGTGGCTCGGACCAGGTTCTGTTACCCAGAATCCTTTGCAAACCTCAAAATTTGGCTAAAAAAACACATGTTCCTCACATTTCTGTGGCAGAAAGTTCTGGAATCTGAGAGGAGCCACAAATTTCCTTCCACCCAGCATTCCCCCACGTCTCCCGATAAAAATGATACCTCACTTGTGTGGGTAGGCCTAGCGCCCGCGACAGGATATGCCCCAAAACACAACGTGGACACATCACAGAAAACAGAGCTGTTTTTAGCAAAGTGACTACCTGTAGATTTTGGCCTCTAGCTCAGCCGCCACCTAGGGAAACCTACCAAACCTGTGCATTTCTGAAAACTAGAGACCTAGGGGAATCCAAGGAGGGGTGACTTGCGGGGCTCGGACCAGGTTCTGTTACCCAGAATCCTTTGCAAACCTCAAAATTTGGCTAACAAAACACATGTTCCTCACATTTCTGTGGCAGAAAGTTCTGGAATCTGAGAGGAGCCACAAATTTCCTTCCACCCAGCGTTCCCCCACGTCTCCCGATAAAAATGAGACCTCACTTGTGTGGGTAGGCCTAGCGCCCGCGACAGGATATGCCCCAAAACACAACGTGGACATATCACAGAAAACAGAGCTGTTTTTAGCAAAGTGACTACCTGTAGATTTTGGCCTCTAGCTCAGCCGCCACCTAGGGAAACCTACCAAACCTGTGCATTTCTGAAAACTAGAGACCTAGGGGAATCCAAGGAGGGGTGACTTGCGGGGCTCGGACCAGGTTCTGTTACCCAGAATCCTTTGCAAACCTCAAAATTTGGCTAAAAAAACACATGTTCCTCACATTTCTGTGGCAGAAAGTTCTGGAATCTGAGAGGAGTCACAAATTTCCTTCCACCCAGCGTTCCCCCACGTCTCCCGATAAAAATGATACCTCACTTGTGTGGGTAGCCCTAGCGCCCGCGACAGGATATGCCCCAAAACACAACGTGGACATATCACAGAAAACAGAGCTGTTTTTAGCAAAGTGACTACCTGTAGATTTTGGCCTCTAGCTCAGCCGCCACCTAGGGAAACCTACCAAACCTATGCATTTCTGAAAACTAGAGACCTAGGGGAATCCAAGGAGGGGTGACTTGTGTGGCTCGGACCAGGTTCTGTTACCCAGAATCCTTTGCAAACCTCAAAATTTGGCTAAAAAAACACATGTTCCTCACATTTCTGTGGCAGAAAGTTCTGGAATCTGAGAAGAGCCACAAATTTCCTTCCACCCAGCATTCCCCCCACGTCTCCCGATAAAAATGATACCTCAGTTGTGTGGGTAGGCCTAGCGCCCGCGACAGGATATGCCCCAAAACACAACGTGGACATATCACAGAAAACAGAGCTGTTTTTAGCAAAGTGACTACCTGTAGATTTTGGCCTCTAGCTCAGCCGCCACCTAGGGAAACCTACCAAACCTATGCATTTCTGAAAACTAGAGACCTAGGGGAATCCAAGGAGGGGTGACTTGTGTGGCTCGGACCAGGTTCTGTTACCCAGAATCCTTTGCAAACCTCAAAATTTGGCTAAAAAAACACATGTTCCTCACATTTCTGTGGCAGAAAGTTCTGGAATCTGAGAGGAGCCACAAATTTCCTTCCACCCAGCGTTCCCCCACATCTCCCGATAAAAATTATACCTCACTTGTGTGGGTAGGCCTAGCGCCCGCGACAGGATATGCCCCAAAACACAACGTGGACATATCACAGAAAACAGAGCTGTTTTTAGCAAAGTGACTACCTGTAGATTTTGGCCTCTAGCTCAGCCGCCACCTAGGGAAACCTACCAAACCTGTGCATTTCTGAAAACTAGAGACCTAGGGGAATCCAAGGAGGGGTGACTTGTGTGGCTCGGACCAGGTTCTCTTACCCAGAATCCTTTGCAAACCTCAAAATTTGGCTAAAAAACACATGTTCCTCACATTTCTGTGGCAGAAAGTTCTGGAATCTGAGAGGAGACACAAATTTCCTTCCACCCAGCGTTCCCCCACGTCTCCCGATAAAAATGAGACCTCACTTGTGTGGGTAGGCCTAGCGCCCGCGACAGGATATCCCCCAAAACACAACGTGGACATATCACAGAAAACAGAGCTGTTTTTAGCAAAGTGACTACCTGTAGATTTTGGCCTCTAGCTCAGCCGCCACCTAGGGAAACCTACCAAACCTGTGCATTTCTGAAAACTAGAGACCTAGGGGAATCCAAGGAGGGGTGACTTGTGTGGCTCGGACCAGGTTCTGTTACCCAGAATCCTTTGCAAACATCAAAATTTGGCTAAAAAAACACATGTTCCTCACATTTCTGTGGCAGAAAGTTCTGGAATCTGAGAGGAGCCACAAATTTCCTTCCACCCAGCGTTCCCCCACGTCTCCCGATAAAAATGATACCTCACTTGTGTGGGTAGGCCTAGCGCCCGCGACAGGATATGCCCCAAAACACAACGTGGACATATCACAGAAAACAGAGCTGTTTTTAGCAAAGTGACTACCTGTAAATTTTGGCCTCTAGCTCAGCCGCCACCTAGGGAAACCTACCAAACCTGTGTATTTCTGAAAACTAGAGACCTAGGGGAATCCAAGGAGGGGTGACTTGTGTGGCTCGGACCAGGTTCTGTTACCCAGAATCCTTTGCAAACCTCAAAATTTGGCTAAAAAAACACATGTTCCTCACATTTCTGTGGCAGAAAGTTCTGGAATCTGAGAGGAGCCACAAATTTCCTTCCACCCAGCGTTCCCCCACATCTCCCGATAAAAATGATACCTCACTTGTGTGGGTAGGCCTAGCGCCCGCGACAGGATATGCCCCAAAACACAACGTGGACACATCACAGAAAACAGAGCTGTTTTTAGCAAAGTGACTACCTGTAGATTTTGGCCTCTAGCTCAGCCGCCACCTAGGGAAACCTACCAAACCTGTGCATTTCTGAAAACTAGAGACCTAGGGGAATCCAAGGAGGGGTGACTTGCGGGGCTCGGACCAGGTTCTGTTACCCAGAATCCTTTGCAAACCTCAACATTTGGCTAAAAAAACACATGTCCCTCACATTTCTGTGGCAGAAAGTTCTGGAATCTGAGAGGAGCTACAAATTTCCTTCCACCCAGCGTTCCCCCAAGTCTCCCGATAAAAATGATACCTCACTTGCGTGGGTAGGCCTAGCGCCGGCGACAGGAAACACCCCAAAGCGCAACGTGGACACATCCTAAATTTTGGAAAAAAACAGAGGTGTTTTTTGCGAAGTGCCTACCTGTAGGTTTTGGCCTCTAGCTCAGCCGGCACATAGGGAAACCTACCAAACCTGTGCATTTCTGAAAACTAGAGACCTAGGGGAATCCAAGGAGGGGTGACTTGCGGGGCTCGGACCAGGTTCTGTTACCCAGAATCCTTTGCAAACCTCAAAATTTGGCTAAAAATACACATGTTACTCACATTTCTGTGGCAGAAAGTTCTGGAATCTGAGAGGAGCCACAAATTTCCTTCTACCCAGCGTTCCCCCAAGTCTCCCGATAAAAATGATACCTCACTTGTGTGGGTAGGACTAGCGCCCACGAAAGGAAAGGGCCCAAAACACAACGTGGACACATCACATTTTTTTATAAAAAGCAGTGTCTACCTGTGGATTTTGGCCTGTAGCTCAGCCGACACCTGAGGAAAGCTAGCAAACCAGTGCATTTTTGAAAACTAGAAACCCAGGGGAATCCAAGATGGGGTGACTTGCGGGGCTCTGACCAGGTTATGTTACCCAGAATCCTTTGCAAACATCAAAATTTGGCCCAAAAAACACTTTTTCCTCTCATTTCGGTGACAGAAAGTTCTGGAATCTGAGAGGAGCCACAAATTTCCTTCCACCCAGCGTTCCCCTAAGTCTCTCGATAAAAATGGTACATCACTTCTGTGGGTAGGCCTAGCGCCCACAAAAGGAAATGGCCCAAAACACAACGTGGACACAACATATTTTTTCACAGAAAACAGAGGTGTTTTTTGCAAGGTGCCTACCTGTGGTGTTTGGCCTGTAGCTCAGCCGGCCCCAGGGGGGGGGGGCAGAAATGCCCTAAAATAAATTTGCCCCCCCAACCCCCACCCTCCCCCGCCGGGAGCGACCCTTGCCTACGGGGTCGCTCCCCCTGCGTGACATTGGCGCCAAAAAACAAATGCCCAGTGCCTAGTGGTTTCTGCCCCCATGGGGGCAGGTTGACCTAAACTCAGCCAATCTGCCCCCAAGGGGGGCAGAAATGGCCTAAATACAATTTGTCCCCCAGGGGAGCGACTTTTGCCTGATGGGTCGCTCCCCATCTCTAAAAAAAAAAAAAAAAGAAAAAAAAGAAAAATTCCCCTGGCGCCGAGAGGTTTCTGCCCCCCCCCCCCCCGGGGGCAGATCGGCCTAATAATAGGCCGATCTGTGCCCCGGGGGGGCAGAAATGGCCTAAAATAAATTTGCCCCCCCAACACCCACCCCCCCCCGGAGCGACCCTTGCCTACGGGGTCGCTCCCCCTGCGTGACATTGGCGCCAAAAAACAAATCCCCGGTGCCTAGTGGTTTCTGCCCCCTTGGGGGCAGATTGACCGAAAATTGGCCAATCTGCCCCCAGGGGGGCAGAAATGGTCTAAATACAATTTGCCCCCCCAGGGGAGCGACCCTTGCCTGATGGGTCGCTCCCCATCTCTAAAAAAAGAAACAAAAAAAAAAAAAAAACACAAAAAAAAAATTGCCCTGGCGCCTAGAGTGTTCTGCCCCCCCCTGGGGGCAGTTTGGCCTAATAAAAGTCCGGTCTGCCCCCCGGGGGGGCATAAATGGCCTAAAATAAATTTCCCCCCCCAACACCCACCCCCCCCGGGAGCGACCCTTGCCTCCGGGGTCGCTCCCCCTGCGTGACATTGGCGCCAAAAAACAAATCCCCGGTGCCTAGTGGTTTCTGCCCCCTTGGGGGCAGATTGACCTAAAATTGGCCAATCTGCCCCCAGGGGGGCAGAAATGGTCTAAATACAATTTGCCCCCCCAGGGGAGCGACCCTTGCCTGATGGGTCGCTCCCCATCTCTAAAAAAAGAAACAAAAAAAAAAAAAAAACACAAAAAAAAAATTGCCCTGGCGCCTAGAGTGTTCTGCCCCCCCCTGGGGGCAGTTTGGCCTAATAAAAGTCCGGTCTGCCCCCCGGGGGGGCAGAAATGGCCTAAAATAAATTTAGCCCCCCAACACCCACCCCCCCCCGGGAGCGACCCTTGCCTACGGGGTCGCTCCCCCTGCGTGACATTGGCGCCAAAAAACAAATCCCCGGTGCCTAGTGGTTTCTGCCCCCTTGGGGGCAGATTGACCTAAAATTGGCCAATCTGCCCCCAGGGGGGCAGAAATGGTCTAAATACAATTTGCCCCCCCAGGGGAGCGACACTTGCCTGATGGGTCGCTCCCCATCTCTAAAAAAAGAAACAACAAAAAAAAAAAAATTGCCCTGGCGCCTAGAGTGTTCTGCCCCCCCCCGGGGGCAGTTCGGTCTAATAATAGGCCGATCTGTCCCCCGGGGGGGCAAAAATGGCCTAAAATAAATTTGCCCCCCCAACCCCCATTCCCCCCCGGGAGCGACCCTTGCCTACGGGGTCGCTCCCCCTGCGTGACATTGGCGCGAAAAAACAAATCCCCGGTGCCTAGTGGTTTCTGCCCCCTTGGGGGCAGATTGACCTAAAATTGGCCAATCTGCCCCCTGGGGGGCAGAAATTGTCTAAATACAATTTGCCCCCCCAGGGGAGCCACCCTTGCCTGATGGGTCGCTCCCCATCTCTAAAAAAAGAAACAACCAAAAAAAAAAACACAAAAAAAAAATTGCCCTGGCGCCTAGAGTGTTCTGCTCCCCCCCGGGGGCAGTTCGGCATAATAATAGGCCGATCTGTCCCCCGGGGGGGCAGAAATGGCCTAAAATAAATTTGCCCCCCCGGGAGCGACCCTTGCCTACGGGGTCGCTCCCCCTGCGTGACATTGGCGCCAAAAAACAAATCCCCGGTGCCTAGTGGTTTCTGCCCCCTTGGGGGCAGATTGACCTAAAATCGGCCAATCTGCCCCCAGGGGGGCAGAAATGGTCTAAATACAATTTGCCCCCCAGGGGAGCGACCCTTGCCTGATGGGTCGCTCCCCATCTCTAAAAAAAAGAAAGAACAAAAAAAAAAAACACAAAAAAAAAATTTGCCCTGGCGCCTAGAGGTTTCTTCCCCCCCTGGGGGCAGATCGGCCTAGGGGGGGCAGAAATGGCCTAAAATAAATTGCCCTCCCCCCCAGGGAGCGACCCTTGCCTAAGTGGTCGCTCCCTTTGCGTTAAATTCCCGCAAAGAAAAAACTCCCTGGTGTCTAGTGGTTTCTACCCCCCTTGGGGGCAGATTGGCCTCATCAAAATAGGCCCCAAGGGGGGCAGAAATGGGCAAAATATAATTTTCCCCCAAGGGGAGCGACCCTTGCCTAAGGGGTCGCTCCCCACCAAAAAAAAAAAATGAAACAAAAATGGTCCCTGGTGCCTAGAGGTTTCTGCCCCCCCTGGGGGCAGATCGGCCTAATAGTAGGCCGATCTGCCCCCAGGGGGGGCAGAAAAGGCCTTCCCGAAAATATGCCCCCCTGGGAGCGACCCTTGCCCAAGGGGTCGCTCCCTTTTGTCAATTTCAATGAAAAAAAAAAAAATCCCTGGTGTCTAGTGGGGTTTCAAAAGCCGGATTGCAAGCAATCCGGCTTTTGAAACCCTCGGAGGGACTTCAAAGGGAAGGAAATACTTTTCCTTCCCTTTGAAGCCCCTCCGGGCCTCCCAAGTGATTGAAAAAGAAATGCTTTTGCATTTCTTTTTCAATCGCGCTGGAAGCAGAGCTTCCAGCGCGACGAGGGAGGCCCCTGTGACACATCAGCGCGTGCGCGTGCGCTGACGTCACAGGGGGGGGTGGGGGGGGTCGGGGGTGGAAGGGGAAGGTCTTCCCCTTCCATCCCCGACTTGGGGGGGGGGAAGGGGGGTGCACGGGGGGCGCGCTAGCGCGCCCCCAAGTTCCCCTGTGCCATGGACGAGATGATCTCGTCCAAGGCACAGGGGAACTGTAGCCTTGGACGAGATCATCTCGTCCAAGGCACAGAAGAGGTTAAATCCCAAAGCTACTCTTATTGGGGGGGGGGGGGCACTTTAATTGCAAATATGAGCCAATTATGGGGCTAGAAGCTGTATTGGAGGAGGAGAATGGGGCTAGAGGCGTTCCTTCACTTGATGCAGGTCCTGCTGTACTATATATCGTAGGCTCTATGCAAATACTCCAGTTAACCATAGGACACAATCTCCAAGCATGCAGTGGTAGGGCAGAGTCAGATTTGGCCATATATAAAGGGGACTGCGAGCTCAATGATAGATTATGGGGGTCATTACGATCTCGGTAGGGAAACCCATCGTGATCGGCGCTGACGGTCAACAGAAGTTCATTATATGTCGGTCTGGACAGCCATGCCGGTGGCGAAAGTTTCCGGCACCGCTGGCATGACCGCCATGTTCGTAATGACCACCTATCTTCTGCTGAGCGTTGGGGAATGGGAATTGGTTAAAGATTTTGTAGAAGAAAGTAGGCAAGATAGTGATCATAACCCCCTTTGCCTGTTCCTGAGTGAAAACTTTCTTGGCTCCTATTCCGCTGATGATGAAGTAATGCAAGTGGAATGCAAGTGATTGGGAATAGCTGGAGGTCACTTAGGTGGCATTCTATATTGCAAAAACAGATACTCTGACAAGGGTTTATACAGCTTCTATAGATATGTTATCTCCTAATATTGACTGGCCATCTTCCAAAATCATGATAATGGCTGTTCATTCCCTCCTAGCTGAGGAGATAAGGAATAATTTAACAAGAAACATTAGGAATAAAAACAAGGCGAACCCCAGAGGAAAGATTTGGATAAATCCATGGTATTCAGAAAAGAGCAGGGAAGCCAAGAAACAGCTTTTATTACTATTCAAGACTAAGAATAGTATGGGGATTTGAGATACAAGGGTGGAGTGCAAGAGGGCACTGCTAGAAGCGCAGAGGGAATGGGACGATTCTAATTGAAAAGATTTTGTTGAATCAGGGAAAAGGAAAGATAGCACAATGTTTTGGAAGATTGTAGCCCACAGCAGTAAAGATGTTTGTGTTTATACTGTACTGATCATTACATAGATCCTGAAACTTGGATCAGGCACTTCTCTGAACTGTATGTTCATATGAACAGGGTAGTGACTACTATAGAATAAATGAACAGCTGGTAACAACAGAAGCTGATCAGGAAGTTTGTCTGGCTTGTAGCGAAGGTGGGGAAGAGAGATGTTTACTAGGGCTTGTCCTATTTACTATGGAAGAAATGATTATGGCAATAGAGGCAATGAAATCTAATAAAGCACCAGGTCGTGATTAGATTCCTGGGCGACCTGTTGAAGCATGCTACAGAAGTTTGGGTTCTATACATTAAATTTCTCTGCAATGCAGTTGCTTTAGGAGCACCAATCCCAAACACATAGAGAGGAGTTGAGGTACTTCCAAACCACAAAGAAAGGAAATTAGCAGGACCCTGCAAATTATAGGTCGATTAGCTTAATAGATGTCCTACAGGCAATATATGCCAAACAAATTCTAAATAGGATGACTATCTGGATAGATGAGCATAAAGTACTTACCCCGTACCAGGCTGGTTTCAGGTTGTGTGTAAGCACGATAGACCAAGGGCCAGATTTAAGAAAAGTGGTGCTGCACTCAGTGCATTGCCACTTTTCTTGCGCCCCTTAGCCCCCCCATAACGTCAGTATGTGTGTGCTGTATCTAAGATACGGCGCACCATGGCAGTAGTTAGGGAACTAGCATCAAAAAATTTGAAGCTAGTTCGGAGCTTTGCAGGATTAGCTTCAAAAATATTGACGCTAATCCTGCAAAGCCCATTGTAAACAATGATGTGCCTCCTTTTAAAGCCTGCTCTGAGCAGGCGGTAAAGGTGCCAAAATAAAATGAAGCAAACGAATCTCTTAGAGTTCTCTGCGCCATTTTCTTGCCTCCGCCTAACAGGTCAACGCCCCCTTTGCATGCATTATGCCTAACTCAGGCATAATGTAGTGCAAAGGGTTACAAAGTGGCGCAATGCATGCATTCCACCACTTTGTAAATTTGGCATGGCGATTTGAACTTGTTGGACCACCTTAGCATAAAAAAATGACTCTAATGTGTCTCAAGGAGACGCTAGGGGATCTTAAATCTGCCCCAAAGTGTTTAAATTTCTGTGCCTGATATGGAAGTATGTGAAGTTAAGAATGTGGCATCTATACATTGCTTTTATTGATCTCAAAACAAGATTTGATTTAGTCCCTTGGGGCTTCCTGTGGGCCTCACTAAAGGAACTGAATGTGACAGAAGACCTTTTATTACAAAGTATTAGGCTGCAGCAGGTGAATTATGTCAGAGGTTGATGGGGCCCCCTAGTGGAAGTAACTAATTCCATCCCAGTCAGAAGAGGGGTAAGACAGGGGTGGGTGTTAGCTCCCCGTTATTCTCTCTTTACGTGAATGACATGGTAGATAATCCTTTAAAGTGTACACATGACTCCCCAAGGGTATGTGGCTCCCCTGTCCCAGCATTACTATTCGCTGATGATACTAGTCTAATAACACAGACGCCGAAGGGGGTTCAAAAACTCTTCAACTCATTTAGCGGCTATATTGAAAGTAAAGGATTGGTGATCAATATAACGAAGTGTATGGCAATCAAACCGCATTAAAAAAGAACTTGAATGTGAATGGCACAAGCTGGAGTTTGTGGAACATTTAAGTTATTTGGGTGTACCCCTAAATTCTCAGATGTCCTGGTCCCCCCCAGATAAACAAATCTAAGGGATTACTTGCCCAGAATTCCGGGGCCATTATAAAGAAGCATCAAATTTCATAGTGCAAGGCAGTTTTACTTGCCCTTGAGATTTATAAATCTAAAGCACAAACAGCAGCCCTATATGGAGCCAAATTGTGGGGGATCAATAGATTGGACACTCTATAAAGTGAAGAAAACAAGTGTATGATGTTGTTGTTACATCTCCCATAGAGCACCCCATTGATCTCAGTTTTCCAAGATTTGGCAGCCATGTGGGTAGAAGGGATGGCCTCCTTAAGACCCTTACTTTTCTGGATAAGGATATGAGTGATGCTATAGGGAGGGTCTCCTGGAAGTGATGAAAAATGATACATTAAGCTCCTTGTCCCGGTTGAATTATGTTAAAAATCAGTTGGGGAAGCTAGGCTTGAGTTCCTTTTGGGATAAACCAGACTTGTTGACTATCAAGTCCAAGGTTTTGCTTAAGCAGGCTTATTGGACATATTTGTTCTTAGGGATTCACCAGAATTCGGGTTTGGGGAATCATACGGAACGTTTTTTGTCCATCAACCCTATTCCCTGTTTTGAATCTTCTCTGGATGAGGTACAACCGCTAGTGGCCAAAGTTTTGTATATGAGATTATGATTTTGCACTTTATTAATTAATGCGTTTACATCAAAATGGGGAAGTGTGGGGGGGGGGTTTAGAAGATGGAGGAAATTGCACTCATTACACTTTATGTTACCAGAATGCAATTGAGAATATTGCACATGTTATGTTTTTTTGCCCGGCCTATACTGCTCCTGGAGCAAAATGGATACAACCAATTTGTTGCAATCTGGGTTTTAGGATGCACACAGAAGCATTAAGGGTTTTGCACATTGATTAATCTAAACTCTCAATATACGGAGTTAGTAGCTATTTATATATGGTGTGGCTTATTAGGAAGAAGAGACGCTCTATGTTTTAAAATTGGATAAATGTTTCCTATAATGTGGTGACTTTCATTTGTATTTTGTATGATGTTCTACTTTTATCTGTTTTTAATATTGTGTATTTTTGTATGTGCTTTTATGGTTTTTAACAAAAATAAAGCTTTGATGATGAATATACTCACACACATATATATATATATATATATATATATATATATATATATATATATATATATATATATATATGGATAGATAGATAGATAGATAGATAGATAGATAGATAGATAGATAGATAGATAGATTGATTCACTATTTTTACTATTCCCACTCCCGTCTCAGCAGCAGTAGGGAAAATGTTAGACTAAAGAGGGATTAGATTTACAGTCTCCACTCCAGTGTACACTACAGTTAAAAAAAAATTGAACTCCGGAGGGGTTCGATTTACTATCCCCACTCGTGTCCACACAACAGTAGGGAAAGGTTTGGGCTCCAGAGGGGTTAGGTTTTTCTATCCTCAGTCCATGATAAGTAACAGATGGGGACAGATGGACTTTGGAGGGACTGTAAGTAACATTCCACCTCCTAATCGTTTTGTACTAAACAACTAAATACATAAAATTATATTTTAAATAAATAATACATAGAGTATATAGTATTAAAATAAATGAAGAATAAATTAAGACATTTATGATAAATTGCATTTAAAAATAAAGATCATTTAAATACAATTTAGTTCCCCACCTAAAAATCAAAACAGTAAACACCAAAAAATGATTTACATAATAAATAAAAGAAAATGAAACTAAAATAAAATACTAAAAAAAAACTTTGAAATACAGGCAATTAAAAATACATTTTGGAAACACTAATCTTAAAACTATTAAACTATTAATTCATAAATAAATCCACAAATGTGGATAATATGTCTACCATTAAAAAGGATACATAAATAATCAACTAATCAATTAAATATTATAAACAATTAATCTTAAAAATAATGTAATTTCAATAACTTCTCGCCCTATCTGCCCAACAGAACCTATGACTAAAATATATATTTCAAGCAAAAATATGAAAAATATAAATGGACTGTAAATGTTAATTAATAATAATTAATGCAGCAATTAGTAATGAATTGTATAATTAATGACACGTTTAAAAATAATTTGCATTTATATAAAATTATCACTAATTTAAATAACCTCCCACCCTATTCCTCTACAAAACCAACATCCCTCAACTGAAATATAAATAATTAGCAAAAATATTACCAAATATATATATAAAAGTTTAAAAAAACAGAATTCAACCAATAAAAATAAATTATTTTACATGATTAATAATCAATTACTGAATTAACTATACATTATAAATTAATTTGCATTAATGTAACATTATTTGTAATTTAGTAACATTTCTACCATACTCCATTACAAAACCAACAACCCATTACTTAAATATGAATTACTAACACAAACATAAACATTTCATTATACATTACAGTTAATTATTTAAACTTAAATATTTAAAATAACTCTTAAATGAGTGAACAATTTACTTAATTATTAATCAGTTAACTATGTAATGTAAAATTAAAAATTAACAAAAACATTCAATTACCTTTAATTTATTTTTCTTCCACTATTTTCCCCTACAAACCCAACAATCTTCTCCTACATTATAAATTACTAACTTTATTTCAAAATGTAACTAAACATTTAAGTTACAAACTATGCTTGAAAAAACTTAGTGTCAGATTTACAAGGGTCTTGCACCATCAGAGCATCACTTTTTGCAGGGGGAAGCACAGGGGGGCGCTGTATTTTAGTGAAAACAGTGAATCCCCCTGTTTCTAACGTGACATCGTGCAGCATTGCACATTTTGGGACAGCACCACGCTGCGCCACTTTGTAGTAAATCTGACCCTTAATAACAAATATTCTAACAATACTAACACCTAAAATTAATATTTTCACAAATATTTATTAACTTAAAAAACAATATTTTTACAACTGTATTTAAATAAAAAATCGTAAATATAACAATATTATTTAAAAAAATGTCATATACTTAATAAAAAATGTTTTTGACTACAATATTCTAAAAAGTAATGTGATACAATATTTGTGATACAATATTTTTGTAATTACGATATTCTTGACATGATATTTAGATATTGAAAACCAGATACTTTGTGCAATCACTGTGCAAAACACTCTAGGTTCAGGTGTTCTGAAAACCACTGCTTTTGCTCGTACATTTTCATTGGAACAACTATTGTAAACAGAATGGCAAAATATCACGCAGTGTCAAACATTCTAGCACTCAGGAGCAATCTGTGCAAAACTGTGCTGCTTTGGACCTTGGAAAATTACAGTTTACTAACATAAAATGGGACACATTTCCTACAGCATACACAATGTACCTGTTTTTGCCAAATAAGACATAGGACCAGATTATAAGTTTGGCAGTCAGATCGCCTGTCCACCGCGGCAGTGGTCCCAAGTACACCGTTGAGTTAACGGTCTTTTGCACACCCACTTACGATGCATGCAGCCTGGTTTGACAGAGTGGGTACTGCCAGCAAAGCGGTGAGCTGTAATGTTGGCAATACATACACCGTCACTGTCAGAGCAGCGTGTTTCCGCCAAGCTGATTACGAAACCACAGTGGCATTGGTGGTTCCCTCGTGGCTGAAGCCGACGGTGGTCGACCACTGCGGTATGTTCTCAGCATAGCCCCATAACAGTGGCCATTGGATGGAGACATACACATCACACCTGATGTAAATCAGCAAAGCGGATACACCCGCAAATCAAACTATAAAACACACCCATCAGAGACCATGATCCTTTGCCACTCCACTGCAGCACGGCCATTTGGAAACCTGCCACCCCCCTCCACCTTAAAATACATGAAACCCAGGGCAATAGGATCTCCAGGGCCTAATGAGGCATGAAGAGGTGAGCACCTAGTCTGCCTTCCCTTGTTTTTTGCTAGTTTGTGTCTCTGGCCTAATAAGGCCTGGGTGGGCCATGTAGCCTGCCCTCTCATTTTTATCACATTTAGCCCCAGGGAACGTGGTCCCCAGGGCCTATTAAGGCTTGTGGAGTGAGATGGAATGCCCTTCTCCCCTCTTTAATTGTATTTGGTCCTCGGGGATTGGGTCCCTGGGGCCAATTAAGGGTCTGAAAGGAGGTTGCACACCGCTTCCCTTAGTATATACATTTTGGCACCAGGGATGTGAACCCCGTGGCATGAAGGCAAACCCTACACTGTGCATGGCAAAGGCTGTGTGTGGTGTACGGTTGGCAGACCGCTGGGGGTGTAGCAACAGGGTTTGGCAAGAGACCGAGCCCTGTGATCAACCACCTGCTGCCAAAGACTCAGTGTATTGTGAGGATGGCTGCCTGTGGGGAGTTGGAAACATCGCATGGCTGCATCATCTGCCCTGTGGCTAAACACAAGCATGATCAAAGGCCATGTTTGGGGTGGGGTTGATTGCCTCTGGGTGGCTGCCTGCAGAGAGGTGGACGCAGGGCCTGGCTGCAAGCCAGGTTCTACGGCCAACTCCACGTCACATGTGACAAAAGGCCATGTGCAACATGAGGTTGGCTGGCTGCAGGGAAATACAGCTGTGTCTGAGTGGCTGTTGCAAGCCCACTGCAGTGCACGTCAAAAGGCCGTGCACTGTGTGGGTCTGACTAACTGTGGGGGCTATGCCCCATGGCCTGGGTACAGGCCAGGCCCTGCTTTCAACCCCCAGCTGTACACAGCCAAAGGCCATGTGCAGCGAAGGGTTGGCTTTACGTATGGCAAAAAATATTACTTTATGTTAAAAAAACTCTTGATACTATATATACTAACATTATAGTTAGGTGGGATAAAAAGATTTATTTTTGGTAAGTAAAAACCTTAGAAATTCACTGAAAAAAAAAAGCCTAAAGTAGTGTTATAGTTAGGTGTATATGTCAGTTTCAACATTAATGTTTTGATTTAAAAATCCAAGGATATTGACCAGTTATAACTAGCGCCCGCCATGTACTGCTTATGACCTCACATATTACATCACTCATGCAATGTTCTATGACATCATTCATGACATCACTGATGACATCTCAAATGACATCATTAATGACACTACCCTATTTAGGATGGTTGGTGTAATTTCCTTTCTGTTTTGCCTTTCACCCTGTTGGTTCGGGACTGAGAAAAACAAATAATGACCCCACCACTCCCAAATACTAGCAGATAACTCTCACAGTGTGCAGGTCATTCATTTTTTGTTTTTCAATCTCCGCTTTGGGAGTTGGCTTCTGGAAAACAAGAAAAGTTTAAAAGTTTAGTGAATGGTCGTCAACCTGTCGGGTCGTCTGCCAAACTTTTTGTATCTGTATCAGCGGTTCATTTCAAAGTTCAGAGATGAACTCTGGGCCAGTAATTATCTCTAGATTTGGTTGACGGTAGTCCATCAGAGAGGTGGAGGTAATGTCCTCTGCCGTCCTAACGGATGGGTACCATCGGCTAAAGTGTAAATCAAGCCCTAAAACCCTATTGTTCTGTATAATTTTAGTCCCATATGCCTTTTGTAGGTACACAGGTTTCTATCGATATTGACGAAAAATCCCATCATAGCCAAGGTACAGACAGCGTTCAGACCCTATTCAAGTACTGAAATAGGGCTGGTTTCTGTCTTTCTGCCTTTCCTATCTTAAAGCTGATGTCAACAGTGTAAATGCCCTGGTCCTTTTCAGTCTGCCTCCTGTGTTTGACATTGATTACTGCCGGCTGAATCCCTGATTAGCTTAGATTGGTCCCCGAAATTGCAGCTTTAGGATGGATAGGATTTTTCTGACAAGATCATACCCAGAAGGTTTCTAACCCATTTTATGATTAATGCTTTGAAGATGCACTGTGGTGTACCTCAGAGTTCAGCTTTATTCCCTGTATTTTCAGCATAGATATGTCGCTTGGGTAGATCTGAAGGCTTCACTGTAGCTGGCAGTGTTGATGTTTATCGGGTGGGCGGACCATAAAATTCACATGGAGGAAACTACATTGCTGTTGTAACAGTGTTCCATCTCCAGTATGGTACAGAAGTAAGACAATACAGACATTGGGAAGTTGACACCGTCACTGGGGTTTAGAGAACCACAGTGGTATGCATATAATAAGACACTGGGATGGGGAGGCATCAATAATGGACCCAGTATTCAGAGATCCGAATGCTGGAAGAGACTACATTAACTACTTGAGCAATAAGGAAACTAAGACGAGGGGACACAAATACTAAGAGAAAGGGGCAGAGTCACTAAATTCGTAACACAGGCACAGGCACCATAATAAAAACGTCCTCTATTAGTAAATTAGATAGCTAAAAAAGTGTCCTAAGTTTTCTAATTGGGTCAGTTTTGAACTGCTACAGACACTGCATAAATGTTTTGCAAGTTATGGAAGTCTGCTGGATTTGAGCATGCTGCAGTCAATGTTAATTTTAATACAAGGGAACCCAACTTAAAAAAAACAAAAATGACCCAGCATCACCTGAGGTACCTCCACCGGATTACTGTCCAGTAAAGATGCTGTCCAGAAAAGATGTCAATTCAAAGTATGGACACACACCTACAAAGCCCTCCACAACCAAGGACCAGCATACATGAATTTCTACCAACTACCCAATAACCTTTGCTCTGCCTCCCCTGCCCTTGCACAGACACACCACATCTGCCACAGCCGCAGTGGAAGACACTCCTCCTTCTTCCTCACCGCAAAGTTCTTGAATATGCTCCCACTCCACCTCCAAAAATCCCCTGCAGTCACAGACTTCAGGAATAGATTCAAGACCTGGCTTTTCGACCAGCCAAGCAACCCAGCGCCCAAACACCCCCAGGAGTGATAAGCTTATTGATTTATTGATAAAACAGGTCCACAAATAGCCAAAAATGGCCCACGCACTGACCTGTCAGACCAGCCCTCCTGGCACTGCTTAATTGCCCTACAGACCATTCCGACCCTGACTCAACCTAATTATCTAAAACAGAATTTCACTTTGATCTACAAATATTTGCATTGCGATCCACATTCCTGACTACTCTCTGCTCATTCAGGACAATGGTTGAGGTTCGCAATAAAAAAATAATGATGTAACACCAAATATCTATAGAAGGAGCCTATTTTCCATAAAAGAATAAAGAAAATAAAAAAGTTAGTTATGTTTGAATAAAAAAACTTTCCTTATCAACAGACGTGATAAAGCAACAAAGCATTGGAAAAAATCTTAATAATAGTCTTACTTTTGTACTTCCTCCAAAGCTTCTTTTCGATGGGGGGAATTTAGTATCAGTTCTTATTAAGTAAACAATCTTAAATATCATTGAAATCATTCATAAAAATATTTTCAATTGTGGTTCTAATTTGTTGTTAAAATTTGTTATAGTGGGAGTACAGAACAGACATTGACGTCAGTGCTAGTCAAGAAAATAATATTCACTTTTTTATGCATGGTCGGACGAGGATGAAATGGTAACATGGGTAGATTAGTATGATGGCCTACTTTGCTTTCTTGTGAGATGTGCTCACGAAGTGAGGGCCAGAGAGTGTGCTATCATGGAAACCTACATTGGTCATACATTTTGATTTATGATGTTTGGCAGGATATTGAGTTATGGAACAGTTCCTACAGCTTCTGATTACTAAAAACTAGGGAGCATATTTAAGAGCCCCCTAGCATTTTTTGACACTAATGTTTCCTTAGGTGGCCAAAATCCCTGTGCCATATTTACAAGGTGGCGTAATGCATGCATTGCACCACATTGTAAACCCTTGTGCCACCTGCGCCAGGCATAATGTATGCAAGGGGGGCTTTCTTACATTATGGGGGCCGAAAAAATGTTGCAAGGAAATCTAAGAGATTTGCTTGCACCATTATTTTGGCACTTTTAACACCTGCTTAGAGCAGGCATTAAAAGGGGGCTTCCATTATTTATAATGGGCCCCTGTGTACTCTGCTGGAGCAGCGCTACTCCTACGGAGTACATCAATACCATCATAAAAAATGATGCTAATACCCACTAACCTGCGCCATGGTACGCCGTATTTTAAACATGGTGCACACATGGTCGCGGTAGGGGGACAGTAAAGGGCGCAAGAAAAGTGTCGCTGCACTGTGTGCAGTGAAACTTTTCCTAAATATGCCCCTAGGTGACTTAGTGGATTTTGTATCTCACAAACAGTGCGCTATTCTGACTTTTTAAAGAAGCTGAAGGGGATTTGATCAATCGGCAGCATACATGAAATAACTCATAACCAGGAATACCCAAAGAAAATCTGGAAAAGAAAATTATATGAGTTTATCTTATTCAGTGGAGGGTGTACAGAACGATCTTAATTGAAGATTGGTCATTAGAATTTGGATTTGAAGGCTGCCTGATGACATTAGTCAAAGGACAGCTGAGCTATGTTCAAGATAAATAATTTGCTTACTAACAACATGATCCCAATCCATTGTTTAACAGACGAAAAAAGAGAAGTCAAAGTTTCGACTGGGCTTGGCTAGATCCAAGAAGCATTCTTTGCTGTCTATATTCCCCAAAACAGTTTTTTACGCAATGACTAGAACACATTTTAGTCATTTCACAGAAGGCATGGAAAGCGTTTACAGAAGTGCTTCCCATACTGTTAAGAACCACGACCCAAATTTTATTACAACAATCTTTTGCAAGCCAACTAGCTTTAATTGACATGAAACGGGTGATTTTTTAATGTAACTAAAACATTGGGTGGTAGCACACTCACATTTACAAACAGCACATTTTCCATCGAAATGGCCACTGAATTCTCACATAGATGCAGTTTAACTGATGGAACTATATTTCATGAAAATGATAATATATGGAAATCTAATTTGTCAATACTTATCATGTGTGCACCAGATAAAGGCCCTCATTCTGACCCTGGCGGATACAATCCGCCAGGGCCAACGGGCGCGGGAGCACCGCCGACAGGCCGGCGGTGCCCCTAAGGGCATTCTGACCGCGGCGCTAACGCCGCGGTCAGACAGGGAAAACTGGCGGTCTCCCGCCAGTTTCCCGCTGCCCTGGGGAATCCTCCATGGCGGCGCAGCATGCTGCGCCGCCATGGGGATTCCGACCCCCTTCCCGCCGGCCTGGCTCTGGCGGTTCTTACCGCCAGAACCTGGCCGGCGGGAACGGGCGTCTTGGGGCCCCTGGGGGCCCCTGCAGTGCCCATGCCCATGGCATGGGCACTGCAGGGGCCCCCTAACAGGGCCCAACTAGGCTTTTCAGTGTCTGCGATGCAGACACTCAAAAACCGCGACGGGTGCTGCTGCACCCGTCGCACGCCTTCCACTCCGCCGGCTCGATTCCGAGCCGGCTTCCTTGTGGAAGGCGCTTTCCCGCTGGGCCGGCGGGGGATCTGAATCAGATCGCCCGCCGGCCCAGCGGGAAAGTCAGAATACCCCTCGCGGTCTATTGACCGTGGGGCGGTATTCAGGCGGCTTCCGACGGGCGGGCGGCAACCGCCGCCCGCCTAGGTCGGAATGACCACCAAAGTGTCTTGATATTTTTTGATCCTAATAAAATCTGTTTACATCACCCTTCAGGATTACAAATTATGTCAAATCTTTTAAGTGCTGAATGTGTGCAGTTTATTAACAGGTATTATATCCCACAACCTTTCCTTTCACTCTCCCTGAAACTCAGCAAGATTGTCACATAATTCATTTTTCTTTCCTGGCAAACAGAGAGGAGTTTGTAAACACCCACGTAAAAAAAAAATGAAGGAGCAATTTGCCAGAGACATAGGACCCTATTATAAGTCTGGCAGTCTCAAGACTGCCAGACTCGTGGTAGCGGTCGGACCTCCGTGGCTGTGGTGGTCCAACTGACACATTATGACCCTGGTGGTCAGACTGCCAGAAGACAACCGTCTCTGCCAGGATCTTTGATCTCGATGGGATGATGGCGATTGTGGTTATAATCAGCCACGGCCACCCTGAAGTCAGCAAGGCCATACTGATTACTACCATGTTCTCCGCAAGCCTTTTCATTGTGGTTCAACTGCCATGAAAATCCTGGTGGAAAACAAGTGCAGGGGATGACGGGGGTCCCTGCACTGCCCATGCCCATTGGAATGTGCATGAGGGGGCTGGACTGCCCCTGTGTGAAGGCAATGGACTCGGCTCCATGTGGTGCTGAGTCCAATGCTGTGGCACGTTTTCCCCTGGGCTGACGGGCGGAAACCTTGGTTTCCACCAGTCACCCAGTGGAGAATTTGTAATGGGGCTGGTGGGGAGACCGCGCGCACCATCGGGGTCTCCTCATTGGGAGTTTGGGAGTCATGTTTTTCCTACCTCCAAACTCGTAATCAACCCCCGAGTCTGACATTTCACCTCTGTCTTTGAAGCACAGTAAATGTGACAAGATAAAAACAGATTTAAAGGCATCTTTATTTATTGCTTGGACTTTTGCAACACACCAAAAATGTCTGTTTGTTAATTTTTTAGATATTTTTTATTGCAGATTCCTTAATTATGATAAAAATATAAAAATGCACGTTTTTAAAAACATTTTTACACTTGATCCCTTAGGGAGTCATTTGCAGTTGGAGCAAGTGGGACATCTACCAAATAATTGACAGATGCCCCTTCAGTCCCATTAACCTACTTGACCTTAAATTGAAGTAGATCTCGTTATTAATAAATTACCTTAGTCAATCAATCAATCAATCAATCAGGGTTCTTATAGAGCCTGGCTAATTAACTGTTCAGGTCTCAAGGCGTGGGGGGTTGTGGGGGTTCTGCAGCTCAGTCAACGTGCTGGATGGCCAGTTCAGTCAAAGAGCCAGGTCTTGAGGTCCTTTCTCAATTGAGGCAGAGAGGGAGATTGGCTGAAATGAAGAGGAGAGAGTTCCAGGTCTTAGTGGCGAGGATATGAGAACAATCTTCCTCCGGCTGTGGTCTTGCGGATCCGTGGGATGGTGGCCAGGGTCTAGTGGGTGGGATAGAGTTGTCTGGTGGGTGTGTGGAAGGTTAGGCGGTGGTTGAGGTAAGCAGGTCCGATATTGTGGAGGACCTTGTAGGTGTGTGCGAGAAGCTTGAAGGTGATTCTTTTGTTGATTGCCAGTGTAAGTCTCTCAGGTGCCCGGAGGTGTGGTTGTAGTGAGGGATGTCCAGGATAAGTGTAGCAGCGGCGTTCTGGATTCTTTGCATCATTTTTTGGAGCTTCTAGGTGGTGCCTGCATAGACTGCATTCCCGTAGTCAAGCTTGCTGCTGACGAGCACCTGGGTGACTGTTCTTCTGGATTAGATGAGGATCCACTTGAAGATCTTTCAGAGAAAGCAGAGCATGTGAAAGCAGGAGGGCGCAATGACATTGACTTGGTGTTTCATAGAGAGTGAGGAGTTGAGGATGATACCAAGGTTATGTGTGTGGTCAGTCTGTGTGGGGGTGCTCCGAGAGCCGCCGGCCACCAGGAGACGTCCCAGGTGGAGGGGGTGGTGCCCAGAATGAGGACTTCCGGCTTGTCGGAGTTGAGATTGAGGCAGCTTTCATCCAGGCAGTGACTGCCTTAATCCCATTGTGGAAGTTGGTTCTTCGCGACTGCAGGTTTGATCAGCTGAGTGTCGTCAGGGTAGGAGATGATGTTGATTCTGTGGTTTCTGACAAGATCTGCTACTGGGGCCATGTACATATTGAAGAGGGTGGGGCTGATGGAGGAGCCTTGGGGGACGCTGCAGCTGATCTCTGCAGGTTCGGATGTGAATGGTGGGAGCCTGACTCTCTGGCTTATGCCGGTAAGGAAGAAGAGGTGCATTTCAGGGCTTTGCTGTAGATGTCAGTGTCATGGAGTCTTCCGCAGAGGGTGGGTTGGGAGGCGGTGTTGAAGACAACTGAGAGGTCGAGGAGGATGAGGGCTGCAGTTTCACCTTGGTCTAGGAAATTGTGGATGTCATCTGTTGCTGTGAGGGCAGCAGTCTCAGTGTTGTGGTTGCTTCTGAAGTCGGATTGGGAGGGGTCCAGGATCTGGTTGATCTTGATGAATTCAGACAGTTGGGCGTTGATAGCTTTCTCAATGACTTTGGCAGTGAAGGGGAGCTGAGAGATGGGTCTGTAGTTCTTGAGGTCCATCTGGTTTGCTTGGGTTTCTTCAGCAGGGTGTTGATATCTGCATGTTTCCAGTCTTCAATGAAGGTGGCAGTCTCAATGGAGTTTGATGGTGTGGCAGAGCTCGGGGTGATGGTGCTGCTGGCCCGGTTGAAGATGTGATGGGGGCAAGGGTTCAAGGGGGATCTGGAGTGGACGGTCTTCATCATCCGTTGGGTGTCATCTGTGGTGAGGGTGGTCCAGTTGGTCAGTGTCGGCTGGGATCCAGAACCTTTGGGTGCAGTAGTTGTGGGTGGGGCTGGTGGGTCCTGTGTTGTGAAGCTGTCGTAGATGTCAGATATCTTACGGTGGAATAAGGTGGAGAGGTTGTCACAGAGGGCTTGGGATGGGGGATGTCTGTGGTGTCAGTTCTGGGATTGGTGAATTCATTGACCACTGGCTTTTTTCATTTGATAGATACTCATCAAATGCCCCCCCAGCCACCAAATTTCTTGCCTCACATGCCTTAGTGCATAAACATGATCATATTTCCTAGTCAAACCCTGTGTATTTTATAAAGCCATAAAAAGATTAGCTCTGATCAAAAAGATTTAAATTTATGAGGAATAGGTGTTTTAAATAAAACAGAGTGGCACAAAACATCTGAATTCAGGGCTAGATTACTGACACTGCACTTGCTAGACTCATCATAGAGAAAAACATGACACACCACAGATGACATAAATGTTTCAGACATACTTCCCTAAAACACTGTGATTTAGCCTGAAGCCTGAAATGTCTGAAATAACTCTCCGGTAAGAGTGATTCTCACAACATTATGGACTATCAGACTAATTGGGTAGCAGGACAACCGTAAGATACTTGACTGGATTACAAAATCCTGTAAAATGCAATGACTTAAAAACTTAACTCAGCCAAGATTTCACTGTAGAGTCGGTGGTAGCAGTGCCGGTCTTAGGGTGTGCAAATGATGATGTCGCACAGGGCCCTCAACTTAGGGGGCCAGAAAATGTCTCTGAAAATTTCACAGAAATTTACCATTGATGTCAGAGTGTCTGCTCCTCAGCGCTGGTGCTCTCGTCGGCCAGTGCTCTCAGCTGAAGAAGAGCTGGGTGCAATCAGCTATGGAAGCAACAAAAGAACAATTTAAACATCATTCTTAGAAAGTTTTTGACAGTTTATCTCACAGTAGCCTCTGGAGAACGATCCTTCTCAACGCTGAAAATTATTATTAATTACTTGTGCTTTTCAATGGCCCAGGACCGGCTGGCTGGTTTGGCACTGATATCAGCTGAACATGAAGTTGGATGAACTCTCGACTACAGTGAATTAATAAAATAATTTGCAGGACAGAAATCAAGGAAAAGTCCGTTTTTGTGAAGAAGCAGCATTATATATTATTCTATTACAGGTGCACTTGTATAGTTAAATTTTGTTTGTAGTAATTAATAACAATCTACTAAAAAATGACTAGCAATGAAAAAAATTTGACTTGTGTCATGGTGGGGCCTGTGCAGTATACTCTGCACAGAGCTCAAAATATCCTAAGGCCGGTACTGGTGGTAGTGCAGTGTGTGTGTAAAAAATGCACTGGACACTGAACACCATTTTCTGCCTACAATCACATAGATGGGTCAGCTAGTTATTACTTTTTGGTGCATCTGGTTTGGGGTAATCCATTGCTCCCATGGGTGTGACTTGTATAAACCCCCTTTACTAATAAACGGGGTGGGTGGTTCCAGGACAACCAAAACACTACATTCACAAGGCCCATAAACGGTCTGAACATTGTGTTTGGGTATTGCCAAGGACTAACAACAAAATGGCTGCAGTAGATGCATTGTGTCTTTACCATAGCAGGACACCTACTCTCTTTCAAATCCTCCATCTTATGACATGTTAAGTACCTTTGGGGAGATCGTTCTATTCATAGTTACATTTATTTCTTGGTATGATTATTTTGTTAGGTAGTTGCGATTCAAGTGAGGCTTAAAACGGGTGCTATCACCCCCTCTTCAAACTTGTTTTTGATTTTGAAGTAGCATAAGACATGGCTCATTAGAATGAGCGGTCAAACGGGCCCCACAAAACCCAGTGCTTGTTCCCAGTCACCAAAAGGCCTGTCCTTATCCAGGTCCTGGAACAAGGCTATGGTGTTGTTTACATTAGGCATTCTGAGAGGGTGAGGAAGGGGTGAAAGAGGTCAGAGGGAACTTTAAAGCTCTCTTTTGAGAGACAAAGGGTTAAGAGTTGTAGAAAGATTTTGCTAGTGCATAATCCGATTTAAGAACTAGCTTCGTCCACATTAAGACATTCAAACTATAACTTTTAAGTTTTCCAAACTCTAATGATGAAGCAGATACTGAATGCGTCCAGCACATGAAACACGGGTAATGAGTTTTGGCCTTGGGCTCCCAGCCCATTGTACATCCGGCACAGAGAGTCAAGAGAAAGACACACAAACACACACACACAGATGCAAAGACAGAGAGAGAGAGAGAGAGAGAGAGACAGATGGCCTCTTTATCTAACCACCGCCACATATGTTATAAATATGAGCTGCACGCCTTTGCTATGTAATTATTTGAGTTAACAGGTTCTAGTCTGAGGCGTTACCCGGCGGCTCACTACAGCGCCACTGGCATGGGCGCACCCAGGTGTCCCAATAAGTAGCAGAGAAGGAATGTAACAATCTGTAACTGTCCTCGGGGGGATGGAAGGCAAATAGTTCTTACATATGCTGAGAAAGAGTGTATTCGGACCCCGCTGCTTTTTCAATAGTTGTTTATAGGGATACAGTTTGAAATAATCAGATATGACTTTAATGAAGTACAGTTCTTGCTAGCATGAGGCCAGTGCCTCACAAGTGCCCTTGAGACGAATGTGTTCTCTGTATTGCAGCTTAATGACATCCCAGAACTTCGCTCCTTCAACCACTCTTGTTAATGTCAAGTACCAAAAAAAGTGGCAAGTCGGGAAAAAGCAGATCTGAAGCGTAGAAGCTCAAAACGTCCCTATTGTATGACAAATAATTTGTTCAACTTTTACACAGACACTTAAGTACACAACTGCTTTAAAGAGAGGGTCGATCAGCTGCTGAAATTGGTCTCCTCCTTAAAACAAGTTATCCTCAAAATGTCTCTAATAAGGGCAGGTAGTGCATTTATATTCGGTAAATTAGTGTACCTATTTACCAATTAGGTCTTTGATATTAGTTCTATTTTACAACCTTTTAATTTCTAAAAAATAAAATATAATGCTAAACATTAAGGCCCATAATTATACTTTTTTAGCGCCGCATTTGCATCATTTTTTTACACAAAAGCGGCGCAAACTTACAAAATACGATTGTATTTTGTAAGTTTGCACCGTTTTTGAGTCAAAAAGCGGCGCAAAGGCAGCGCTAAAAAAGTATAAATATGGGCCTAAGTGCTGTGGCCCAAAGTTTCTCACTGTTGCCCAGTGCTCTGGAATGCAGGGGTGTCTGAATATCAAGGCTACCTACTCTTGATTCCACCTCATTCCTCCTTCTTTCATCACCCCACAATTCCTGCCTCCTTAGCCCATTGTTACACTGGATTAAATCCACAAACGAAGAGGTGAGTTTCTTCAGTTTATTTAAGATCAAATCTCCGTACATAACGTCCCAACCTCCTCTCCTCAGCTCCAACGTCCACCCCTCTCGCTCTTGCTCTTCTCGCGCTCCCCTTCTACCAAACCTTCTCAAGAATCTAATTCTAGTACTAACTAGAATACAACACATCTCTCCCCTTCCATAAATAACAACAGAGTAACAACAAAATATGTAGAACAGATAATTAAAATTTGTAAGAGTATACAACTTATAACTATATATGTACAGAAACGCTTAAAAAATCATAAGGAAAAACTAGAGATAAAAAAGCATTACTAAAAAAAAACAATCACGTCAACACATAGGTGGTCATTACAACCCTGGCGGTCGGTGTTAAAGCGGCGGTAAAACCGGCAACAGGCCTGTGGAAAAAAAAATGGAATTACGACCGTGGCAGCAACCGCCAACATAGACAGCCACTTTAACACTCCGACCGCCACGGCGGTACAAACAAACACCGCGGCGGTACCCGTCAACAGACAGGCGGAGGACAATGTACTGCCCACAGAATTACAACAGTCCAATCCGCCACCTTTTCCGGGGCGGATTCACCGCAAACAAAAACACAGCGGAAACAGGACTTGGAAGGGAAAACGCTCACCTCTACACACCCCACGAGGAACCAGGACGCCATGGAGCCAGAACTCCAGATTCTTCCAGCCTTTATCTTCCTGCTCCTCTACCAGGAGCACGAACACCGGCGGCGAAGACCACGGTGAGTACTGCACCTACGCCACAGGGGAGGGGGGAGGGAAAAAACAGTGACACACACACTCAACTCGCAAAACCCCAACCCCCACCCTCACCCACGTCAACACACACACTAATACATCATGATACATTACAGTTACACCCCCCCCAACCCCCCTGGAAGAATAAAAGGACAAAAGGAAATTAGTCGAATGATTGTAATATATTCAAATACAGTAATGAAAGATATAGCGATATATAAAGATATGTACACTTTAAACAAATATATACACCAGGAATACAAGTCCAAGGTATTCCACCATCATAGTCCGTGGATCACTGGGCCCAAAAGGCATGGGCGAGGCCCACACTCAATACCCAAACAAGACAGAGAGAACACTGCTGGGCATCAGATAGAAATAAAACAGGCACCTCAGGGGGAAGGGAAGGGGGGGGCACCTCAGCCGGATGAGTGCACGACGCCAGATCCACGAGGGGGCTCCATGCCCACTGATCAATCCTGGGGAGTGCAAAGCCACAGTCTCACAAATCTTTACAGTGGGTTGTTTGCCCACTGTTCAATCCTGGGGAGTGCAAAGCCACAGTCTCTCAAGTCTTTACAGTGGGTGGTTTGCCCACTCTTCAATCCTGGGGAGTGCAATGCCACAGTCTCTCAAGTGGATAACAGTCTTCACTGGTTCTGGAGGGGGCATTGTGCGCAGAGTGCTTCATCCTGCCAAGGACAGAGGTAGTGAATGAGAATCTCCACTGGTTCTGGAGGGGGCTTTTTTGCCCAGTGTGCTTCATCCTGCCAAACACTGAGGTAGTGGATGCCTTTCTCCACTGGTTCTGGAGGGGGCATTGTGCCCAGAGTGCTTCATCCTGCCAAGGACAGACGTAGTGGATGTGAATCTCCACTGTTTCTGGAGGGGGCATTGTGCCCAGAGTGCTTCATCCTGCCAAGGACTGAGGTAGTGGATGCCTTTCTCCACTGGTTCTGGAGGGGGCATTGTGCCCTGAGTGCTTCATCCTGCCAAGGACAGAGGTAGTGGATGTGAATCTCCACTGGTTCTGGAGGGGGCTTTGTGCCCAGAGTGCTTCATCCTGCCAAGGACTGAGATAGTGGATGCCTTCCTCCACTGGTTCTGCAAGGGGCATTGTGCCCAGAGTGCTTCATCCTGCCAAGGACAGAGGTAGTGGATGTCATTCTCCACTGGTTCTGGAGGGGGCATTGTGGCCAGAGTGCTTCATCCTGCCAAGGACAGAGGTAGTGGATGTGAACCTCCACTGGTTCTGGAGGGGGCTTCGTGCCCAGAGTGCTTCATCCTGCCCGTGGCGGCCTCAGTAGCGTCGGAATCATTGGCGCTCACTGGCCTGCGGTGCTGCTGGTGGCGGTGTCCTGGGCAGTGGTTCTGCTGGCGGCGGTGTCCTGGGCACCGGTGCTGCTGAGCGGTGCTGCTGGTGGCGGTGTCCTGGGCAGCAGTTCTGCTGGCGGCGGTGTCCTGGGCAGCGGGGCTGGTGGCGGCGGTGTCCTGGGCAGCGGTGCTGCTGGCGGCAGTGTCCTGGGCAGCGGGGCTGGTGGCGGTCTTGTCCGCCGTGCAGATTCTCCCAGACTTGCCGGTTTTACTGTGCCCCCTTTCCCCACCTTGGATGGTGGCGCAGCTGTCTCCACACTCCCAACTGTACCCCTGGGAGCGGCTTTGGTGGCTGATTTCTTTCCCCTCTCCTGCCGGGCACTGGCCAACTTTTTATGCTTTACAGGTGGGGGACTGTCCGTGCTCTGGCTCCTTGCCACACTGGCTGCCCTGCTGCCTGGCGCACTCCAGAAGCCGGTTACTACTGGCACCACTGGTCCCGCCGATGTTGTGGCTGAGGTGCTGGGTTGGGACCTGGAGAGGCGGGCCCTAGAAGACTGAAGGAGTGGGGGAGGTGAGGGAAAGAAGTCAAGGTTGGACAGGAAAAGTTTCTTAGGAACACTGGGACGGGTAGCTTAAGGGGGTTTGGGAGTGGAGGAAGAGGTAGTGGTTGTAGGAGGTGTACGTTTGGTGACTTTGGGTGAAGGTGCATGGGCTGGAGGCTGTCGTGAGGTGGATGGCTGTTGGGTGGGTGTGTGGCTGCATTTGTGTACCTTCGGAGGTGGCCTCACAGACACACTGGGAGAGGACACAGGGGACGTGTGAATGGTAGTGGGGGTGGTGACTGCACGTGAGCGGGGTGTGTTGGTGGGTGTGCTGGTGATGGACATAGTGGCTGAGGATGTAGTGCATGCAGGTGTGAGTGGAGAGGAGACAGGGAGGGAGGAGGGAGATGAGGAGGAGGGGTACACAGTGGAGGCAGTGGATGTTGTTGTGTCTGCATGTGTCTGATGCTTGCGTGAGTGCCTGTGGGATGTGTGGTGCTTATGTTTGCCAGAGCTTCCCTTGTGTGTTGAGGTGTGTGCATGCTGGTCTGATGGTGTCCTTGGGTTAGGCTGAGGAACAGGGGTTTGGGTCTGGCTGGAGGAAGTTGGAGGGGGGAGGCTAGAGACAGGGACAATGGCTACCATCAGTGCTGAGGCCAGAGTCTGAAAAGCGCACTGATGGGCTGCCTGACCAGAGTGAATGCCCTCCAGGTATGCATTGGTTTGTTGCAACTGCCTCTCTACACCCTGGATGGCATTCAAAATGGTAGACTGCCCAACAGTGAGGGACCTGAGGAGGTCAATGGCCTCCTCACTGAGGGCAGCAGTGGTGACAGGGGCAGGGGCTGAGGTGCCTGGGGTGAAGGAGATGCTCACCCTCCTGGGTGAGCGGGCACGGGACACACGCTGTGGGGCTGCTGGGAGGGCGGTGCTGGTGGGGGGGGGCGGCTGTACTTGTAGATGAGGGGGGCACAGATGGGCCCGCCACCGCAAGGGAGCTCCCGTCAGAGGAGGAGTCTGTCTCACTTGTCTCAGCTCCTGTCCCCGCCGTGGAGCTCCCCTCGCCCTCCGTCCCACTGGTGAATTCAGACTCCGTTGTGTCACCCTCCAGGGCCATGTGGGATGCAGCTCCCTCCTGCTCTGGTGCCACTGCTCCTCCGCCTGATGATGCTAATGCACACAGTAACAGGGAGACCACAAAAAGGGGGGGGAGACAGAAGAAAGACATGTAGAGTACATGCAATACCGCTATCGTTGGCGGACACTACAGACACAGAAGCCCCCTGCACTACACTGCGCACTTGGAGTTCCCTATTCAATCCCAGGGACATGGGTTACAAGGCTATGCCCAATTGCTGCACACATGGATATCACAGGAGCCTGACTAGGTGTAGTTGGCACTGTACACAGGTGGGGTGGGGTGCCACAGGGCCTGCCTTGAGAAGGGCCCTTGCCTACTAAACTCGCCCTGGCCTAGGGGAACCCACAGCCCACCTCCCCCACCCAGACACCTACAATGCGCGCTGAATCAGCAGAATGAGAGTGTACTCACCCCCTTGTGGCTGCTGTGATTCCCTCAAGTGCCCATCCAACTCTGGGTACGCCACCGCCAGGATGCTCCACATCAGGGGGGTCATGGTGCGACGTGCACCCCTCCCACATTGGGAGGCCATCCCCAGCTGGGCCTCCGCTGTCTTCTTGCTCCAGCGGTGAATTTCCTCCCATCTTTTACGGCAGTGGGTGCTCCGTATGTGGTGGACCCCCAGGGTCCGCACTTCCTTGGCGATGGCACGCCAAATGTCCTTCTTCTGGTGGGCACTGATCTACAGGAATAGTACAGGGGAAAAAGAGAAGTTATTACAGCCGCACCGTCACAGTCATTGGCCTGCATCCCTACCCTTGCCATGACGCACATGCACTCACCGTCGTTTCATGCACGCCTCATTCTCACCCCCCCCTATCTTTCATCCACACCACTCCACACAGGCATTGCCCATACAGCATGCTCACAGTGTACTTACCTGTTTGTCTGGAGGACCGTAGAGTAGCGTGTACTGGGGGAGGACCCCATCCACGAGTTTCTCCAACTCCTCCGTGCTGAAGGCAGGGGCCCTTTCCCCAGACACATGAGCCATTGTCTCTTCCAGACTGAGGTCACAGCAGCACTTGCAGTGTAGGTCCTCTCCTGTCGAAGATCAGGTATCAAGTGATTGAACAGAGAGAAAATGGTGGTCACGTCCGTGGCGGTGTGTACCGTCACCGCCGGCGTACATCGTCATTGGCTCCTGGAACCCATAGGGTCCAATGTTAACCAATGCAGGATTGCGCCGCGGTCTTCGACTGCCTACCGCGACGGTGTACAACGCCAGCGCAGTTACCTCATATCCCCTTGCCCTACTTTACAGGTCAGGCAGCTGCCATTTCATGGGCCCACATGGCATTATTTTGGACTGCGTCACACATATCTAGGCCTTGCTTAAACACTCATACAGGCATATGTCGATTTGCTAATATTTTCAGAGTAAGCTGTGTTTACGTACCTCAGAGTTGGTTGACTCTCTGCTCGCTGTTCTCCTTCATAGGCACCGTCCGCTGGGGCATGTGAGGAGATGTCGGCATCCTCCGGTTTACAGACCGCTGGTGGACCTGTCGACAATGGAGGAGTGACATGTGATCATCACCTGCAGACTTGATCGTGCCACAATCCAGGAACTGTGTGCCCAGTTGGAGCCAGACCTGATGTCAGCTATCCGCCATCCCACAGGAAGCCCCCCTCAAGTGCAGGTGCTGTCAGTACTCCATTTCCTAGCAAGTGGGTCATTTCAAACGACAGTGGCCATAGCATCAGGGATGTCCCAGCCTATTTTTCCAACGTCTTGTCCAGAGTGTTGCCTGCTCTGCTGAAACACATGCGGAGCTACATCGTTTTCCCTCAGATGGAGGATTTTCCTACAGTGAAAGGTGATTTCTATGCCCTGGGACATATCCCCAACATCGTAGGTGCCATTGATGGGACACATGTGGCCTTGGTCCCCCCCGCAGGAGTGAACAGGTGTACAGAAACCGGAAGAGTTACCATTCGATGAATGTGCAGATGGTGTGTTTGGCAGACCAGTACATTTCCCATGTGAATGCCAAATGTCCTGGCTCAGTGCATGACGCTTATATTCTGAGGAATAGCAGCATCCCTTATGTGATGTGGCAACTCCAGAGGCACCGTGTGTGGCTATTAGGTGAGGAAATGGACCCAATACAGTGTGAATAGTTGTCTGGGTCTGGGGATGTCCCTATGAGTTAGTGTGTGTCTAACAGTTGTCCCTCGCCATTTGCAGGTGACTCTGGTTACCCCAACCTGGCATGGCTACTGACCCCAGTGAGGAATCCCAGGACAAGGGCAGAGGAACGCTACAATGAGGCCGATGGGCGAACTAGGAGGATTATAGAGCGGACCTTCGGCCTCCTGAAGGCCAGGTTCCGGTGCCTCCTTATGACAGGTGGTTCCCTATTCTACTCACCAAAGATGGTATGCCAGATCATCGTGGCCTGCTTTATGCTTCACAACTTGACTTTGCGACGACAGGTGCCTTTTCTGCAGGAGGATGGTCCAGATGGAGGTGTTGTGCCAGCTGTGGAGCCTGTGGACAGTGAAGAAGAGGAAGCAGAAGAAGAGGACATAGACAATAGGAACACTGTGATCCTGCAATACGTCCAGTGAGACACAGGTAAGAAGACAACACTGCATGCTACATGTGATTTAAATCTACTACCTCTCTACTGTCTGTCATTTTCACCCAGTGTATGGTCACTGAGTTGTCACTTTCCCTTACGATTTCACAGATGTGGGTCCCACTATGTGACATCTGCTTTGTTTCCGCATGGACTAGAGCTGTGTGACATAGGTATGTTGACATTACATTTGATATAGCATTTTTCCACTGTAATTGCTAATACACAATTTCCAAATCACAGACAGACTCCTGATTGTTTTGTGATTTAAGGGTGTTTATTTAAGTGCTCAATATTGGAGGGGGTTGTAAAATGGTCAGGGGTGATGGTGGAGGAATGTCCATGGCAGAGTCCAGTCTATTAGTCTCACAGGTGCATTGTCCAAAGGGGCATAGGAAGTGGAGCTGGGGCAATTTAAGGATGGGCAGGGTGACAAAGTGGGACAGAAGGATGACATTGAAGGTGGTCTCATTTCTTGGCAGGGGTCTTGGCAATGTTCTCTGTCTTTGTCCTGGATCTCAGGGACCAACTGCGGGGTGGTTCTCCATCTGCAGGGGGTGGGGTGCTGGTGTGGTGGTCCTGTGGCAGTGCCTCCTGTCCACTAATGCCGGCGGAGGTGGTGGACAGTTCATCGTCCAGGCTAGTGTCAGGGGCCCCTTGTTATGCCACAGTGTCCGTCCTGGTGTTCACGAGCTCCTTCAGCACCCCTACAATGGTGCCCAGGGTGGAATTGATGGATTTGAGTTCCTCCCTGAACCCCAAATACTGTTCCTCCTGCAGCAGCTGGGTCTCCTGAAACTTGGCCAGTACCGTTGCCATCGTCTCCTAGGAATGGTGGTTGGCTCCCATGATGTTGGAGAGGGCCTCGTGGAGAGTGGGTTCCCTGGGCCTGTCCTTCCCCTGTTGCACAGCAGCCCTCACAATTCCTCTGTGTTCCTGTGCCTCTGTCCCCTGAACCGTGTACCCACTACCACTGCCCCCAGGTCCCTGGTGTTGTTGGGGTGGTGGGTTAGCCTGGGTTCCCTGTAGTGGTGGACACACTGCTGCTTGACGTGTCCTGGGGACAGAGGTATGGGCCCACTGGGTGGGTGCTGTGCTGGTGTTTCCATAGGGGGGAAGCTCTGTAGTGGCCTGTGCCAGTGTGAGGGGAACCAACTGTCCCGAGGTCTCAGATGGGCCGGGCTGGTCATCTTGATCCAGTTGGACAGAGCTGCTGTCATCATTGTGGGCCTCTTCTGTGGGTGGAGTGGACATATCTGGACCCTCCTGTCCGGTGACATTGGGTAGGGGTCCTGCAGGGGTGTAAAGGCATGATTATTGCATCTGTGTGTGCCATGGTGTGCAATGGGTGGGTGACCGTGTACCCCAATGCTTGCATTCCTGTGTAGGACCTTGTGTGATGATGGTTTAGGGGGTGTATGGGTATGTGCAGTGGCCATGCTTTGGTGATGGGTGTCCATGCTTTGGTGTTACATGCAGGGCTTGGTGCTGGAATGGGTGGTTTGTGATATCGGGACATATGTGAGGAGTTAGAGTGATGGGGGTGAGGGCGAGGGTGGTGGTATGTGATGGCATGCAGGTAGGGGGGGTGTAAGTAGTGAAGAGTGACTTACCAGAGTCCATTCCTCCAGCTACTCCTGCAAGGCCCTCGGGATGCAGTATAGCCAAGACCTGCTCCTCCCATGTTGTTAGTTGTGGGGGAGGAGGTGGGGGTCCGCCGCCAGTCCTCTGAACCGCTATGTGGTGTCTTGAGACCACGGAACGCACCTTCCCCCGTAGGTCGTTCCACCTCTTCCTGATGTCATCTCTAGTTCTTGGGTGCTGTCCCACTGCATTGACCCTGTCCACGATTCTTTGCCATAGCTCCATCTTCCTAGCTATGGTGGTGTGCTGCACCTGTGATCCGAATAGCTGTGGCTCTACCCAGATGATTTTCTCCACCATGACCCTGAGCTCCTCCTCAGAGAACCTGGGGTGTCTTTGCGGGGCCATGGGGTGGTGTGGGTGATGTGTGGGGTGGTGTATGTTTTGATGTGTGGGGTGTTATTTAGAGGTGTGTTGTGTGAGGTGCTTGGATGTTGTGTGCGTGATGGTGTGGAGTGCCTGTGAATGCTAGTGTTGTTTCTGGTGGTGTCTCTCTCTGGCCTTCAGTCGCAATTGTGGTCGTAAGGGTTTGTGGGTGATGTGGGTGTGTGTTTTATATTGTATTGGATGTGTGGGAGTGGTGTGTGTATGTGTATCAGGTGTGTGTATTTCGATTTGTCCAATGTGGATGTGTTTTATAAGAGTGTATGCATTTTGAGCGCGGCGGTGTGTACCGGCAATGGAATACCGCGGTTGAAAGACCGCCGCGTGGATTCGTGGGTCGTGATAGTGTGGGCGTATTCCTGTTGGCGTGACGGTGTCGGTTTTGTTATCGCCAGTTTATCACTGACCTTTGGTGTGGCGGACTTGTGTGGGTGTCTGGATTTTGGCAGATTCCGAGCTGTGGGTCATAATGACCGTGGCTGAATTCCACGTCCGCGGCAGTGTGTTGGCGGTCTTCTGCACGGCGGTAAGCGGCTTTTATCGCCAATGTTGTAATGACCCCCATAGTCCTTTAAATGTGAAGGAGTCCTGATGTTTCTCTCAGACCTCTTTAGCTCCATATCATCTGTAGAATGTGAGTTTCTATCTTGCTGTCCTTTTATGGTTTCCAAACTTGCAGTGTTACCACAAAACCTGACAACCCTATTCAAATTCCACATTCGGCCATCTTCAAGTTTTACTGCATTGGTGAAAAGTTTCACAACCTTCACGGGAGAAGAGAGTTTCCTCCCACAACCTTTCAGAAGTGGATTTTTAACCATAACCCAATCACCAACATTCACTATATTCCTTTTCACAGAGTTCTTTCTATCAAAATTACATTTACTCATCAAAGATTTCTTCTGTTCCCTGAATCTCCAACCTTCATCAATGACATTCTTCCTTTTCACACTCAAAAAATCATTGACCCAATTCGGCTCTAGAATAGTGTTCCCTCATCTCTCACGAAATAGAACAAAAGGCGTTTGACCTGTAGTGGAATGTGGAGTATGCCTACATATAGCCACCTTTTTGATTACCTCCTGTTTCCAGTTAAGTTGACTGTCTTTAGCTAAGGTGATAGTCTCTTTTAAAACCCGGTTAAACCTCTCAATTAAACCATTACATTGAGGGTGATTTAAAGCACACAACTTATGTTTTATTCCACACCCTTTAAGAAACCTTTCCATCTCTTTTAAAGTTAGTTGCTCGCCATTATCAGTAAGAAGAGTGGAAGGAATACCCTCCTTAGTTATTAGATTTTTGAGAAAATCTATCACCTTCCAAGTTTTTATTCCCTTGGTGAAACAGACCTCAGGCCATCTAGAAAACATGTCCATGATCACAATAACATAGTCAGCTGAACCTTCACTATATATAGTACCCAAAATGTCCAAAGACCATGGTCCCATAGGTTTGTCCTTTATTATCATGGGTTGTACCCTAGGCTTCATGGCTTTTTCACTTACAGCACACTGCACACACTCTCGAACAACCCTCTCAACATGAGTATCCATCCCAGGCCACCAGTACGATGATCGTAATCTTTCTTTTGTTGTAGGATATCCCCATATGACTGCTATGCACATGATCAATTAGCTGACTTCTCACACTAGATGGAGGTATTAACCTCATCCCTCTAAGTAACAAATCCCGATCAACTGCCAATTGATCCCTCACACTCCAAAACTCTATGCACTCTGCACTACATTGACTTTTGCTATTCCATCCAGATTGTAACAATTTCACCAACTCTTATAAAACACTGTCAGATTTAGCATCCTCACGCCACCTATCCTCAGAAATAGTTTCAAAATCCACCTCACATACTCTATGAAATTGTTCAAAGTCCTCAGCCTCGTCAATATCTGACATAGAGAGTGACACTAGTCTAGACAACACATCAGCTGAGTAGTTGTCAGATGCGGGAACATACTTCACCACATAATCATACTCTTGCAAAGCTATAATCCATTTAGTGATCCTGCTCGAAACAGCTTCAACACCTTTAAACTTAAAAATCTCACACAAAGGTTTATGATCAGTTTTAACTACAAAAGGTCTTCCCCACAAAAACTTCTTTAACTTCCTAATCGCCCAATAAACTGTAAGAGCCTCTCTTTCTATTACAGAGTACTTAGCTTCAGCTCCTTTCAAACTCCTGTAAATAAATGCAATTGCGTTCTCAGGACCACATACACCCTGTTGAAGTACCGCGCCTAAACCTTTCCCACTGGCATCTGTCATCAAAATCGATTGTAAAGCAGGATCAAAATTCTTTAACTTAGGAGCATTGCATAAGCAACTTTTTAACATAATAAATTCTTTCTCACAATCCTCACTCCATGTGAATTCCTTCCCTTTTCTCAACAGGAGTCTCATATTGTAACAGGAGCTGGCAAAATCTTTAATAAATTTATTGTAATATTCTGTTCCCTCCACCTCCTCAATTACACCTTGGTCTTCCAATTTCTTTAATTCAGACTGTAACTCATCTCTGACCGCAAAAGGAACATTACGCACCTTGCTTCAGAATGGTACAGCACCTGGAAGTAATTTGATTTTATGAGAATAGCCCTTCATGCATCCTATTTTCCCACTGAAGACATTACTAAACTCTTTGTGTAATTCCTCTGTAAGATCAGTGGTGGACATTACACCCACTCCATCAGGGTTCTGGAGTTGTTTCACTATAATGGGAGGTGAACTATTAGGGTCAAGCATTACTCCAAGATCTTTCTGATGCCACCAACTTATAATACTATCTCCTTTCTTTGAAACATAGACTTTTCCTGAGTACAGTGTTGTAGAGTGGAGGAGCACAGAGTGTTGTGGAGTGGTGTAGAGCAGAGTGCGGTGGCATAGAGGGTAGTGCATAGAGTGCAGTAGAGTGCTGTAGAGTAGAGTGGCATAGAGCGGAGTAGACTGTCATAGAGTAGAGTGGCATAAAGTGGAGTAGTGTAGTAAAGTGGAATAGCACAGCATGGTGTAGAGTGGAGCAGAGTGTCGAAGAGTTCAGTGGCATAGAGCGGTGTGAGTGGCACAGAGTGGAGTACTGGAGTCATATTGTGTAGTGTGGAGTAGTGCGTCATAAAATAGAGTGGAGTAAAGTGGCATGGAGTGGCGTTGATGGAGTTGCTTAGTGCTTTTTAGAGTGGAATAGTGTTGTAGAGTGGCATAAAGTGGAGTAGAGTGTTGTAGAGTGGAGTGGCATAGAGTGTCATAGACTGAAGTACAGTTTAATGGAGTAGAGCGTCAGAGAGTGGAGTGTTGTAGAGTGGCCTAGAGTGACAAGTACAGTGATGCAGTGCAGATTGGCATGGAGTGCAGTGGTTTAGAGTGCATTGGTTTGCCGTAAAGTAGCGTAGAGTGCATTGACATAGCTTGGCATAGAGTAGAGTGGTGCAGAGTAGAGTGGTGCAGAGTAGAGTGATGCAGTATATATTGTAGGGGTGTAGAATGCAATAGCACAGAGTAGAGTGGAGCAGAGTGGAGTGGCATAGGGTGGAGTAGAGTGGCATAGAGTAGATTGTTTCAGAGTAGAATGAAGTTGTGCAGGGTAAAGTGGAGTGGTGCAGGATATAGTGTTGTGGTGTAGGGTAAAGTGGCGTAGTGTGCAGTGGCATAGAGTGCAGTGGTGTGGACTGCAGTGGTGCAAAGTAGCTTAGAGTGGAATAGAGTGTAGAGGCATAGAGTGCATTGGTGTAGAGATGACTGGTGTTGAGTACAGAGTAATGGCATAGAGTGCAGTGGTTGAGGGTAGAGTAGAGCTCAGTGGCTGAGAGTGCAATCTCGCAGAGTAGAATGTCTAGGAGTGCAGTATTGTAAAATGCATTGGCTTAGAGTGCAGTGGCGTGGAGTAGAGTATTGCAGAATAGAGTGCCGTAGAGAACATTGGCGTAGAGTACAGTAGTGCAGAGTAGAATAGAGTGGTGCAGAGTGCAGTGCCATGGAGCACAATGGTGTAGGAAGTCATAGTGTGCAATGGCATAGAGTTCAGTGGTAGAGAGTGCAGTCTTGCAGAGTAAGGTGTCCTACATTGCACAGTAGAGTGCTGTAAAGTGCTGTGGCATACAGTACAGTGGTGCAGAGTAGAATAGAGTGGCATAGAGTGCAGTGATGAAGAGCGCAATGGTGTAGAGTGGTGTAACATACAACGGTGTAGACTGTAGTGGCGTAGAGTGTTACAGAGTAGATTATAGTGGCATACAGTGCAGTAGTGTAGACTTGTTGGCGTAAAGTCCACTAGCATAGAGTGCACTGGTTTTGAGTAAAGTGGTATAGAGTACATTGGGCAGAGTGCAGTGGTTTAGAGTAGAGTGGCATAGAACGCAGTAGCACAGAGTAGAGCGGTGTAGAGTGGTGCAGCATAGAGTAGAGTTGCATAGAGTGCAATGCCATAAAGTGGAGTTGTGCAGGGTAGAGTGGAGAGGCAAACAGTAGTGGTGTAGAATGCAGTAATGTAGAGTGGGGTGGTGGAGAGTAGCGTGGAGTGACCTAGACTGGAGTGATGTAGAATGCAGTGTTCAAGAGTGCAGTAGTGCATAGTATAGTAGAGTGCATTGGTGTAGAGTAGCATGGTGCAAAGTAGAGTTCAGAGGTGTAGAGATCAGATGGAGTGCAGAGGTGCATGGTAGCTTAGAGTGTCATACAGTTAAGTAGAGAGGTGCAGTGGCATAGACTGCAGTGGCATAGAGTGCAGAGTAGAGTGGCGTAGAGTTCAGTGATGGAGAATGCTGTGTTGTAGAGTAGAGTATCATAGAGTGCATTGCTGTAGAGTGCAGAGGCGTGAAGTAGATTGGGGCAGAGTAGGGTGGTGTAGAGAGCTGTGGCACGGAGTAAGGTGGTGCAGAGTAGAATTGAGTGGCACGGAGTTCAGGGATGTAGAGTACAGTGGTGTAGATTGAAGTGGCATAGAGTACAGTGGCGTGGAGTGGTGTTGAGTGCAGTGGCATAGTGTGTAGTAACATAGAGTATTGCAGAATAGAGCATAGTGGCATACAGTGCAGTGGTATAGAGTGTATTGTTTTGAGTTAAGTCGTGTAGAGTGTATTGGGATAGAGAGCAGTGATGTGCAGTGCCATAGAGTGCATAAGTGGAGAGGTGAATAGTGCAGAATGGAATGGAGTAGCAAAGAGTGGAGTGGCATAGAATAGATTGTTTCAGTGTAGAGTGAAGCAGCTTAGAATGCAGTGGCATAGAGTATTGTGGAGTGTCGTAGAGTAGATTAGAGTGGCTTGTAGTGGATTGGCATTGAGTGTAGTGGTTAGAAGGGAGGGTACAGAGTGGAGTTGTGCATGGTAGAATGCAGTGGGGTAAAGTGGAGTAATGGATAGTAGAGTGGCGTAGAGTGTAGTGGAATAGAGTGCATTGGCACAGAATGGCGTAGAGTAAAGTGGTTCAGAGTACACTTGTGGCTTAGAGAGCAGTGGGATAGAATAGAGTGGCATACATCGGGCGTGGTCTGGCTGCGATCCATGATGGCTGCCTAGGAGCCGAGCTCCGTAGGGCGGCGGACCGCGCGGCGGGGACGGCGGCGTTGGAGGCGCACCACAGGACCCCCGAATACAGCTAGGGCATGTGTGGAGGTCGGTGACGACAGGTGGCCGACACTCGTGGTGCGGGGGCTGCGCCCTCCCTGTAGACGACCAGCAGGGCGCGAGGGGCGAGATCGAGGCCCGCGGCAGGCTGCCAGGCCGCGGCCTCAGGTACGGAGGCACACCGGCGCGGAGCGACGCGTCCTCCCCACTGGAGCCAGAGGGGGAGAGACGCGCTCTCTGCCATACCTGAACTCTAGCGGCGGCCCACCCGCGGCCCACAGGGTCGGCGAGCGACCGGGACGCCACCCGCCCTTCCCTCTGTGGCCCGAGACAAACGGAGGCCTGACGTTGGCAGACCACTTCCAAATGCCTCCTCCCTTCCCCCCCCTGGGGGCGACGGAAAGCGGGGAGGCCCCCTTTGACTTTCCTCCTTCTTCGAACTGGTGACGGGAGGCCCCACCAGCGGAGTTCTGGGGACAGCTGCCCCCACCCCCACAACCCTACCCGCTACAAAGGAGGCCCCTCCCAGGAATGTCAGAAGCCCCACAGAGGACAGGGGCACGAGAGCTGGGCCGGTGAGGGGTGGGTGCGGGGGTGAGAGGAGTGGATGAGGTGAGAGAGAGAAATATAGCAGCAAACAGAGAGAGGAGGAAAACGGCGGGGAGAGGACCCTAAGAAGACAAGGCAAAAACAAAGAAGAAAATGCCACTCAATAGGTAAAGAGACAAACAAAAGAGGGGGGAAAGAGAAGGAAAAAAACATAAAAAACAACGAAAAAAAAAAAGGAAAGAAAACAAATAATATAGCAACAAAAGGAACAATATTACATTAACGGCACCAAAGCAAGTCCTTCCTCCACGGCTCCACAGACCACAAGCTAATACGGGAGCTAGAGAACAGCAAGATGCCCCATCCCCACACGGTTTTGGCACAGTCCAGGGGGACACTGCCCGCCACAGAGTCAACACCAAGACCCTCTCCCCGTACACACCAAGAACAACCTACCATCCTCGCTCGGAGAGGCCAACTGGAACTCGCCTGAACTAACCAACTACTCAGAGCCCTCCTCGCACCCCCCCGCCGCCATCCCCTCTCCTCCGTTGCTCGCACGTTTGTGCTGACTGCCCTTGCTGTGACACGGACGGACACCCTCCAGACCCCCATCAGCACGGGGAAACCTGCAATGCCCAGAGGCAAGACGGCGGGTAAAGCATCGGGCAAGTCAGCCCGTCAACTACTCTTCTCCGAAGCCCTGCGCCAACAGAAGTACTCTTTCACTACGGACTCTTCACCTCCCCGCATACCATGATGTCAGATATCAGCAGTAGGTCGCAAATTGGAAGGTCTGGACAATGCCATGGCGGCGCTAACAGTTGAGATGAGATCTGTGCGCCTGGAGATAGAAGGCTTCCAGTCACAAATCTCCGGACTGGACCATCGAGTAGCAGCAGTGGAAAGTCAAGTGGCCTTACAGACTGACAGAGATCAGGAACTCTCTCACCTCCGCAGTAAGCTAACCGACCTTGAGGACAGAAGTCGCAGAAACAACATTCACTTCCTCGGATTCCCGGAAGACATTGAGGATACAGACATTCTCTCTTACTTGCGAGACACGCTCCCCAAACTAGCTGACACAACATTTGATCCTCCTTTGGAATTTCAAAGAGCACACAGAATCGGCCTCAAAAGACAAACCGGAAAAGACCGTCCTCGCCCAATCATAACCTGCTTTCTACGACACGGGCCGGCCCGCTAACTACTACATATATTTTGATTGCAAGGTCCACTCCGGTTAGGCTCTCTTGAAATCTGCCTCTCGATGGACTTCTCCAAAGAAACAGCAGATCGAAGAAGAGCCTTTCTCTCTCTCCATCTTCGTCTTCGTCATCTGGATGTTAAATTCGGCCTCTTCGAACCAGCTAGGATGTGGATCACCAAGAACGGAGAGTCACTAATCTTCTATGACCCAGAGGACTTGAAAACATTCCTAGAGGGTCTACACGACCCGACATAACCCATGGAATCAGCAACCCAACCCCCCCAAGATACACAGAACCAAACCAGGGGAGTGAGCCAACCGGAAACCGCTCTGGACACCGATGGAAGACCTATCACAGACCCTCAAGCCAGGGGCAGAGACTTGGAGAGATTAACAAAAAGCTTCGATGACAGGGGCCAAGTACTACAGGCGGTGGCGATGCACACACAGCTGCCAGACAGAGATAAGTCCAGATCCCCTCTGAAGCCCTAGGTGCCCGCTACCTGAAACCTGAAACCTGAAACCAACCAAGATGGATATGGTTTCTCCACAAGCCCTGGTTGTCATGCACCACAGACTGTCATAGAGACGCTGCAGGAACTTTACAGCAAAAGAGATCCGATAAAGAGTAGAGATGAGTACTCTTTTCATGTTTACCCTTAAGACACTACAATGTTGAAGATTACCCTCCCCCAGTAGGCTTTGACCGCCTCAGACTGTTTGCATTGTGTGATAGTTTCTGATGGCTCCCGACCACTTTTGTTTTTCCTTCTCCCCCTCTTGTTTGGCAACACTAATCACATCTCAAACTGCTTCCCCCACATGGAACCGCGACTGAATATACCCCCCGGGAAACATGGGAACTGACACAATAATCTCTTACACAACTGGCTTGTCCTAGCTGGGGTGGGGCTGGATGGCCCTGAACTGGGTTTGGGCTCTGGGTCCCGGACTGCTGATAGACGTTGTAGTGGTCTAATGATGGGAGCAGGTGCAAAGCAAAGTAGGCTACAGGTGCTAAGATCTAAGGTATACACATGCCGCAACCCCTCAGTACAATAAAGGGGGTGAGATCCTTGTAATAGCAGAACCTTCCCATGTCCCCTCCCCTCACCCCTTCACCTCCCCCCTCCGAGATTCAGCTAAAACGTGGTTCCAGCCCCACCTTCTCCCTCCCTCCCTTGAGAAAGAAAAAAAGAAAAGAGGAAACAAGGCAAAAGAGGGAAGAGAAAAAAGAAAAAGAAACAAAAATGAAACCAAAAACAGAAACAAATAAATCCTGCACAGACACCTGGCATGTACCCTCAGTGTGACCCTGCCCCCTACTTAACCTCCCCCCGCCTGCCCTTCCCCCCCACCCTTGAGCCACAAACATGCCCCCCCCCTCGGACACGACTGGAGACGTCTACGTGAGGGACTGGGGCGCCTCGTAGGCGCCGCCCCCCCCCCCCCGGCACGGGGCCCGCTGGCCGGGCGTCGAAGCTCATTCGGCTTAGGTTCTAGACCTGCTGGTTAAAGCTCGTGTACATCGGGACCCGAGTCCCATTCTTCTTTCTCTATCTTCTATTCTACTCTCTCTCCCCCCCACTGACTCACTACCTCCTTCTTCTTTTCTTTTCAATTCTACTTTGTATTCTATATACCAGTTGTTTCCCCTCCCCTCTTCCCAGCATCCTCTCCAGTTTATAGAGTCTAACCCACCCCCCCGAACCCACACCCGCGGTGACATAGGAACCAAGGATGCCCAACCCGGCTGGAGCACCGATAGCACCTCTTCGGGTTATCTCATGGAATGTAAATGGCCTCACCCACTTCATCAAACGGAAAAAAGTCCTATCCTACCTCAACTCTAAACAGAAGGACATCGCCCTATTACAAGAGACACATCTAGACAGGCTCAAATCCGATAAACTGCGGCGTGACTGGGTGTGCACCGTCCTGTTTAGTTGTAATCCGCCCTCAAACCGATACGGAGAATGTCCCAAGGAAATGTGGGGTGGCGATCCTCTCACGTAAAACCCTCCCTTTCACGGTCGTCCGATCGGGGACTGACCCCGAGGGCCGATACACATTCGCCAAACTGAAGATCGGTGACTCAACACTGTGTGTGGGATCCGTCTACGCACCAACAGGTCCCAAACGTCTCTTTTTCCTACAGCTCAACCGACTTTTGACCGAGATAGGGGCATCCCGTTACGTTATAGGAGGAGATTGGAACCTAGCTAGGGACGCAACACTAGACAGGACAGGACCCCTGGACACGAGCAATAATGCAGATAGAGCCGTACAGACAGACATACTCGCGGACAATGGCATAGTCGACCACTGAAGACTGCCCCACCCGACGGACAGAGAATTTACTTTTCTCTCGCCAGTACACGGTACCCAATCATGAATCGACTATTTCCTTCTATCCCACAACCTCGTGGCCCATACCCTTGAGGATGATATACTTGAGGGAGGCCTCTCAGACCACTCCCCAGTCACTGTAGCCATCCGCTTCGGTCTGGTATCTCCGGGCCGAAAACCGTGGAGATTAGCGATCCATCGCTACCGATCCCCCAAAAGGTAAGTTGCAGTTACAAGACCATGCGACCACTTTCGTCCAAGACAACCTAGGCACCGTTGATTCAAGCCGAATCATGTGGGCTGCAGACAAGGCCTCGATACGGGGACTTCCCATGCAGGACGCGGCGATAGCGAACAAAGACAGAAAAGAGTAACAGGCGGCACTGGAACTAGACATACGCCGACTAACCAGACAGTATACAACACACCCCTCCCTCCTAGGCCGTCGAAACCTAGAGCGCGCCCAATGGCCCTTAATGAGCTGTATACCACTCAGGCCGAATTCGCGCTACAGAGACTCCAAGGGAGACACTATGAACAGGGCGAGAAAGCGGGACGACTGCTGGCAGCCCAACTCCGCAAAGATCAGCCGCTTTAGCCATCCCAGCTATCCGCTCCCCCTCCAGGGACATACTGACTCACCCACAGGCAATTGCAAACAAATTCGCCCTGTTCTACAGACACCTCTACACGCCGGAAACAACGACTAACCCGGCGCAGACTGCCACTTTCTTAGGGAAGCTTGACCTTCCCTCTCTAACAGACGAGGGCCGCAATCTATTAGAAGGGGAAATAAGCAGGCAGGAGATAGATAAAGTCATCTCTGACCTTCCTTATCACAAATCACCCGGGGAAGACGGATACCCGGCAGAATTTTATAAATGGGTGGGGACAGAGGCGATCGACATCCTATGCGAAGCCCTCAATGAAGCCTGCGATAAGCAGACACTAGGGGCCATTTCCAATAATGCTACAATAGCTGGTATACCAAAGCCTGGGAGGGACCCTCTACTATGTGGCAGCTACTGACCCATTTCTCTCTTAAACGGGGATATCAAAATCCTAGCAAGTGTCCTGGCAAACAGACTACGAAAAGTAATTCCTTCCTTAATAAAGTATACGCAAGTGGGGTTTGTGCCGGGTCGCACCTCTAGGAACCACCTACGTACCCTATGTCATACCTTGTGGGCGGCCAGGGACTTGCCGGAGACGGCACTAGCCTTGTCCTTAGACGCCGAAAAGGCGTTTGATCGCATAGAATGGCCCTACTTATTCGCGGCCCTGGAGAGATTCGGTCTGGGTGACAAATTTATCTCCATGGTACGATTGCTCTACGATCAACCCGCGGCCAGAGTCAACTGTGGGGGTTTCCTCTCGGACCCTTTCCCTATCAGGAGAGGAACTCAGCAGGGATGCCCCCTCTCACCTCTCCTATTCCTGCTGGCAATGGAGCCCTTGGCGGCAGCCATTCGGTCCTCCCCCTCCATAATCGGCCTACCACTACCCGAAGGTACCCCCAAGATATACCTATACGCTGATGAAGTTCTCTTAACACTCACAGACTTAGAACAATCCATACCGGCCCTACTAGAGGTAATCAAGGACTTTTCAGCCCTCTGGGGATACGGCATCAAGTGGGACAAAAGCGAGGCACTCCCGCTATCGAGAGTAACCACAAAAGCAGCACTCCTAGGCTACCCATTCCGCTGGATGCCGAAACGCCTTAAATACCTGGGAGTGCTGGTCAACCCAGGTCTGAGGCATATGGTGGCGGATAATATCGACCCTCTCATTGCGCGGACGAAACTGGACTTTGCAAAATGGACCCAGCTGGGCCTCTCCATGTGGGGCCGAGTACAAGCGGTAAGAATGGTGACGGTGCCCCACTTCACCTATGTCCTGGGTCTTCTTCCCTTACAAGTGTCCCTTTCCACACTACGAGGCATCGATGCGCTCATCAGATCCTTCGTATGGGGCACAATGCGACCCCGGCTATCACCAGCCAAACTTTTGGCCCGACGCACATACGGAGGCATGGGACTCCCATCAGTGGAGCACTACTCTCTAGCCCTCCAAATGTCCCAACTATCCAATACATTATCGAATATACCAGATCCCCCCTTGTGGATAGCAGTGGAAAGACAACTCCTAGCTGCGAATGAAGGACTCGGAGGACCTTACTGTGAAGACTTCCCATCCACCACTCCGGTGAATCCTATCTTGAACGCGACCAGGGCAGCCTGGCAAAGGGCCCACCGACTGTTTGGGGTCCATCCCCTTATACACGCCCAAGCGCCCCTATGGCACAACAGTGGCCTGTGCATAGGTGGCGAGGAACTCAATTGGCCGCAGTGGAGGCAGGCGGGTATCCTCACCCTCTCTCAGGTCCTAGAAAATGACGTGCTTAAACCCTTCCCCAAGCTACGGGAGGAATTCGACCTTCACCCAAATCAGGAATAGAGATATCTGCAACTCAAGCATTGCATTTCCTGGGGGAGTACATCTTCCCTCCGGGAGTCCCTTCCTTCACCTATAGTGGCTTATTGCAGCAATGGGGGCAACATAAGGGACATAAGGGAGTAATGTCGGGTCTCTACGATCTAATCATTCGACGACTCTACTCCCAGCCTCTCTCGGACAAACTGCGCTTACAGTGGCAAACTCGACTGCAACAGGACCTAGACTCAGACGACTGGGAAGATATCCTAGAGGCACTAGATAGAGGTACCCGAGAGGCACGCCTGAAATTATGCCTCTTTAAAGTCTTACACGACTGGCACTGGTCCCCAGCGAAATTACATAGGACTGGACTCCTCCCACATGCGAACTGCTGGCGCTGCCCAGAGACATCTTGTGACTTGACACATATTCTGGTAAACTGCCCAACAGTACAACCACTCTGGGATGCTGTGAGCTCCACTCTGGCTGAAGTAATGTCACTTCCATCACCATTCACCCCTGCCCTTATACTTCTGCAAGACACTACCTCTCTATCATATCTCTCTAGACCCCACAAGAGACTGTTGCATACAGCGCTAGCCACTGCAAAAATATGCATACTCCGACACTGGCGGTCAGAGACCCCTCCAACTCCGGAAGAATGGATCATAGCCATGACCTGCACTGCCACGCACGAAATAATCATCTACAACTTACAAGATCAAGATCAAGCTCAAATATTCATGCAGGTGTGGGCTCCCTCCCTTACAAGGGGGCAATAGTGCCCCACCCGGAACCATCACTGTTCCCTCCCCCTCCTCCCCTCCTTACCTTCGCTCTCCTATCTCTCTCTCTTTCTGTGTTTTTTTTCTCTCTCTCCCCTCGCTTCCCCTCTCTCCCTTCTTTCCTCTTTTCTTCCCCTCCTTCTTATCTTTTTTTTCTTCTCCCTTCTCTACTGTCCTTTCCTCTCTTTCTCTCTCCTTCTCTCTTTCTCCCCTTCTATCTTTCTTTTCTCCCACATTCCTTTCTAAAAATCATTAGAGATTACAAACCGCCCCTTAGCAACACCCTAAACAGACCTCCGCTGCAGACCCCTACCCTTGCGTCATTAGAAAGACACCCGGTCTCCGCCGAAATTGGCCACAGGGTTGACAAGAGCCACAAGCCCCACTATCCGCGTTACAACACCCTTCCCTTGGTAAATGGAAACCTTGCGACACATTACTACAGCGGCACCGAGGTGAAACTTCCCTGTCCCCTTGTTTGAGCAGGTACAATCCACCCTCTACCCTTATCTCCAGGTTTTTCGAAGTATGAACGACAATTTACGAGTGTCTTATATGCTTTTCATCTTCTCTAATTTTTTAATATATCTGATGTATAATTATTTCTAAAATGCCGGGACCTGGATCCCAACTGACCTTGTACCACATTGTGTTATTACCAATAAAAAAAGTTACAAAAAATAAATACAAAGAATAGATTGGCATAGTAATTAGTGGCAAAGAGTGCAGGTTTGCAGAGTAGACTGTCATAGAGTGCAGTGGTGTGTAGTAGAGTGGTGTGGAGTGCATTGGTGTAGAGTGCAATGGAGTAGAGTGATACAGAGTAGAGTAGTAGAGTGCCATAGAGAACAGTGACACAGAGTACAGTGGTGCAGAGAAGAACAGAGTAGCATAGAGTGCAGTGACATAGAATATAATGTTATAGAGTGCAGTAGCATTGAGTGCTGTATAGTATAGGTGCACAGATTGTAGTGGTGCGGAGTAGATTGTCATAGAGTGCAGTGGTGTAGAGTGCATTGTTTTTTAGTAAAGTGGTGTAGAGTGCATTGGCATTGAGTGCAGTGGTGAGAGTAGACAGCAGTGGCTTAGAGTGGTACAGAGTAGAGTAGAATGGTGCAAAGTGAAGTGTTGCAGCCTGATTGCAGTAGCGTAGAGTACAGAGGAGTGGAGTGGCACAGAGTCGATTGTTTCAGAGTAGAGTGAAGTGGTTTAGAGAGGAGTTGTGCAGGGTAGAGTGCAGTGGCATAGAGTGCAGTAGCATAGATTGCAGTGGTGTAGAATAGAGTACTGTAGAGTTGATGGCATTGAGTGCACTGGTGTAGTGCAGAGTAGTGCAGAATAGAGTGCATTGGCTTAGAATGAAGTTGCATTATGCATAGAGTACAAAGTTGCAGAGTAGAGTGGCATAGAGTGGAATGGTGTGGAGTTATGTAGAGTAAAGTGGCATAGACTGCAGTAGTGTAGAGTGCAGTGGCAAAGTGTGCGGTGGTGCATAGTAGAGTGAATGGAGTGCATTGGTATAGAGTGATGCAGAGCAAAGTAGAGAGGTGTAGAGTGAAGTGGCGTCAAGTGGAATTGTGCACAGTGGAGTGCAGTGGCACAGTGTGGAGTATTGTTGAGTGGAGTGCATGGTGTGGAGTGGAGTGGTGCACAGTAGAGTGCAGTGGCGTGGAGGGGTGCAGATTATATTTGAGTGGGTTAGAGTGGGGAATGCATGGTTTGGTAGTGCACTACTATTCAGCAACACACCTTTAATTGAAACGACCATTACACCTGCACAGACATGCAGTTTTACTGATAAAAGTAAACAGTGTGCACACTATATCGTGTGGAAATGTTATCACCTAGTGTAGTGATTTGTTTTGATGGTGTTAACATATTTGTTTCCATCACATTTTAAGAATTGCCCCAGTAGCCAGCATGATTGTCACATAAATCCTCTCACTTTGAAGTCAGAGAAAGAAAAGCAAACGCCAAGCTCTCTTGGAAGACGGAGCAAGACATTTGACCTTTGTCTTTGAATGCACAGCAAACGTGACAAGATAAGAACAAGATTTAAAGTCCTATTTACAGAAAGAGAGCACTCAAAAGGATAACGTAAATATGGTTTGGACAAGGGAAAGGACAAACCAAAGCTGGACAGCTGTAAACACATAAAGCCAACAAATAGAAAGCAAAACAATGTGAGTTACAAACCAAAAAGCCAATAGTGAGCCACGTACAGAATGCATTCCCAGGGAAGTTTTCCCAATGTCCCCAAGATATTGTTAGCAAATAAGACAGTTCCTCTGTCTGGTAGGCTTTTGCCTAAAAAAGGAGACAGGTCCTCCAGCCCTCATTTTAATTCTCCGTTCTTGAGTGGGTGCTAAAAGTACCATTTGGCACAAATTCCAGCCATTGAGTGGAAACAAAATTGCACTGTCTCTTCCATTTGCTAGCTGGCCAAGACATGACTTATTTATGTAAATAGCTTTATATATTATCTGAAATGAAGGATTTCCCAAATAAGTGAGGTGCAAAATCAGGAGAAAATGTGAGAGCAGATATGTTGCATCTTGTCTGCATTCACCTAATAATATGCAATTTAGCCCCCATAGATATGGGAATACACACTTAATTGTCCATTTATGTAGCACACAATACGATATGGGTAATTTTAGCACTTATTAATATTAATAGTCAACACAATGGGATTCACTTCAGGAATGTCTGAAGAATGAACGCTAGAAAGGATACAAACAAATGCTACAGAGATCATGCAATTGCTTGTCCCAAGCACATAACTCACTGAACCATTTCCTAAGATTGGGCCTTGTAAGATGTCATAAGTATCTGAATTCCCTAAGATATGTTCAGTGGGTAATGCAGTATATCCTGAGGATTCCAAGGGCCATGGAGAAATAACAACCATTGGCAAAGCCAATAAGTATCACCTATTCAAGACCTATTGGCTTTGCCAATGTGTTTCAACCATGTTGTGCACAAGCATAGCTGCTGTTCGGTATGGCTAAAATGTAGTGGTATAGAGGAGAGTGGCATGGAGTGGAGTGTCATAGAGCAGAGTGGCGTAAAGTGGAATTGAGTTTCATGGAGCAGAGTAGAGTGTTGTGAAGTACAGTGGAGTGTCATTGAGCAGAGTGGAGTATTGTGGAATAGAGTGGTGTAGAGTGAAGTGGTGTAGATTGACAGAGTGGAGTGTCATAGAATGGAGCGGAATGAAGTGGCGTTAAGTGTTGTAGAGTAGAATAGAGTGGCAAAGAGTGGAGCAGAGTGGTGTAGAGTGGCATAGAGTATTGTGGAGTGGAAGGTCGTAGAGTGAAATGTCATAGAGTAGTTTTGTGAGTAGAGTGTCATGTCATGGAGTGTTGTAGAGAGGAGGACTGTAGAGTCGAGTGCCACAGAGTGTAGTGTTATAGAGTGGAGAAGAGTAGTGTGTCTTAGAGTGGAATGGCATAGAGTGGAGTGGCATAGAGTGAGTGGAGTAGAGTGGTGAAGAGTGGAGAAGAGCAGAGTAGAGTGGAGTGGCATAGAGTGGAGGTGACTAGAGTGGCACAGAGTGGAGTAGAGTGGAACAGAGAGGAGTAAAGTAGAGTGGCATAGAGAGGAGTGATGCAAAGTGTCATGGAGTGGAGTAGCAAAGAGTGGAGTAGACTGGAGTGGCTCAGAGAATCACAGACTGAAGGGGCATAGAGTGACCTAGAGTGGAGTAGAGTGTCACAGACTGGAGTGGTGTGGAATGAAGTACGCATGGTATGGTAGTGTGTTACCATTACAGTCATCACATTTTCAATTGAAATGGTAATTACAGTTGCACAGACACTCAGTTTTACTGATAAAACTATACAGCGAACAAACAATGTGTGGAAATGGCATCACTTAGAGAATTGATTTGTTTTGATCTTATTAAAATATTTGTTTCCACCACATTTCAGAATTACAATTTTTTTAAACTTTGGATAAGCAAGCTCATTATCACTTTCTGGTCCCAGATATGATAGAGGGAGATGCTTGAGGCACCATAGATCATTGGCATCGGCAAGAAAACTATGCTCCGCTTGGAGTGTGGAGTTGTCTAAAAAACTCTGTTAGCCCCGCCAGGGGAGCAGAACTCCCCCAGTGCGTTTTGCAGCCCAGTTGGGCTGCACAACACAAGCGTAGACAGTCCTCTACTCCTCTTCTCTTTTTTGGTCGCTGTTTGTGCACACTGTTGCACAAACAAGGACTGAAACGGCAGCCTTCACTGCCTACAGCCATGGCCTAAAATCAGGCCAGGGCTGTAGGCAGTGAAAGCTGCCATTTGAGGCCTCTTGTGCACTAGTCTGACCAGTGTGTAGTACACAGCAGTTGTCACTGCCAAGGCCCTCTCCTGAATGCGCCCGATCTCGACCGCAAAGCAGGGACACTGCTTAGCGTTTCTGAGATCTGGCACATTCAGAACTCCGCAGGTCACAGAACTCCGCCTCCACGGAACTCCACAGAGTTTTTTTTTAAATCAGCAGAATTCAATGGAGTCTGACTCCGTGACCTCCACCCAGCCCTAAGGAAAACATGACTGCTGCAGTTACAGTTATGTTAAGGCATTAATTTACAGCTGACAGAGAGCTGGTTTGGAGTTTCTCTGGACTGATGAGGCTCTGTGAGTGGCTGACAACCAGCAGCTTGTAGGTTGATGCCTAGTTTTGAATCTCGTATGATCTTTTGAGGGATTTTATTAGGGGCCTGTGGGCGTGTGAGGGCCAGACAGGGGGTATGTGAGAGCTATGACATAATGGGAGGATCAAGATGGCCCCTGACAGCCAGAATATAATCTGTGATGGATTGTGAAGGTCCTTCTAAGAGCTGCACGAAGGTAACTGATTGCAGACCAAGGGACTTCAGGGACTGTTAGGGAAAGTCGAATGGGGCTGATGGCTTGCAGCTGGACTCTGAGAAATGACAGTGGCCCATGTAGCAGGATCCATCCATACCTGCAGGTTTCTTCCTCCAGAATCTCTACAGCATTCATTGTTGGGGCAGAGGATTTACCTGTTGAGGATGTACCAGTTTAAGGACACCAGAAAGCATTGACCATGATCAGTCACTACTCTTTTTCTATAGCTTATAATTAACAAGCCATGGAACTGTGAACAAAGTGAACTCAGGTGCACCAACAGATAATGAAAATCTGCAACTGCAAAATCTAGAAATCCAAGTTTATTAAGGAAAGATTTGATTTCACATTGTTTGCACCATGTTTAATTTTAACCTAAACACTATAGCAAAATAATTACCCATTGAACTGTCTTACAAATTTTGCCTTTCCTTGCAACAGTTGTTGGTTTGGGGCCCATTTACGAGTTTGTCGGTAAGATCATCCCTGTGGAAACAGCGTAGTGCTCCCTCACCGGAAAGTTGGCGGTCCACCAGCCCAATTATGAGATAAGCGGGTGCATATACGATCAACCGTTGCTGCACTGCCTTCACCGCCATGAAACTCAGACGGCAAAGGTTGAGGTTAATGCTTATGTATGAGGTTGGACCGCAAGTTCGACTGCCAGTCCAATGACAGTGTACCTTGCTGCCGACGTGACTGTGGCGGCCAAACCTCTGCACCTGAGCTGGTAGAGGAGGGATAAAAGGCAGAAACTCACCTCTACTCACCTGCACACATCCTCTGCTATCATGGAGCTGATCGTACACGTCCTGCCGCTGCTGGTGCTCCTTGATGACCACCAACACCCACACGGTTGTGGACGAACCAACAGTAAGACCTTATCTCACCCACTTCCATTTACTTTCCAGTTAACAGGGGAATAGAAAGTTGCAGTATAAGGTTCAGGGAGGCCCTTGGACAAAAGTATTTGGTGGGTCCCAGTACAGAATAGCTAATAATGTTTGCACTCAAGTAAAGCCTCTGATGCACTCTTTGGCTAGCTCCCAGACACTGCACAGGGACACTCTTTCAAAATGTAAATGTGTGCCACAAAAATTGACAGGGATAGTGATGTGTGTGCTCAAAACAGTAACACAACAGCAGGTTCACTCTAACATCACACCAAATAATCACTGTGACACCGCCAACTTCTCAAGGAATAGGTCCCATATTGATAGGCAAGAAACTTCAGTAGAGATGTTGCATGAAACTGAAATACACCTTATATGCTACATTACTGCAATAGACTCTTGCACGTTAGGTACATCAAACAATCCCATTTGTAAAATGCTATCCTAAACAATAAACCTAAGAAGTAATGCAAGCCTGCCATGGAAACAACATCTGTAGAATAGGGTAATCTAAATCAGAAGCCTACTGAAAGTCTGGGTCCCTGGGCCACGGTCCACTTTGCCCATGCCCCAAAATGTTTCTGTGCACAGGCCCACTTGATTAAAGTATAGCAATGGCAACCAATAGCATCACCAAGGTGTGCCAGATCATAGTTGCCTGCTGCATGCTTCACATTCGTGCCCAAGACATCAGATACCATTGCTAGCTGATGATGAGGAAGCAGCTGGACCAGTGGCTGGTGATACAGACATGGATAGTGATGAGGAGGAAGGTGCAGATGGTGCAGCGGACTCTATAACTGAGCTCATCAATCAGTACTTCCAGAGACATACATGTATGCTGACTATGTATTTGCAAGTGATGTGTATCCACATTGATTGCTGATGATTGTCCTCCTGATTCATTTCATCAGTGGTGTTATAATGTGTTCCTATCCCTAAGTGTATGTTGGTGGAGGTGAGTGCTTGAATGTAAGGTGCTGAGTTGACTTGTATCTTATCTAACATGTGTACTCACTGCAGGTTGCTAGTTTTACATCTCCTATGGACAGACCTGTGTTGAGCTATGTGTTCTGCATTCTCCATTCCTCATGTTATTCCTCCCACTGACTGTGTTCTGTAAATCAGCGTCTCTGCTACCTATGGCCTGAAGCATTCATGCTCATTAGCCATTGCTAACTATACAGAATGGAGTTTTGCACATGACAGATGGCAGTTACAGTGTATTGTCATGCATTTCCTGTGACTGGGGATGTAGAAATGTCATCTGTTTTGCACTACTTTGGTGGCTATCTTCACTGGGCTGGACATCGGTGTACTGCATAAGCGCATTGTGTGGCACCATGCCTTCTATCCTAATATTACTTTGTGTCATGGTCTCTTTTGCAGATTGGATGAGTGATTTCACTGTAGTGTGTGCCTGGACTAGTGACTTCCTTACATCTGACCTGGGACATATCTGTTGTACTGTGTCTCCTGCAGAATATGCCTCCTTCTGCTGTCCATTACACTGCCTGTTGGTTTAGGAGGGCATACCCACATCACATTTTGCTGACAAAACGATTGTACATGTTCAAATAACGGCACAAATGCAGTTGCAGTGGTCAATAGTGTTTAATGAGCAAACAGGGGATATGTGAAAAAGTTATTTACAGTGCATATGGTGACATATAGGTGATGAGTGGGGGCATGGTAGTTGTAATCATCAGCGTAGGTTGCACATCTGTAGGTAGCACAGGTCAAGTGTCCAAGGACCATGGGAAAATAGAGTAATGTCATTGAACAGTCAACAGGGTGTCTCAGTGGCACACAAGAGAGAGAAATCAGGAGAGTTTCACTTCCTGGTAGTGGGTTTTGTCTTGGCATCTGCTCCAGCCGGATATCTGGATGGACATCCACATTTGCAGGGGGGTTCATCAGCTACAGACAGAGGGGGCCAGATTCCTGTGGATCCCTGGCAGGGCCTCCATTCCACTAGCTGTGGCAGATGTGGATGGCTCAGTGGTTCTGTGGCTAGTGGAAGGGGCCTGCTGGTGGGTGGAGGAAGCACGCAGGGTAGTGTTGAGGTCCTTGAGCACCCCTGCAATGGAGGGCATGGTTACATTATGGGCCTGCCACTTCTGCATGACCTCCTGGTGGTATTCCCTCTGAAGTCTTTGGTTTTCCCAAAACATGGTGATAATCTGTCCCATCCTGCCCTGGGATTGTTGGTATGCTCCCAGGACTTGGAAGATTGTTTCTTGGTCAGTTGAGTCCCTTTGTGGCCCCATCCTCTGACCTACAGGCTCCCTCCCATGCCCCCTGCCCCTGTGGCTGTGCCCTGACACGATGTGCCCCTCCCAGTGTCACCAGGACCTTCATTGTTTTTGGTGTGATGGGTCAACTCAGGTCCCTGTACAGTAAGGCACACTATTGATTGAAATGTCCTTGGGACACAGGTTTGGGGATGAAGGGTTGGCTGTGCTGTTGATGCCACAGGGTGGGGGGGTTTGATGTGTGCAGGGTGCGGCAGGGAGTGGTAGACTGACCAGGTGTCCCAGATGGGCCAGGTAAGTTGTCAATGTCCAGACATCCAGAGGCGTTGTCCTCACTGGGGCCTTCATCCTGAGGCGGGCTGGCTGTCTCTGGCACCCTCTCCATGGTAGCAGTGGCGGGTACCTGTGGATGGAGTGAGAGAGAGCTACATGATGGAGGTGTGATTGGTAGTCTCTTTGTCCAATGAATACAGTGTCATGGTATGATTCACAGCAATGGCAATGACAGATTCTGCACAGCATACATTGTGGATAGTGGATAGTGACATATGTGCCATGCTCCACTGAGGTAGGTGTCAATCAGACTAGGTAACTTTTGGTGGGTGGGTGGGTGGGATCAGGTATTGTGTGATGGTTCACATGGCAGGTGTGCCGTGTCTGTGTGGTAAATCAGGCTTATTGGATGTGAGTGGGGATGGCTGTACATTGCAGCATGAGATCTAAGTGGGAGGAGGGTATTGTATATGCATGGTAACGTGTCCTGTGCGTGCATTTCATGCGTTCAGTTTACCTTCTTACTTTCTAGCCCATGCTCAGTCCATTTCAAGGGTGGAAATCTGGATAAGTGGCCATTTGGTTTGGTGCAGTTCTGTGGCTATGTTTGGCCTTGTTTGCCATTGTGTAGTGCTATTGCATTGCTGTCATTGCTATGTAGTTTTTCTCAGTCAAAGCACCCAGTTAGTGTAGCTAGCGCAATAATCAGACATGCAAGTTGTGCTATTAAGTAGACGTAGCAGGTTTTGCTGTAGGTGGGCTAGTGCATTGTGTAAGTCATAGTGATTGTTATTGCCTCTGCTATCTGTGCACTTGCCAGGGACTATGTGGGCATTGGGGCTGGGTGGTGGTGTGGCATGCAGGAGAGGGACATTAAGTGATTAGGTGGGAGGTGTAGTGGGCCTTCTGCATGGCAATTTAGTGTCTTGATGTCATGGAACACACCTTCCCCTTTAGGTCGTTCCACCTCTTCCTGATGTCCTCCCTTGTGCGTGGATGGTTGCCTAATGACTTCACCCTATCAACAATTCTCTGCCATAACTCCATTTTCCTGGCAATGGAGGTTTGCTGGACCTGTGTTTCAAACAGTTGTGGCTCTACCCTGACAATTTCATTGACCATGACTCTCAACTCTGTGAATCGTTGGTTCCTTTTGATGGGACATGGTGGTGGTTGTGTTGCGGGTGAAGGGGGGGTGGGTGATGTGTGTAAAGGTGCAGTGCAGGGTGCTTGTGGGGGTGTTTGGTTGTGTGTGATGGTTGGTTGTGGTGTTTGTGTGTAGTCGTGATGTGTGTATTGTGTTATTCATGTAGTTGTGTGGTGTGTGCTAAGTGTGAACTGTATATGTGCCTTTGGTATACAAGTGCTTATTCGTTAGTTTTTGGCTCCTCGGTGTCAGTGAGAGTCATTTTGGTAGCAAAGGATTGTGGGTTGTGTGGGGGGGTGTCATATAGTGCAGTGAGTAGGTCTGTCTGGGGTGTATGTGTTAGGTGTGGGGTATTCGAACTGTCCAATGTGGTGTGGTGTTCAGTCTGATGTGAGTGTTTGAACATGACGGTTCACTCCGCTGATGGTTTTCCACCATGGAATGGCCACTTTGGTGATTTATGGCTTGTAATGTGGTGGGTGGAAAGTTGTTGGGCTGGAGGTGCTGGTGGTGGAACCAACTCTTTCCCTCCCTCCGGTGTCCTGGCGGTTTCAGATATTTTACAGCATTTTGTCTGTCTTCAGTGTGTGCCTCTTAATACGGCGGTCGGATGACCACCAACATGGCGGCCTTTTGGAAGCTGCCACCGCAGCGGTCTTCAGAAAGGACTGCCAAAGTCGTAATGAGGCCCAGAATGTCGAAAAAGTGCTTCCGCCTCTGTAAAATAGCTCTTTTTAACTTTGATGGGAACATTGATTAAGAGGACTAACAACAATGGTAGAATCAACATTTTAATAAGTGCCACTCTACCCACTAATGTTAAGGGAAGTAAAACCCATCTTTCCAGCAATCCTCTGAGCTGCTTGAACATTGCCACATAGTTCAAATGAAAGTGCTCAGAGTAGTTATTTGTTACAAAGATCCTCAGATAACAAATCTTTTCAGTAAGCTGTCCTGTTGCTGGAAACAAACGGAGCTCTCTAGCTAAAGAATTAAATAGAAAAAAAATCAGTTTTAATCTGTTTAATTTTTTACCCAAAAATCTCTTCAAACCATTCAAACTCCTTGAGAACTTCTTGGATGAACTGCTCATCTTGCCTAAGATGACATCACCCGAAAATATTTTTAATTTAGGCATCCCATTTAATGGAGCAATTATACCCTCATTCTCCCAAATCCTAGCTGGTAAGGGCTCCACAACAAAGTAACTGAAATTGGGGACAGAGGTCACCCCTGTCTTGTACCCCTATTTATATTTACCACCCCTGCTAGGTTAGCATTCATATAAACCTTCACTTGTGCCCCTTGATGCATATTCAGTAAGATTGTAATGAACATATTGGGAAAACTAATCCTCACCAAACCATAGAAAAGCATGTCCCAGTTCACTAAGTCACATTCTTTTTTTGCATTGACCATTATTACTTCTGCGTGAGACGCCTTAACAGTAAAATAGTCCAATGCCTGTATTAGGAACCCAATATTTGCCAACATCACCCAAACCGCTACAAACCTGTCTGGTCATGATGTATTAAACCCTGGACTGCTGGGGTTATACACCTATCCCATATTTTAATTAGCAGCTTATAATGCATATTTTACAAGCAAATTGGTCGGTTGTAATTGACATCCTTTGGGTTCTTGTCCTTCTCTGCAAAACTGACCACCATGGACTCCTTAAAGAGGTCCCCCCATCTTTCAAAAACTTAAACAGCTCTGTCAGAAAAGGTACAAGAACACTTGTGAATACTTAAAAAAAACTCAACCGGGAATCCATCATTACCACACACATTTCTCTTAGGCATTGTAGTAAGGGCTTCCTGGACCTCTTTCCCTAGTATATTTTAAATCAAGCTTTTGCCATGAGCAATAGACAGCTGTGGAATCTAATGGACTGAAAGTATTCAGAAATATTGGCCTGTGGGATTAGATAGTTACTTTCGTAGAGGACCTTATAAGGCCGCAGTAAAGCTTGGGAGACTCCCGCCTTATTGGTGATGAACTCCCCAGTGACTGAGTTCATGGAACTGATTAAAAAACGCATCCTCATGCTTCACCCGAACTGACAGGCAAGACGTTTCCCAATCATCTGGCTTTCCTCATATGTCTGCTGCTGAAAGGCCCTGGAGCTATTAAATTCTTCAATAATAAAGAATTTCTATAGCCCACACTTTGCTTCAATCAGATTGGCCTCAATATGTGGATCACGCCCTGGTACCTGCTCTTAGCCTGTAGAGCAACATTAACATTGAAGCTCAGCTATATGCTTTACCCTCAGCTTTTATTGCTGGGCCTTATAGATGATAATCTGCTCACAACTGTAGCCTTAATAGCATCCAAACCAAAAAAAGTAATACTGTTCCCTCGTTCGAAAAAAAATCTTGAATAAACATTCTCATTTCTTCCAGCCTTTCTTGGTTTGTGAGAAGGATCCAATCCAGCTGCCACCTGGGCCTTTCCCTCAAATAGTTTCCAACTCAAGAGCAACCATGGCCAGAGAATGATGACAGAGAGTTTGCCCAGATATCTGAGATAACTCACTTAAGAGAATGAGAAATTAAAAAATAATCAATACGAGAAGCTTTATGAAAGTATTGTGAAAAGCAAGTATATTGTGACCAACCAGGATGGTCGATACACCAAGGATCGAGTAGTTGAGCCTCTTGTTTCAGTGCATCAAGCACTTTTTTGTCTGAGGCTTCAACTGTTTTTAGTTTTGTGTCTCCCGTGCCAGATCCTGGATGAAGTTAAAATCACCATTAGGATTATGGGGCCAACTGCACCTTAAGTGATATTATAAATCTACCTTAATGAATTAGGTTCATAAAAAAATGGAGCATATTAATAGACCAAATTTAAAGGGTTGCCATTCACGCTAGCTTCCAACCAGATCCATCTCCCCTAGCGGTCCCTAGTCAGATAGGAAACCTGCTAATCAACCCCTCTACCCAAGTAGACAGTTACTCTTGTGATTGTTAAATCACTGGAATGTTCTGGGAGAACATACGTTTTTATAAGTGTGTGAGCCCATGAAAGGACCTCATGGCCTTCTCATCCCTCGGGATCCCTACTATATGAATATTAGCATGTCATAAATGATTCTCAAGTTCCTCTATCTTATACTCAATTAAAGACGTTTGTTATTGGTCTGACTAACTTGTTTCTACATTGCAGTGACTTAATCTTCCAAATCCAAAATTCGAGACTCTGCCTCCTTCAACCTCTCTGGAAGCTAGGCCATCATTTCTTCAATTTTTGAGAGTCTAACATAGAGGGCAGCTATTTCAGATGCTTGTGAAGCCTTAAGTTCTCTGATCTCTTCCACGGTCAGATTAAGTATATATTCAGCATCCCATTGCATAGTAATTGACTTAGGACCTAGATCTTTCTGTTGGGCCTCCTGCTGCATCCCTACCAGGGGGCAAGAGGGTGTCACTCTTCTCCTTGGCATGGCTGGTAGGCTCTGATCCACTGGACAATACTGTCTGAACTACTCAAACAAACATCTGAAACGAATCAATGTTTGTCATAGTATTGGGGCCTGAGGCTGGTATTTCAGAAGAGGATTGCAAGGCTGAGGTCTGCAAAGTCTCCGATGCACCCACGACTGCTTAACTCTTAAAGAATAAGGGATATTCCATTGCTTTACCCAGACTAGAATCCGGCTCTAGGGAAGCTGGCACCATCAGATCCCCAGCAGTCTTGCTATTACAATCTGAAGATTCAACCACTAGGATGGTAGTTATTGAAGCAGCAGGACATCACCCCACCTGACCGACACACCATCCATCTCGAACATGTCCAGTATGGCAAGACCATCCTCTGAACTCACAGAAGTTGCAGCCATCCTTGGCTCCTTTTGAAGATGTGAGCTAACTGCGATTTGCCCATGCCACTGATTGCCCTGCACGTTTTTTTACTCTCTGTGCGAAGCACAATGCTTCAAAATTTTCAGCACCTGCTGGCTTAAAGTGCTTTCTCATAATTTACAGTGCCTGGAATGCTTTAACATGGCACTTAAACATCATAGGCACTGATAAAAGCTAGCGCCAATGAGACTGTGACATACTTTTTGCTGAGGAATTGATTTACCGGAGTCTAGCCAGCAACCCTCAACCAGGTAGTTGAACTGTGCCTGGTAAATTACGCACTGTGCACACAGAGCACCTACCCCCCAGTTTGAAACCTGGCAGCCAAGTCCACTCACAGCCAGTCCAGAATGAAGCCTGAATACTCCTAGGTGGGATAGAGAAAAGTAGCGTCACCTCAGCCCTCCAATTGATGTGCAGTTGCTCACGTCATTATACACATGAGCCCAATGCTGCTTACTATTGGCAGCCAAGTCCACTCACACCCAGTCCAGAATGAAGCCTGAATACTCTTAGGGTGGATAGAGAAAAGTAGCATCACCTCAGCCCTCCAATTGATGTGCCATTGCTCACGTCATTATACACCTGGGCCCAATGCTGCTCACTATTGGCTCAGCATAGCAGCAGTACAACGGCAACTGTGAGGTTTCCAGCAATCTCCGCCACTTCTGTACCATCAGCCATGGAGGCAGTTCACAGCTACAGGTCAGCTACAAATACAAGACCCATTAAGGAACCAATCCCGAGTGCCATGCTGCAGCACAACCTTCACCAACTTCTCAGGCGCCATCATTCCCTCATCAGAGCAGCTGCATCACAGAGCCCCAAAACAGTGAACAGCACTGGTTCACGGCCTGCACAGAAAGCCGCGAGTCAGCTTCCAAACCAAAAAGAACACTGTTATGGAGCTGCCGCTCCAGTGCACTGTTCCAGTCTCGGGCTTCCCCAGCATTGAGATGAAAGAGGACCCAACATAGCAGGACATAGTAGCTGCGAGTGCCCAGTAGCGGATCATGTGGGATTCATCCGTCACCACTGTTCCACAGCCCCACTTGATGCATGTATGGTTGGATTTAATATGATTTTTTTTCTTTTTATGTATTGCATTTGTTATGTATTTGTTTGTTGATTTAGATAATCATGTGACTAAAAGACTATAAATGTGTATTTTAGGTGTTCCTTTAGTAATTCTGAAACTTTAGATATGAAGTTTTTTTACTTCCTTGCTACTTTTAGTAGGCTTGTGCGAAACATGAAGGCCAAAGTGAATGAAAAACAATCATTGTTATTGTTATAAAAAAACTGAGATTACTATATTTTCCTAGTGGCCAATTAATATTCCCTCCAAAAGGTAGTTTGTCTGGCTCACTGGTAGGTCAATTTTTCAGTTTGTTGTATGAGGTGGATCAGAAAGATGTTTTTTGTTTGGCTTGTTGGGCCATTATTATTTTTTGAGTCAGAAGCTATACAAAGAAAACTTATGCTAAGACGTATTGTATTCCTTATGTATTTAGTTATAGGTTTCCTCGCTATTTTAGTTGTATTGTGCTACAAGATATCACTAAGTTGAAAAACCTTATAACTTAACATTTACTTACTCTACTTACCTGCAGTACTTCAAAGAATCATCTGCGCCCACTTATCTGTGATACTTTCAAATTTATAAAACTCCAGCTGACAGTTTTTGCGCTTCGCAAAATACAAAAGTCTAAAGAAAATGCATTGGATTTGAAATCTATTTTGGGACTTCCTTCTTTGCGTGCTCTCCCTTGACCAAACACCAGGAAACTTTCAGTCCGTCCAAAATGAAATGGGGGCAGAAGGACCGCAAAGTTTCAATCACATTTGTCAAATGAGTGCAAAGTTATAATGGCACAAAAATCTGAAAACTCCCTTGTCACTAGTCACCCTAACTATAACTGCAGAATGGCTACCGCCACTCTGTAATATATATAAACAAGGGACACATACATATGTTATTCACTTTTAATCACTGGACTTTCATCATGTTACATAATATTTGAACAATGCAGACATAAACAAGGCTGGATTTATGTTTTTATCAGGCTAACAGACCGTTGCAATGTAGAAACTGTCACTCCAGGTACATTCTGCACCAACACACTAGTGTGTGTCTGCGCATGTGTGTGTGTGTGCGTGCCTGCTTGTATAGTCAGAGAAGGTTTGAGGGCAATGTAAACATGACATGTGTGAGGCCACCTACTACATAGCTGCACGAGGAATGCATTACTCACACTGGACATAGGTACATTGTGAACGTTATGCAGATGAATGTGCTTGGCGCTTGACAGGTTCAAATATGAGGGTCAATTGTTACCTAGATCTGTTATCCATCTAGTGTGTGTGGTTAGTTTAGAAGGCTCCAAAGGAAGTCAACAACAGTAGAGGTGGTGGCAAGTAGCACCGCATAGGCGCCTGCAATGTGGATCTGTTTAGTAAACGTGATTGAATCAGGGCATGAATTTGTGTTTGGCTTCCCTTTGTGATGCAACATATGATGAGCACAGACAAACATGAGTGGTGATAGGTCATACCTAAGACGGACACCATGTGGACAGGTTATGTTAAACAGGGAGCAGTGTAATTAAACACTTAAACCTATTTGTAATGTGTGGTTCGGACTGAAATGGTTAGGTGGGTGGCGAGGGATTGGTGTTGATGAGGATGGGCTGTAGTGCCAGTCCTGGTTAAGCCATTCCCATTGCTACGATGTTTGTGGGCTCGAAATGATGCAATGAATTTGTCTGGGAAGAGGAATAAATATGAATGATGCCATTATCTGTTAGTACATCTGTGTATTAGTACATCTGTTTTATTGAATGCGCAGCACCTGATTCTAAGGGGCATATTTATAGTCTGTTTGCACCGATTATACGTCAAAAAATGTGATGCACAATCAGAGCAAACCATGCACCATATTTAAACTTTGACGCCCGAGCCCGCGAATGCCAAAATTCTGCCATGTGCGTTATTTTCTGGATGTGGGAAACTGCCTTGCGTTAATGACATGCAAGGTAGGCGTTCCCGTCCAAAAAATGACTTGAAACCCGTGCGCCTTATTTATGCTACCGCGCAAAAATGACGCACGGTTGGGAGGCGGAGGCGGGAAATGACGCATACCCTGATTTGTGTAAAAAAATAACGCCTGGGTCGGGGCAGGCATTAAAATGGGGCAAACACACATGTACTTAATGAAAGCACACAGAAGCAACAGCAGAGCTCCAAAAGGAAGACATGGAGGTGCTTTTCATCCAGCATGCACGCAGACGCAGAGCACAGGACCAACAACAGCAGCTTCCACAACACCAGCAGGGACCCCAAAGGCAACGCAGAAGGCAGGAGTGGATATTCCGCACCAGGACAACCCTTCTGGGACTCCTCCAACAAAACATCATTCAGAGGTACAGGCTCAAATGGCAAGCCATTCAGCAGCTGCTGTGCAACATTGAGCCACTATTTGCACCGAGTTTGCAGACACCCCGCATCATTCCACCAGAAACCAAGCTGCTAGCTGTACTCCACATGTTGACAAGTGGCTCCTTTCAAACCACTGGTGCCCTGGTTGCCGGGATCTCACAGCCATCATTCTCCGCCTTCCTACCCAAGGTACTGGATGCTATCATCTCCCTCACACCCCGCCACATCAGCTTCCCCAACACACAGCAGAAGCAGCAGCAGACAAAACAGGGGTTTTACCAAGTTAATGGCTTCCCACACGTCCTTGGTACCATTGACTGCACATATGTACGGATTGTGCGACCTGCTGCAACCGAATATCTATACTGCAACAGGAAGCACACACACTCCATCAATGTGCAGGACATTGTCGATCCCCGGGGTTTGATCACCAACATCGTGGCAAAGTATCCTGGGAGTGTACATGATTCATTCATCTTCCGTCACTGCACCATCAATCAACACTTCCAGGATGGACGATATGGAAATGGCCTACTTGTTGGTAATTACAGAAACCCAGTTATATAAACACAGCACAGCAACCCTCTAGGACACACAACACATACACCACGACATCGACACGTGGACAGGAAGACAATGAGGTTGTGACACCGCTAGGCATGTTTGATATCCTCAACCAATGGGATACACACCTATGGACAAATGACAGTTCTAAATAACAACAGATGCCACTCCACAGACACAAGGGGACAATTTAAAACAACACAATGACAAAGACATAGCCCCAACTGGCAGTACAATTTGGACGATTAATCTTTCATTATCACATCAATAACAATCAATCAAACACCCTTCCAACCAATAAGTACTGTGTAAGTGGTGTGTAACTTGTTTCGCTGCAGGCCAAACACCATGACACACATAGCAGGATGATGACTACAATGAAGGTCACATGCAATCATTGAGGCTGTACCAATATCTCACATCACTCCTGCTCTCACATTGCCCAATACCAATAAGCAAGTGGACTGTGCAGAGAACACATATTGATGGGACAATATTGAAAGTGCACATTCCTACACATACGCATTGCGACAAATTAAAACACACACAACAGATGTACAGGCATACGGACCTTCTTAAACTCAAAATGACAACCTCACAACCAAGTTAGGCATCTGAACTAGAACATGTTCAGTAGTATAGGTACACATTACAACCTGAGTCGACTTGGCAAGGGCAGAGAAATAGGTCTGCAGTGAACTTGTCACACATGTGAAATTAGTGCATAGTCAACTGTACACACGTCAGTGCCGACAACGTGCGGAGATGTGTTGTACATTGTCACCTTGCCAAATCTAAGGGTCTCACTGATGGTTAAATAATTCTATTGCATATGTGTAATTGGGTGGGATGTCCAGGGTATATAGATGCAACTGTGTTATCACCAGTGTGGAATTGATTCTGTGTATGGAAGTATCATGTCACCCCCAGTTAAGACACATGGACACCTCTTTCACATGACATAATGCAAGGGAGTACACAATGTCCTGCAACTCTACAAAAAAACTACTGACATCTGGTCAATCAGCCAAACACCGGTTCAGATAAGGAAACAACTCAATGCTGATGGTACATCCTAGAAGCCTAGGATTTCACATAATAACACAACACCGATGAGTCAGCAGACAACACAAGAGAACAACTGACATGCAAAGTGATAATCATGATGCAAGCTACATCAACATGTTCTCACTCATTTTCTCTTTTAGCTGATCAGGAGTATGGGATCCAGCCATGGATCATGACGCCATTTGCAAACCCAAGCATCAGAGCGTGCCTATAATGAGGCACATAGGAGGACACGCACCATAGTCAAGAGGACCTTTGGCATCCTGAAGTCAGGATTCAGGTGCTTCGACATCTCCGGAGGCAGCCTCCTATACTCACCAGAAATGGTGTGCAAAATAATTTTGTCCTGTGCCATCCTGCACAACATATGTGTAAGAAGGAACATTCCCCTATATGAACCCGACCCACAAATGCCTGAAGAGGAGGAAGAGGAGGATGCTGTCCATCAACATGAGGGGGACCATCCAAACACAGCTAAAGGATTGCGTCGGAGACAACATATTATCCAAAATTTCTTTTAACTCTACTCATCCATCACCACTGTCTTACCATATATCAATAAACACCTATACTATTCACTACATCACGGTCTGGATTATCATTTTTGCATTACATTATCTCTAACTATCAGAATCAGAGTGTAGTCTCATGGAGCATTTCAGAAATACAGATTAGGACACAGAAAAATCCAAATCTATTTTGATGTGTATGAATGTACAGCCAAATTCACACACTGTAAATGACATATATCCTGTACATTTCACATTTGAAGGGCAATAGCAGAGGACCACACCTATTTCACACATACATGTTGGCAACATGGTTCATCGCAGCAGATGGCACACAACTAAGACATCATCAGACAATAAGGGAAAAGAAATCCTCTTACATGCAGCAGTGGATGTGCTATTGCATTGGTGACAAGAAGGTATGACCAGACCCTTGACAGCAGTAAGTCTTACATCACCTATCTTTGCAAGGACTATGTGTGACAAGATTTCCATATAAGCAGCAAATTGATAGCACAAGTGCCCCAGGTATTACTAGCATTGCTCACAAGACATCCCCTGCACATGGCAGCCCCTGTCCTAAGTCCAGCCACACCCATGTTCCCTGTCTCACCCCACCCTTCTTCAGAGGTCCCTGGAATGGGAATATGTGTACCCAGATAATCCCTCCTCTACACACACCCAGACTCACAATGTGAATCCAGTGTGCTTCCCTCTTTAGTATGGTATGCCATAGTCATTGTACTTCTGTCTGCATGGACGTCAGGTTAAATAATCCACTGCCTTGTAGTCTGTAGGACCTGTAATCACCTGTACATTGCTTCCCATGTGAAAGGTACTGTTGGCCCTTTGAACTTGAATCTCACCTACAGGACTTGTGAGAGACTGAAGCTGCACACACCTGTGAGCACCTCCATGGAGACCATCCATTTGAACATGCACTGCCTTTGCAGCTGCCTGTAGCAGCATAGAAGCTGCCATTTTATCTATAACACTGTTATGCATTGCCGTAAAAATCAGCTGGGTAACACGGCCCTTGGGATAATGTGTTACGTTCCAACACACAGGAGAAACACAGTTTTCAGTTTCCACAGTGTTGTTCCACCTTTGGCCAGTCTCAGTCTGACCACTGTGTATTTGCCTTGGTAAATTTTTGGATCCTGATTGACCCTGCATCCTGTTAGCCTGACTGGTTCCTGTCTTTGCGTTACTCTAAAGGTTCCTTGTGGCTACATTTGTATCATAGTTGCTTTCCCAGCCCTCACTTTCCTCCTAGGGTATTGTGTCTGGTGGGTCTACAATGCATAGTTAAATACATTGTATAGGATAATCAGTTTATTTATCGTACCATGGGGGGAGGGACTTGTCTCCAAATAGCCGAATCATGGCCTATCCCTTGTCTTGGTTTGATGTATGCATGAGTGACAAATAGTGACAGTGTACCATGGCTGTATTCATGGATTGGGTATGATGCATCCAGCACAACAAACAACGTCAGATAATGTGCATGAAATGTCAACACGTATTAGGACCCTGACAGTCCACACGCTGATTCACTTTGCCCCTAACATATTGACGGGGCTTGCGTGGTGAATAGCTGTGAGATTAATCAGCACAGAGGCACTGATGTTCCCAGATGCAGTGGGAATTTTTGAGGCCAACCTGTGTACAAATGTTGTGAGGACACCTGCCGGTATAAGAATCCTGAGACATTCACTTTGTCAGCCCACCAAGGTTGCCCTGTTGTCAGTCTCATATCACGTGACAGAGCTGGACTATCCTTGTGTGTGTTCTCAATTCCTCATTGGCTTTCCTTCAATTGATCTGCGAAGGATACTTTGTAAATGCAGGAAATTGCTCCACAGACTCATGATTAGCCCTGCACATAACTGTGACAACATTGACCCCAATAATGATACAGGCTAAACATTGGCTCACACACATGAACCAGACACCTATGTGCATTTTACCACTAGAAATATGTGAACACGTACTGCTTGGCCTGCTATTCCTCCACTGCCACAGGAGAGACATGGCTCATTTATATGACTCCAACTGTGGCGTAACATTACATTTGTGTATTATATTTGGGACTCGGTGTCACAAACACGGTACCCACATAGCATTATCCCATGCTTGACTCATGGTGGGTAAACAAACAAGTGCCTAGGAAGTAGTATCCAACATTCCAGGACATGTGATGGCTAAGTTTTGGAACATTGCCATGAACAACTGTCTACTATCTATCCTGTGCATGCTTTGTCGTTGGTGGTGCTTATGTTCCAAAAAACTAGGCAGTGCATACAGCAGTTGTTGCTACGTGTATGACTAACACATGTCCTCTCTCATTTCCACACTGAATAGCATTTGAGGGTTAGACACATTGACTCCACATGCTTACAAGCAGATTTGCTAAAATGCATCTTGTGATGGTCACACAGTGGGACAACAACAATAGTATTAGCCAAATCACACACATTGACCCATAGGCATTGAGTTACTGTATTGAGTTGCGTCCCCTTGCTATCCTCTCTTGACGCAAAACATGCCCAAACTGGGTAATACCTAATTGATCCCACATGTTTGGCCATCTATTGCGTCAGCGAAGAGTGCAAATCCGGTACAACAAGTAGAGGATCATGGTCCGCAGTAGTATGATCTGTCACATGTGCCCATACACCGTAGTGCCTAATGTTGGTGCAATCAGCCTATCTCTGTATTGTCACAACTGTCATGTACTATTACAAATGAGAAATTACCCAAACCCAGTTAAACGCAGAAATGTTGATGCATACGCATCATAAAAGACCCACATGCGTCAAAAAATGATGCATATGCGTCAAAATATGACGCACATTGCCATGAAACATCCGTTGGCCCTGAGCGGTAATTCCCACACTGTACCCCCTGAAATTGGTTAAGTATGAAACATATTTCAAAATATGGATGCAGGGTTATTTCTAAGCATGTGCGTCAAAAATAAATGACGCACAGACTGTAAGCCTCATAATATTTTGACGCATAACAATAAAAACGCACCTCATTTGAGGCAGGAAGTGATGTAATAGGATATCCTGTTTACAGAATTGGTACAGTGGGTGTACTTTCACTTTCCCTTTGCAGTCTGTGATATTTCCTGACTGTGTGGCTGTGTTTTGACTTGTCTCTCTGTGTACTTTGTGAATTTGTCTCCAGTGTGGTCTTTAAATTGTATTTTTGTGTTTCATAACTGTCTGTGGTATCCTGTGTTAGTGTTTTTTGGGTCATTTGTGGTGTCAACATTTGTCTTTGTTGTGTTGGGAGTCTGTTGTGGGTAGTGTTAGTTTGGGGATAGTTGGGCTGTGTTCTTAGTTATTTTGCATTTTCCTGTCCTACTTTCCCTCTATTATTCCCTTTTTTTGTTGCAAGCATGTTGAGTAGGCCCCGTCTTGGCAGGATGGGAGAGGAGGAGCTGGGTGGCTTTATTTGGCTGGTTTGCCACTTCCTACCCTTAATGATAGAGGCAGGTGGTTGTGTGATACAGGGCTATCACACAGAGGCAAGGAGGTTCCGGTGGGCAAAGGTGTTGTACCATCTCAAGAGAATCTACAACACACCGCGCAATGACCACCAGCTGAAGCACCACTGGGCTGACCTTGTTGCCAGGGAGCAAGACCTGCTGGACCACCTGGGGATTGTGATTGGTGGCCCTGTTGGTGAGTACAAATCAGAGCAATGTGCACATTTAAATGCTCTGTAGTGGCAGTAGCTGATTTGTTCATATGCTGCAGGCAATGTTTTTGAACATGTGGAATGCTAGTTAAACATACAGGGCCATATTTCTACTTTATTAGCACCGCATTTGCATCATATTTTGAAGCAAGAGCGGCGCAAACTTACAAAATACAATTGTATTTTGTAAGTTTGTGCCGCCTTTGTGTCAAAAAGCAGCACAAATGTGGTGCAAAAAAATTATAAAAATAGGGGCCACAGTGCCCTGTGAGATATACAATATTTCCTACACATTACCGTCCTTTGTTGACGCAACAGCTAGACTAACTTTCAAAACACAGCAGGAGCATGTAAATTAGTGCTGGCTTCACGTCAATTGATGATGCCAACGTGGCTCTAACATATGTTTCATGCATGGTCTGTGAGTGTATCAGGAAACACATGTTTTAAATCCAGATTTTTACAGGTAATAGAGTGTTCCTCAATGTTTTGTAATACATGTCTGAACTGGATTCTGACACACACGTAATAAGTTATAGCTGACCTCAGGTAACATCTTAGACTGATATTTGGAGTTTGTAGTGCCACAATTAAATTAGGGATGGATGGGAAAAGGTGTGCACACGGGTTCATATCTCTATGGTTGGTGCAACTTACCATAGCTGTGGCACATCAAATGAAGAAAATGATACAAATTGAGGGCTAACAACTGTCCCTGGCCCTCTGTACATTGTACCCGTGTGTCTTAAATTGGTCGTAGTCACAATGTCTGGGTGACTGGTATTGAAGTCCTCCCGGAAAGTGGCTTTGCATGTCTCTCATGGATACACATGATGAGAGGAATACACTCCATGAATTAGTCTGCTAACTAATGAAGGAGCATGTTTGCCACCACATGATAGTGAGGGCCACTGCATGTGTGCAGATATGTGTGTCTCACTCACTGGAGTCCCTGGGTCTGTACATGTTTGCAGTGGTATGTAGGATGCAGTATCATCATGTCTGCGAGGCTTGACTTTCTGAGTTAATATTACACATAGTATTTGTATTTGGAAGTGTTGTGCAGTGCACAGACATTAAGCACATTTCTCCCTTCCATGCCTTACAGGTGGACCTGCACCCTACACTATCAGAGAGGTGGCTCGATTTGCGGACCCAGACATCTCCAGTAAGTGTTGATATTTCTGTTCTGTGTTGTGTTTGCTGATGATGTGTGATTGACTCCTATGTGTTGGACCCATAGCAAGGTGTGATGCGCTAGTCAATGATTGGTTTTGTTCCTATCATTTTTTCCCCATCTTTGAGTTGGCCAATCATTAGCGTATTGTCATAATTTGGGATTGTAGGTCAGTCCTGTAGGCACGGCAATGTGAATAGGGATGAGTTATGTGGATAAAATTTAAAATCAGAAAATGTAGCAGTGGACCATATTAGTGATTTAGTCAGCAAGTCAGACCCTGATTCTCCCAGTATAGGGATGCCAAAGTCTTACCCACAGACTTCAGCTTCCCTATTCACTAATGAACATGTTTGACTGTATGTTTAACTTCCTAGCAGCACGTAGCTCCACATGTTGTGCTACGAGTATGAGGCACTTGAGTACAATGGCCTAGGTGTGCATGCAGATCATGGCTAGAGGTGTGCTTGCATCTATATGCTTGTTGTAAGTCATAGGTTACTGGTAGGAAATGATGTTGACAATGGTCTGCATTTCCAAAGTTAAGTGTTGATGGGATTGTCCAAGGTTTGGGTGTATCCTAGTTGGACTTCCTCCTTACCTGTGGTGTGCTGGCCAAACCCATGTACAGCTGTCCAAAGCTTCCTGGGTGTCAATGTTGTTTGAAATTATTTGTTGCTTGTCCACCCCACTCCCCCCCGGCACAGGCGTATGGTTGTGAATAGTGTACCTAGGACTGATGATCCCAGTTTAGTACACAGACATGTAAATCTGTAATTCACTTGTCCAAACCTAGGATACCCACTCATGATTAGCAACTGCATTCTATCCTGACAATTCCATTTACAACTCGTAGATCTTGTGGCCCTAGATTGTCATCAAGAACATAGTAATTTGTTGGCCTGTCAGTGGTAGAGGATTTGCAGCATGATTTTTACCTGACAACTGGCTGAACAATGATGCCAAAGTCAATCTAGTTGTTACCCATCTTTTAGGGTTTTGCTGTGCTGTTTGATGATAGGACATGTGTAGGCTGGCTTGGCATGTACTGCCTCAGGGACAATCTGTGATCTGTATGAAGATATGGGCTGTTTCGGGTACATTAGATTTATTGTCTGATTTACTTCTGGAGCCATTTCACACAATGAAGTACCTAATGTTTGGTTTTCTATTTGTCTTAACAGGTGCCAATATGACTCCCATCCAGATTCGAGAATTTCAGCGCAGGGTGATGCGTTACTGCCACATTCTGGATGTGGAATCTGGGTTCCGCAACATGGCAAGGCGTTATCGCCATAAAAGAGCCTCCGGAGTGTGGAGGGCATTTGCCCAAGGGGACCCTTCCATGTCCACCATAGCCACCACCACCAGCACCACCACTACCACAAAAAAAATATATATATTTGTTTAGTATAAGATAGTATGTGTTTAGGTTAGTATATGTTGTCCTTCATGTGTCTCGTCTTATAAGGGGAGTGGGGGGTTGATATTTAGATCGTTTCGTTACATGTGATAAGTAAGTTTAGCTCAGGTTAGTTAGGGACAGGTGTGGGTAATGTGTAGTTAGAGCAGTTTAGGTTAGGAAAGGTGTTTCCCCTGGTTTTAACTTCTGTTTTTACGTGTTTAATAAATATCTACGTAACCCTTTACAGTATGTGTCAAATGCTTGTAGATCAAGGCCTTGGCATGAGTGAACAGTGTCTCTTTTGTATTAGCTTGTGTGTCCCATGCTGCTACAAATTCCCAACTGAGCTGTTACATTAGCAGCTACACCAAAGCTACTTAGCTAAGATTCAGCCATCCATTGCCCCCACCACTCACGGTTACTATGGATCCCAAAGTGTGGTTAATTTGTGATATATGTTTTCAATGTCACACTTTCTTTGCTACCAGATTTGGTATTGAGGACACTATGGTAAGTCTGCCTGCAGCTTGATATCCAAACGAATCCTTATAAGGTGAGTGGTAGTATGCTAACATGTAGTATGGTATACATAACTCACACCTATCATTTGTTACAATGTTCAACCCGGTGACTTATCTGTATGGAAACTCATACACATCCATTCATACTGTATGGTGTGTGTTATGTTAAAATCGGGTCAAATGTAACATACATACGTTTTGGCTTGAAAAAAAATTGAAGGCACTATTTTCTGGCTTAGAAATCCCTTGAGGAAGTGGTATTCTGTCCAACAAAGCATTATGGTGTATAGTTTCTATTTTCCTCAGAAGTAGCCTTCAGGAAGGGCAGATGATGGTACAATCCAGCCACTGTGCATAGTTATCAGCCAAGATTCGTTCAGGTCAGGTGTATTGACAATCAATAATCATTGACCTGAGGTAAACATCACTGATTACCATCACGGTTAATGTGTCACATTACACAGAGACAAAGTTGTTGTGTAAGTGCTATTTATTTGAAAGTGCTGTAGTGCTATATGTACATTGTCCATGATTGTGAGTCCATTAGTGTGACATCTTCCATAGTGATCCTACACAAATGCAAAAGGACATGTCATTGAACATGCTGGGGTGAAGTGTCAGACAGTGCAGAGGGACAGGATTTGCCAATGAGGCAGTGAGAGACAATCACAGGGCAGGGTGACAAGATAAACAGTGGGCTGACGAACAGTGCTTGAGTACAGTTGTTGCAAGACTGGCATGTTACAAAGCACAGGACCTTGGTAATAGGCGGCCATGTGGCAGGGACTAGTGCTACCAGGTACTGTTACGGTGAAGGTGATCTGTTCCACGTCTTCATCTTCTGATGTGTGTGTTGTCTCCTCTGCCCTTGGTGGTGGTGGTTGTGAAGGGGCAACACACACCTCAGTGTTTGAAGACGTGGAGTCAGACATCCCGGTAGCTGCCAACTGTGGGGCTATTAAGGGCAGTACTGCAGCAAGGAGGAGCTGCTGGTTCTTAAGAATAGGAGCCACATCATGGTGGTAGGCAGCCAGGTCGGCCCTTAGGGGTTCAATATTGCATTCGTGCATGAGTTGACATGATTGTTGTTGTAGGTGTTGGGTCAACTCTATTACAGCTGTGCTGATTTCCTTCAACCTTTTTTCAAGTTCCTGCAAGATTGTTGTTCGACCTTGCAGAGCTGCTGCCTGTTCTTCAGTTGACATCATGCACGAACGCACCCCCTCAAGGCTGGCTGCCATAGTTTCCATCCCCACCCGCACATCCTTGGCCAGCTCCCACTGTACTCCAACTACAGTTCTCTCAAAGCTGGTGCCAGGGTCGTCAGAGTCCTCAGCTGTGTTGGAGCTGGCAGTTCGTACAATTGGGGTGGATCCTCTGTGATGGCTGCTACTTCTGTGCTCCTCCTTGTGACTGAAGGTGGTCTGGAGGGTTCCAAGGACATCTTGGAGGGTCTGCTGGCTGATGTTTGTCAGCTCGTCATCCATGTCATCAGGGTAGTCCTGGACAGGCATATCCGCAGGAGAGCCATTGTCCTCTGCAATGAGATATGGTACAATTAGTGTGTCTGTGTTCTGGCATTTGTAATGTGACATGCCTGCCTTCTGATTATTTTCACATTGTGATCTTGGTTCCTGTTCATTGTTCCTGTCTTTCATATTAGCATTCTCCCATGGCCTATGCCCCACCTGCATGTCACATGTATTGTGGTCAGTTAGTGGACTTGTCAGCATCACATCCTCTAGGTGTTGGTTCAGGCCAAATTGTGAATTGCCACCTTCTTGTCCTACTCAACCCTCCGTCTACTTCCATTCCCAGATCCATCGTCCTCTACAATGAAATACGGTACAATTAGTGTGTCAGTGTTGTGGGCTTTGTAATGTGACATGCCTGCCTTGTGATTATTTTCACATTGTGATCTTGGTTCCTGTTAATTGCTCCTGTCTTTCAGATGGGCATTCTGCCAGGCCTATGCCCCACCTGCATGTCACATGTATTGTTGTCAGTTTGTGGACTTGTCAGCATCATCTCCTCTAGGTGTTGGTTCTGGCAAAATAGTGATTTGCCACCTTCTTGTCCTACTCAACCCTCCGTCTACTTCCATTCTCATGGTGAGGCCTTTCACTGGCTGTGGGTGTTCTGATGGCACTATCACCACACTTAACAATCTGGACCTGCCCCAGTCTCTGATCTTTCAGATCCACCTATATGTTGTTGAGATCTAGCATATACTATGTATAGCATTGTTATGGCACGATATGGATGTCAGCATTGGTAATGTCTACTGCTGATGTTGGGGAATGTGTGATACATTGGATTGCACTGATTGTCCTAGCAGTGTTCCATTTCCTCCTCTGACTGTGCGGGTGTATCTCTGTAACCAGATACAGGCGTCCTCCCCCTCAATGCTGTTGTCTGAGCGGTATGACATTTGGGATGTAGCATGGTGTTATTGGAGCTATAGTGACCCAGGCAAAGGGTGGACCCTGACATATGCAGCATGGGTATGACATTAGTGCTGTGTACCTCCTAATGTTTATGACAATGGCTGATGTTTGTAGCAACCATGGACAATCACATTTGACAGGGTTGGGACATTTGTATTGATTTCAGGGGATTGATAAAGTTGTCATCCTGAACCCTCTAATTTGGGTGTGTTTGATCCATGGGGACGTTACTGCCATTAGCTACTTGACCTGCACACACAGCAGAGGTGGTAGTGGCAACTGTTGTCAATGTTATATCCTACTTGCAGATATGGCCAGAGGTTGTTATTTGGGCCCTAGTTAATGTAGGGAGAACACTGGCTCACGTGTGACGGGCTGCCAGTTTAACATTGTACCCTACCCTTCTGGCCTGGCTTTACCTTTGCAACATCCTTGGCATGACAGCATACCTCCATGCAAAGGTTTTTGGTGTAGTGTAGTATTGTGCCCCAGGTTTCCTCTGTATAGCCCGTGGCCCCCGTGCCATGCCCCTTTAGCCATGCCACTCCCTGAATATCATGACTTCCATGCATTGTGTAGTAGGTATGTCCCCCCTCTTGTTGCAGTTAACAATTCGGCATTTTATTTCCCTGTGCGACTTACCCTGCATGTGTGTTGTCTCCTGGTAGTCTGCGCTGTCCTGTCCTTGGATCCCTGTGACGATCTCCTCAGGGATGACGGCTGCCACCATCTCCTCCATGTGGTCCAGGGCCTCATGCGGTGCTGGACTCCGACCTCCAGTCTGCAGTGCTGCCTTCCTGTTCCTGGCCATCTTTTCCTTAGTCCTGTGCTTGCAGTCATGCCAGCGTTTCTTGCACTCGATGACTGTTCTCCGTACTTCTGCCACACTGTTTATCTTGTCAACAATTTGTTGCCATATTGCCTCTCTCCTACTAATTGGCAACTTTGAGGTGACAAACAGTTGGTGCTGGTATTCCGTCACCACTTTCATTAGAATTTCCTGCTCCTCTGCACTGAAGCGACACTTTCTTTTCTTCTTCTCCCTGTCCTGGGCCTTGTGTGGGTCCTCCTGGCTGGTTCCTGGTATGTTGTCATCTTTCTGGGGTCTGTGCAAGCATCTGGGATCCATTTTGGCTCTCCTTAGCACATTTTGCATGTGTTTGTACCGCTTTATGTAAAAAAAAGGCGCGAATCCGGTTTGTGACGTCGTAAACCAGCTCACAGTCATTTTCACCGTGTTAACGTCATTTTCCTTCACGACGTGACGCATTGGGGTGAGTAAAAAAAAAATTCACACACCTGTGGTTTGCGCCGCAGTGCGTCAAAATATAAATTTGACGCCCGCACTGCGCATATAAATGGCATTAGCCGGCGGTAATATTTTTTACGCAAAACTGCATCGGCGCAGTTTTGTGTCAAATAGTATAAATATGGCCCTAAGTGTCTTATTGCATTTTGTAGGTGTTTCAAAATTGGAGGGGCAGATATAGGTTGGTATTAGATTTATGAGTGAATTTTACCTGGCCTGATGCTTATGGTCTCCGGTACATTCAGACCATGCAACTGATGAGACAGCAAAGAGATGAGAAGAGGCTGCTCTCGGGGAATTATCTGCGGAGTGATCCCGGAAAGCAGACCACTACATGCATTTTAGTAAACACATTCTTCACTCTTCTCCACTTTCACTGTAATTTTATTTTTAATCTACCCGTAGGACATATATTTATTCCCACAGCATTCACACTGTCTTCAACTTCGTGCCTAAAGGTCTTTCTCTCAGCAGACCATGGGGTTTCACATGGCGGTCCACCACAAAGTTTACCACAACGTCTGCCTCTTCCTCAGAACAGGCCATCTTTATTGTGAGGTGAATGGCCTGCATCTTCACAATGAATTAGGTTTCAAAATGACACAAGGCACAAGGGGAAGAGTGCAGTGCTTTAGATATTTATTGTTGCCAGGTGAGTTCCATTGCGATTAGGTGTGGTTGTATTTCTATTCCACCCAATGGGGAAATTCCGCAGAGTATCTTTGTATTACTCAATATTCAGTCAATATCATATACACGGAACGCTACAGAATTTATGTACAATATTTTATGAGTGATTTATATTTGTAGATTAAGCCTACGTTAATCAACCTCTGATTTGCATATGCAAATAGCGTGGATCGATACTGATACACTTGCATTTAATATCACAAAACAACTTTTTGAGAAAGACAATGATTTGTACTTCTGCAGTCTAGTGGACAATTCTGGAGAGGTTAACCCATTTCTGCCACTCATTTAATCTGCTCTTCCTTAATTTCAGTGTGTATTTTGCTCTAAACACAATATGCATTAATCCTTCCAAAACCAACAGACGATTGCAGGGAAAGTAGAAGTTTAATTTAATAGATTATATTTTATTTTCATCCAGTATTATACTTTTTCTAACTATTCAGTTATAGAAACTGCGTTTAGTGATAACTTGTCTTCTTTTCAGTTACATGTTCAAGGAGATTGGTGGCAGCCGAGGCTGGGGTTTTTCAGGACCAACACTAACACATGGTAAGAATAAGAGAGTTGTGCAAAAAATGGGTAAACATTGATAAAGAACATTTGTTTCTCACTTTGGTCACTCAAAGTATGTCTAATGTTTTAACAGGTTTAGATGAGAAAAGAAATTCACGATACTACAATAGATTGTGTGTTTTGCCTTTAAAAAAGGTAAATGCTACATGTTGGTTTGACGCCAACTGTTTTAGAACTCGCAGGAATCAACTCCCACAATCCAGTGGGAGGTACGGCTGTGCTGCACTGCTTATAAAAATGCAGTCACTGTTCAGAAAAAAACAGATCAGAAAGGGGGTTTATAAAACCCTTCTAAAGTCCTGAGAAACAAGGATAGTAAAGGGTTGTGGCAAGTGGTCATCATTGATTTTTAGCGCTCTGACCTGTTGTAATCTGTGGGCTTTTAACCACGCCCACTGCACGCTCATCGCTATCACTCCTTCCTGGGCGTGCTTTTCAAAAATCCTTTGTTAACTTCGGTAACTTCTTTACATTTGTCCCGCCTTGGGGTGGTTTGGTTGCCGCCTTTGCCATCAACCCTGTTACATGAATAATTGCACTTTTGCCAATAAGTCTGACTGCGAGCAAACTTCTTTTTCCTTTTGTGTCTCTCCTTCGTGCTCATTCTCATGGCGGCTGTGGCGTTTTGAATCGGCTCACTTATGTCATCTGTCTTACATTTCATATTCAATTTAAATGACAAGAAACATCCAGTTAGGAATTTACAACATTAACAGCTCTAAGTCGCACAATCGTGAGACCCTTTGCATTGCAAATTCTTGTTTGCCTATGATGCCACTCTTGTCACCAGTCTTGAACTTGTTCCTATAGGAGCAGTCCAGCTTGGCTGCCAAGCACACTCCAGATGGCAACACAAGCCACCTCAGACCAGTTCCGGCCTCTTCAGACCTCATCACTGAGGTTTGGCGTGAGTCCTATTGAACAGGGGGCATGGTACCCATCCCAGGCTACATCAACTTTTATGGACAGCTTCCTTGCATGTAACTGACCCTGTACAGCCCTAATAGCTTTTCAAATCCCACACCACATATTTAACTGTCTCTCCCCCTGCCACTTATGTCACTGACTTACCATCAGCACTGTCTTGACACATGACTGACTCTGTTCCAACCGTACTGACCTTTCAGAGATACGTGCCTGACATCTGACAGTGGCAGCCATCCCAATCAGCCATACAGCATGAGTGTCAAACTTTACACAGTCTATTCCAAATCTACTGGCTTATGAAGACTGTACTCTGACATGCTCAGTGACTCTGACCCAGCCATACCATGCATAAACAGGCACCGGACAGACATTGTTTGTCCAAGCGAGGCCTTGCAGGGCTTTCATATAACCCAAGCCCCCTCTTATAACGTATCTTCCTTGCTGTCGGCTTTCTTTCTTTGTTCACCTCACATTGAACTAGTAAAAAACACATAAGGGCTAGTATTTTTTGCTGAAATAGAGAGTGAAACATTATATCTGGCAGTGCTATTTGGTGTGACAATGTAGCCATCTCTGCCTGCACGTCAACTCACGGCAGGATTTTGAGTCTGGCTTACATCAGATTCAGCTGTATTTTGCGATCGACCTATTGTGGAAAAATACAAAATTTCACAGTAGGCTTTAGGCCCACCCCCTGCTTATCACTAGTTTGCTTTCTTGTCAATTGCATTTGCTTGCTTCGTGTTCATTGGCTTTCCTTCCTCTCTTTTGTTTTCCCTCCCTGGAGCACAGCACGTTTACAATCCTTGTCTTAGTCCACAATATTTTATCAGATTTTATAAACCAAACAACTAGATTTGGGTGTTTATATCAGGTTCTCTTGTAAATGTATCATTTGCAAAGCATATAGCATTATGCAGATAACTATTACGATTTCATTGTCAGTACTATAGGAAAAGATAGAGTGAGGTATGTTCATTCAGTTTAATATGCAAGCATATACTATTAGTTCATAATTTATTTTTACAGACCATTGTTTTTTTTTGGCTGATTTATGTCTTTCCATTGCTTGTATCCAGAAAACTACTTTTTTTAGGTCGAGCCTCGGTAGCATGCATGTGCTGTCCCTTGACATGTTGTAATCTAATTTTGTGGGCTTTCACCACGCCCACCTCACGCCCATCATTTTCATTCGTTTCTTGGCCTGCCTTTCAAACTTCCCTGGATTTCACAGGTAAATGCTTTATGTTTGTCCCGCCTTGAGGCTGCTTGTCACTGATTTAGAGACTGACCTTGTTACATGGATTATTGAACGATCAGCCATATACCTTACTGTGGCGCCCTACTTTTTTCTTTTGCCTCTCAGCTTCACCCTCCATGTCCGTATGTTGTTTCTTCCTCTTTCTTGTTTTTGGGCATTCTGCTGTTTCTTTCTGGTGTCTGTGCCCAAAGGCTGCAAGCTGGAGGGAGTTCTTCTTTATTTATTTATTGATTGACTTATTTTTTGGGAAGTTTCATATAGCGTGAACTTGATCGGAGGAGCTCTTTACATGTGTACCACTTGCAGAGGTGAAGTTTCATATAGCGTGAGCTCGATTGGAGGAGCACTTTACATGAGTACCACACAAGTTTAGCAGTTGGAAAATATACAAACTGGTGCATTTTAAGCAGAAAAAAAACAAATCCTCGATGCGGCTCTCCTGGCACAGTGGGAGAGCCAAAACGACAGAATCCACTGCACTCTGGACACTCTCCCCATAATGCTGTGCAGGGCATTTCTTTTAGAAAACATTTTGGCCCATAACTCAGCATGTGGTGGTCCTGCTAGGGCGGAACATGTGTAACACGCTGTGCCCTCTAGAGGCTAAATATATGGTTACACTGCATTGCTTTCTGTAATTCTTTTTTCATGTGATTATGCCTTCTAGAGGCTGACTATAAGGTTACATGACCATGTTTCTTACAAATGCTATTTTTATTCTGGTACTCTCTAGGGGCTGTTCTGAGCATTACAGTTAAGATACTACAATATTTGCTGCACTCAGAAACTCACCCCATAATGCTTTGTGGGGCATTCCTTTTACAAAACATAGTTGCCCATAACACACTGTGTGGTGATCCTAGGACAATGAAACCACCATCAAAACATTCAGCACAACATGCTCTTTCTGTCTAGGTCACCTCTGAGTCCCCACACTAGGTTGGGGGACCCTAAAATGATAATATAAAGAAATATAAAAATAATGGCAAATCTTTCATTTTTGCTGCAGATATAGGAAGAAGGTAGATGGAAGTGCTTTAGATATATGCAGGGCCACTGGGATTATGTGGCAGAGAGGACCAAATTATTTGGCAAGGTTGAACAATTTATGTGGCAAGGAAAGTCCACTTATGAATTTACAATGCCAATAGCTCCAACTCAAGAAAATGCAAGACCCATTGCATTGCAAATGCTTGGTTAATGACTAGACAAGCTTGGGTTTTGACGTTATCATCTCTGCTAATGATTTGTTTACCCTTTTTGTAGGGGTTTATAATGGCAGTACTTTTTCTGAGTTGGCTTCGGGGACAGTGACGCCCAATTGTGGCATTTTTTTGACAGAATATGACGATGTCAGAAGAGCTATTAGTAAAAACCCAATAGGGTAAGGTTGTTGGCCCAGATGGCATTCCGATCAATATTTTCAAGGCCAACATTGATTTGTGGGCACCCATCCTTATCAACGTATTGCGTGTAGTTGCTTTTGTATATCTCTCGGAGTCTTGGTCACATGCCAATATTGGGCCAATTTTTAAAAGAGGCGATAAAGGTGATCCAAAATGTTACCACCCAATCTGCTTGGTCAATTCCACAGCCAAATTAATCAACAGGATTTTATTGAACTAATTTGAATCTTAGGCAAAGGCTAATGATGTTATCTCAGATTTACAATATGGTTATAGATCGGGTGTGAGTACATCAGACCAGTGTTCACATTTTTATCTTTTAATTAATAAATATTCAGTTGCAAAATGTGACTCTGTATGCACCACATTTATGGATCTTAGCGCTGCCTTTGACCATGTGAATTGGCGTACACTTTGGGATATCATGACTGACCTGGGGTGTTGAGGCTAACATTATCAGTTTTCTGAGGCAACTGTAAAGTGATGTAACTGCAAGTGTCAGATACGGTATTAATGAGGAGATGACTAAATCTTTCCAGCTAGTTAGAGGTGTTAACCAGGGTTGTGTCCTTGCTCTTTTTTTTTTGCTTCCACTATGTTAATGATCTGGTCAAAAAAAATTCTCCTTACTTTCCCTTAGGTTGCATCTCGACATTTCCTGCATTCTTTTATGCAAACAATGTTGTCTTTAGGTTTGGACTCTGGTTGGCCTCCAGAGGATGCTGGAAAGATCTGCAAATTTTATGGCAAATCTTGACCTTACTATAAATCAGGATAGGACAAATGTAATAGTCTTCAGGTCCGGGAAATTTAATAACAAGTCATTCACAGCTGCATAATACTAAGATTTGACATGTCTTCATTTATCTTATCTAGATGTTCTTTTTCAGTGCTCCTGTGGTTGGATTTTTTTTAGGGCTGCCAGGTTTGGGAGGAGTCTAGAGGTGGATCTTAAGTTTGCTCTAAAGCTGGGCAATAAACCTATCAAAGAGCTTATTACAGTTTATAAAACTAGATGTCTTTCTATTGCCACTTATGGTGCAGGGGTATGGGGTCTGTGGGAGTATGATATGGTTCCGAAAGTGGAAAATAAATTTTTGAGACGTTTGCTGTCAGCCCCCCAGTGTACTTCTGCATTTTTATGACACTCTGACCTGGGACTAGATTATGTCAATGATGTTATCAGACTCCACCCTGCACTGTTGTGGTTATCAATTTGGTCCAATCCTCAAAACAATCGTACACACCATGTATTGGAAGACTGCTTATGCCTGGATCGGGCAAAAGAAATTCATTGCCTGGCATAGGTGGGTAATCCTGATTTTCTACCAAAAGCGTTGACTGAATCCATCTTCACCATTGACATTAGTGATTTTTACATACCTTTTTTATCATTGTTGCACTGATTGTGAGCACAGTTAACTGGTAGATGTGAACATAGGGGGTGTGCCAGGAAAGCAGCTACTATTTCCTGCTGATTCGGGAAGATGGCCATGTTTTCTCCTTATTGACAACTAATTGCTCCATTTTTTTTGGTAAAGCGTGCTCTAGGTGTCTATGGAAGGTTGGCCCCGAATGCTTAAAGCTGGGACCAGGGCACGGACGCATCTCTAGGTGGGCCGTATCAAAACTTTGTGGACACCGTGTATGGGCAGGTGAGCGTCATGCAATATAGCCCTTCAGCACTGTACAGCAGGGGTGGCAGCCCTGTGTCTCCCTGATTGGGTTCTCTCCTATTTGACAGGTGGCCACGTGTTTCCTGGCCCAGCCTCTTTTAAACTGCCAGCGCTGCCCATGATGATCGCATGCTGTGGCGGCTCAACTTTTCTCCATTGTTTCTGCTGTATGCTTGCGCCAATAGCCACGCTTCTAGTGCTGTCATTTTCTGTTCCTGGAGCATGCATCATGCTTACTAACAAGCCCTATTCACCAAAGAAATTATGTCATCTGCGCATGGCGGCCATCTTTTGGGAAAAGGAGCAACTCTAACACATGTACTTCGGCAGTCGTCATGCCTTTCTTGTCTTTGACTGTGCCGGTGATGATCCCATGCAGCAACAGGCATACTTCATTATACATTATTTGTCTGTCTTTGCCTTACAGCAAGGCATGCTTTTCTCTCATGTCAGTTGCCTGTCTTTGCCTTTCTGCGACAGGCACGCTATTACCTAATTACCTGTCGACCATCTTTGAATGGTGGTTAATGTACACTCTGTGAAAGGCACACCATTAAAGCAATTTGTTCTGCATTTGGCAGCTTAGTTCACAGACAGGCATGCTGTCCTTTTTTAATGTTTTGCCTGTCTACCAGTGATATGCAAGCTTTTGGTGCCATTGATAGCCTTATAGTGTATTGATTCATTATAACTCTCTTGGGAGTATTCTATTATTTAACCTGATCACCACAGCATAATTGTGCGTGGCAAATTTCTACTACAGTTCTTCAGAATGCAAAATGCAAATATTTCCACACCATTTATGGCCAAATGAGGTGTGCAAAAGTTTAAGTGAAAGCAATGGTACAATAATTGTGATAGCTCTTTAATAGCCATGGAGGGAGACAAGTTCAATGTGAGAAGGACATTTGAATTACTGTATAACTGTTTAGGTGCAGAAGGTCAATGCATATTTGATCATCTACCTACAGGCATTCCGACTCCTGACAGAGAGTAGGATGCCTACTTTGAAGCTACTATCAAAAGACTTAAGAATCATTTCAAGGATGCTACCAGCATAATAGTAGAGCTGCATAGGTTTTTCACTAGGAGAAAGTCACAATTTGAGTCCATTGATGCCTTTCTTGCAGAATTAAGGATCCTAGCTTGCTTTTTTGAGTTTGATGGCAATCTGGACAATTATTTTATGGGTCAAATCTTAGTCAATTGCCACAACAAGCTCATTCAAGAGAAACTATTGTGCTGTCATAACCCCAACCTACATGAGACATTAGAAATAGCCAGGTGGATCAAAAGATCTGTACCGGCATCCAAAGAACTATATAAAAGAAAGGAGCAGGGTGTGTCTGAGCAAGTAAACACAATAATCACCAAACCAAAGTTAACCTACAGTGCAGTTGTCGCATTGGCTCTCATTGTACCAATGAGGCTGCTGGATTTGGGCAGCAACATCACCTGACTTGAGGGGATCTGTGTCCAATACCACACCATGTGACAACTTTCAGCCTAATCCATTTTTGGCCAGCTATCAGTGCCCCATGTCTGCCCAAAAGCAAGGATGATTTTTGACAACCCGGCGCATGATATTATTACTTCTTAGGGAAATAGTGGTGAATCAGATCTCATCCTTTTCTCTCAAGTACATTAGTCTCACACATGCAAAGACGAACATAGGCAGGAAATTGTTCAATAAGATTTATTGAATCAGCGGCATCTTAGATAAAATAACATGAACTGCAATAATTAGAATGATGAAACATACTAGGAGCAAAATGTTGACAAGTAAATTGAGACACAGGAGAAGTCCCATCATACTGTTACTATACACAATATATGTGCTTCCTACCTAAGCTATGTGAGAGCACAACAGGATAAGCCATAATCCACCCTTCAGGATTCCCCCCTGAGAAGGGTTGTATGAGGGAATCACACATGCCGTAACGATGCATGCCTTAACAATGCCGTCGGATCCATGACCATGTTGTTTCCACACATGCCCTTACCACGCGTGCCTTTACAATTAATTTTGTTGTAAAAGCATGCCTAGTAAAGGCATGTGTGGAAACAACATGTGAAACGGCATGCATGCTTATCTCATGCAACCTCCCACCCTGAGGCTCAAAACTAACCCCATCCCTAATACCTAAACTACCACGACTCCCCACCTGCCCTCAGCCCTAAAATAAAAACTATCCCAACCTCCTCTCCCCTGTCTCTAAAAACTAAAGTACCCCGACGCCCCACCCATCCTGAACCCTAAACAACAACGATCCCGACACCCCCACCGGCCCTGAGCCCTAAAAAAAAACCTACCCTGACCCCCCACTCCTGCCCCTAAAAACTAAACTACCCAAACCCCCCACCACTGCCTCTAAAAACTACATTTCCCTGACACCACCCACCTGCCATGAGCCCTAAAACCTTCCTCCCCTAATAAGTAAACTACGCCAACCCCTACCTGTCCTGAGCCCTAAAAAAACACTACCTGACCCCCCACCCATCCCTAAAAACAAAACTACCCGACACCCCCTACCCGCCCTGAGTCGTAAAATCTTCCTCAATAAGTAAACTACCTCAACACCCACCCATCCTAAGCCCTAAAAAAATACTATATGGACCCACCCACCCCTGTCCCTAAAAACAAAATTTACCCGACCCCCGCACTTACCCCGAGCTCTAAAAAAAACTATCCAACTACCCACCTCTGCCTCTAAAAACAATAGTACCCAACATCCCCACCCACGCACCCTAAGCACCAAATCCCCACCCCACCACTAAAAACTACCCACCAACCCTGCCCACAACCCCACTTACCATGTCCTCTCCTGATCCATCCTGCTCTTCTTTCCTCCCTCCTCCTGCCCTTCTTTAAACCTTCCCCCACTCATTTGAAAATAAACTACACCGCCCCTACCCTAATCCGTGAATAAAAAAATACCCAGACCCCCACCCTGCCCTTTGAACAAAAACTTAACCCGTCCCAATCACTTGATCCACCCCAACACCTACCCCAACCCCACTTACCTCACCGCATCTTCCACATCCTCTCCCAAACAATGCATGGCTTTATCTGTGCGTTAACCACCCCTATGTGTAGTTTAGCACATGCGTGGTTAAGGCAGAGAAAAAGCCATGCGTTGTTCTGACAAGCATAGTTACGCTTGTGTGGGAAATGTCTGCATCCTTAAGGATGTTTCTCCCTGGAAAGATATCATCCCCCATACCTGAATATTACACTAGTGGAGAAGCCTATTATCTATAGAGACACTATCCCCATGTGGGCCAGGGAACCGGTGGTTTCAGCAAGCAGCTGTAATGAAGTGAGGCAGCATGCAGTCCTCGTCATCTCGCTGTAACCTCTCTCTAACGTGTGTGGGACAAATACATGTTTTTATAATAAGATATCTGATGTTCTGAGAAAATGGCCCCATGTAAAAATATCAGTGTTTCTGGGAATGTTAGAGACGCAGTGTACCACTTGTGCTGACAATCCTATCTCGCTGCAGCTTTGAAGAAAGCACAGAGAGAAAGAATGTTGTGCTAAGAAATATGAGGCCTGATTTATACTTTTTTAGTGCCGCATTTGCGTAATTTGTTGATGCAAAAATGGCGCAAATGTCCAAAATATCATTGAATTTTGTAAGTTTGCCCAGCTTTTGCGTCAAAAAATGACGCAAATGCTGGCATTTTTTGACGCAAAAATGGCGCAAATGTCCAAAATATCATTGAATTTTGTAAGTTTGCCCAGCTTTTGCATCAAAAAATGACGCAAATGCGGCGCTAAAAAAAGTATAAATCATGCCCGTAATGCTTTCTTAGGCAAAAGGGCAACAAGATAAAGAAAATAAAACACCACCACGAATGTGGCCGATTCTAAAAGAATAAAAATTTACTAAAGTAAAATGTAACTATGCTAAAGGAAACAAGCAGCAGGCCTAGTTGCTAAAATAACGTGCCCAAAAATATCAATAAATGGCTCTACAACATGGTAAAGACAATAGGAAATGAGGAAAATCACCAAGTAATTCCAATTTCTGCTTCAGGTGTGGGTCTAGCACTCATTTTGCTCATGCTAAAGGTTGCCCTGCTATTAGTAAAACTTGCTTTTTTTAAGAGCATTTTGCAAGAATGTGCAAGCATGTGCAGAAACTGGCATTCAACAAGGATAAAGAGATCACAGGGAGTCAGGGTGACTCAATGGAAGAGGATTTGGATAGCAAAGTTGTACTTTCTAACAAAATTGTGGAGACAAGTCAAAGATCATCCAACGTAGGTGACCTTATCTGTGACATTGGCATGGGCAAAGTCGAAATAAAGGTTACTGTGGACTCAGAGTCACAAATCATTATCATCACTGATGACTTATATTGGGTAGAATGGGGGGTCAGTCCCATTGTTGCCTCCGGTCATATGTACTGTAGCGTTTGAGGGGGGCACAGCATAAATTTTATGGGTTATGTTGTAGATACTCTTGCTTTTCAAAATAGTGTTATCTCACTATACTTATATACTAAAATATATGTTGCAAATCAGGGTTTACAATATATTGGGGTGGAAAGATCAAGGAACATTTGGTATGGTTTTGAGGCCAGGCACCAACTGTCCCATTTCGTTAGTAGAACCTGTCACACCTCAGTTGCATGCTACCAAGCGTGTTGAATAAACATACAGCACTATTTGAATACTGATTGGGTTTAGTCAAGGGTTTAAAACATCACATTTTGCTTAAAGAAAATGCTGTACTGCTCATACACAAAGTTAGGAATGTTCCTTTCACTGTTAGGAGCCAGTTAAAATACTACTTAGATAACCTGTGCTCAGGAAACGTTACAGAACCTATGGACTCATCTCAGTGGATTTGTCTCATTGTTGTTGCCAAAAAGAAGAATGGTGACATGTGGCTCTGTGTTGATCTCAGATCACTCAATAAAAACATTTTAGTAGATTGTTTCTCCTTATCCAAAATTCAAGAGATGTTGGCACAACTAGGTGGCGCCAAAGTTTTCTCCAGCAACACAAAAGGATGATGGACGAGAGCTGAACAATGCAAACACTTACCCCCAGTCACAGATCTGGGTTTAATCCATCATTCTTTTGCTCACCATGCCACCCCAGTTTGGACCCAGCCAAATGCAAATCAGTCTTGACCCTGTCCCTCATGGGAACAGTCCAGCCTGAAATGCCAAGCCAGGTCCTCCCTGGACTGGAAACAAGCATCCTGGGACCGGTTTCAGGGTATCACCCTTCATCAGCCAGGCTAGCTTGAATCCAGTGGCACAGCGAGCAAGGGACCCACGTCTGGGCATACCCCTGCCACTCAGGGCACACAAAGCAACATCACAAAACAAAATAAAATGATGGACCCTGGATGCTTGTTTTTTGGACCAGGGAGGACGTGGCTTGGCAATTCCGGTTGGACTGTTCCCATCAGGAACAGGGTCCAGACTGATTTGCATTTGGCTGGGTCCAAACTGGGGTAGCATGGTGAGCAAAAGAACGATGGATTAAACCCAGATCTGTGACTGGGGGTGAGTGTTTGTATTGTTCAGCACTCCGTCCATCATCCTTTTCTGTTGCCAAAGTTGCCCTAAGTGTGAAGGGTATGCCCAGACATGGGTCCCTTGCTCACTGTGCCACTGGATTCAAGGTAGCCTGGCTGATGAAGGGTGATACCCTGAAACCGATCCCAGGATGCTTGTTTCCGGTCCAGGAAGGACCTGGCATGGCAGTTTGGGCTGCACTGTTCCCATGAGAAACAGGGTCAAGACTGATTTGCATTTGGCTGGGTCCAAACTGGGGTGGCATGGTGAGCAAAAGAACGATGGATTAAACCCAGATCTGTGACTGGGGGTGAGTGTTTGTATTGTTCAGCACTCTGTCCATCATCCTTTTCTGTTGCTAAAGTTGCCCTAAGTGTGAAGGGTATGCCCAGACGTGGGTCCCTTGCTCACTGTGCCACTGGATTCAAGGTAGCCTGGCTGATGAAGGGTGCCTCCTTGCAAATGTCTCACCCATCCCAACACCAAGCCCTGCATGCGACCACTAAGCATGGACACCCATCACCTAAGCATGCCCACTGCACATACCCACCCCCCCCCAAACCACCCTCACAAAAGCCCCCACACAGAAATGCAAGCACAGGGGTACACAGGCACCCACCCATTGCACTCTATGGCACACAGAAGCAATAATCATACTATTATACCCCTGCAGGACCCGAACTCCACGTCACCGCGCAGGAGGGTCCACAAATGTCCACTCCACCCCCAGAAGAGGCCCACAGTGATGACAGCACCTCTGTCTCCCTGGATCTAGATGACCAGCCCGGCCCATCGGGGACCTCTGGACAGTCGGTTCCCCTCAGACAGCCACAGGCCACAGCAGACCTTCCCCCCTCTGGGAACACCAGCACAGCACCCACCCAGCGGGCCCATACCTCTGTCCCCAGGACACGTCAATCAGCGGTGTGTCCACCACTACAGGGCACCCAGGTTAACCCACCACCCCAACAACAACAGGGACCTGGGGGCAGTGGTAGTGGGCACACGGTCCAGGGGACAGAGGCACAGGGAAACAGGGGTACTGGGAGGGCTGCTGTGCGACGGGGGGGACAGGCCCAGGGAACCCACCCTCCACGAGGCCCTCTCCTCCATCATGGGAGCATACCACCACTCCCAGGAGACGATGGCGACGGTCCTGGACAGGTTTCAGGAGATCCAGCTTCTGCAGGAGCAACAGTATATGGGGTTCAGGGAAGAACTGAGAAACATCAGTACCGCCATGGGCACCATCGTAGTGGCTCTGAATGAGCTAGTCACCGCATTGCGGGACACTGTTGCACCACAAAGGGCCCCTGACACTAGCATGGACCAAGAACTGCCTATCACCTCCGCCGGCGCTAGTGGACAGGAGGCCCCGACACAAGACCAACAGGCCACCAGAACCCCACCCCCTGCAGAAGGTGAACCACCCCGCAAGCGGGCCCTGAGATCCAGGAAGAAGACAGAGTAAGATGGCAAGACCCCCGCCAGCAAAGGATACCTCCCTGATTGTCATCCAATTGTCCCACATTGACACCCTGTCCATTCTTACACTGCCCCTGCTCCACTTTCCACAGGCATCTGGACAATGCAACTGTGATACTGATAGTCTGCACTCTGCCATGGACAATCCTCCACCATCACACCTCAACCATTTGCAACCACCCACCAATTTAGAGCACTGTAATAAACACACTTATTGCATAAAACAATCTGGAGTCTGGCTGTGATTATGTACAAATGTATTAGACATTACTGTGCCAAATGGCATATTCACATTGTGATGCCAACATACCAATGTCACACAGCTGTAGTCCATGGGGAAATAAAGCAGATGTCACGCAGTGGGGCCCACATCTCTGAAATTGGAAGGGAAAGTCACAACTCAGTTACCATACACTGGGGGAAAAGGACAGACAGTAGAGAGGTAGTAGGGGTTAAGTATATGTAATATGCCGGTGTGGATTCTTACCTGTGTGTCATTGAAAATACTGCTGTATTACTGTGTTCCTGTTCTCTATGTCGTCCTCTTCGCCTTCCTCCTCTTCACTCTCCACAGGCTCCACAGCTGCTACAACACCACCATCTGGACCATCCTCCTGCAGAAAAGGCACCTGGCGTCGCAAAGCCAGGTTGTGAAGCATACAGCAGGCCACGATGATCTGGCACACCTTCTTTGGTGAGTACATTAGGGATCCACCTGTCATATGTAGGCAGCGGAACCTGGCCTTCAGGAGGCCGAAGGTCAGCTCGATCACCCTCCTAGTTCTCCCATGGGCCTCATTGAACCGTTCCTCTGCCCTTGTTCTGGGATTCCTCACTGGGGTCAGTAGCCATGACAGGTTGGGGTAACCAGAGTCTCCTAATAGCCACACACTGTGCCTCTGGAGTTGACCCATCACGTAAGGGATGCTGCTATTCCGCATGATGTACGCGTCATGCACTGACCCAGGGAACTTGGCATTAACATGGGAGATGTACTGGTCTGCCAAACACACCATCTGGACATTCATGGAATGATAACTCTTCCTGTTCCTGTACACCTGTTCACTCCTGCTGGGGGGGACCAAAGCAACATGTGTCCCATCAATGGCACCAATGATGTTGGGGATATGTCCAAGGGCATAGAAATCAGCCTTCACTGTAGCCAAATCCCCCACCTCAGGGAAGACGATGTAGCTCCGCATTTGTTTCAGCAGGGCAGACAACACTCTGGATAACACCTTGGAAAACATGGGCTGGGACATCCCTGATGATATGGCCACTGTTGTTTGAAATGACCCACTTGCAAGGAAATGGAGTACTGACAGCACCTGCATTAGAGGGGGGATCCCTGTGGGTTGGCGGATTGGTGACATCTGGTCTGGCTCCAACTGGGTACACAGTTCCTGTATAGTGGCTCGGTCAAGCCTGTATGTCAGTATGACATGTCTTTCCTCCATTGTCGACAGGTCCACCAGCGGTCTGTACACGGGAAGATTTCTCCATCTCCTCGCATGTCCCAGTGGACGGTGCCTATGAAGGACAACAGCGAGCACAGAGTCAATCAACCCACAGGTACGTAACCACAGTTTGCACAAAACACGATTCCCAATGCATTGAATGGCTTGTATGAGTGTCGATGCAAGGCCTAGGTATGTGTGACGCAGTAGAAAATAAGGCATGTGGGCCCTTGAAATGGCGGCTGCCTGACATGTGAAGTGCGACAATGGGATGTGAGGTCAATGCGCTGGCATGGGACACCGTGGCGGTAGGGGTCGAAGACCGCGGCGCAAAGCTGCATTGGTTAACATTGAACCCTATTGGTCTCAGGAGCCAATGACGATGTGCGCCGGCGGTCGCGGTACGCACCGCCGCGGCCGTGACCGCCATTTTCTATCAGCTTAATCACTCGATACCTGATCTTCCACAGGAGAGGACCTACACTGCAAGTGCTGCTGTGACCACGGTCTGGAAGAGACAATGGCTCATGCGACTGGGGAAAGGGCCCCTGCATTCACTGCTCAGGAGTTGGAGAAACTTGTGGATGGGATCCTCCCCCAGTATGCGCAACTCTACGGTCCTCCAGACCAACAGGTAAGTACACTGGGACCATGCTTTGTGGGCAATGCCTGTGTTGAGTCGGTGGATGAAAGCTGGTTGGGAGGGGAGCGATTGAGGCATGCATCAAACGACAGATGAGAGCATGTGCCACATGGCAAGGGTGGGGATGGGGGGGCCACTCACATCGAGCATGCAGAAGGTGATGATTATTCTTCTCTCCCTGTACATGTCACATAGGTCAGCGCCCACCAGAAAATCGGTATTTGGCGTGCCATCGCCAAGGACGTCCGGACCCTTGGGGTCCACCAGAGACGGGGCACCCAGTGCAGGAAGAGATGGGAGGACATCCGACGCTGGAGCAGGAAGACGGCGGAGGGTCAGCTGGGGATGGCCTCCCAACGTGGAAGGGGTGTACGTGGTACTTTGACCCCCCTGATGTCTCGGATCCTGGCGGTGGCTTACCCCGAGTTGGATGGGCGCGTGAGGACATCACAGCAGACACAAGAGGGTGAGTACACTCAATTCCTGGTTACTTTGCGTGCAGTGGAGGTGTCTGGGTGGGGGAGGAGGGCTGTGGGTAATCCCTAGGCCAGTGTGATGTCTGTAGGCTAGGCCCCTCCGTAAGGCATGGCCCTGTGCCCCCGCCCCCCACCTCTGTAGGGTGCCAAGTACAGCTATTCATTGCCCTGTGTCATGTATGTGAGCAGAGGTCGCCCATAGGCTTGTAGGCCATGTCCCACGGATTGCGTAGTCGACCCCAAGTGCGCGGCGTAGTGCAGGGGGCTTCTGTGTCTGTCCTGTCCGCCAACGGTGTCGCCAATGCATGCACTCAACATTTCTTTCTTTTTCCCCAACCCCCTTTTTTGTTGTCTTCCTGTTCATTTGTGCATTAGCACCATCAGGCGGAGGAGATGTGGCATCGGAGCACGAGAGAGCTGCATCTCACATGGCCATGGCGGGCCATGCAACTGACTCGGATTTCACCAGTGAGACGGAGGGCGAGGGGAGCTCCACAGCGGGGACTCGTGCGGATGTCAGTGACAGCGACTCGTCCTCTGAAGGGAGCTCCCTTGTGGTGGCGGCAACATCCGTGCCCCCCGCTACAACAGGTACAGCCGCCACCCAGCGCACCAGCACTGCCCTCCCAGCAGCCCCTCAGCGTTTGCCCCGTGCCCGCTCACCCAGGAAGGTGGGCATCTCCTTCGCCCCAGGCACCTCAGGCCCTGCCCCAGTCACCCTGCTTCCCTCAGTGAGGAGGTCATTGACCTCCTGCGGACGCTCATTGTTGGGCAGTCTACCCTTTTGAATGCCATCCAGGGTGTAGAAAGGGAGGTGCACCAGAGTAATGCATACCTGGAGGGCATTCATTCGGGTCAGGCTGCCCATCAGCGATCGTTCAACACTCTGGCCTCAGCACTGATGGCAGCAATTGTCCCTGTCTCTAGCCTCCCCCCTCCAGCTTCCTCCACCCAGACCCAATCCCCTGTACCTCTGCCTATCCCAGACACACCATCAGACCAGCCTGCACACACCTCAACACCCAAGGGAAGCTCATCCAGACATAAGCACCACACATCACACAAGCATTCACACAAGCAACATCCACATGCAGACATACCAACACGCACTGCCTCCACTGTGTCCCCCTCCTCCTCGTCTCCCTCCTCCCTCCCTGTCACATCTACACTCACACCTGCATGCACAACATCTTCAGCCACTACGTCCATCACCAGCACACCCACCAGAACTCCCCGCACACGTGCAGTCACCACCCCCACTACCATTCACACGTCCCCTGTGTCCTCTCCCAGTGTGTCTGTCACCCCATCTTCCAAGCTACACAAACGCAGGCAGCCACCCACCCAACAGCCATCCACCTCACGACAGCCTCCAGCACAAGCACCTGCACCCAAAGACACCAGACTTCAAACTCCTACAACCACAGCCTCCTCCTCCACTCCCATACCTACTACACCTACGCCTCCCTCTCTTCCTAAACTTATTTTCCTTTCCAAACTTGACCTCTTGCCAACAACTCCCCCACCCTGTCCATCTAAAAAGACTCCAGTCAGCACCTCAGCCACCACAACAGCGGGCCCTCAGAAGACAGTCTGCCATGGACTGTGGAGTCCCCCACCCTCAAGGGCAGACAGCTCAGTAGGGAGCCAAGGCACGGGCAGCCCACCGCCGCAAAAACATGCCAAAATTGTCAGTGCACGGCGCGAGAGGCCTAAAACACCTGGGACAAAAATTCCTACCATGGCTCCGGCAGGGAGTGTGGTGCCACCTGGCACACCGCCAAAGGTGGGGAAGGGCCACAGACGACCAGGGAAGGCTGGGAAGGGCAGCACACCCGAAAAGACCGCCAGCAGCCCAGCTGAGCAGGAGGGCCCTGCATGCCCCATCCCAGGTGGGCAGGAGGAGACCAACAGGCCCGGGACTGCAGCCCAGGAGGGCCCCACCAGGCCGATCCCAGGTGGGCAGGAAGGCGCGGCCAGCCACAGGTCAGGTGGCGAATGACCTCCACGCCATGGGCTGATCCGCTGAACTGGGCACTCATCCGAAGCACCGCTCCGCTGGGCCCTTCATCTCAAGCACCGCTCCGCTGGGCCCTTCATCTCAAGCACTGCTCCGCTGGGCCCTTCATCTCAAGCACTGCTCCGCTGGGCACCGCCGTCTCAAGCACCGCTCCGCTGGGCACCACCCTCTCAAGAACCGCTGAACTGGGCCCTTCATCTCAAGCACTGCTCCGCTGGGCCCTTCATCTCAAGCACCGCTCCGCTGGGCACCGCCGTCTCAGAACCGCTGAACTGGGCCCTTCATCTCAAGCACCGCTCCGCTGGGCCCTTCATCTCAAGCACCGCTGAACTGGGCCCTTCATCTCAAGCACTGCTCTGCTGGGCCCTTCATATCAAGCACCGCTCCACTGAGCACCGCCGTCTCAAGCACCGCTCCGCTGGGCCCTTCATCTCAAGCACCGCTCCGCTGGGTCCTTCATCTCAAGCACCGCTCCGATGGACACCGCCGTCTCAAGCACCGCTCCGCTGGGCACCGCCGTCTCAAGAACCGCTGAACTGGGCCCTTCATCTCAAGAACTGCTGAACTGGGCCCTTCATCTCAAGCACTGCTCTGCTGGGCCCTTCATCTCAAGCACCGCTCCGCTGGGCACCGCCGTCCCAAGCACTGCTCCGCTGGGCACCGCCGTCTCAAGAACCGCTGAACTGGGCCCTTCATCTTAAGCACCGCTCCGCTGGGCCCTTCATCTCAAGCACCGCTGAACTGGGCCCTTCATCTCAAGCACTGCTCCGCTGGGCCCTTCATCTCAAGCACCGCTCCGCTGGGCCCTTCATCTCAAGCACCGCTCCGCTGGGCACCGCCGTCTCAAGCACCGCTCCGCTGGGCCCTTCATCTCAAGCACCGCTCCGCTGGGCCCTTCATCTCAAGCACTGCTCCGCTGGGCCCTTCATCTCAAGCACCGCTCCGCTGGGCACCGCAGTCTCAAGAACCGCTGAACTGGGCCCTTCATCTCAAGCACTGCTGAACTGGGCCCTTCATCTCAAGCACCGCTGAACTGGGCCCTTCATCTCAAGCACCGCTGAACTGGGCCCTTCATCTCAAGCACCGCTGAACTGGGCCCTTCATCTCAAGCACCGCTCCGCTGGGCACCGCAGTCTCAAGAACCGCTGAACTGGGCCCTTCATCTCAAGCACTGCTGAACTGGGCCCTTCATCTCAAGCACCGCTGAACTGGGCCCTTCATCTCAAGCACGGCTCCGCTGGGCCCTTCATCTCAAGCACCGCTGGCCCATTGGCGAAAGGGGCAGGCCCGCATCTGTGTCGGGCAGGGCTACACGAAGCACTCTGGACACTAGTCCCCCTCCAGTACCAGTGGAGACTGATATTGACTTGAGACACTGTGGCTTTGCACTCCCCAGGATTGAACTGTGGGCAAACCACCCACTGTAGAGATTTGAGAGACTGTGGCTTAGCACTCCCCAGGATGGCACAGTGGGCAAGCCACCCACTGTAGAGACTTGAGAGACTGTGGCTTTGCACTCCCCAGGATGGCACAGTGGGCAAGCCACCCACTGTAGAGACTTGAGAGACTGTGGCTTTGCACTCCCCAGGATGGAACAGTGGGCAAGCCACCCACTGTAGAGACTTGAGAGACTGTGGCTTTGCACTCCCCAGGATGGTCCAGTGGGCAAGCCACCCACTGTAGAGACTTGAGAGACTGTGGCTTTGCACTCCCCAGGATGGCACAGTGGCCATGGAGGCCCCTCGTGGGTCTGGCATCGTGGACTCATCTGGCTGAGGTGCCCCCCCTTCCCTTCCCCCTGAGGTGCCTGTAGTTTTCCTATCTGATGCCCCTGCAGTGTTCTCTCCGTAGGAGTCAGGTATCCTGTGTGGGCTTTGCCCATGTGATTTTGGCCCAGTGGCCCACGAACAATGGCTGATACACATATCAGACTGGACAATTTATGTATATAAAGTTATAGATGTGTGATATATTTTATACTCAGTCATACAATATATTTCTAAGTTTATAATCATTTCCTTTTGTCTTTGCATTCTTCTGGGGGTTTGGGGGGTAACTGTGATGTGTTGCTATGCATTGATGTGTGTGTTGTAGTGGGTGAGGGTGGGTGTGTTGCATATGTGTGTCCCCGAATTTTTTTGCCTCCCCCCCACCCCTGTGTCGTAGGTGCAGTACTCACCGTTGTCTTCTGCGTCGGCGTTCGTGCTCCTGGTAGAGGAGCAGGAAGACAATAGCTGGGAGGATGTGGAGTTCGGGATCCATGCTTTCCAGATTCCTTGTGGGGTGTATGGAGGTGAGCGTTTTCCATTTGAAATGTCTGTTTCCGCCGTGTTTTTATCGGCGGGGCTACCGCCCCGGAAAAGGTGGCGGATTGATGGGTTGTGATAGGGTGGGCGGTACATTGTCTCTCGCCTGTCTGTTGGCGGTGCCCGCCTCACTGTTTGTTTGTCCTGCCGTGGCGGGCGGTGTGTTAAAGTGGCGGTCTCTGTTGGCGGTTTCCGCCAGGGTCGGAATTGCATTTTTTTTACCGCCAGCCTGTTGGCGGTTTTGCCGCCGCTTTAACACCGACCGCCAGGGTTGGAATCACCCCCAATGTGCCATGCGGGACAGTTGCCAAATTATGTTAAAGAAATTAATCATTGGGGTTTGGCCTCATGAAAGAAATGTGAGTGATGAAATTGAACCTTATTTCACGGTAAAGGAGAGTTGTCCAGAGAGGGTGAGTTGGTGCTGTGTAGAAGTCTTTTGATTCATCGAAATACCCTTAGAGCTCGGTTGGTAAAGTGGCACACCTGGGCCACGTGGGAATGACAGGCACAAAGAAAAGAGTATGCAATTTATTTTGGTGGCCTGGCACAGGCAACATAATTGATGTAATGGTAGGTAAGTGTAGTGGTTGTTGTCAGGCTAACAAATCCTTGCAGGTTTATAAAACTCCTTTATGCTCTGTTGAATTTCCTAATGGCCCATGGGAGAAGCTTAGCATGGACTTAGTGTGACTAATGTACGGTCGGCCAGCAAATTTGACATATGCTTTGGTGGTCGTGGACTACTTTTCTGGAGGATGGAATGTAAGATCATGAGGGAACCCAACACCATGGCTGTCATTGAGTTAATCTCTGCACTTTTAGGAGAGAAAGTTTTCCCCACCGTTGGTGTGCAATTTAAGTTCAACAATATGCAAATGTTTGTCAGTCACCATGGTATCAAACGTCTTTCAGTCTCTCTTTACAGCCCACAAGAGAATGGAATGGGGGAAAGGATCAACAGGATGTTGAAGGAAACCATCCAAGTGGCTTTGGCTTTTGGGGAGGAGGTGTTGAAATCTGTACAAGAGAGGTTATGGAGCTACACGAACATGCCACATGCCTCTACAGAGGTCTCCCCATTTGTCTTGTTGAGAGGCAGGCACTCCTCTTGTGATGTGTCTCCAGAATGGGTCATGGACTAGACTAAGGCTAATGAAAAGGTAGTGGGTAGGCAGGCCTGGTGCGTTGGAAGGTAGAAGGAGACCAAAGTAACAGCAAAGAGAGACATGATGCCTTAAACAAAGTGAAGAATATATGATTCCAAGTGGGGGATGTGGTGAATATTAAGAGGCCACATGGGCAGAAAAGGAATAGATCTTAATTCATCCCAGTCATGTGTGTGGTAAAGGTTTCCAGCCATGCTATATTGGTAGAAAAAGGGAAGTGGTGGAGCAGGAGAAATGCTGCTTTAGCGAAGAAGAGTGATTGTGAGGTTGCGGTAGAGGCACCTATGGTGAACACAAGTGGGGGCAGTGGATGGTGGCTTGACGGTGAGCATGGAAGGACCAATAAGACAGTGACACAGGGGATCACTTTATGTTTAGGTGTCCTTGGTGGTGGGGACTCTAGTGACATCCACGGAAAAGTGTTCTATTCTATGGTAGGTGTTGGCCCATCAGGGGAGTTCTCCAATGTCACTCAAGAAACAGTTGCGGACATCAACAATTTGAAGGCCTTCACCAGGAGGGAAGGTAGAGGGAATACCAATCGGTTCAGATATTTACAGGATTGCATTTTAGAATGATGGGATTGGAGTCATGTTACGTAGATTGACTTTGTAAGATTGATGACCTTCTACATTGTAACATGTTTTAGAATTTATGTAAGATTTGTATTTATACCAACTCTTGACATTTTAATTGCTTTGGCTAATGGTCTATCATATTGTGTTTTTATATGATGAATGAATTTTATGATTCATGGTTTCTCTTTTCAATGTATTTTCCTTCTTGTTTTGTTATTTAATTTTCTGATTTCCTCTGTGACTTATAAGGGGGAAATAGTGTTATGTTCTGTTAGTTTCTAACTTAGAACCTCTATTTCGAACTTAGGCCCATATTTAAAGGAAAATTATGGAGCGCAATGCTGCGTTAAAATTGGCAGCATCGCGCTCTGTCATTTTCAAAACTCAGCGATGCACCGTATTTAATTGAATACGGCGCACCCATGTGTTGTCCCCTGCGCTGGCGTTAAATTTAGCTGCCAATACAGGCATCCTTGTACCATCGTGCAAGGATGTCTGCATTGAGGAATTTGATTGTTTATGTGTGGGAAGGTGTCCCTTCCTGCACATAAACAATCACTAATGGGGATTTGGCAGCACACACAGAAGTGCCAAAGCTTCATTTTGAAATGATTGTTTATGTGCAGGAAGGGACATCTTCCCACACATAAACAATCATGTATGGCATTTTGCTCTTTCAATACATGCTGCAGAATGCAGCACACATACATAAAAGCAAAACACGAGGAGGAATACAAGTATTCCACCTCATTGTGCCTTGCTAATGCCACCCCTGGGGGTGTCGTTAGATGTGGCCCTGCCTCAGATTTACCAAAACTCGTAAATCTGAGGCAGCATCAAAATGCAATGGGTGTTGCTGTGGCACGCCCACAGCAACACCCATTGCATGTCCCTTCCACGCAAAGGGCTGCATGTGAAGGGGTCGTATTTCCATGGCAGGTACTCCAACATGGAAAGGGTGGTGGAAAGCCAGTGCTGGGGGGCAAAGAGGGGCACTGCCCATGCCTATGGCATGGGCAGTTCAGGGGCTCCTCTGCCTAGCACCATCGGAATGCGCACTGACAGCCTTGCAGACAGTGTGCATTACGGTGGTGCTGGGGGGGTCTGCCTATGCAACTGCATTAGCCTCGCCTCCATGTGGAGCTGAGACCAATGCTGTTGCACAGCTTGCACTGGACTGAGCCAGTCAGCCTAGTGGAAACCTGGTAATGGGTCTGATGGCGAGACCGCCGGCTCTGCAGCGGTCTCCTCACCGCAAGTCTGACGGTCGGCTTGTCCAACCGCCAGACTCGTAATGAGGCGTTATGTTTCTCTTAGACATCACTTCCTGCTCTCTTTATGAATCTTAGGCAGTGTAAGAAAGCCATGGTGTACATACAATTGTTAACATCGATGTACATATGCTGGGCCGTGGTGAAATATTTACAGTGTGCTATTAATGTAAGGAAAATATTGAGCTAATCTTTTCCTGTTTTTTCATGTTTGAACATTATATATTGGTATCTAGGTGTTTATATACACTTTATAAGTGTCAATGAATTTCTTTTTATCTGTTTTTTATTTACTTTCATGGTTGATATATACAACCTTATAAAGTAAGTTGATGATGATTTGTAATTCTATGCACCATTGGATACGTGTATCTGGGCAAGATGTTTGCAATCTTATATTTGCGAAAAGGTACCAGATGTTTTTTTTTTGTTTTAGACATTTGTTTACTCGTGTACTGGAACGATTTTTCCATTCTGCCTGTAACAAGGGTTTGCCACCCCCTGTATCCGTGATTTATGAGCAGTGACAGCACCTGCCCTACCTCCCTGTGGCTTGTTAGGCTGATATATCGGAGTTTGCAAACAGCGCCCTGTTCATCCAATTCTGTCCCGGCTTTGAGTGCCACATCCCTATGCTTGTTATGCTGGCTGCGGGGTTTCTTTCTCCTCTAATGAACTTTGAAATGGGCTCAGGGAACTAAACCAGCATAAACATTTCTTTCACGGTAACCTGTCCCCAAAAGCATTTCTAAAGTGCAAGCGACAGTTGTTCCTGAATTGGAGAAGCGGTGAAGCGTTTGTTACAGCTGCTCGGGGTGTTTATGAAAGGCGTCACCCGGGGACCAAAGAGCAGCACTTTCCTTTCATACACTCGCTTCATCTAGTTTGAAGAATGTATCTTGTGGCGGGAAACACAGGTGCCTTTTACTCATCGTGACTTTCAATTTACAGGACATCTGGAGGTGAGGGAATCAGATTCATGGACTGACAATTTTAACCTCAGTGCACTTTATGCACACAAATTGGTTGGTGTATGTGATAAAAACCCTCTATTTATCCAGATTTCCTGCAGGTGGGTCGGTGGAGCATGCATCACTATGCTGCAAACCAAAGGTGGAAGGCCCATACATTTATGGTAAAAATAGATCATCATTGTTCGTGCACATTCAGTCACTGGCCTTATCATGAGAGTAAGGATAAAAAATCTGATAGATTATAATCGTGCTTGTAATTTAACAAGCAGTTGCACTCTAGAAGCCTGGAATAGGTCTCGATGTAATATAATACGGAGACACCCCGTGATCACTATACACCAAACTGGATTTGAACTTGTATACTGTAAAAGAGGCCCTCTATGGTCAAACCTACTTTATAAGGAGCTAGGAATGCATTGGTGTCCGCGGCCCTGCATCATTTGGCAAAATTATTCTTCTAGGGGTCACTTTAGGTGAACAGGAGTAATTTATGCTGTAACTAAGTTATGCCGTCACCAGGGTTACAATTACACCTGTTTACCTCATTCCCAAAGCTTTGTCACTTGCAAAAGAATAATTCGTCCATGCCTAAATTACCAAGCATAAATCACTAGTAGTTACAAAAAAAATGTTACTGTTGTTTGTGCTTATGCCTTATCTTTAGCTAATTTGCATATGTACACATAGTTTTTGACATTTTTTGTTATTTTCAAAATTTCTTTAAATGTGCTTAAACCTTCCTATATTTCTGCTGACAAAATTAGAGTAATTAGTGAGCTTTCCCTTACCCTCAGCAGGTAGCATGTACACGTGAATCTTTCAGGTACAACTTAATGGTGCGGTACTCTCCCAGAATAATGTTGCCCGAGAAAAGGATGATTGCCTCGATTACCTCCCTTGTAGTTAATAATGGAAAATGTGCACAGAGTAGAGCTACATTTTTGAAACTACATATAGGACATATTTTTGTACGAATGTATTTTGGTTCTTATTTTTTTGTTAATGACATTCTGTTATACAACTTCATTTACAAAAAGATGTGGAGAAACACTCAAAAACGCTGGGACTCATCTTTGAGTAGATGCCACGCTTGCATGAGATTTCCTTGACCTCTCTTTATACACACCTCAAGAGGCACACAATGTGTCAATTGACATTTAGCTGAATATGGGAAATAGGCAGTACTCCTGTTCCATCCAATTAATAGTCAGAGAACCACCTAGGATATGCTGGAGGATTCTCTTCCAGCAGAAATCCTAAGTTCACCAAAGCAGAACTGGGTCCCTATTTAGGGAGAGGCAACATTCATTTATTTTCCCCGGTCTGCCAAGAAAGGCGTGGCCATCCTCAGCAGAGAATCAAAACCAAAGACGCTAAGGCTCATGAATAAAAATCAGGTCCATTGAATTCTTGTTTTTCTCAAACAAGCTCACACTTTGAGAGTTTGTTTCAGGAAAAGTAAAGGAATGTCAGTCAGCGCAAAAAGGGCATGATACCCCCTTCACCTCCATCTACAGTGCTTCCATCTCACCTACCAGTGGTGAGATGGAGTAGAAATCCCCACAGGGTAGTTAGGGATTTCACACTATGGCAGATCTCACACTATAGCAGATCTGTTTTAAGGATTAGGCATAATGAAAAATTGCTCAGGACCCCATTATCTGAATAAAGTGATCAGAGCAGTCAAAAGGCCAGCCCTTATAGCAGTACGTAAAAAATAGATTATTTTATCATTTGACAGCTGGGCAGAAGCATAATGTGCATGCCCACCCTGTTCAACCTTAATCCTTGTGCTCTCTCCGTTAAATTAGGTCTTTTTCCTTACTTCACCTCGTCCTCTCTATTTACAGCTTTCTTTCTCCTCATATCTATAAGTCTATATGTACCTATCCCACTCTACCTCAGCGCTCTCCAGCTGTCCTATAGGAATCTCTCCTCTCTCTCAATACGCCTTTCTCGACTTCATTTCTTTACATCTCTCTCTCTCAGTCTCTCCTCTCTCTCTCTATCATGCTACCTTCCTATCTTTACCTCTTATTTAGAAATATATAAGGGGTGTTGCCCTTAAAGTGTTGCTGGAGGTGGGTCCATTAATACATATCAAGCATACACATATTAGGGGGTAGGCAATGAATTCGACTCCACCAGTGGAGTTCGCGGAGTTTTGCCCACTCCAAGCCACGCTCAGAGGGTGGAGTTCCGAAAAAAACTCAGCAAAGTGATGCGGACTAGAGTTAATTTATCTCATGTAACATTGGTGAGCACGATTGATGGAAATCACTATGTTGGTGAGCGCTAACAATATTTGTGACCGCGGGCAGTCAAAACAGGTCATGCGCTCCTGCGTTGAGAAAGCTGCCACTGGCATTGAGGAAGATGCTGCTCGAGCAGAAAATCTATTTGAGCTGAAGAAAGAAGTTAGCACCCTCTGGCGCTTCACATGATGGGGTTTGCGCTGATTTTACAGCACAGGAGAAACTCATGGTGCAGAAAGTCAGTGCGAACAGTGCGACTTACCCAAAATCCGCTGCTCACTGAACTTTGTGTGGAGCAGCGGAGTTTTTTCGGCACTTTTGGTGAGTTCCGCGTAGCAGAGCTGCAGGAACTCCACTCAGGCCTGACACATATCCCCACAATCAACCACGAATTCAGTGTAGCCTAAAATTCTTGGATTTAACACATATTTATTTGCGTCAATCAGTTTTCCACATGAAAATATATTTATTCACTTTTGAATGACATTAGGATATTAGACATTCCATGAAGCAAATTAAGAACACCTATTATTAGCGTACCACATTCAGAATTCAAAATATATTTTGATTAAGTTGAATGGCCTTATCTATTTCACACTGTGCAACACTTTGGCATTGGACCACATTTCTTGAACATGGTGTTCTGCTTTTACACCTTCCCCACGGCTCACGTTTTCTGCAATGGCTTTCTCTTTAATCATATATGTATTTGATGCAGCACGTTCAGGGCTGCACTTTGTCACCCCTGCTGTTTCTTCTGGCCTTAGATCCAATGGTTAATGCCATATGCTTATCCACCTCGATCTCTTGAGTAACCACTCCTGCGGGGGATCTCAAACTGCTGCTTCATGTGGACGATGTCCTAATGATGCTGGGTATCCCTGCATCCTCAGTAGCAGCATTGATGACGCTTACTGAAGGTTTCTCAGCCTTTGACAGCTACATGATTAACTGGGCCCAGACAGAAGCGATCCCATGACTCCTAACCAGTACAGGGTCTTTGCTTTAACAGATGCTGGCGAGATGGCCCCCGGGTGTCTCAAATACCTCAAGATCAGGAATAGTACTAGTACTGACTTTGCTGCAATGGTTAAAGACAATGTTCTCCTACTCCTGGAGAAAACAAAAACGTACTCTAACCTCTGGAGATCCCTACAGCTCTCCCTATGGGGCAGGGTTCAAACTATCAAGATGGTGGTTGTCCTTAGATTCAACTATGTTCTTGGCTTGCTCCTGATTCATATACCAGTCAGCTATTGAAACAGATCAATATGACCATCCAACAATATGTATGGGATACCTCGGTTGACAGCATCCAAGCTTCATGTGGCCATGAACTCCGGGGATCCCTGCTTCCCACACATTCAGTCATACCACAGGGCCCACCACCTATCCCAGATGGCCTACCACCTGAACCCTCATACAGAACCGCCATTCTGGGTTAAAATAGAATGCAGAGCCTTTATAAGGGGATGGAACTCATGTAACTTCCATATGCGGACACCAAATTTTCATCAGATCTGCACATTCCCATACTCTTGAGGAAGCATAGTGTCTGGAAAACATCACACGACTTCCTAAAGGAAGACAGGTTTATACATCATGAGGCTTCACTGTGGCACAACGCTGCTGTGTCCATAAACTCAAACCCTTCTAATGGCCAGATTGGAGTCTAACGGGTATCTTTGAAGTTGATAAGATACTGACAGATGAAGTTGTGAAACCCTTCATGCAGCAGTTAGACACTTACATTTTAATGGCAGGTGGAGTTGTGAAACCCTTCACGGAGCTGTCAGACACATACGGTTACCCAAATCTCACTTTTTGAGATACCTGCAGTTGCAGCATTGTTTCCATTCGATACTAATAACTCATAAATGGCTTCACACACCATCTTCGCTATCTACTTACCTTATCCGTTGAGGCCATTTCAAGATACTGGTCAAAGGCATTTCCGTTCTACAGGCAGTTCTCAGCTCCACTGGACCATCTTCTTCTGATCTGTTGGCAAACACCGATTTACCACCCCATACTCCTCGGTACAGTGGATGCGTCTTATGGCTGTCCATGATAGAGAACTCCAGAAGGCACAGGCAAACTTCAGCTATTTTAAAATACTTCAGGACTGGCACTTGTCCCTGGAACAGGTCTAACAGGCTAAATTAGCGCTCTCATCCAACTGCTGGGGATGTGCAACACCGAACAGTGACATCTTACATATTCTATGGTCCTGACCAATGCTCCAAACATACTGGACTCATGGGTGGCAGGTACTCACTAACACATGTGCACTGGGCCATGCACCCTCTCTGGCACTTATAATGTTATATGACTACCAGACTTTCCCCTCAATCACTAAACATGAGAGATGCTGGCTCTCCACCACCTTGACTACAGAGAAACTGTGCTTCCTTTGAAATTGATCCAAGATCTCTGTTCCTACACTCAAGGACTTGACGGAGGGTATTGCACAGACTGTGGTATGCAAACACATGATTTACCGGTTAAATGACCATCACAACTTTTCTCAGGCATTTTGGTGTTTTTTTAACAATGCATGATGACTCCTTTGAATTATTTCCAACCCCACCTGTGGGAGTTTTTTTCTATGTTGTTTGCTCAAAATACCTCAGGCACCTGATATATATCTCTATACATTATGCTTTTATTGGTGAGCACTTGTTCCCTCGGTAAGATGGCAGGTTTTCATCCTACAGATGTAATATATCTAGGGCTGGATTTAAAAAATGTGGCGCTGCACCCAGTGCAGCACCACTTTTCTTGCACCCCTTAGCTCCTCCTAACGACATCATGTGTGCGCCGTATCTAAGATATGGCACACCATTGTGGTAGTTAGGGAAACTAGCATCAAAATGTTTGACGCTAGTTTGGAGCTTTGCAGGATTAGCATCAAAAATGTTTACTCTAGTCCTGCAAAGCCCATTGAGGCCAATTGTAAGCAATGGTGTGCCCCCTTTTAATGCCTGCTCTGAGAAGGCGTTAAAAGTGCCAAAAAAAAATGAAGCAAAGTGATCTATTAGATTTCTTTGCGTCATTTTTTCAGTCCCCCTAACGGGGGAACGCCTCCCTTGCATACATTATGCCTGGAGCAAGCATAATGTAGCGCGAAGAGTTACAAAGTGGCGCAGCGCCACTTTGTAAATGTGGTGCAGCGATTTTGGCCTCAGTGGGCCACATCAGCGTTAAAAGAAATGGTGCTAATGTAGTGCAAGCAGGAGCTAGGGGCTATTAAATCTGCCCCCAGTACATTGTTTTTTTTAAAAACTTTAGTTTTCATTTTATTCAACTCTCGGTACATTCTGAACATTGCACCATTAACACGTTTGCACATATAGGCCAGTCCTCCCCATATTCCTTCATGACAATCCATCTCAGAAGAAGTCCCCACACCAGATTCACAAGTTTACAGTGAGTTTGCATCATACGTACAGTCATTGCGTTCCCCGCCGTGTGTAAGTACTGTTCCGAATAACATAGCTTGCACAACCTCTATTCCTGAGCACCAATAGAGACATCACGACCGGGTTCTCCAACCTCGTAAATTCGTGTAAGTATCTCCTGCCATGTTTGTATATCTTCCTTAAGGTGTTCGTCCCTTCTAACCTGTCGCAACCGTATTTCTTCTGCCACTGCCCATTCCTTGACATCTTTAAGTCATCCCTGTATGCTGTGTCCCTGCTTATTCATCGAGGCAATAGCCACCCGACGCCTGGCCAACACCAGGGCCAGCTGCATAAATTTCCATTCAATTTTTTTACCTTTCTTTTTCTTTACACTCCCCAGGTCCGTTAGAGTGTCACCCCCCAGACTCCTCTTAAAGTTCTGACCAGACCAAAACATTTGAACTGTGAGACAATTCCATGCTAAGTAAATGAAAGTTGCGGGCCGCGCACTACATCGTTGTCAACGATCATTCCTGCTAGGATCAATTTTATGGAGGCAGAATGGGGTGACATATGTGTGATGTATGTAATTAAAATGTATTGGTTTGAATCTAGCATTGCAGGTCCCCTGTTGGAGCAAAGCACATATTGCCTTCCACTTTGCCTCTTCAAGCGGGGTGTTCAGGTCGGTGCCCCAAGCCTCTCGAGCCTGCAAGGTAGGCCCAGGCATATCTGCTACTATGGCCTTATAAATGTGGGATATAAGATGTTTGCACCCCCCATACTCCAGGAGTACCCTAGACGGAATGGATGAGGCCAGGCCCTCGAGGTGTGTGGGCCATATCTCTCGGGCTATAGTAAGTATACTGGCATATGTTAAGAACTGTCCCTGATTCAACCCGAATGTGTCCCGTGCAGCCTTGAAGGTTACAAAGGTCTCATTGGGGTAGAGGTCCGCAAGTGTTAGGCACCCACCCTCGTGCCAATGTCAAACCTCTACTGTAGAGGTCAAATGTCAAAACGCTGGAAAATTCCAAAAATCAAAGTCCCGAGCAAATGGTGCTCGGTGTAAGACCATTCTCACCGTCTTTATCCACAGTGTTACTGTATGTTGTACTATGTATGGGAGTGATTGTTCCCCTCTACCCCCAGTGTGCAGCAGCTGTGATAGTGTTTCGTGCCAGGCATCATCTTGAAGAAGGGTTTTCTCCCACTTGTCACTCTCTGCTAGCCAGAGTGCCACATGTTGTAACTGGGAGACTAAGTAGAAGTACTCTAAATTGGGTAATGCCAATCCTCCCTTCAGTCAGTGGGAGTTGAAGGGTTTCCCGTTTCACCCTGCTGCCGCCCCCTGCCCATGCCAGGGACACCAGCTGAGAATGCAGACGCCTGAACACCAAGTGAGGAAGTGTGTCAAGTGAATTATGTAACGTATACAAGCATCGAGGCAAAAATAATTTTTTTGCTACCGCTACTCAGCCCATTATTTATAATGGAAGGGTGTTCCAAAAGCACACTGAGCCCTCTAAACCCGAGAGTACCCTCTCGACGTTGAGTTGATTATGGTGCTTGTCTGTGAGGGCCACCATGATTCCGAGATATCGGAAATGGTCAGTCTCCCAGAGCAGGGGCAAGGCCGGCAGAGGCCCTGGTGGGAGCCACGCTAGGCTCCCCAAGGGCAATATCAGAGATTTATTTACATTAATGCATAGGCCAGAGAATTGACCGAAGGTCTCCAGCTCTTTCATCAATATACGAAGGGAAAATCTTGGGTCCCCCAGGTCAAAGAGCGTATCATCTGCATACAGTGACAGTAGGTGGCATGTCCCACCCAACAGAACGCCCCACCTCTCCATGTTGCACCTAAGTCTCCACGCCAATGGTTCCAGGGCCATTGCAAAAAGCAGGGGCAGTAAAGGACACCTCTGCCATGTCCCCCCGTATCTTTAGTATGTCGGAGCAATGATCCCCCATTCTGACCCTAGCTGAAGGTTCCGTGTAGAGAATTTTGTCCCACCTCCAAAATTGTGTCCTAAATCCGATGGCGTCTAGGACCCGGAGGAGGTAAACCCAGTTGATGGTATCAAATGCTTTAGCAATATCTATTGAGACCAGTGCCAGGTCCTCCACGCTATCTTCAACCCCATGGAGGACGTGCATGAGCCTACAGGTGTCATAGTCGTGTTTCGTCCTGGTATAAACCCACATTGGTCAGGATGCACCAAGTGGGTCACCACGGGGGCAAGTCGAGTTGCAAGGATTTTACATAGGATTTTTACATCCCCGATAATCATCATGATAGGGCAGTAGGATGCTAGGTCGGATGAGGCTGTCCCTGACTTGGGAATCATAGCAATGAGGCCTTTGCTCATCGAGTCTGGTAATATATTAGCAGTTAGCAGCTCATTATATATGGCTAAATGACGCAGAACGCGTGTGGTTGCAAATGTCTGATAAAGCTCGGCCGTAAAGCCGTCACTACCCAGATTTCTACCCAATGGGTGAGATTGAATGGCCACCTTAACCTCTTCAAGTGTAAGGTCAGCTTCCAGCGCCTGCACCCCTGTCTCAATCAGTCGAGGGAGGCGCACCACAGTTAGGTAGGCCCTGAAACTTTCTGGGTCTGGGCCCCCCGGGTTCTCATATACTCCCTCAAGGTGATCACTGAAGACTGTGACTATAATGTGCTGTGTTCTCGCCTCCCCCCCTGGGGGTTTGTGAGATGGAGTACAAAGGAGCACGTTTGCTCCCGTCGGAAGATCCATGCCAAAAGTCTCACATATCTCTTGCCCTCACAATGTAGTTGTCGATATGATTTTAAAGTGTAGCGTTCAAGTCTATCAATGGTTTTAGTCACTTGGCGGATAAGTTTAATTTCCTCCCGTTGACTATTGCGCCCCTGCACAGCACTTTGCTGGTACGCCACCAGTGCATCCTTCCTGTGAGTCAGTTCTGCCTGTAATGCCCTCCGCACTCCACAGGAAAACCCCATGCATCCTCCCCGGACAACGGTCTTACATGCTTCCCATTCTGTCGACCGCCTTTGTGTGGACATCCAATTATGTTCCATGTATTCTGCGAGAGATTGTGCAATTGTGTCTCTGCCCACTGGATCCTGAAGAATCTCTGATGGGAACCTCCAGCTATACAAAGTTCGGGAGCCACAGCCCCATTGGAACACACAGGTCACCGGGGCGTGGTCTGACAAGTATCTTGTAAGATGGGACACGCTCTGTACCTAGGGGGTGGTATGTTGGGTGAGCAATATACGATCAAGCCTACCAAATGTCCTGTGGGTATTCGAGTAATAGGTATATTCCCTGAGATTTGGGTGTGCATCCCTCCAGATGTCCCTTAACCCAAGATGTGAAGTTGTTTTTAAACTTGTCGTCATTTGTGGCTTGGTGCTCTGTTTGGGGGGATGTCTGTCCCCATCCATAATACAATTAAAGTCCCCCACCCAAAAAGTATCAGAATCCATGTGCATAGACAGTTCACTAGCTAAGGTGGGGTAGAATGTGGGGTTGTCTGTATTTGGGGCATATGAATTCAGTATCTCCAATTGCTGACCATCCAAAGCCCCCCTAAGCAGGATGTATCTGCCCTCTATATCTGCAAGGCAAAAGAGACCTCCGGGACAATCCAGATGTGCACCCCTCTGGCGAAGAATGAGAAAGTAGCATAGTAGTTTTGCCCACTCCATTTTTTTATCAACTTCTGCGCTTCGGTGTCCGTCAGATGGGTTTCCTGAAGGCAAGCTATACTGATCCCCGTCACCTAAGCAACGACATCACCCCGTATCATTTTGTAGCAGTGCCAAGCTCTCTCACATTCCAATTGAGAAGTTTTAAGTATTTTGGACCACCATTGTGCTTGATATTCTAAATTTCCCCTTCGTAGGGGTTGTCCTCAGACTAACACAGCCATATTGTGGTAAACTAACTAAAATGTAAAAAATATAAAACAGAATCGAGAACTTACCTAAAAACCTCCCCCCTCCCATGGACAACCGTGGCATAACATAGATCTATCGGTCCCCACCCACTATTGTGTCTGGACGTTGGCACTCACCTTACCGGTCCAGCCGGGACCTGTTCCCTTAAGTTGCTACTTCCCCAATTCCATCTTCTTTCATCACCAAGTCACCCAGTTATCTAATTACTATAATGACATGTGATAAACTAAGTTTGCTATTTCAGAGTATCTTTATGTTGTAGTGGAATATGTCTTAGTGAGCCTAGTAAGAGTCATTCTATTGTGTCTGCCTGGCGAGCACACTTTAATTCCCGCATATATGGCACCCCAAAGTTCTGAAGAGATAATAGCCGTTTTTCCCTCTCCGGTGTAATAGTCCTCAGCCTTCCAGCAGGGCCCTCTTGCGTGGGGCTGTAATCAGCGCCATCTCTGGGCTGGGACCCTGGCTGTGCGAGACAAACTCTCCCAAGGGCCCCAGCTCCGGGCACCAGCTCGCCCTCCCATGGGAGCTCAACTGCAACAATTGCATAGTGCCATACTCTCCTATACGGATTCTGTGACTGGTCGACGAGTCTCGCTGCCATGTCTCACAGCCGGCATCAGTAGGTCCTCTATGTGGTTGATTGTCCTGTGTTCTCTTCCATCTTCTGATCTCTTGACCCTGGCCTGTGGTCTCCGGTACCCTAATTTCATGCCAGTCCCATACATCCTGTGGCTTATCAAAAAAGTGTGTTTTGCCATTATGGAGCACTTTCACTTTGGCAGGAAATAACAACATATATGACAGTCCCATGGCCTTTAGTTTCTGTTTTGCTACCAAGAAAGATTTGTGCTGTTCCTGCACCTGTTTAGTATAGTTGGGGATTATGTCAATATTGCAATTTCCATACTAGGGGACTTGCTGATCGCGGGCCACTCTCAGGACACAGTCCCTGTCTCTGTAGTTAAGGACTTTCACGATCATGGCCCTCGGAGGGCTCCTCAGAGGGGCCCCCAGAGGGGAGGAGGGACCAGGGCCCTGTGCACCCTTTCAATGACAAAAATCTCCGACAGGCCACGAGGCTTCAGAGACAACCTAATCCAGTCTTCCAGGAATCACTCTGTTGAGGCCCCCTCTCTTTTCTCCAGGAACCCCAGCACCCAAATGTTGCTGCGATGGGAGCGTCCTTCTGCATCTTCCGCCCTCCTGCCAAGTTCGGCCACTTCAGCGCTTAAAGTGGTCATCTGCCTCTTCAGTGTGGCCATTTCCCCCTGGAGGATCCCTATGTTGGTTTCCACTGTGGTAACTTTATCTGAGACTTTGCGGAGGTCTGCCTTCAGTAAGTTGAAGTCAATGAACACAGTTTCTATCTGGTGTTCCAATGCTGAGCAGAGTCCCTGAATGGCCTGCATCAAATCTGCTCTTGTGGGCTCCACTGTGTCCCCTCAGGAAAGGTCCACATCCACTTTTCCTGTCTGCCGCGTGAGCCGCTGTGTAGGCTATCTTGAGGTAGTATACTGAGTTATGGGGTGTGAGCCAGCAGCCCGTGCCTCAAATGTCTTTTCCCATCAGTCTGCTCCGTCCATACCCCAGTGGTCCCAGGGCGTCCCCGCCGGCAGGCAGGGGGATGTCTTCCACAAGCAAGCAAGCCCTCCACTCAACAGGCTATGCCATCCATTAGAATTCAGCGGCCACCCGAGCGGAGCCACCGGTCAGCACCCCCAAGGTGTCACCTCCTCCAGGGGGAGGCATAAGGCCCAGTCACTGCCCGTCTTCCAGGGCCCCCAGCAAAGTTCGCTGTCCTCTGGGCACCCACGCGGCCTTCCAAGCGGCCGGACAGCAGTGCGGTCCCTGATGCTACCAGACTATTAAATCAGGGGTGCCCCTCCACCCCAGACCTTGGCCTGCACCATCAGCCAGTCCAGGAGTCCGCCCGCCGACCAACATGCACTCCACTTACACCAGGCCCACACAGCATCCTATGAAACACACCTTCATGGCCCGCTAGTGTCTCATGCTGAATTCAAGTGCCGGTCCCACTGCTCCGATCAATGCTCCTCTCTCGCCGTCTTCCTTGCACCTCCTCCCCTCTCCCGCGCCACCAGTTCTCATGTTTTAAAGGGATCCGCCGCGCTAATCCAGAGCTCCCTCCATCTGCGTCCAAGCAAAGCTCCTCCGCTCCGCCGGCTTCCCCGCTGCTCAACGCCAGGAGCTGCCAGCCCTCTGGGAGGTCAACAGCCCGCACCACTCGGCTCGCCAAGGTCGCTGTATGCCAGCCGCCGGTGCCAGGCCTGCTGTCTCGGCCTGTGGCTATATACCTGCCGGCTTCTCCTTTGCGCCCCTCTCTGGTCCCTTGCTGCCAGAATATGCGATCCGATGGGGATCTGCCTACAGACTGGGAGCCCACTCCATCGGGACTGTGCAAGGGGGCCTGCTGGGACCCCAAATTCTCACTACCGACTGCCTCTCTGCAGCCCGACTCCCAGGATCACCAGCGCCCCAGGAAGGTGGCGGTCCTCTGGTCACTCTCCCCCGACTCCAGGCCTCTGAATGCCAGATGCTGGTTTCGTGGCCCACTCAGGCCGGCGCAGGCCCTCCGTTGCCCTCCGCGGTTGGAGGTGCGTCTTTTCTGGGGTCGCTGGGCTCCCCAAAGGCTACGTACTTTGTGCTCTCAACAGGGTGTGCTGGGTGTCAGGATTGTCCAGGATTTAGGGACGAAATCCTCCATGATGGGGAGGAGAACTCGGGGTTCACGTCCTAGCGGCCATCTTATCAGGGCACCCTTCCCCCAACCCCTAGTACATTGTTACTGTTAATTGTAGACATGGCTGTGTCCAGATATGCTAACTGAACAGTCCACAAATGTATGGTGGTAAGTCTTAAGTCTCTCTTAGGTCTGTTCTTCTACTATAACACTTGTTTTTCTACTTCTCTGTCTTTTCCGTGCAGTACTAATAAAATATTTGTAATGATGTATCGGTTTTGATATTCTGGCCTCTAAATAAAGCATTGGCATAGCCAATAGGTCTCTCCTTTTGGACCTTAGACATATTTAGCCATGCAGTTCCTTACATTGGCAGATGGAACAAACCATAGCTGACCTTGTGCAACTACTGGTGACCCCCTAGAAGGGTCACCCAAACATATCAAGAGTTTTCCAACAGTCATTGTGTAATAAGGATGTTACGTTGGCATGAATCATGGTCATAATTGCAAAATGGAGAAATAAATAAAACATTCACAATCATCATGAAAACCCAATAAAAACCTTTATCAGAAATATACTTTGTGTTTGTGCATTCTTTCATACCCTTAGAATTAGACTGTAATGCTCACAACAGCCCCTAAAGGCCACCACAATAAAAATAAAAATAGCATTTAGAAGAAACACAGTCATAAAACCATATAGTCAGCCACTGGAAAGCATAACCACATGAAAAGAGAACAGCAGAAAGCAATGCAGTGTAGCCATGTAGCAGGCCTACTAGAATGTCATTAAAAACAAGACCCTTAAAGCACAAACTACTCCCAGCTATAAAAAAAAAGTTGCAGCCACGAGACAGCCTAAAAAGACACTCAATGGTGGAAGAGGTTATTATTTTGTGGTTCCCCAACCTAGTGTGGAGACCCAGAGATGACATAGAGAGAAAGAGCACGCTGTGCTGAACATTTTGATAACTGTCCCATTGCCCCAGGACCACAACACAACGATTTATGGGCAAAAATGTTTTGTAAAAGGAATGCCCTGCACAGCATTATGGAGCCAGTTTGTGAACTTGACTGTAATGCTCTGAACAGCCCCTCGAGGGCACCTCTGTAAAAATAACACTTATAAGAAACATGATCATGTAACCATACAGTCAGCTCTTAGAGAGCATAACCACATAAAAATAGAATGGCAGAACATAATGCAGTGTAACCATTTATTTAGCCCCTACAGGACATAGTGCATTGCCTATTTTCTGGCATTCTGCATAACTATTACAATCATAACCCTTAAGCCACAAACTACTCTCAGCTGTAAAACAAATGTTCCAGCCTTAAAAGAGTTTAAAAATAGCATTTGTAAGAAACATGGTCATATAACCATATAGTCAGCCCATGGAGCGCCAACCGCATGAAAACAGAAAGTGACACAGTGTAACCCTACATTTAACCCATAGAGAGTGTAGTGTATTACACATTTTCAGGCCTACTAGAATAATATTGTAATCAAGGCTCTTAAGACACAAACTACTCCAAGCTATAAAATAAAAATTCCAGCCATGAGAGAAGTTAAAAAAGACACTGAATGGTGGGAGGGGTTATTATTTTGGGGTCCCTCTAACCTAGTGTGGGGACCCAGAGATGACCTAGACAGAAAGTGCGCATTGAATGTTTTGATGGTGGTCGCATTGTCATAGGACCACCACACTGTGAGTAATCAGCAAAATATGTTTTGTAAAATGAATGTCCTGCAAAGCATTATTAGGTGAGTTTCCGATTGCTGCCAATATGGTAATATCTTGACTGTACCTCTCAGAATAGCACCTAGAGAACACCAAAATAAAAAGAGCATTTGTAAGTAACATAGTCCTGCAACCAAGTAGTCAGCTCCTAGAGAGCATAATGACATCAAAACATAATGGCAGTAAGTAATGCAGTATAACCATATATTTAGCCCCATAGAGAGCATAATGACTTACACATTTTCAGGCCTAGTGGACCCACTACAATAATATTACAAAAAGAGCTCTTAAAGCACAAACTAATCTCAGCTGTAAAACAAAAGTTCCAACCATGAGAGAGCTTAAAAAGACACTGAATGGTGGGAGGTGTTATTATTTAGGGGTCCCCACCGACCTAGTGCAGGGACCCAGAAATGACACAGACAGAAGGTGTATGTCTTGCTGAACGTTTTGGTGGCGGTCCCATTGCCCTAGGAACACCACAGAATGAGTTATGGGCAAAAGTGTATTGTAAAAGAAATGCCCCATAAAGCATTATGGGCACGAGTTTCCTGAGTGCAGTGTATATTGTAGTATTGGCTCTCCCACTGTTCCGGGAGAGCCTTGGTGAGGATTTCTGTGTTTTTTATGTTTAAAAATCCCCTGTTCGTATATTTTTCAACTGCAAAGTTTGTACGTAAGTGGTATTCATGTGAAGTGCTCCTCTGATCGAGTTTGCGCTATATGAAACTTCAAAAGAATAAATAAATAAAATAAAAAAGTACCCCCCTCCAGCTTGCAGCCTTTGGGCGCAGACACCACAAAGAAACATCAGCATGCTCAAAAACAAGGAAGAGGAAGAAACAACATACGGCCATGGAGCGCGAAGCAGAGAGTGAAAAGAAAAAAAGTAGAGCCCCACACGAGGGTATCTAGCCGATCCTGCAATAATTCATGTAGCAATGTCAGTCTCCAAGGCAGTAACAAAACAGCCTCAGGCGGGACAAAAGTAAAGCATTCACCTATGAAATCAAGGGAATTTTGAAAGGAAGACCAAGAAACAAATGAAAGTGATGGGCGTGGTTAAAGCCCACAGAGTAGATTACAACATGTCCAGAGAGAAGCACATGCGCGCTGCTAGGCTCATCCTAAAAATGATTAAACAGAATTCAAAATACTGAAAAGACAAACTTAAATGCAACTACAACATTTACTAAGGACCACATAAATGAAGTAACTCAGAAAGGCCCCACTACTAGAATAAGAGTAAACCAGTCCCATTGAGGCTATAGGAGTAAAACTTATAACAAAGTCAGCTTTTCTTTATTCTTCGAGCATCATGCTAAAAATAAGTGAGCCCATGTATTTTTAGCCTGAAGTCAATGCCAAGTTGTTTTTGATTTCCTGTTCTTATGCTTGTGGAATTGCTGCTTCAGCAGATTTGGAACAAGAATTCCAGCAACTTGGATAATGTGCCACTAACTTACCCTGGGAGGACTAATGAAGAAATAAACTGACACTGAGCATAGAAATCAGTGAGTGTGAAATACGAGAAGTACCCAAGGGAGATAACCATGCACTTCCACTGAATCATGGAAACTGTAACTCCTGTCCCCCAAAATTTTACTAGCAATGAATTTACACTGTTGAAGGTGGAATGAACATCTGAGTAGCCTTGTCCTGATGAATACTTCAACAGAAATAATGTTTTCCACTCCATGGTCAGATCAACATGCTATCCGTCATTAGATTGGATGCTGAGGAGAATGTTCTAACTTTGAATAAAGGAATCTCTTACAGGAGTGTTAATATGAACAAAGAAGAAAATAACTTTTTGGAAATATTTGTTATTTTAGTACTTTCAGCTAGACTCATTTAATCCCCTAGATTTACCACATCTCTCTCAATCTCATAATTTTCTTTACCTCACCTCTTTCAACATCTCTCTCAATTATCTCTATCTCACCACTCTCTACCTCACCTCTCTCCCTCATTTTGTTCACTCACATCTCTCTCACAACTGAATATCTCAATACCAGGCCTTATTCCCATACCTAATATTTTAATTTACCTTACCATGGACCACATGTATGAATATTAGGTTTTCGACTCGCAAATTGCAACACTTAGCGACTCGCAATTTGTGAGTGAGCAAACCTGATGTACAACAGTGCAAATGACATTGTTTACGATTCCCAATGGGGTCGCAAATGACCTACCTCATAAATATTCATGTGGTAGGTCGCAATTTACGACCCCATTGGGGAATGGCCGCCTTCACAGGGATGGTGGCCTGCTGGGGACAGCAGACCACCATGTCTGTGACTGCTTTTAAATAAAACAGTTTTTTTTTTTTAATGCAGCCCGTTCTCCTTAAAGGAAAACAGGATACATTTCAAAAAACGAAAATTAAAAGTTTTCTTTTCATTTTTTCAGAGCAGGCAGTGGTCCTTGGAACCACTGCTTGCTCTGAAAAAATATTTTCACTACCATTCACAAAGGGAAAGGGTCCCATGGGACCCCTTCCAGTTTGCGAATGGGTTAGCACCAATTTGAAATTGGTGCTATCTATGATTTTTTGTGACTGCATTCACGCTCACAAAACAATCCTACATAGCACTGCGACTAGCAATTAGGAAGGGAACTCTCCTTTTTAATTGCAACTCGCAAACCTATTTTGCGATTCGGTAAACAACCTACCTTTCTTTCTCTAGCTCATCTATCTATCTACTCCACCGTTTTTTCTTCTGCAACTGGTCTCTCTTTCTACCCTTCATCCCTTCCTCTACTTAACTTCTTTCTTATGAAACCAGATTTGTATCTCTATGCCTCTTCTCTTTTGACCCCTCTTTGTACCTCACCACTCTCTCTCTAGCTCGTATCTGAATACAATTCCCCCAATATCTCACCTCTCTACAGGTCTGCCTCTCCCTCTGTTTAACCAGGAGAGGCTCCTTCATTATAGTGGAGGAGCGTAACCCCACTAAAAATGCCCCAGAAACCCCCCCAAAGGAAAAATAAAATGGCAAGAAAGCTTATTCATTACCATTTTATTTTTCACCAGCCCGTCCCAAACAGGGTGTCAGGACAGGGCATGGCAATTGCTGCTGAGTGGCAGCAGGGAGCTATGCACTTATGTTTAAAGTGCGCATGTCCCTTTGGCTGGCCATCTTGCGATGGCCAGTCAAACATGTGCATTTTAAAGCTCTGTAACACAGCCATCTAAGACAGCTGGGGTAGATGAAGGACATACCTCTAGTGCTCTTAAGAGCGCTGAGAGGTCGATCCCTCAAATCATAGTGCTTCTCTCATGCTGGTTATCGGCTTGAGAGCAGCGCTAGGTTTGGTTAAAAGGGAGAATACTGGAACACCGGAGTGAGGAGGACGTTGTTTGGCAAGCAAGGGAGGTAAGTACCTTTTTTCTTTTATTTATTTTACTTACCCCCATTTGCCCGCCCCAGTACTCTCCTTACATGCCAGCCGCTACTGTGTTTAACTCAATTCTATAACTACTTTACTTTTCCTTCCATCCCACATCTTATTGTGCCACACCTCACCTGTTCTCTCTCTATTTCCTTCTCCTTATTTTTAGCTTTCCATAGCTCTCTATTTCTACCTAGTCTTCTCTTCTCCACCTTCTCAGTATGTTTTTTTCTGACTACCTCACCTTTCTCTCTTTACCATATGACTCTTTATACCACACCGATCTTTCCATCTTATCTCTACCTCTGCCTCCCTTCTCCCTTAACTTCATCTCCATTATGCCATTCGCCATACCTCTCTGTGCTTCTCCTGTCTCCCAATCTCTGTAATTTCTCTTAATAAAGATGGAAATCACTATTTAGGCAGAACAATATACACATAGAAAGGAGAGGAGGGAAAAGGCATGATAAGAGGGTAAGAAGGTTAAGGAAAAACTATCCGAGTTCACCCTATGTGATAATAAAAATCCTCAGAGCAGTGCTATCATTTTAACTCTTGCAGCAAAAATGCCAGTTATGAAGTGAGTGATGCTTGTGATTTTTTATATCCAACAATTAAAGCTACAATCTCAAGCACTTTGTTCATGTGTCTTGCTTTAATATTGTGGATTAGTCCAGTAAATATCCACCATGGCACCTTTACCTTGTCTTTCCTACAATGGGAAGAAACAGACCAGTTAGACACTAAGGGCCACATGTACAAAGCATTTTTCTAGTCGCAAACAGGCTGATTCACAGAATCAGCCAGTTTGCAACAAAAAACATGCTTTTTGGGATATTCAAAGCACAAATCGCAATTTGGGTTTTTCCATTCGATATGAGGAAGGGGAGTGTTGAGGGCGTCCTTTCCTAAATCCGAATGGGGAAGGTACCTACGAATGTTTTGAGACCAGAATGCAGTCGCAGAACATTTGAAGTTTACCGCCAATACAAAGTGAGTGGTAACCCATTCGCAAATGGGAAGGGGTCCCTAAGGGACCCCTTCCCTTTTGAGAATGGTGGGGCAACTATTTTGTAAGAGCAGGCAGTGGTCCCATGAACCACTGTCTACTCTTAAAAAATTAAACTTAAATGTTTAATTTTTTTCTTTTTAAAAGGAGCCCATTTTCCTTTAAGGAAAACGGGCTGCATTTAAAAACAAGCATTTGCAATGCAACGGGTCTCGCGTTTGCTCATGTCAGAGCTGATAGCGTTGTAAACTCCAAAACCGAATAAGTAACCCGAAAAAGTGCAATTAACTGTGTAAAGCGCTCGACTTCTGCCAAGCGAAATCGAGCTAGGAAAATAGAGAAAAAGTAGTCCACGAGCCGGACAGAAAACAGCAAGCCTCACATGTTTTCTGTACTTGGTCAATGCGCTCGAGGAGGGCTAACCACCAGAAAAGGCATGACGTATGCATGCCTTCGACTAATTAAATCATGCAGATTTTAATAGGCAAGCCCACGAACGAATGAAAAACACTGACCTGAGGTCGACAGGGCTCCGAGCCCTTTTCTAATACCTAAAGCGTCTCGCTGCGATAGGCATGGCGAGCGCATGCGACGCAGGCTCGACCCTAAAAACGGATTGCTGTATTTAAAAGCATTCACAGACATGATGGTCTGCCGACCCCAGCAGGCCACAATCCCTGTGATTGCAGCCATTCACTGTGGGTCTCAAATTGCAACCTGCCTCATGAATGTTGATGAGGCAGGTCCGTTTGCAACACACTGTGAATCGTTAACAGTGTTAAACATACTGTTGTACATCGCATTTTGTGATTTCCTATTAGGGAATTGCTCAAATTCGCTATTAGGAAATAGCAAATGCACAATTTTGTACATCTGCCCTAAATTCTGCAAAAAAAAATTTTTAAGGGCCAAAAAAAAATCTAAACCTAAACACAAAAAGAAATAGCGTCATGAATGCTGCTAGTTCAAGGTTTTTTTTAGTAATGTTTACCTGGTTGAGGCTGACCAGCTTAAGTATCAGTTGCCTTTGCTCTCTGTTTATGAATTTTTCTAAGTATAATTTAATATTGTTTCGTATTAGGGAGGCCTGAATTAGGTGAAAGACAACGAAGAAATCAAAGTTGCTTTGAACAGGGGGCCCCAAAATATGTCTTGTCCATGGTCCAAAAATCCTTAAGATCATACTTCATGAGGAGTGAAGGTAGGTGTCCCCCCAAAATTAATTGAGCCCCTGAGTCTAAGGTGGTCATGAACAGGTGGTGTTTGTGCGTACCTGTATGTGGTAGGCTGCGTTACGAGCGGATCAAGTAGAGTCAGAGAAGGGGTATCTGCTTTTTATGTTTGAAGTTTTATTCTCTGTTTTATTCACAGGACATTCTCTTATTCAATGTTTTTATATATTTGGTAAGCCTTGTATTTTCTGCTCTTCTCAATTTCTTTCCCTTTTCCTTTAGGTTTCTTCTCCCTCTGGTCGGTCCTGGTTGGGAAGGATGTGGGCGTCTCCCTCGAACTCCGGGCATGAAGGGAAAAGAAAGGAACAGGTAAGTCCTTCTGTGGAACTGGGCTGTTTATTGTGCTCGTGAGGGAAAAGGCAGCAAGCAGGGTGAGTCCGTGAGGGGGTGGTCAGTGGTGGGGTTCAGGGTTCCTGGTGTCCATAAAGTGCCTGGTTCCCTTCCTTCCCCTTCCCTTGTGTCTCACTCACCCTCCCCGTACTTCCTCCCACCTCCCTGGTGCCTTTCCCGGTGCCCGGGATTCCCCGTAACCCTCCTGTCCCTAGGAGGGACCGTACCTTGTTAAGCCACGACCCTCCGAGGTCGTGGCGGCACTCTCGTGTCTCCGGCGTCTCTCTTTTCGCCGTTTCCCGCGGTTCTGTATACCTCCGGCGGTCCAACTCCTGCTTCCTCGATGGGGCTGCCGGTGACTCTGTTCTATCGGTTGGCGTTCTCTCCTGTTCGCACTGTTTCTCCGTCGCGTCCCCTCTCCTTCCCGGATCGTTGTCCTTCTTTTGTATTGCTCCCGGAACCCGGAAGTCGTCGTAGCTGTTCCGGCGTGGCGTCCCCTCGTTGTCAGAGGAACGCAACATCGTCTCCGGGGAGTCTGCCGAGTAATGGCGAATTCGGGGTAAGTTAGACGCGGTCTCCGAGACCCGTCTACAATCCCCTACCCTTGATCGGGACTGCTCGAGGACCGAGGAGGACGAAGGAGGAAACCGGGAGAGATAGTCGGCTGGACCTTGTTGGGAACCAGGGATGTGGCGTACCTGGAACGTAAAGGGTTGGAGTTCTAGGAACCATCTCAAGATTCTGGAGTTAGAGTCTTTGTGAGAAGCAAGCCATGTGAGAGGAGCATGGCAAGTAAATAAAACGAAGGACCTGCCTAAAAGATAATATTGCAAGGAGTCCACCGCCCATTTGATGGCGAGACATTCTTTTTCGATAGTTGGGTAAGGGGTCTCTCGCGGAAACAGTTTTCTACTTAGAAAAACCACAGGGCGGTCGAATCCCTCTCCATCTGGCTGAGTGAGTACAGCTCCGAGACCGACGTCCGAAGCATCAGTATATAAGTGAAAACTATTTGAAAAATCGGGGCATTTTAGTATCGGGTCTGTGGTAAGGGACTGTTTTAGCCTTTCAAAACTACTCGGTTGGGAGTCGGTAAATGGAGCCAGTTTCGTGGGTCTTTGTTTGGTCAGGAGATCAATCAGAGGGGCTGCAACGGTAGAATAATTGGGGATAAATCGGCGGTAGTATCCTACTAAGCCTAGGAATGATCGTAGGTCTTTCTTCGTCCTGGGGTTTAGCTGCTTGAAGTATGGCCTCAACTTTGCTTTTCTGCGGTTGTAAAGTGCCACTCCCTATGATATAACCTAGATATGAGACTTCAGTGTTACCTAGTAAACATTTCTTAGGGTTGGCAGTTAGACCAGCTTCCGTTAAGGCGGAGAAGATTGAATGGAGATGCAATAAGTGATCTTGCCAAGTTTCACTAAAGATGACAATGTTGTCTAGGTAGGCCGCGGTAAAGGTCTGGAAGGGTTTTAAGATTTGATCCATCAGGCGCTGAAAAGTTGCGGGAGCGCCGTGAAGACCAAACGGTAAAACCGTGAATTGATAAAGGCCGGAGGAGGTTGAAAAGGCTGTCTTTTCTTTGGCATCGGGGTGGAGGGGTATCTGCCAATATCCCTTGGTTAAGTCAAGGGCTGATAAATATCGAGCCTTCCCTAATTTCTCTAAGATGTCATCCACTCTGGGGATAGGGTAGGTGTCGAACAGGGAGATCTCATTAAGTTTGCGAAAATCAATACAAAATCTTATCGATCCGTCTGGTTTAGGAGCCAACACTACTGGGGAATTCCAGGGGCTGTTAGAGGGTTCAATAACCCCTAATGCTAACATTGTTTCGACTTCGGTTTCAATGATGGGTTTTCGTGCTTCAGGGATGCGATAAGGGCGAAGACGCACTACATGTCCTACAGGTGTTTTAATGTGATGATATATCAATGAAGTTCTTCCCGGTATTTCTGAGAAGAAATGGGGATGTTGTTCGATTAGGTGTTTAATTGGGTTTTTTCAATTTCAGTGAGTTCTTTATTAATACTGGGTTTCTCTTCTGGATGTGTTGTTCGTAAAGGGTATAGATCTATTTCCCGTTCTTCAGTAGAAGAGACGAAACAACCCGCGTTCGTTTGCTCTTCAGTCTCTTCTGAAGGTCTCCATTGTTTTAATAAATTTATATGGTAAATTTGGGTTTTCCTCGGGCCGGTGTTTATCTCTAATAGATAAGTAACAGGAGAGACTGCTCTAATAACCCTATAGGGTCCTTGCCATTTAGCAATCAGTTTATGTTCAGATGTCGGTCGCATGATGAGGACCTGGTCATTGGGGAGAAAAGAACGTATTTTGCTTCCCTTGTCATAGTAGGATTTTTGTTGTTTTTGAGCCGTGACTAAATGACTATGGACATCTTCCCAGAGGGTCTGCAACTGACTTTTGAGTTGGTGGATATAGTCAATCAGGGGTTTCCCTTCTTCCTGTTCTTCCTCCCACGTCTCAGCGGCCATATCTAGGAGACAACGAGGCTGTCTCCCGAAAACTAATTCAAAGGGACTGTGTCCTGTGGAAGATTGTTCATGGGTTCGTATGGCATATAGGACCAAGGGAAGTTTCTGATCCCAGTTGTGACCGGATTCGTCCACAGTTTTCCTCAACAGTGTCTTTATAGTACGGTTATATCGTTCTACCAGCCCGTCTGTCTGGGGGTGATAGACCGAGGTCCGTAGTTGGGTGATCCCTAATATCTGACATATCTGTTTCATGAGTTTTGACATAAAGGGTGTACCTTGATCTGTCAGTATTTCCTGGGGAAAACCTATTCGGGAGAATACTGTTATCATGGCTTGTGCTATTGTTTTGGTGGTCATGCTGGAGAGGGGTATGGCTTCGGGGTATCTAGTCGCATAGTCAACTATGACTAAAATGTAAGTATGTCCTTTAGAAGAGGGAAGTAGGGGTCCTACAAGATCCATACCCACCCGTTTAAAAGGGATATCAATAATGGGTAAAGGGTATAGTGGTGCTTTCCTGGGCATTCCTGGTTCAGTTAATTGGCATCTAGGACATTGGGAACAGTATCTGCGTATCTGTGCATACACTCCGGGCCAATAGAATTTTCGCATCAGATATTCTTCTGTTTTTTTCCCGACCATAATGACCTCCCCCGGTTTGATTATGGGCTAAAAACAGTACTTGGGCTCGAAATGGTTCAGGGACTACTAACTGTTGCTTGGTTTCTCCCTTAACAGTTATAGTTATTCGGTATAGAAGGTTTTTTTTTATAAGAAAATAAGGACCCACCTCATTGGTGATCTCCGTTTTGGCCGAGCTCCAGGCGTGGGAAAGGGTAGGATCTTCTCTCTGGCTGGTTTGGAAGGAGATGGGCCTGCTGCTAATTTCCGCTACTAGTTTAGGAATTTCCTTCGTCTTTCGGGTTTCCTGATATTGTCTTCTCTCAAGTCTTTTCTCTTTTCGTGTGAGTTTCTTTCGGTGGGGTGGTACTTCTATGGTGGAATCGGAAAAGGGGGCCTCGGTCCACCACTCGGGAGTTACAGCGGTTCTGCGGACTTGATCTAATAGGTCATAGAATCGAGTATAATCAGTCCCTATAATGCAGTCCTCGATTAATCGATCCATCACCCCTATCGAAACCATATCTTGAAAGGGACCCCATTCAATTTTAACCATTGTGAGGGGATAACTTCCTTTGTCTCCATGTATACAACAGATGGGGACCCAGCGGTCAGTAACCGAGGTATCAAAAGGGATTAGATCCTTTCGGATTACAGATTGGCTGCACCCCGAATCAATTAATGCCGAAATGGCCTGTCCATTTATGTTGACAGCGTATCTAAATTTCTCGTTCCCTTTTCCTGTACATAGAACTCTACGTCGCGTGACCCCAATTTCCATGGGTTCCGGTCCTTCAGCTTTCCTTGGACACATTCTTGTAATATGGCCCCACTCTCCACAGTGGAAACATTGTGGGGACTGCATAGGGTGATGTTCAGCGGGTTTAGGGAACCGTATTACTTCTGGGATATACCTGGGAACTGGTTTTGATGGAGGGATGGGAGGTTTTTGGAAAGGTCTCGCAGACAAAGGCTTAATTTCTGTGGAGCGATGGAAAGCACAAGCCAAATCAATAGCAACCTCCGTGTCCACCTTTGGATGTTGTCGTATCCAGTTCTTAGTACTAGGGGGCAGGGAATCTAAGTACTGCTCTAAAGTAATTGTCTTCATGACATCCTCCCGGGTTGTCCCTATGGGTCCCAACCATTCTAGGGCCAAGTCTTTCACCCGAAAGTAGAAGGAGCGAGGGTCCTCGTTCGTACTCCATTTTATTTTTCTAAATTTTAAACAATAATATTCCGTATCATGTCCGACTCGTCCCAGGATACTTTTTTTCATATCTTTGTAGGGGGTAGTCCCATCAGGGTTGGCGGATTGGTATGCGGTCTGTAGAAATCCAGTAAGCAGGGGTGCCACATACTGACCCCAGCGGTCCTCTGGCCATTGAGCAGACGAGGCTACCCTCTCAAAATTAGTAAAGAACGAGTCCGGGTCTTCCCCCTCTTGGTACTTTTGTAGAACCGAACTGGGAACATTTGGATGTACCTTACTGGTCGCTATTGTATCTGTTAACTTTTGTAATGCGGTCTCATGCACTAGTTGATTACTGGCTAAGATTGTAGCCTGACTTTTTAAGGCCGATTGTAAGGCCTCCCGGTCTTCCTTGGCCTCTCTTTGGTGTGCTTCCCACACCAACTGTAGGTGTCTTTGTCCTTCTGCAAGTTGCTTAATCATATCCTCGAGGGATGGGGATTCACTCATGATAAACCACGCTCGTAAGCCCACCGGGGAACTGGATCCCACTTCTGACACCACTGTGGTAGGCTGCGTTACGAGCGGATCAAGTAGAGTCAGAGAAGGGGTATCTGCTTTTTATGTTTGAAGTTTTATTCTCTGTTTTATTCACAGGACATTCTCTTATTCAATGTTTTTATATATTTGGTAAGCCTTGTATTTTCTGCTCTTCTCAATTTCTTTCCCTTTTCCTTTAGGTTTCTTCTCCCTCTGGTCGGTCCTGGTTGGGAAGGATGTGGGCGTCTCCCTCGAACTCCGGGCATGAAGGGAAAAGAAAGGAACAGGTAAGTCCTTCTGTGGAACTGGGCTGTTTATTGTGCTCATGAGGGAAAAGGCAGCAAGCAGGGTGAGTCCGTGAGGGGGTGGTCAGTGGTGGGGTTCAGAGTTCCTGGTGTTCATAAAGTGCCTGGTTCCCTTCCTTCCCCTTCCCTTGTGTCTCACTCACCCTCCCCGTACTTCCTCCCGCCTCCCTGGTGCCTTTCCCGGTGCCCGGGACTCCCCGTAACCCTCCTGTCCCTAGGAGGGACCGTACCTTGTTAAGCCACGACCCTCCGAGGTCGTGGCGGCACTCTCGTGTCTCCGGCGTCTCTCTTTTCGCCGTTTCCCGCGGTTCTGTACACCTCCGGCGGTCCAACTCCTGCTTCCTCGATGGGGCTGCCGGTGACTCTGTTCTCTCGGTTGACGTTCTCTCCTGTTCGCACTGTTTCTCCGTCGCGTCCCCTCTCCTTCCCGGATCCTTCCTCTCCTCTTTTGATCCGCCGCTTTTTTCGGCTCTTCCCTCACAAACCCGGGGCCTCGGGGGGGGGCATACTGTTATGCCACGGCACTCGCCGCGGCCTCAGGTTGCCGCGGCACGTTAGTTTCGCCGCGGCCGGCGCCCGGGTCGCGGAGAGCGCCGCGGCCGGCGCTCGGGTCGTGGTAAACGCTGCGGCCGACGCTCGGGTCGCGGGGGATGCCGCGGCTCGAGCGAGAGCCATGGAGGCTCCTAGGAGCCGGTCTAAGGGTCGCGGCACTCGCCGCTTCCCTTATTTCAAGTTCTGCCATAAAGGCAGACGCAGCAGGGCCTGAGACCCCGAGGGGGTTTCGGGCATGGCCGCATACAGCGCATTATGCGCTTAACGTTTATTTGCTTGCATATCCATTACCTGCCCACCACTTACCGATATCCTTAGAACAAAACCGAACCCTTGCACTTGGTGTACATTATACTTGCCTTCTTTCTTCCCAGCATGCTGACCACTTCCTCTCTGCCCAGCATGCATTGTTAGACGCACATACCTGATTCACTATTGTTTTCCTTTCCCCAATCCAAGATGGTGGTATTTCTACTTCCTGTTTCCTACTTCCTGTCTAGGGGTATATAAGGGGATCTCAACTGCTTGTCCATTGCGTTGCAACACTCCTTGGTGGTAGTCACGCTCTGATTGATTTCCTCCTGCGAATCCTGTGTGTTCTTGACCTGCCTTGTTTTCCAGTCTTCCTGATCTTCGGTCCTAACGCCCTGGTGTCCTCCTTTCGTTTCAGGGAGTTCCTGTGGAGGTTTTTTACCCTACTGGGGTTTTTCCTCTGGGACTCCTTCTGGAGGGCACGGACTGTAGTGGTTCGCTCATACCAAACAGCACCGTGGCTACCGGAAGGGGTCGCCCCTGCCTCGGCCAGAGCAGAACCCGCTGGAACAAGGGCCGTTCCCCTACGCCTCTCAGCTTCGACGGTAAGACCATTGAAAACCATGACAGGTGCAGTGAAGCAGCTCTGCTACTCCATGGGAGTTCCCTGTGCTGAGACGAAGGCTCGCAGTTTTCCCAGGCTTTTGGAAGTTTCAGCAGCTGGGGGATGAGGTGTATATCTCGCAATCGTCAAAGGCAGGCTGGCAGAGTTGGTGCCAAGTCCTTCACTGGCCATCAGTTCTTGCCTTTTGCAACTCTGGAGTATCCTACTTCTTCAGGTCAGCAGCATCTGATTTGCTGGTGCCAGGGGCCCCTAAATACTGAATTTAGAGGTGTTTAGACGAGTATAAGGTAGTAGCCAATGGCCCAATTACTCTTGGGGTCACTATGCATTTTGGGGTCATTATGACCCCAGCGGTGAGTGTTAATGTGGCGGTAGTACCGCCAACAGGCCGGTGGTAAATACCGCCACATTAGGAGAATGGCGGGTTGGCTGTAGCCAACCCGACACTTCTCCAATCATACCGCCATCACGGTATCAGATGGAGGGCCAGAGATATATATCTCCAGCCCGGCAGCCGGCACAGTACCGGCGGAAGCAGTATAAGCCTGCCTACCATCATGGTTTTTGTGGCGGTAGCAACACCACGAAAACCATGGCTGTAGGCCCTACCGGGGACAGGGAATTCCTTCCACAAGAGGGGCTTCAGGGCAGCGTAAATGGAGAGAATGCAGATTGGTATGCGAACTAGGTGGGCGAAGGCACAATATTGTGTGAAATAACCAGCATTTTTTAAGTATTCGTAAACAGAGTGAGGGAAAGAGTGTGTGGGCGTTTTTTTGTGTGTAAAATTCCTGGTGAAATCAGACAAACAGCTCACCATACCCAACTAAAGCCCCTGTATCCAATTATTTATCACAAGATACATTTGTTAGTAGGGGTGTAACACTCCACACCCCCCCACCCCCGAAGCTAGGCCTCTGCAAGTTGTGTGACTTTTAAACAAGCACAAAACTTGCCTAAAAATGTCTCACGAGATACCGGTTCAAGTCTCCTTTGAGCAGAAAATGTCTTAATGACATTTTCTGTGCAACCGAGCTTCATATAACCTGAAACTCCTTGAATGTAGCCTAACTTAAAATTTGGGAATTTTACAAATTTCACCTGCCCATTTAAACTTTCACCCAGGCTCAGAAGAAACAAGGTTCTGTGTAGAAAAGAAAAAAATATCCTTTCCCTAAAACACACTGTTTTTCTTAAAACACAGAAGCTTAAAGCTAATTGGCAGATAACGGTCTATTCTCCATCTTGTTCGTGATTGAATAACTTTTGAAATATTATATTCATCAGTGCAGGGAACATGAAGTCTAGGGATATAATTTGGATTTCTGATTTTATGATTAGCAACGGAAATGAAAGATGGAAACAGCAGATAATGGCAAAGCTTCATGAAAACGTGGAAGTCCATGTGCTGCACAAATCTAGTGCCAGTTTCACTTCAGCAAACATCCAAAAAACGCAGACATCCTACTTAAAAGAGTAACGTTAACAAGGAAATGGGAACCCAAAATTCATCCTTTAAAATAGAGGCTTCTGTGGAAGTGTCAAGGGTTTGATATACATAGGGATGTGCAAGGGGTTCTCAGAGACCTGCTATGGACAACAAGTGACAGATACCTATTGTTTATTCTTGTTCACAGTCAGACCAAACATGACTGGGCCCAGAAGGATGGAAAACCATGATAAAAAACACCGAAATTCACAAGATATAGGGGGTCATTCCGACCCTGGCGGTCCAAGACCACCAGGGCCGGGGACCACGGAAGCACCGCCAACAGGCTGGCGGTGCTTCCCAGCCCATTAAGGGGATCCAGCGGTTTCCAGACGGATTTCCCCTGCATGGGCTGAATTTCCATGGAGATTCCGACCCCCTTCCCGCCATCCTGTTTCTGGCGGTTTTTACCGCCAGGAACAGGATGGCGGGAACGGGTGTTGTGGGGTCCCTGGGGGCCCCTGCACTGCCCATGCCACTGGCATGGGCAGTGCAGGGGCCCCCTAACAGGGCCCCATAAAGATTTTCACTGTCTGCTTAGCAGACAGTGAAAATCGCGACGGGTGCAACTGCACCCGTCGCACCCCTGCAACTCCACCGGCTCCATTCGGAGCCGGCTTCCTTGTTGCAGGGCCTTTCCCGCTGGGCCGGCGGGCGCTCTTTTGTCGGTCGCCTGCCGGCCCAGCGGGAAAGCCAGAATGTCCGCCGCGGTCTTTTGACCGCGGAGCGGCCATATGGCGGTTACCGCGTGGCCCGCGGTCAGAATGACCGCCATAATTTACTGAGCTAACTACAACATACTTCTCCATTATCCACTAGCCTTCGGCCTGGCCTTGACCCTATCCCTACTCAAATGCCAATTTCACATATTTGTGCCCCTTGTAAAAAATGCCATGAATGATGTAATATGTGAGGTCATAAGGACTAGACGATGGAGATTCAAGATATAATTAGGTCTATTAAATATCATTTGTGAATTTCAGTAGTTTTAGTTTTTTAAACCTTAGTTTTATCACATTTTAACACATAACTGTCAGCTAAGATGTTATTCCCATATGTAACTGTTTTGTCACTTGAACCTTTGATTTTTTTCAGTGAGTTTTTGGGGATGTGGATCATATTCAAATTTGAACATACACCCAATTCCCTAGGCAACCTAAGACACAGTAATACATATTATACTCTTCACAATTGCATATGTATGTCTGTATGTTTGTACGGGTGTGTTAATGTGTCCTCAAATTATGTGGATGTTGAGGTGAGAATAATAAATGTTTCTTTTCCTTCACAATATTATTGCTACAATAATTCTGTAGCCTGGTGTGTTTGTACATGATATTCTGACATGCAGCCCCCAAGGCAAGTGTCCAATAATGAATTGGGCTGGAAATAAATGGCTCCTGAACCTGGATTGATTGTTTAATCTAACAAACCTCCAATGCAGTCGGGCAGGGAGAGCTGCTCACACAGCACAGGACTGCCTGCTGTTGATTAATCTGCCCAAGTATGGCGCGCCTGGGACCCTATGCAAGTTTAATGTACCTCAATTATCTGCAATTAGAGTTCAACTACGCCTGAAGAATGTTTGCTATTCAGAAGCACTTGGATAATCTACAGTAACCATCCAAGCTCAGACAGCGAGTTTAAAAGAATCCACATTTTAAAGTGTGGCCCACCACTGCTCTTAGCTCACAGTGTTTATTAAAGAACACTTATAGCACATCTTTCAACTTGTGCACTACCATAATTTTGTCTTGATTCAGAATCAACAATTAACAAATTATCAGCTATGGAAACACTAAACACTATTAGTACAGTGTAGACGGGTCTCGGAGACTGCGTCTAACTTACCCCGAATTCGCCATTACTCGGCAGACTCCCCGGAGACGATGTTGCGTTCCCCTGACAACGAGGGGACGCCACGCCGGAACAGCTACGACGACTTATGGGTTCCGGGAGCAATACAAAAGAAGGACAACGATCCGGGAAGGAGAGGGGACGCGACGGAGAAACAGTGCGAACAGGAGAGAACGTCAACCGAGAGAACAGAGTCACCGGCAGCCCCATCGAGGAAGCAGGAGTTGGACCGCCGGAGGTGTACAGAACCGCGGGAAACGGCGAAAAGAGAGACGCCGGAGACACGAGAGTGCCGCCACGACCTCGGAGGGTCGTGGCTTAACAAGGTACGGTCCCTCCTAGGGACAGGAGGGTTACGGGGAGTCCCGGGCACCGGGAAAGGCACCAGGGAGGCCATCTTGGTGAAGGAGTCCACAGTTACCATTATGACGTGGTTTCCCATTGAGGAAGGTAATGCGCACATAAAATCGGTGGATATGGTATGCCATGGGCCTGGGGGAACAGGTAATGGTCGAAGTAATCCCACAGGTCTGGTTCGGGGTGTCTTGGCTTGAGCACATGTAGGACAGGATAACACATATGCCTCAGTGTCCGCCTTGAGAGTAGGCCACCAGAAGGAGCGAAGCAAAAGATCTTGAGTGGCTTTCATTCCTCGATGACCTGCGATAGGGGAATCATGGCACATACGTAAGGCTTCGGTTTGCACTGCTTTAGTGGGTAAAAACAGGGCCTTATCATGAAAATAATAGTCATGATCTGTGTGCAGCTGCGGACGTAACTTATTTAGTTATGTTTCGTGTAGACGGGCATATTCGGACTTGACTTGATCTGAAAAAGTCTGTGCTACCCCTATGATCTTATTGTTGTCAAATAAGTTTTGAACAGTGGAATCACCGCACTCAGGATAACGTCGGGACAAGGCATCCGCCAGGATGTTCTGAGAACCAGGGATGTAGGTGATATAGAAGTCATATTGGCTGAAGAAGAAGGCCCATCGAGCCTGCCGGCTATTTTGACACTGAAAGTTTCTTAAGCACTGTAGATTTCTGTGATCGGTCCGGGCTTCAAAGGGTTCCTTTGATCCCATCATAAAGTGTCTCCATTCTGTGCACGCGACTTTTAAGGCGAGTAATTCGCGTTCTAGCACGGAATAGTTTCGCTCAGAATCAGATAGAATGTGTGATAGATAAAATACAGGGTGTTCTAGATCATCATCGTCTTGTTTTTGCAACAAGGCAGCCCCAATGGCTATTTCTGAGGCGTCTGTGACAACAATGAATTGTTTGCTGGTGTCTGGGTGTCGGAGAATAGGGGCTTGAATAAAGGCTTTCTTTAATTCCTGAAAGGCTGACTCTGCGCCTGGTGTCCAACAAAAACCTTTCTTTAGATGTCCTTTTTTAAGGGTTTGAGTAATGTAGCTGGTTCTCTGGGCAAAGTCTGCTATGAACTGTCGGTAGAAGTTGGCTAGTCCCAGAAAACATTGAGGTGGTCATTCTGACCCTGGCGGTCTTTGACCGCCAGGGCGGAGGACCGCGGGAGCACCGCCGACAGGCCGGCGGTGCTCCAATGGGGATTCCGACCGCGGCGGTAAAGCCGCGGTCGGACCGGCACCACTGGCGGGGTCTCGCCAGTGTACCGCCGCCCCATTGAATCCTCTGCGGCGGCGCAGCTTGCTGCACCGCCGCGGGGATTCCGACCCCCCCTACCGCCATCCAGATCCCGGCGGTCGGACCGCCGAGATCCGGATGGCGGTAGGGGGGGTCGCGGGGCCCCTGGGGGCCCCTGCAGTGCCCATGCCACTGGCATGGGCATTGCAGGGGCCCCCGTAAGAGGGCCCCTCCATGTATTTCACGGTCTGCTGCGCAGACAGTGAAATACGCGACGGGTGCAACTGCACCCGTCGCACAGCTTCCACTCCGCCGGCTCGATTCCGAGCCGGCTTCATCGTGGAAGCCTCTTTCCCGCTGGGCTGGCTGGCGGTCTGAAGGCGACCGCCCGCCAGCCCAGCGGGAAAGTCAGAATTACTGCCGCGGTCTTTCGACCGCGGAACGGTAACCTGACGGCGGGACTTTGGCGGGCGGCCTCCGCCGCCCGCCAAGGTCAGAATGAGGGCCTGAGTCTCCTTGATGGAAGAAGGAGATGGCCAATTCAATATACTGTAGCCTGTACCTTGTCTGAGTCCATGGCAACTCCGGTTTGGTTTATGCAGTATCCCAAGTATTTTACTTCTAACTGATCAAACTCGCATTTTTCAGGTTTGCAGAACAAATGATGTTGTCGGAGTCTCTCTAAGACTTGGCGAACGTGCTTGGAATGTTCTTCTGGATGAACCGAATAGATTAGGATATCGTCAAGATACACCACCACTGTTTGTTGCAAAAGATCAGAAAAGATAGAATCCATGAATCTTTGAAAGATGGACGGGGCATTAGTGAGTCCGAATGGCATTACTCTATATTCGTAGTGACCAAAAGGGGTTCTAAAGGCGGTCTTCCACTCATCACCTTCTCTTATTCTTAGTCGATGATAGGCTCCTCGGAGATCCAGCTTGGTGAATCTCTTGGCTCCTCTGACTGCTTCTAAGATGTCCTTTATGAGGGGTAACGGATACCGGTCTTTAATAGTAATCCTGTTTAATCCTCTGAAATCGATACAAGGACGCAAATCTTTGGTTTTCTTTGGTACAAAGAAAAGAGGAGCCCCGGCGGGTGAAGAGGAGGGAGTAATCAACCCACTTTGTAGGTTCTCATCTAGGTACTCCTTCAAAACCTGTTTCTCTGGTTCTGTGAGAGAATACATCCGCCCAAAAGGAACCACTGTGTCTGGTTCTAAAGGGATGGCACAGTCGTATTCTCTGTGGGGTGGCAGTTCAGGCTTTTCTGGCTTCTGGAACACATCAGCATAATCCTGGTAATGTCTGGGAACTCCCTGTAAGACATTAATGGATCCTCCCACCTGAGAAGGTGCTGTTGAGAGACTTTTTGGGGACCAATAATCCCCGGCGGAATAGCAGTGGTGTTGACAAAAATGGGAGGACAACGAAATGGTTTTTGTTTCCCAGTTGATGTAAGGATTGTGCCGTGTAAGCCATGGAATTCCCAGGATCATGACGTGGTGTGGTGATGAAATTAAGTCAAACGAAAGATTTTCTTGGTGTTTTCCAAACTGTAAACAAAAGGTAGGGGTGGTATATTGTACAGGGCCAGAGGCCAGGACTGACCCATCTACGGTATGTACCTGTTCTGGTACTTCCTTGGGTATTTGTGTTATCTGTCGTTCTTTGGCTCAGGTTTCATCTAAATAGAGGCCACTGGCTCCGCAGTCTAATAAGGCCAAGGTTCTTTCTTACCGACCATCAGTTAAATGGAGGATAACTGGTAAGAGAAAAAGAGCAGTTCCTTCCTCCCTGGAAGAGCAAATAGAAGGTATATCACAATATCCCATCCTCACCCTTCTTACTGAGGACGGGAGTTGGCGTTTCCCAAGGGCTTGGTTGGACGAATGGGGCAAGCGCGAATTAGGTGACCAGCTGCACCACAATATAGACAAAGCCCCTTCCTTCGTCTATGTTCCCTTTCACTGGCGGATAAAGGTCCTCGAGCCGTGTCAATCTGCATGGGCTCTTCCTCGGTATTCCCTTTGGGTTCAGGACGGACTTCCTCGGTACGATGAGAGAAGGAGCGAGATGGTACTGAGTGAGATGGCAAACGACTCTTCTTTTTCTCCATTCTTCGTTCATTCAACCGATATTCTATCGTCAGTGCCTGGTCCATTAATCCTTTGAGGTTTTCTATTCTAGCAGAGTGCACTAGTTCATCTTTAATGTCCTCTCTGAGACCTCTACGGAAGAGTGTCACCAAGGTACGTTCCACCCAGGTTGTTTCTGCTGCTAATTGTCTGAAACGGGTGATGTACTGTAATACATCTTGACTCCCTTGTTGGACTTCGCAAAGAGCCTCTTCTGCCGACGCCTCGAGTCCAGGGCGTTCAAACATCTGTTTAAAAGTAGTGATAAAGGTGGAATAATTAGATAGACAGGGATCGTTTCTGGTTACTAGAGGTGTGGCCCAAGCCAAGGCTGGCCCTGATAAGGCACTAATCAAATACCCCACCTTGGTCTTATCTTGTACAAATTGCGAGGGGCGAAAGGCAAAATACACCGTCAAGGCATCCAGGAATTCTTTTAATTTGGTAGGATCCCCGGAAAAACGAGGTGTAGTGGCAGCTGTGGTCCTGGAGACAAAGGCTTGTCGATAAACAGTATTTTCAGTACGTAACTGCTGGAGTTCTTGCGCCTGTTGTTGTAACGTCACCAGCAGGTCCTGGTTAGTAGGTTCCGTGCTTGCCACTGGATTATCCATAGTACCAGGCTGCAACTGGAGTTTTGGGCGTTGCAATCTGTCACGGTTTTCAATGGTCTTACCGTCGAAGCTGAGAGGCGTAGGGGAACGGCCCTTGTTCCGGCGGGTTCTCAGGCCCTGCCGCGTCTGCCTTTATGGCAGAACTTGAAATAAGGGAAGCGGCGAGTGCCGCGACCCTTAGACCGGCTCCTAGGAGCCTCCATGGCTCTCGCTCGAGCCGCGGCATCCCCCGCGACCCGAGCGTCGGCCGCGGTGTTTACCGCGACCTGAGCGCCGGCCGCGGCGCTCTCCGTGACCCGGGCGCCGGCCGCGGCGAAACTAACGTGCCGCGGCAACTTGAGCCCGCGGCGAGCGCCGCGGCATAACAGCACCTTTGTAGGCATCCAAGAAACACTGAGGAGGACTCCGGACATGCCAAAACCTGAGGTCGGACAGCACCACTGCACCCGTGCAAATTGCCCGAGTTGACGCGGGTCAACTGTGCCAGAGTGGTCCCCAGCCTCTCCAGAGACAAATCCATTGTGGGTTTCCCCACTGCTACCTTCACACCGATGCCTACAGCCTCTTTATGAAGGGCCCCTTCAAGCGCGACTGCCTCCAATGATGGCAACCCGATGGCCCACTACACCGCTGCACCTGGACGCCATGGGCCAAGAAGAAGAGAACCACTGGTGTCCCTGTGTCCCCAGGCTTGTGAGACTTTAGCCCACTTGTTGGTTCATCTGGACTGGTCCCCAGGTCCACGCCTGGAGCCTGTTTCTGTGGGCCCCCTCCACCACGAACGCCTCCAGTAACAGACACCTGTCAGGCTAGGAACCCTCTTCACCCAGGTGTCCGGGACCAAGTGAAGAGGACCTCTGGTGTCCCTACATTCCCAAGTATCACAAGAACTGAGCCCACTTGGTGATTCACCCTCACTGGATCCCCAGTCCTAACCTGCAGCCTCTTTTCAACCAGACCCATTGGGCACCCAACGCTGTATTGCAACCCTGCACCCGGCTGCCCCACTTCCGCCCAGTGTGACCTGTTGGTGTGGCCCTAGACCTTGCCCCACACCTACTTAAGTCCATGAGATTGGTCCTGTAAGTTGATGTAATACCAGTATGCAATAGTTGTTTTTCCTCCATACGTTTGAGCGTCTTTGTGGTAACAGTCATGAGGGGCCTGAATTTGAACAGCAATGCAGGGAAGAGCAAAGGTGACTCTGTGCGCACCCACCAGTGGAATGCTGCAGGTGGCCTCCTTGTTATGATGGTTCACCCTAAAGACTCCAAAACAGGAGACGCCCAACAGACTCCTTCCCCGTCGGAGATGGGGACTGCTCCAGCAGGAACGCTCCTCAACACTGACCATGTGTTGCAAGACACCAATGTTATGTTCACACTATTGCACAAGGCATGAGACCTTGGTACCAAAGCTAAACACTTTAAACATTAACACGGGCCATATGCATGAGGAAAATAACAAACTGAATGCAAGAGTGTCCACACATGATGCAACCATAACGGAGATGCAACCTGTTGTATCAGATACACAGATCAAGCTAGCGGCCCTACAACTGGAAGTGGACCTTCTGAAATGCAGAGCCGAAGACGCATAAGGAAGATCACACCAAAATAACATTTGGGTGGTGGGCCTGCCCGAGAAGATTGAGCGGCGGGCATGGACCTGTATCTGGAACAATGGCTAACCCAAACTATCCTAGGGGGAAAACCTCCACCTTATTTTCAGTGGAAGGGGGACATCGGGTACCGGCTCGGCCACCACTGCCTAGAGAGCTCTGGTGCCCGGTGCTGGTGTGCCTATTTAATTATTGTGACAGGGATAATATTCCACAGATTGCTCGCACCACAGGCTCTTGGCACGTAGAACACCAAACAATTACAATATTTCCAGACTAAACGGCCGATGTTAAAAAATGAATGGCATCCTATTACACCATGAAGCTTAAACTCTGACAGCTGGGGATCAAATGTGCATTGATTTTTCCACCTAAACTTTAAGTCATGGATGGTGATAGGGTGCTTCTTTTCCAGTCCACCAATGAGTAATGGGGCTGTTTGGAATCCAAAGGGGAACATCCGCTATTGAATCAGCAGAACATTGAGAAGGGTTAGACTCGAGCCTGGAGTCGGCAGCAATTGGGCCCGTAAGTACTACCTTCCCCCTTCCAGAGACCAGGCAGCAAAAGAAACAGTGCAAGTGGTAGCTGCACTGGTATATGTGGGGTCCCCTGGCTCTAGCACCGGCACGGATACATTGGATGCTTCTGAGACACAGTCCATGAGTGGCTCCCTGCCAGATGAACCCCCAGAGACAACCCATGAAGGACTTGAGGTTACCTCAATGACCGTTGATCTACTCTAAAGACTTTGAGCCTTACTTAGAGTTTGGCGGAGGGGGGAACTCCGTCACAAAAATTACGGATATTTAGTTTGCCATATTACAATTCCATTATACCCTATGGAAATTCCACATCTATGACGGAGTAACCCTTCTTCCAAACTCTAAATCAGGCCCTCTGTTGTTGCAATATCCTTTTTTTAGATACGAAGAAGAATGCTTCCATGACGGCTTCATACTTAGTAGTGATGACCATTTCGTGCAGTGGCAGCGGGGTAAGGTACATCTTGTATTGGTTGTGGCACTACAGGACACAATGGTTGTTTTTTGTTGCCAGGATCTATGGTTGCCCACGTATTACCCCATACCATCAGCAGGATTCTATCACAGTTTGTTTCATACACTTTGTGGGTTGTATAGCCGGTTGATGCACTGTTGTGCGGCATCCTGGGGAAGGAAGTTGGAAGTACTGTTGGGCTTTAGGAACGCGTATGTGAGGTTTGGGCTGTTGGCGTATTTCCTTTGTCTTCTACAAGTGTGGCCAACATGTGGTGATAAGTTACTTTTCCCACGGTAGGACAGGAATATAAGTTCATTACAGGGAACGTGAGAGGATGCACTCATACGTTAAGCAACACAAGATTTATGCTTAATTGTTGAGGTGCACAGCATATTTTGCATGTCTCCAGGAGATGTACCTCACGTCATTGGAACTTACTAGATTGAGTAGGCAGTGGTGGGGTGTATAGCAAAACATACTTGAGTTATGTGAGTGGTGTGCTGATGTGGGTGGCCTCAGGGGTGCTCTTTACAGCGTCTCACATAAAGATAGATCCCAAGGTTTGCTATTCAGTGGTGGAGGGGCCACTGAATAGGTTACTCTTAACACTGATGGCAGTATACAAGCGTTTTTTTACACAGCTGTGACACTTGCCCTTCTTGTGGATCCAGTGACACACACACACTGTGGTGCGGGGACTACAATGGGGTTCTAGATCTCGCAATGGATTGTTCAGCACACTCCCTCCCCCCGGGGCACACTCCTGCCCTTTCGCACAACATCTGAACACCTGGGCTTATAATCTACCGGTGGGGGAACTCCGGCAATTATTACATCTGGCTGACTGGGAACACTTCAATTACTTGATGGTACACACGGTACATTCTAGATTGGACATGGTGTTTGCACCACTGGCATTGGTCACACAGTGCACACAAGCAGAATATCTGGGTTGAACCATTTCACATCACAATCCATTGCTGATCTCACTTGAGTGGGGCAGGTCCAGACCAATGATTCCTACTTGGCGCTTACCTACCACTGCCTTGGCTAATGCGGGGTCCAGCTCCCAGATTGGTGAAGCCATAGATTACTACTGCCAGGATAATGAAGGGACAGCCTCAGATGCCCTGCAGGAAAGGGAAGCATTTGTTTTATGGGGATTGCACATGAAAACAGTGTATGGAATGAGAAAGGGGTTGAATGCAGAAGTGACTGCCATGGAAGACCGCCTTGAGGACCTAGAGAATGTGTCTGATGGACCACAGTTGGGTTATCAAAATTGGGGATTCGCCCTTATGACCCCACCAGGCCTGGGCTAGTAAGCAACAACAATACACAGATGGTATGCAGAAGGGAAAAATGTGCGACTTCTTATAACATCAGCGAAAGCCCAAATTAATCACTGAATGAATCTCAATGCTTTTGACAACATTCCTTATTCAAATGTATTCACATCACACATTGTCCCACCCCTCATTGTAAGAACATCCAAAAAATTATACAAAACAAAACTTCACGTAGGCAACAAAGACTCAGAATCACATAACACAAAAACAATATCATGTATAAGAATGCTGGCTTTAACATAAATAAACGTTGAAACAACAATCGGATTTAAATCTTCCTAGTTATTACCTACAACAGTGGCGGCTGGTAATTTTAGGAGGGAGGGGGGCGGGTGGGAGGCACACTCACACTCATTCATTCACACATGCATGCAGATTCATTCACAACACTCATCAACATTCAAACATACACGCACACATCAAAAATTCATTTAAAAAACACACACACACTTACCTTCAGCTCGGAGCCTTCCCTCTCTGGCTGACCTTAGGTCAGCCAATAAGGGAAGGCAGCAGTCCCAATTTATAAACAGAGTGGGATAGGGTCAGTGAGACTTCTGACCCCACCCCACTCTATGACGAGGTGTTACTGATTGACACTCGCCCTGGGCGCTTCAGGGCTTAAACCCGAAGCGCCCAGGTCGGAGTCAATGGGTGACGCTTCCCCTTGTCACTGAGGGGGAGGGCTTCGAGGCACCTTTGCTTAGCTGAGGAGGTCACGCCCTTAGGAGCTGTGACCTTTTCAGCCCAGCAAAGTTCAGCTCAGGCAGCCAGGAGTCTGCGCAAATCGTTCATGTCTCGCTCCTGGCTGCCTGAGCTGAACATGAAGAGGGTCTGTCAGGCTGACCTTTGTTCAGCCTGACAGCCACTCTTCATGATGGGCAAAAGGTGGGGAGGGGCGTGACCCCTCCGCCCTAAAGGAAGGGCCACGGCTGATTTACAGTGTGGCTGCAAGTCCAATTTTAGAAGCACGATCCACAGAAGAGGCAGATATGGCGAGAACCTCAGTGAGAGGATACTCTTGTCCGTGATGATTAACCGTGAGTTGATTATGTTCAGTGACCTTTATTATGAAATCCAGAAAAATTCTCATTAAAGATGTCAACGCATTTCAGCCACTGATACATATGGGCCTCTTCAGAACAAGGGAAGACAGAAGCACCTGTACTACCTGTCTATGGCCAGAATAGTGAACCAGAAGTCTTAAGTCCCAGAAACTGGTGTGGTATCGAGGGTTGCACTACCAGGGTCACAACTCCTCTGGGGGAAAAACTCAAGAATTCATGCCGCAAGGCGGGCACGGAACTAAGCAGAGTGAAACGATACCAAAACCTACCTGCTTGTGCTAAAATCTAAAAACAGTCTAAGTGTGGCCTGAGTCCTAAGAACTCGGTCCTGTGTTGAACTGTCCAGACGAGGGAGGGAAAAATCTCACAAAAGTATGTGAAGCACAACAGTGGGCATGCAGCCCTGTCAGCCTTACGAAAAGAATATGGACAGCTAGTGGGTGGGTGTTAGGGTTTGTACACAGCAAAGAGCATGTCCCCTCTCACTGCACTAGTGGGTTCTGTAATAGCTCCCTTTTAAACTTACTATTCAAAGCCTTTCTTGTTATCTCACCTTCCCCCCCCCCCTAGGCTTCTGTGTATGTTGTTTAATGTGCTGTTTTGTTTACACATTGGGCCTTGCTTTTACCAAGGCTTCTTTAAAACACTCCTCCCTAGGCCATGTGTTAATCCAACTCATTTGCATAATAACTGAAACTCTGCACACCTTTCAAGAACATGTGCAGCATGGGAGGACCACACCCAGCTCTTCAAACCACACCCAGCTCTGCACACCTTCCAAGAACATGTGCAGCATGTGAGGACCACACCCAGCCCTTCAAACCACACCCAGCTCTTCGAACCACACCCAGCCCTGTCTATAAAAGGCATCCCCCGAGCCTCACCCAGTGCTTGTGCTCGTCTACCTCCCGCTTACCTGAGAACAGATCCCTCGGCGCTGGCACTCCTGCTCTTTACAGACTTTCTTTGACTTCAATTGGCGCAGCTGCTGGCTCTTCCTTCTTCCGGTTTCCGGTTCCTCCTTGCCTCAGCCTCTCTCCTACGAGTAACCTGCAAAAGAGAAAGAAGACAAGGTTAGACTGATCATTATCTCTTGCCAGCAACAAGTAAGTGCAAAACGTTTTATTACCTGAGGGAGCTTTGACGGCAATTTCTGGATTCGTGTATAGACAGTTTGAGGCGAAGTGCCTTCCACGAGCATTGTGATTAAGGCTCTTTGTTGCAGGATTATTTTGCAGGACTTTGTGAAGCGGACATTGTTTTTTTTTTCATGGAACTTTTGGGAATCGAACAGTGGAAACCACTGACAGCAAGGAAAACAGTAAATCAAGGACTTGCACAAATTACATGCTGTATTTTGATGTAAAAGTACAGTATTTGTTTTATAAAAGATTCTGGAAATATGCGAAAAAAGCTTAACAGTAATAGAAAACACATCCCAGAGCAGTAACACATTCCAAACCTGGAAACTAGAGACCAGGATCCAAGAGGTACTTTTAGAAGAGAATTTCCAATAAATAAAGGGATAGTCAGGAACCCATTTAGGAATAGGTTGCACTTATCTGTTCTTTGTTTATGTTTCATTAGGCACCAGTTTCTACAGAAGTCAGAAAGGGCCGCAGATTTGTGCAGCACTTCAACAGTGGAAACGCAAGAACGGTGTTGTCTCTCTTTTTTTTATTTTATCCACTTCCCCCCTTCCCTTGAGCTTCTGTTCTTAGTGCACTGTTTTAAAAACTAGTGTGCTGGAACAAGCAGTTTCAGGGTGGGGTCGGATTGTCTTCAACCTCCATCAGAACTGAACAAGAACTCAGGTGAGCTGGGCTTTGACAGAAGCACAAGCCTTAAAAAATAATTTCAGTTCTGGTGGACGATGAATACCGGGGAAGAAATAGAGGGCATTGACGTCAAGGATATGGCGCAGGCCCTAAATGAGGACTTGGCTCATAATGAATCAGTGTCTGGCATCTTGCAACATATGCAAGAGGAAATAGAGAGATTAAAGATGGAGAATACCTCTTTAAAACAGGATTTAAGCAGGTATAAATTTAGGGGATCTCAGTGGAACACAGCTTCTACGCCTTTGTTTAAAACCTCCTCAGAGACAGGGGCGCCATCAAAACATACAACTTTGCCTTCCCCAGTTGAGGTTACTGTTAATGTTCCTAATGTTGTGCCCTTAGCAGCACCTGAACGTTTTCATGGAGATAGTAACAAATTCCATGTTTTTATCAATCAATGTCAATTACACTTCATTTGTAAGCCACAACAGTTCCCTACTGATGATACGAAAGTGGCATTCGTCTTGTCTTATTTGGGTGGCACAGCAGCCAATTGGTCAATTCCTTTCGTGGATAGAGATGATCCCATCCTCCATAATTGGAATCAATTTAAACGTACCATGACCAGCCTTTTTGCAAAACACACTTTCATGCAGGCAAGTGATAATGAGCTTTTAAATCTTAAACAAGGTAACAAGGATTTATTGACCTATCTCACTAGTTTTAATCGTTTACTCACCGAGACACAGTGGCCAGAAGAAAAGCGTGTCTCCCTTTTTTATAAAGGTTTGAGAGACGAGTTAAAAGACACGCTGGCTCATATCGTTGATTTGCCAAAAGACTATTCAGACTTTGTAGATTTAGTTGTGAAATTAGAACATGGACTAGGAGAAAGAAAGAGAGATAAATACAAACTGGAATCACGGTTAACTTTTATTAGACACGAGAAGAAAGACACAGATAATAAACTCCCTGAACCAGAGCCTATGCAAATAGGGACACTCAGAGGTCCACTCACATCAGAGGAAAAAGAAAGAAGGAGAACATTTCAATTATGTTTATATTGTGGCAGGGCAGGTCACTTTGCCAGAGAATGTCCAGTAAAGCCTAAAACTCCACGAAAGGGTGCTGTTTCCTCCACCTCCTCAACTGAATCGGGAAACGATTAAGCTCGACAAGGGGAGAGGTTACTTGTTCGAGAAAACATCTTAATCAAACCTCTAATGCTGCAGCCTTCAGGGTACCGCATATACCTAGACATTTCATAATTCAGGTCGTTTTAATTGTTACTACCCAAGTGAGGCATTCTCTCCCTGTCCTACTGGACTCAGGCGCGACAGGAAATTTTGTGGATAATAAGTTAGCTGAAATCTTAGGACTTCCTATGTGCCTAAAGCCTTGTCCAGAAGCAGTATGTGCAGTGGATGGGTCAGAATTGACCACTGGATTAATCACAAAACAAACAAGTCCACTTGTTATGGTCTGTCAGAACGGGCACACAGAGGTGATTAGCTTTGATCTGATAGATACTCCTAATTTTGGTTTGATTCTCGGGGTACCCTGGTTAACAACTCATAACCCAAAAATTGATTGGGTGAATAGAACTGTTACTTTGGATTCCTCTTTCTGTAGAACCAATTGCTATCAAGAAGCAGGTACAGAACAGAGCACAGTATTACACTGTGCTAGTGTTACACAAGATGAACCAAGTCTCCCTCCTGAATATTCTGACTTTAAAGACGTCTTTGATCCAGTAAAGGCTAGTGTGCTGCCCCCACATCGGTCTTATGACTGCCGTATAGATCTTATCCCAGGGGCCCCTTTACCTAATAACAGAGTATATGCTTTGACTGACGAAGAAACCAAATACTTAAGAACCTACCTAGATGACCTACTACAGTCTGGGTTCATCCGTCATTCCACATCTCCAGTGTCATCTCCACTCTTTTTTATCCCGAAGCCGGATAAATCCCTGCGCGCGTGTATCGATTATAGAGGACTAAATAAGGCTACAATAAAGAATAAATATCCTCTTCCTCTAATACCTGTGTTGTTGGATCAATTAAGACATTCTACTGTATACACTAAACTAGATCTGCGGGGAGCTTACCACCTGGTCCGAGTAAAAGAGGGGGATGAGTGGAAGACAGCTTTCAAGACAAAGTTTGGTTTATTTGAGTACACAGTAATGCCCTTTGGGTTATGTAATGCCCCTGCGGCCTTTCAGTTCTTTATAAATGAGGTCCTACACGAATTCCTGGACGTTTGTGTCATAGTATACATAGACGACATCCTCATTTACTCTAAGAACTCAGAAGAACATACCCAACATGTTCGTGCAGTATTATCAAAGTTAAAAGAAAATCATCTTTTTGCTAAGTTAGAAAAGTGTACTTTTAATGTCAACAAGGTGGACTTTTTAGGATACTGCCTGTCACCTCAAGGAATAACTATGGATGTAAAGAAAATCAGTGCTATTGCTGATTGGCCAGAACCATCCTCTGTAAAAGATATTCAGAAATTTCTGGGTTTCGCCAATTTTTATAGGAGGTTTATTGCACATTTTGCAGACATTGCAGCCCCAATAACTACCTTGTTGCGGAAAGGGCAACGATTTCTTTGGACTGATGAGGCGGCACACGCCTTTCAACTCCTAAAACAAAAGTTCACTTCAGCCCCAATTCTGAAACATCCTGATCCTGACTTGCCCTTTTTTGTTGAAGCGGATGCTTCACAAGTAGCTTTAGGAGGAGTTCTCTCTCAACGAGATGCAGTAGATGGCCAGTTACATCCTATAGCCTTCTATTCCAAAAAGTTATTACCAGCTGAACAAAATTACACTGTGGCTGAAAGGGAACTACTAGCTATCAAAGTAGCCTTTTCAGAATGGAGGCACCATTTAATGGGAGCTAAGTACCCAGTTACAATCTTTTCTGACCATAAGAACCTACAGTTTTTTGGATCACTTAAAGCACTAACACCACGTCAGATGCGCTGGTTAAATTTTTTTAGCACATTTGACTTTGTTATAACCTATAGACCAGGTGCACAACAAATTCAATCTGATGTGTTATCTAGATACGGACATACCTCAGACATGAAACAAGATAAAATGGGAGAACCCATTATTCCTCCCCAAAAGTTGTTGGCACCAGTACAACAGAAGGATTTCATCACAGATCTATATAATGCACACATGCAAATAGCACCTCAGGATTGGTTAAAGGATTCCCATAACACAATACAACGAGGTTTATTGTATCACGACAACATGCTGTTAGTGCCCACCTCTGAATTACAAACACAGGTGATAATTTGGCATCACGCCTCACCGTTGGCAGGTCATCCTGGTTGGGTAAAAACCCTGGAAAATGTGCAAAAACACTTTTGGTGGGACACTATAAGAAAGGACATTAAGCAATTTGTCACTACCTGTCCAATTTGTGCAAGACATAAATCTTCTCATAAGGCTCCTGACGGCTTGTTAATACCAATGCCAACACCCAAACAACCTTGGCACACTGTGAGCGTAGACTTTATTGTAGGTTTACCACCTGTAAAATCCTTCACAACAGTGTTGGTTATAGTGGATTTTTTATCTAAAATGGCACATTTTGTACCATTACGGAAATTACCCACGGCGGCAGAATTTGCCGATATTTTTATAAGGGAAATTGTGCGTTTACATGGTTTGCCAAGCAAAGTGGTGTCAGACCGAGGGAGCCAGTTCAACTCCAGATTTTGGAAAAAATTATGTGAAAAACTGAAAATAGATGTGGCCTTATCCACTGCTTTCCACCCAGAGACAGATGGACAGACTGAACGACTGAACCAAACCTTACTTCAAACGCTACGTTGTTTATTGGCTGATTATTCTAGTGAATGGTTGGAAGCTCTTCCTGTAGCAGAGTTTGTTTATAATAATACTGAGCATTCAGCTCTACTTTGCTCACCATTCTATTTCTTGCAGGGGTATCATCCAAGAGCTATACCCATTTTGTTAGAAGATTCCCTGTTGCCTACAGTAACGAATAGACTAACGAGGTTAGGTGACATACAAGACAAAGCCAGGAAACATTTATTAAAGTACAAGGAAAGCATGAAAAGACAAGCAGACAAACACAGGTCTGAGGCCCCAATGTATAAAATTGGTGACAAGGTATGGCTCTCCACAAAAAACCTAAACATAGAGGGATCCCGAAAGCTGCAACCACGTTTCATTGGACCCTTTAGTATAACTGCCATAGTAAACCCGGTAACAGTAAAATTAGATTTACCAAAAGAATATCCAGTACATACTACATTCCATGTGTCCTTGCTTAAGCCGTACAACTCAAAAACCCGACCTGAACCACCACCTCCACCCATACCAATTAAAGGAAATCTGGAATATGAAGTGAAAAGCATAAAAGACTCAAAAAGAATTAGTGGACGTCTGTTTTATTTAGTAGAATGGAAAGGATATGATGAATCTGAGAATTCATGGGAACCAGCATCATATGTACATGCCCCACAGCTGATTAGACGGTTTTATTTAAAAAATCCAGGAAAACCCCGTCCTGTAGGAGGGCCTTTGAGGGGGGCAACTGTTAGGGTTTGTACACAGCAAAGAGCATGTCCCCTCTCACTGCACTAGTGGGTTCTGTAATAGCTCCCTTTTAAACTTACTATTCAAAGCCTTTCTTGTTATCTCACCTTCCCCCCCCCCCCTAGGCTTCTGTGTATGTTGTTTAATGTGCTGTTTTGTTTACACATTGGGCCTTGCTTTTACCAAGGCTTCTTTAAAACACTCCTCCCTAGGCCATGTGTTAATCCAAATCATTTGCATAATAACTGAAACTCTGCACACCTTTCAAGAACATGTGCAGCATGTGAGGACCACACCCAGCTCTTCAAACCACACCCAGCTCTGCACACCTTCCAAGAACATGTGCAGCATGTGAGGACCACACCCAGCCCTTCAAACCACACCCAGCTCTTCGAACCACACCCAGCCCTGTCTATAAAAGGCATCCCCCGAGCCTCACCCAGTGCTTGTGCTCGTCTACCTCCCGCTTACCTGAGAACAGATCCCTCGGCGCTGGCACTCCTGCTCTTTACAGACTTTCTTTGACTTCAATTGGCGCAGCTGCTGGCTCTTCCTTCTTCCGGTTTCCGGTTCCTCCTTGCCTCAGCCTCTCTCCTACGAGTAACCTGCAAAAGAGAAAGAAGACAAGGTTAGACTGATCAGTATCTCTTGCCAGCAACAAGTAAGTGCAAAACTTTTTATTACCTGAGGGAGCTTTGACGGCAATTTCTGGATTCGTGTATAGACAGTTTGAGGCGAAGTGCCTTCCACGAGCATTGTGATTAAGGCTCTTTGTTGCAGGATTATTTTGCAGGACTTTGTGAAGCGGACATTGTTTTTTTTTCATGGAACTTTTGGGAATCGAACAGTGGAAACCATTGACAGCAAGGAAAACAGTAAATCAAGGACTTGCACAAATTACATGCTGTATTTTGATGTAAAAGTACAGTATTTGTTTTATAAAAGATTCTGGAAATATGCGAAAAAAGCTTAACAGTAATAGAAAACACATCCCAGAGCAGTAACACATTCCAAACCTGGAAACTAGAGACCAGGATCCAAGAGGTACTTTTAGAAGAGAATTTCCAATAAATAAAGGGATAGTCAGGAACCCATTTAGGAATAGGTTGCACTTATCTGTTCTTTGTTTATGTTTCATTAGGCACCAGTTTCTACAGAAGTCAGAAAGGGCCGCAGATTTGTGCAGCACTTCAACAGTGGAAACGCAAGAACGGTGTTGTCTCTCTTTTTTTTATTTTATCCACTTCCCCCCTTCCCTTGAGCTTCTGTTCTTAGTGCACTGTTTTAAAAACTAGTGTGCTGGAACAAGCAGTTTCAGGGTGGGGTTGGATTGTCTTCAACCTCCATCAGAACTGAACAAGAACTCAGGTGAGCTGGGCTTTGACAGTGGGTTATCCTACTTTGATTATAAAGCTTACACACAGTGTCAACATGAACATGGGGATAAAGCAGGCCAATTACTGGCATGGCGGTTATGCTCAGAGACCTCCAGATACCCAATTGCTGCTCTCCAACACCAGGCTGGGCAGATGATGAACATTCAAGGGGAAATTAATGGTGTGTTTGAAGACTATCATAGGGGCCTACATGAAGAGTCTTGATGGGAAGGCACAGACTAGCATTCGAATATTTGCCACACATAAACACTCTGATAGTCAGTCCCATGCAGCGGCAGGAGCTGGACAGTCCGGTGACACTGAAAGAAGTACTAGAGGCAATAGCACACATAGCCCGAGGGAAGGTGCTGGCCACTCATATGTTCCAGTTTAATTTTATGTACACTACCATACCCAATTTGCCCCTCACCTACTGAAGATGTATGAGAGAGGGTGAAGTAGTGGGGACTTGCTGACTTCCAAGAGGGGAGCGGTGATTGTTGTCCTTCCTAAACCTAGACATGATCCTTTAAATGTGACATCCTATCGCCCCAGTTCATTTCAAACCTTAATAACGAGATTCTTGGAAAAATTCTGGTCAGTCGTCTGACCACAGTAGTCCCTTTATTAGTCCACTCTGACCAAAATGGTTTCATCCCTGGGTGCATCATCTTCATTAACCTGAGGCGATTATTCCATAAAATTGCTAGTGCAAGGTGCACTGAGAGAGAGGGTTGGGCTGCCTCCCTTGATATTGAAAAAGCATTTTGCACCCTGGGATGGCCTGACACACATGGGGTTTGGACCACCCTTCCTCGGATGGGTGGTGCTACTATATACCAATCTGATTTCCAGGAAGTGGCGGAGGACATGATATCGGACCCACTTCCGGAGGCTAGAGGTACACGGCAGGGCTGTCCTCTCTCAACACTGCTGTTGACCCTGGCGATGGAACCCTGGCATGCATGCTGTGGGACTAGGCACCACAATGGGGTTGAGTGGTACTGGGGCATCCCCCGATCATATCCCCATATGCAAATGATGAACTGATTTACTTGAGGGTGGATCACACTGTGTTACTGGAGGTTAAGGCAGTGTTAAATACATGTGGGTCCATGTCAGGACTTTATATTAACTGGGATAAGTTTTGCTTATTTCCTCTAATACCCATTCCTGACGACAGCCGAGATGTACTGCCACATACGGATTTGAATTGGCGGTTTGATTCCATTAAATACTTTGGAGTGCAGGTATAATACGAGGCACAAGCCCTGATGGAAGGGAACCTAGAGAAGGCAGTGAATTTCCACTTGCTTCCCTTTTGGACCAGACTACCTCGTACCCCATGGGCAGGATTGCCATTACCAAAATGTTGGCACTATCATGGTTATTATATTTCTTTGAGGCCCTCGACAATACGGAATGACTTCTTTAAAGATTTACAGGGCGTTCTGACAAGCCTGATCTGCGGTGACAGTAAGAGTTGTGTGGTTCTTAGTAAGTTAATTACCCCCTTGGAAGAAGGGGGCCTTGGAGCCCCTGATTACGCATAGTATTAAACTGTGGCACAGTTGCAGTGACCAATGTGGTGGCTTGATGGTGTGCCATCACTCAAATATGCAGGAATCCTGGATGAGCCAGAGGGACGACCACTCTTGCACAAGCTCTTGGACACTGACCCCTCAAGATACAGACACTGTATTATTACCTATGACTCTTTATATCCGGAGACAGTATGCTGATCAATGACAATGTCCCTGCATGGCCAGTCTCCCGATTTGGGCTATACCAGAATGCAAAGGTTTGGGGCAATGTATCATGACCAAGACTGGAAGGAAGTAGGGATTGCGATCTGGATGGAAGTGGTGTACGAAGAGAGATTCTGTGCCTTTGAATCTTTAGCGTTAGATCACAGGCTTGGACCGGAGCAGTTGTTACTATTCTGAGCCCTTAGGGGTGTGATGTAGAAGACTTGGGGGTCTGACCGGAAACCCACTCCTGTCAGGGCACCTGTGGAGACAGCCAAGACTGGGAGGAAATCCACCAAGGTTATTATGTGCTTATATTCCATGCTACGTGGTCGACCCGCTAGGGAACGCCCAAAGCTAAAGGACTGGTGGAAATTGGCACTTGGGACAGATATTTTGGATAAACTGTGGAACCAGTGTCTTCAATCGGTCAGGCAATGTCGTGCAATGCACAGTTTCCCCTCATTCAGTTCCAATACCTCCAACATGCATACCTCACCCCACAAAAGATCAGCAAGATGTTTCCGGGTGTGCCTGACACTTGCCCAAGGTACAGGTCAGACAGTGCCAATTTCCCTCACATGGTGTGGTCATGTGAGGTGATAAGCCCATTTTGGGAACAACTTACATGAACTGTGTCTTAGGTGACAAACTGTCTGTTCCTGCTGGACCCATTTCGGTGTTTACTTGATATATATATTATCTCCAAGAAAACTAGGGGTCCGATGAGATCTCAAACTCTGGCTCTGATCTTAGCTAAATGATGTATCACCATGGCCTGGAAGTTGGCTACAGGAAGTTGGCTACAGCACCCTCACTGAGGTATTGGCGGGCTAACATGCATAGGTGGGTGCTATACGAACTAGAGGTACAAAGATGGCTGCACACGAGAGTGGATGGAGTAGACCCACTGGGGTGCTGGGATACTTACCAGAAGATGATTGAAGTGAAAGCAGATGATTGCCCCGCTTGAAGGCACTACCACTGACCTTAGGTGGACACACCTTCGAGGGATCTCAGCTCAATACTGCTGCCCCAAATGCACTAGAAAGATCATAAGATTGGATGGATAAGTACACAGTTTGTAATAACACCTTCTTTTGCCCTCTGTGTTGTGGGTTTTACACACAGGGCTCATGTAACACTTCCCCTTTGGCACCTCGTTGTCTTGTGCAATCCTTGATCCCCCTCCCTGAGCTCTTGAACCCTTCAACCTCCTGTGATGTTGTGGTTTAGACTATCATCTGCAAGAAGAACCACGTGTTTTCTGGGCTATTAACTGTATCAGCCCTTATATGTTTACTTTTACCATAATGTTCTTGGGCTCAATTAATCATAGTTAATTGTTTCTAACTGCCAGTTGCACCTGCTACCTCCAAGCGTCATATCCATTTTTTTAGCACGTGCTCCTCCACAGGCTTCCTTGGAACTTTCCACTCTTACACATGGGGGCGTGCCTTTCTGGAACAGTCTCTCCCTTCCAGCATAAATACCCCATCTGAACCTGGATCAGTGCTTGGCCTTGTTCCAGTCCTGCACAAGCGCATATTCCCTGCATTCACCTACTGAATCACCCAGAACCTTCAGCGCTTTAGTCCTCCAAGCCTTGTTGCTGATCCTGTGATCCTGTCTCCTGCAACGCTTCCTGTGTCTTCGTTCATGGGCTATGATTCCACCTCCTCTTGCACAACAGCCACCTGTCTTCCTTCCGATTTTGTTAAAGAACTAAAACAAGGCTAAGTACTTGATCCTTAGGTTAGTGCGCACTAATTCTTAGTTAAGTTATTTAAACCAAGACTGAGTTTCTTGAAGGCATGAGTTCGTCCTTGGAAATCTGACACTCTATGATTCCCTAGGACCCAGAGTGGCCCAGCACTTCAGATTCTTTTCTTAGGAGCACTCTAAACTTTATTGTACCTAAACTGAACCTTGACTAGTTATATTGAGTATCTGGAATAGCTTCAAGCGCACATACATTTGAGTTTTGAACAGAACTTTGTATGTTATGCTTTTATTAGAAGTGTCAGAAAACTACAGTTGACTTTTGGAACTGTTTCTGATCTCTCATCCAATATTTATGATGAAGCCTCTAAGTGTACATTATTTGTAAAAACAACTGCTAAAATATCGCAAGCTAAGAATTGTTGGTAAAGAATGATTCTTGTTGTTTTGAATGCATCAACACTAATGAGGTCCAGGGAGTTCAGACCCTACTAGGCAGTGTTGCAAGGCAGCAAATCAGACCCAGTGACGCAAGTTCACCTTTTCTTGTTCTATCCCATCCCCCTTCCCCTCAGGGGCAGTAAGTGAAATTAGGTTGTTATTACTTTTTTCGCTTTTGCTGCCACAGCTGGGATTGGAGATCCAGCATCTTCTCCGTAGTTGGAACCAGGTGCGTATCTGTCAGGCTTGACCAGAAGAAATGTATGTGGGATTGCTGACTGTGAGATACTGGTCTACTGAAGAGTGCTACATGAGTCACGTGGGAGATACGGATGGCTGGGGCGACCCAACTGTGCCTTGAGTATACACACACCCACACAGGTTAGGGGGGTGGGTTTGACTTTCTGTTTTTCGATTCGTATTGTTCACATTAAGTTGTAAATACACTTGAAACAACTGTCCAGATAATGGTATAGAGTTGCACTATCAGCCTGTTGTTGGCAAGTGTTACACGTTATCCTGGTCAGGTTCTTCGGCCCTTCCTAGAGACAGTGACTTGGCAGGATGGGGAGTGAACCCTATACACAGGTATCCTGCAGTAATCTGGCTACACACATGATTCAAATGTATCTGATTTACTTCCTCTGACACAGTGATGTTAATGTATGCCAAATGTGATTATTTTCCATATGCCAATGAAACACAAAGTGCAAATAAAGATATGCTTTGTTTGTACTTTTAAACAAATTTGTATTTTTTTGTCTGCTATAAATTAATATTTTGCGTTAGGTGTGGTGTTTACCTTTCTTTCTTTTTACGTTGTGTATGCTAAAATGTACATATTGTGTTTTTATTATCATGATTGATTCGTAGAAGTCAATGTGTGCTTTTTTCCATTTTAGATATCACGGAGCAGAATATGAGGACCTGTGAATGAAGGATTGCATATAATGTTGAAATAAGTCACAAATACACTTTCAAACTAACAAATTACAATTCTGCTTTTAAAAAATGGTATTGGAAAACATTGCTGCTCAAAATGACCCTTTAAATAATAAAAATATAAACAAAATAAAATAAAATGCCCTTTCAAGTAGCCTCAAATTAATGGCTTTGGCTACAACAGACAGTTAAAAAACTACTTTTCAGAAACACTTACTAACCACCTGTCTACCAAAACTGATGTTTTTAAAGAGCACTGCAAGACAGGCTGATCTGAACTAAAGTCTCACCTCTCAAAAGGATCACATATTCATGAAGCACTTGTAAAAACACAAAAGTCAATTCTAGATAAATTCTTATATTAGCAAGATATAGCAAGACGTATAAACCAGAGAATATAAGTACTTGACAAATCATCGTGCATAGGTCTAAATTATCACATTAATGTATCCTTCTGGATGTTTAATATGAGCTTCTTTATTTAGAACTCATATTAAGCTTCATCGCTACTCGTATTATCAACAATTTCTGATGATTAGTATTATTAAATATTTATCATATCACATCCCAAATGCACTACATCTTCTACTCAGTGCTGCACAATGGTATCACACTTTCTTGTTTATTCTTAAAACAGGTTTAGAACCCGGCCGTGGTGAATATTAACATTTATGTTTAATTTTTCCACAAGTAATGTAATTTTTATTTATATGAACGGTTAAGAGGGAAAGCTCCATGAGTATGGTTTTATTTTTCTGAATTCTACTTTTTCTGTGTAACCACAAAAATAAGAATCACATATTTTTCTGACTAAGAAACCAGAATAAGGAGAACTACCGTAATTTCTCTGGGACGATAGTAAATCTACATTCGTGTCTGATAACTGGCTAATGCAATCCACGCTTAATGGTAATCTGGTTTGCAGGAAACGTGCTTTTAACAAACACGCAAACTATTTGAACTCTCTTTAGACCCTAAGGATTGCATCTCAACCAAATACATACATCGTACTATTTTGTATTACAGGCTGAGAATCAAAATCCGATAATTAAAGAGGATGCTGAGTTGATATTTGTGCTGAGATACTTGGTATATAGTATTCAGGTCGAATACCACCACCTCTGCCCAATAGGCACTGTGTTTGAATTAGTCCCAGCAACTGAAAATTGCACTGGGCTGCAATCCGGTCTATTATATTTTTTGGCCACTAGTCCACCTCAGACAGGAAACAGTTATATGGAAATTAGCCTTGATCTTGCACCAACAGAAAAGGTCCAGCCCGAACTATCTGGCCATGTACCTTCTGAGCAGGAACACAAGCAACTGAGCCTGGTTTCAGCCTTTTAGGGTCTCACCCACAGGGTCCAGCTTCAGTCTCATTGCACAGTGAGCATGAGACCCATCTCTGTACATACCCATTGCCCTCAGGCTATCCACCTCAAATGTTGTGAGTGGACTGCTTGAGTTAATCTCAGCCACTAGTAATTATTCTGGGCTGCAGTCCAGTTCATCTTTTTTGCCCACTGTGCCACCTCAGACAGGATCCCGCCATATTTAAATCAGACTTCCGATAGAAGCAGTCTAGCTGGAACTACCACGCCAAATTCTCCCTGACACTTTATCGCTGTTAATATTTTTGCTGATTGAAACTTAAGTATTTAAATGAACTTATTGCTTTTTCTGATTGTACAGTAATTGCTCATAGCCAAAACTAAGTGAAATTGAGGCATGCAGTCCTTTAATAATCAGGCCTTCAGAACCACAGGTCGCGCTGCCTTGACCTTCAAACTTGTTGAGGAGCGATGGGTTGGGACTAGTCCCCTTGGAAAGGATTAGCCTCAAACCCTATGCTTCTGTGCACCTTGAAGTTGTCAGTACATTTGGAATTGAGGGCTGCGTAGGACTGAATAAGTGCTAGCCCAATCTACTCAAAGATTTCCCTTTTTGCTATTGTTTATTCAGCCCAGTGTTCCCTAGGTAAACAATTTGATTGCGGAACAAGTGGACGCAAGATGTATCTTTCGGCAGTCATAGTGTGGAAAGGGAAGATAATCGGGCGCAGTCAACTGCTATTGTATTCTTTATGCTAGTGTTAATACTTGTATCACTGTAGCTCTTGCTATATAACTCACTGCTAATTCTTTGTGCTGTATCTCCCATATTTTTTCTCCAGATTCTCCGCGTCGAGTGATGGCCGAGTGCTGTGACGTCGTGAGCAAATTTTCTAAATCTATAAGATCACAGGTAACCTATTTTGAAATGCTCCCAAGTTTGCAGATAGGGAGCCTGAAACCCCTTAAGCCATATTTTACTAAACTGATGTATGAGCTCAGTCTGTGTTAATATGTACATCTTATGCAAAACTGGAAAATGCAGCATATTACAAAAATAAAATGCCCTGTCCCAAAGGAAGGCACAAAATCATGCCTGCGCTGGAGGTAGTTTACCGCTCTAGGCTGGGGAGGCAGTCTGAACTGCCTCGGTCATTGATCAATGGAAGGGAAGATGTATTTTACAGTGGGCTAGGGATCTCCCCTGTACTTCCATTTAGTTTGACTGTACCTTCCTGCTGTGGGATGTCGGGGGGTCTGGCACCTTTGAGCTCTTCTCCCAAAGGCTACATTTGGGGGTGCACTGCCTGTGAGCCACTTAATATGTGGTACACACTCAAGACACCTCCTAATGACCTGTTTGCCCTTGCTCCTATATCTGCTATACAACAGTGGCACAGGGGCAAATGCGTACCATCATTTACACAGGCCCACGTCCTAAATCAAATGAAGTAATTCTTGGGATTCGGCACGTGCAAATAGTGCATCATGGGAATCTGTTTCCCATTTTGTAATACCAAAATGCTGTGAGGGGAGGAAACAGTTGAAAATACCTACTACAACCGGGGCACTTTCTGTAACGCTGCCCCATGCTGGAGCTGCCTATCATTTAATGGGATATTGGAGCCCAAAAACTCGAAGACACAACACTAATTGCTTACCGCTGAACCCTGAAGATTCGAGCAGTCAGACGATCACCGAAGCTAATCATCGCGAGACAATAAGCTCTACCCCTACCACGTTTACCTGGTGCACAAGTGCTCTGAAACATCCATAAGTTCACATGCAGCACCTAGCAAAATGCGATGTCTAAATAAATATAGAGATTTTATGTGCATGTTTTATAATACGTTGATTATCCTTTATCTTTAGTGATGCTACTCTAAAGTTTGTGATGAATATGTAATTAGAAACATTTATTTCAATATTGGTATTAAAGAGTTATTACTGTTATACAAAGGCACAGGATATGTAATGTAGTATTATTGATCACAGACCCGTTCAATGATGCTAGTTGCAGTCCCTCGTTTGATTTATGGGCCTGAGTCACAGGCAAGGGCACCGAAGCAGGATAATGTCAATAATACTACTGGCGCATGATGGTGCTAGAGTTCCTCTCTCTGCCCTCCCCACCTCCCCAGGCACCTCCAGTCAGTTGTTTGATGCGTAAGAATATTAGGTGATAGACAGTGCCACGAAATGAAATCAGGTTCTAGATCAACTTTTGCAAAAAGCACTTTCAAAACCAAGTTTTACAATAACGTATTTTTCTACGTAGTCTATTGAATTGACCAAAACATATTTTCTTAACTTTCGACCTTCCCACATCATCGTTTTTTATATATTAAATTTCTTTGTGTATGTGTATATGTTTCTATTTACATATCTATTTTTATTCAGAGAGACACATATATAGGCAACAACAATGTTGTTACATGCTACCATTATGAATTCTGTACGATTGTGTGAATTAATTGTATGCAGCATAACAATATTATTGCTTATGTTCGAGGACTGCATTGAAATCAATAATCTAATATTTACATAAATGTATAATATTCTGAGACCTGGTTTACTTACAAAATCATAAGTGAACCACCAACGAAATTTCACTGCAAGCGACAAGCTCCGAATATAGTTCGAATAAATTCCGAAGAATATAGTGACAAAAATATTGAGGACCAAAATGTTGAGACCGTAAATATATATAGGTAAGTTGTTGGAGTCATCCCACTATTTGTCAAAGAGGTTATATTAGTAAGATATAATGTGTGCTTTATTTTCTAATCGCATCCAGCCGATCTGGAGTGACATGTTTAATTAAGGGACATTATGTGAAAATTCTTTCAGCAGTGAATTCAGTTCCTGGATTACACTTGTGAAGAAGTTGTGCTCAATGCAATTTTGTTCCGTTGCAATTTTGATAGGGCACATGGTCTGTGAATGTCAAGCAGGAGTCATGGTTCTTGCTCTTTCTGAATTCATCTTTTCTTTTTCGCAAATACTCTCCCAAAGTGGGAGTTTGCTTGTGAACAGGGTCGTAGCCTCCCAATTCACGTGCATAGTTTCCCTGTCTGAACCTTCAAGGCAAGGCATTGTGGTCCTGGGTATGGAAAAGAAACAGTGGCTCTTTTACTTACCAATCGAATTGCTGTGTAATGCTTCTCTTTGTGCTTGACTGACGTCAGTCTGTCGTTGTTGACCAGGAGCTCCTCCTTCTAGAGCATTTTACTCCTGATAGTCGAGCCAGGGGCGAAGAGGATGCGCAGGTGTACTGATCGTTTTTTATTGCTCAGTTTCAGACATTTTAAGCATGTCATTTTGTAAATCTCTCAGCTGGTGATGAAGGCTCAATCAAATAAGGCACGAATGGATCTCAGCCACCAGCTGCATTGAAAAGGCTGTGAATCGCAAAATGTTTAATGGGTTAATTATTTCAGATACTGTTAAGGCTTTAGGTAAATCAGCCAAAACACCTTAAATAAGACCTCCTATATGATGGAAGCTGTTATAACAACTAGAGAACATGGGAACAATGTTTCTCATGAGAATAGGCAGATATGCTGTAGTGCGATGAAACTGCAGCCATTTCTGATTGTGAAATACCCAATTAAGTGAATCAAACTTTAAGAGAAGCCTATTGCTCAACAACTTTGACCAATCAAGTCGAATGACAATTTTCAGTCAGTATAACAGTACAATTACTGTTGTTTGGTCCAATGATCTATTTCATTGATAAGTGGATAAATATTGTGCACTGAGATAAAATGAAAACTTCACTTCAAAATCATAAACAATTGAATTGATTATCATTTTTCCAGGTAAGCCGCAATGCTACCGGCAATGAACCACTGGAATGTGATCAACACAATGGCGCAACACCTGGTAATTTGAGCCTACGTGAAGCACTAAACAGCATACTTAAGAGTTTCTAGCGCCACCGGAGCGTCATTCTTCGTGGCGCTCCAGTGGCACAATGCCCAGAGCCGTATTCACTAGGTGCCGTTGAGCCACTTTTTGTGGCTTAACGCCACCTTGTAAATACGGCCCCTTCACACACAGCACTTTGCGTGGAAGGGACGTGCCACAGCAACACCCATTGCATTTTGGCAATGCCCCAGATTTACAAATTTTGGAATGGGGTACCCTGACTCCCTGAAGCTTGTAAGAGACCCTGCCTCTCACTGGGGCCAAATGTTTAAAAAAAAAAATTCTTGTGAGCTATTGTGATCCCATGGGAGTCAGCGGGGCTCCCCTGCTCCCGGGAGAGTCTCAAGGGAGTGCTAGGGTTGCCCTGGCTCCTGCAAGGATCTTGTGGGATCGGAAAATCATGTTAAAAAGGGGGGCGGGGTGAATGTCTCTGGTGGGTGGGCTGCATAAGGCGGTGTGCCCAGAGGCTAACCCACACCTAATGCAGCCAAAGGCTGTGTGCAGCTGAAGGTGACTACCCATGGAGGGTAGAGAACAGGGCCTGGCCCTTCAGCCAGCCCAATGTCACACACTGCCTTCAAGGTAGGCTGCTAGTGGAGGGCTAGGAACAGGGCCTAGCTGCAGGCCAGATGTAGGCCGTGCACTGCAGGGTGGCTGTTTGGGGAGTGATGTCTGCCCGTGGGGTGTTGGGTACAGAGCCTGGCCACAGGCCATTTGCAGCAGGGATTTGGTAAAGTTATGTACTGTAAAAAAATATTTACACAAAAAGCCTGTAAATTTACGTAAAAGATGATATAGTTAAGTGAAAATGTCAACGTAATATTTTAAACTAAAAAAGTCACACAAGTAACAATAGCACACACCTCCACCATGCCCTGTGGTGTCATCAATCGTCATTTCATGTGTCAACAGTGATGTTACCTATGATGTCACGTAACATTTCATGAGTGATGTAATATGTCATGAACAATACATGGCAAGGGATGGGGGGTGGGGTGGCTAGCCAAGATGGTGGACTAGAACCTTTCTGCTATGGCTCCTGCCGTGAAAACAATTGTACTTTTAAATCCTGAGAAACCCACTCTATGACAGTCATAAATGGAACTGACACTGGTACCCCTGCTACTTGGGGACACCATGGTACCCGCAGACACATAATTCTGTGCAGAGGGCAACCTAGGTCGAAAGTGCGGCGACGAGGCGGTGTATGCTGAACGGCTGACCTGAGGAAGACAAAGTGGCAGCGCAGGACAGGGTGAGTGCAGATGGTGATAATGTGCGGGCTGGAGGAGCTGCAAGTTTTGGGGTGCTTTAAGTTGCAGTGCTCCTGACCTGTGGCTGGTGAGCAGTCCAAGAGAGATGAAAGAAGTGGAGTCGGCTTAACCGCAAGGGCCTCCTCCCTTAAGATGGCAGCCACCGAGATGATGAATAGTGCAGAACACCAGCAGTCGTCCCTGCAGTGGTGACCTATCCTCAACATCAGGAGGCAGCTGGGGAGTGCAAAAATTGCAGATGTACCATAGAGCAGAGACAAACCACTGTGCCTGAACGATTGGGGTCTAGCTGACGCCTGTTCTCGGAATCCAGGACTGCTGTGGTAATTTGACCTGCCCAGAAGATTACGGTAGGATTGGGGGATGTCTGGGCACCTAATGGCAGCAGAGTGACTAGCATTTGTGCCCCTGCTGGAAATGCCTGTGCTTGTGGAGCTTTAGGGGCCAGTCAAGGAGGCATAATACACTTGGGTATACCACTGATGGAGAGACTTAGCAATGCATTCTACCAGATAAATGAACTTTTGCCACAGCATGTAGACAATTTGTCTGCAATAACGCAGCAGGGGAGTGAGGTTTTTACTGCCCGAGCTTGGCACTACATCTGCGGGCTCAGTGAGGGAACAGTACCATTTCTAAGTGTGTGAAGGCCAGACACGTGTGAGGTAAGGGACTAAGGTTACCCAATGAACTTTAATGTATGCTGCAGTGATGGATGGGAGGCTGGATGGGGTATTATATATCCTCTTTGGACAGTGAGTGAAGGCAGAGGGGAGCAACTGATGTCCTATCCTTTGTAGGTCGAGCCTGGGCAAGCGCTGTCTCTCAACATATAATCTACATCTGTGAGATTGCAACACACCCATCTCACACCCATCACATTTATTTGTTCCTTGGCCTGCCTTTCAAAATTCCCTTGTTTTCATAGGTGAATGTTTTACGCTTGTCCCACCTTGAGGCTGCTTTGTTACCGACTTGGAGACGGGCCCTGTTACCTGGATTGTTGCCAAATCGACCTTATACCTTAGTGTGACACACTACTTTTTCACTGTTTCGAGCAGTATGGTCGTATGTTGTTTCTTCCTTGTAGTGGGAATGCTGATGCTTCTTTGTGCTGTCTGCACGCAAAGGCTGCAAGCTGGAGGGGGGTTCTTTTGAATTTTTTTTTTTTTTTTTTTTAAAAGGTTCATATAGCGCAAACTCGATCAGAGGAGTGTTATACATGACTACGTGAAGTTTCATATAGCACAACCTTGATCTGAGGAGCTCTTTACATGAGTACCACTTAACAAGTTTAGCAGTTGAAAAATATACTAACTGGAACATTTAACATAGAAAAAACACAGAAATCCTCAAAGCAGCTCTCCCTGCACAGCAGGAGAGCTGATACTACATTTTCCTGCACTTGGGAAACTCGCCCCATGATGCTTTGCAGAGCATTTCTTTTTCAAAACATTTTTGCCCATAACTCTGCCTGTGGTGGTCCTGCGACAATGGGACCACCACCAAACCGTTGAGCATGATGCGCTCTTTCTGTCTAGGTCATTTCTGGGTCCCCACACTAAGTTGGGGGGGACCCCAAAATAGTAACCTCTGCAACCATTCAAAGTCTCTTTAAGCTCTTTCATGGTTGGAACATTTGTTTTACAGTTGGGAGTAGTTTGTGGTTCAAGGGTCATGATTGTAATAGTTGTGCAGAAGGTCTGAAAATATGCAATGCACTATGCCCTCTAGGGGCTAAATATATGGTTACACTGCATTATGTTCTGCCATTCTATTTTTATGTGGTTATGCTCTCTAGGGGCTGACTATTTGGTTACATGGCCATGTTTCTTACAAATGTTATTTTTACAAGGTGTGCTCTCGAGGGGCTGTTCTGAGCATTAAGGTCAAGATACTACAATATTCGCTGCACTCAGTACTTTGCCCCATAATGCTTTGCAGGACATTCCTTTTACAAAACATGTTTGCCCATTACTCACCTGAGACCCCAAACTAATAATATAAAAAAATTATAAATAACGGCAATATTTTTATTTTTTGAGGCAGATAGAGGAAGAAGGTAAATGGAAGTGCTTTAGCTACATGCAGGGCCACTGGGATTATGTGGCAGAGAGGACCAATTATGCTGCAAGAGTGACCAATTTATGTAGAAAGAAAAGTCCAGTTATGCATTTACAACGCCAGTAGCTCTAACTCAAGCAAATGTGAGACCTACTGTATGCTTTGCAAATGCTTGTTTGCTTAGGTTGCAGTGCCAACCGCTAACCTGTGATGGTTGGAAATGATGGACTAGACTGAATTAGCCCCTCAGGTTTACTGGGCATCATGGACTGGGCAATCCTGACAGCAGTCAAAGCGATTGCTGGACCCCACCTAGAAAAGAGTGCAGACGACAAAGGAGGGTGCTGTTGTACGCTGGAACACCACAGAGATTGCTATCTACTACCCAGCCCATGGACACTGATTTGCTGTATGTGTTCTAAACTGCTTAAGGCAGTCTGTGCAGATGCACTTCAAGGAGCAAAGGGAAGGACAAGAGACCAGAGGTGGCACGGACAAATAAAATCTATCAATACATGGTGCCGGGCCCTGGTCTCCTAGGAATAATGCAGGACCAACTATATTGCCCTGGGATTGAGATGCAGTCACCGGCTATGACTGAAATCCCGGCAGCTATGCAGAGCACCTGAAAGGCTCTGGACCCGAAAATGGACACTATAGCAATCAATGTCACCCACCTGTGCCTATATCTATGTAAGGTAGCTGAGCGAGTGACAGGCACTGAAGGTGTTGTTACTACGCTCAAGCAGGAAGTTAAGACGCTGCTACAGGGCACTGTGGCGTGCCTCAAGTGCAGTGCCTCACAACTGAAATACCACTTGGAAGATGCGGAGGGCAGCTCTTGGTGAAATAATATATGCCTCTTTAGATTCCCAGAAAAAGCAGAGAGCCCCTCTTTGGAATTATTCTTAGAGGACTGGATAGCGAATACATTAAAATCCAAGCGTCTCTTTAATTTCTTCATGACTGAGCGTGCACATCACTATTTGGATACAGGGTCCAGGCTGGGTGCACTTCCTCAGGTCCTAATTGCACACATGTTCAATTACAGGGATCGAGATGCGACTCTTCAGCATGTGCGCATTCACAGCCCCCTGAGGTGTGATGATAAACAAATACTCATATTTCTGGATTATACCCAGAGAGTTCAGGTCCTCCATAGGAACTTTTTGCCAATTACAAAAGAGCTCTATCTCCTACAGATTGCTGAGACTCTTTCATCCTTGCAACTCTGGGGGTACTGGTGACTTGGGCAGGATTCACAACCACAGTACTTTTTTTCCTTCTTTTTAACAAAATGTAGTTGGGCCTATTCGGGGTAGTCGACTGGGGCTGGATCCAGGACCTTTATTGACCGCAGGGTGTGGCATGGACTTTATTTGCTCTGCCTAGGGGAGCAACTGTGGGTAGAAATGTTGAGGAACCCTTGGGACTAATTTTAATGTTGTGCAGGGAAGCTTCCATAGTTAATTGCCACGAGGAAAGAGATCATGACTGGCTTCTTGGTTTTCAAGGACTCACACTATGTTTATGGACTAAGTAAGAGAGACAAAGGGAATAGGTACACAATCGTCACGTAGAATGTACAAGAATTAAATAACCTCAAGAAACAAAATAGAGTATATGCATATCTCAGCAGATACAGGGTGGATGTAGCATTAACTAGGAGGCTTATGTTTGGGGGGACTGTTTTGCATCCTTGAGAAGGAGGTGGAGGGGGCAGATTTATGCTACATCCTATGTGGGTTACGCCACCGGGGACATGATTCCAGATATCACTAGTACAAGTTGACACAGAGGGGTGATATGTCATACTTACGGGAATGCTCGATGGTCATAATTTATGCTTTATAAATGTATATGCCCGAAATACTGATGATGGACAGCTTTTTGGAAGGGTGCTAGTGACAACCCAGATGCACCAAACAATGGAAGTACTTATGGAAGGAGACTAACTGTGTACTGGAATGTGGTGTAGATAGATCTCCCACGGTCTAACCACAAACCTAACATAGTGTCCGCCCTCACACAGATATGCAAGGGGATAGGACTGGTTGAAAGCTGGCAAGCCAACACCAACGCACCAGAACATTTTCATGTTACACTTCTGCATCAGACATGTATAGTCAACTGGACTACCATCTAGTGCAATCCACAAGAGTACAGAGAGTGATAGATACCTTGTACTTGGGACACTACATCTCTGATCTCTCCTGTCTGCTACTGACATACTCACTAAACAGGCTCCTGTCTTGTGTGTCACTTTGGCAGCTCCGGATGGAGGCACAAACTGATCCAGCATTATATGATACACTAAGGAAAACCATTGACCAAATTGGGACAGTGAAAGCTGCAGGGCCATGGAGTGGGACGCGATTGAGGTGGTCTTTAGAGGCGTGTGCATAGCGACATCGGTCGGCATATGACATACATTGAAGAGGGAACTAACACAAGAGGCAACGTTGGTGAAATTAGACCAGAAACAGTCGGAATAACAGGGAAAGGTGACTGATCGGGATAGACAGTGGCATAAGGTTTGTGATCTGTTGGACCACTTGGATAAACATGTTTGCACCACAAGTCATCGTAGACTATACATGGAGGGGGACAAGGCAGGTCACCTACTGGCATGCCTAATATGATCTCAGACTATGATCCAGCGTGTATTGGCGGTGAAAACCCAGAAGGGGTGGATGGCCATAACTCAGCAAGCAATAAAAACAATTTTTGCAGATCACTTAAGAGGGGGAAACATAGTGCCATTCACTACGGACCTGGACATGCTCCACACCTACCTGGCGAGACTACCACTGACAAGACTGACACAAGAAGAATGTGAGATGTTGGGAGCCGCGTTGACTAAGCAGGAAGTACAGAAAGGAATAGATTCATTGAAAATTGCCAAATGACCCGGTCAAGATGGGCTATCTGCAGAATTTTCCAAGGATTTTGCGAATACCTTTGGACAAATAATTACCAGACTATGAGCAGGCACTAAAAACAGGGATACTCCCTACTCCTGTGAGAGAGGCCCTTATTATCCTAATCCTTAAACCTAGAAAGGATTCCAACGTGTGGGCTACTATCGCCCGCTACCAATGTTGAATTTACACCAGAAGATACTCTGTCATATCCTGCCTACCCGACTTCTGCACTATCTCTCATGCCTGATCCATATGGATGAGTTGGGTTTTGTCCCCAGTCGCAATACCTTACATAATATCAGATGGTTGATGCATGTATTACATGAACCTGTACTGGCAGATGACCCCTACTCGTTGGCCTTTCTAGACATAGAACAGGGTCTGATTCAATATGCTAGGACTATGTATGGTGAGTACAGGAGGAAATGGGTCTGGGGACCACCTATATAAAATGGGCGCAACTGTTATACGAGCTCCCAGTCGCGAGGGTTCGTACTGGTTCCATTGTGTTTTCTGAGGTTTACCCACAGCATAGTATGCTGAAGGGGTCCCCATTGACACCTTTAGTGTTTGCCCTATGGATTGAAAGCATGGCCTGCTGTTTAAGACATGCATACAGGTTAAGTAAACAGTGTGGGCCATGGATCATACAGTCTACGCAGTTGACGCCATGATTTACATTCGGCAGCCCGACCTTTCTGCCCCTATTCTGATAAATGTAATGCAAGATTTTAGAGATTTCTTGGGCCTGCGAGGCAGTGCCACCAAGTCAATCCTGTTCTCGATAGGCGCGCTGGTATGGATGCTGCTTAACCAGCTCCCAACTGTGGATCTTCCTTGGAACACAAATAAAGTACAATACCTGAGCATTGATCTCACTCATGCAGTGCATCCCACATATGAATTGAATTTAGGTCATGTGCACAATGATTTGCACCCCTCAATTGAGTTCTGGAACACCCTACACTTGTCTTTAATGGTGTAGGTAGCCCTGATAAAGATGATTGTATTGCTTTGGTGTCTATATTCTCTGAAAGGTGCCATGAATGAAATCCCTCAATGGGTATTTAAGGAGTTAGATAGACTTTTAGTACAGCTATTGTGGGCTGAGAAGCGCTTTAGAGTGGGACTGGCTACCCTTTAGAGTGAATGGGCTATTGACTGTTATGTTTAGGGTTGCTTTCTTTTTTTTCTTTTAGGGCTAGTCTTGGGAAAGTATCATAATATCTGTCAAAAACTTGTTGTTTACACATACCGGCAGTTGTTATTCCAGCAGTTTTGACATGATGTATTATGATTATATACAACATTGTCGCTGATACTTGGGCACCTTAATACTCAAAAGGCAAATATATATATATATATATATATATATATATATATATATATATATATATATATATATATATACATATATATATATATAAACAAATATATATATTATATATATATAAAACAACAGTACATGATAAGGTATGCTGTTACTTGAAATAAGTATAACTGGTGAATTTCAGTTTTCTTGTAGTAAAACTGACATGTTCACTTAACTATAATGTCACTTTAACATTTGGGTTTTTTCAGTATATATATATATATATATATATATATATATATATATTCTTTGATACAAATGCTCACAAATGAGCTCCAAACGGCCCAAGAGGGGTGGTGCAGCAAAACAAAACCGGCAGAGCACTCCGGTTAATCTCCTTTCAACAGCAAAATTATAAAACAGCAGCACTCTCAGGAAATCAAAAGGAAGTACATTTATTTAAATAAATTTACTTCCTTTTGATTTCCTGAGAGTGCTGCTGTTTTATAATTTTGCTGTTGAATATATATATATATATATATAAATATATATATATATATATATATATATATATATATATATATATATATATATTTAAAAAAAAAAAAATTCACAGAAGCTGCACTTTCTAGTTCAACAATACCTTGGGCGACTTTCACAGATTTTCACAAAACATTCCACTTTCTAAAAAAAAAAAAAAAAAGGTCATCCACCTCAGCTCATTCCTGGGCAGTTTTGGGGTGATACGTCAAGTGGGGACCGAGAAACAAAGGGAGTTTCAAAATGCAAAATCCCCATGCATTTTCCATAGACTTTTTAAGGAAGCGTTTCCACAAAAACTGCTGAACAGAATTACACAAAATTTGGCAGGAAGCTAGATCGTGGTCCAGAAATTATGCTTTTGTGATTTGGTGTAAATCCATTTAGTAGCATTGGAGATATTAGGCTCCAAAAATATTTGTATACCTGGAAGCCTGGGTTTAGGGGACTCTTGTGAGTAGACCTCAAACCTAATTAAAAAAAATAAAGCTGCCTGATTGGGTCACCTTACTGCTCTAGGAGCTGATTAGCTGCCAGAAACATGAAGAAAAGTGTTGCTGCCAGCCATTACAAGACCTGTCCAGCAATGCTATTAAAAAATATATTGGGGCCAATGTCAGGAGAGGTGCCCCACTAACCCTTGTACGGTGTCCCAGAGGCAACCACCCGTCCCCCAGGGTCCAAAAAAGAAAAGAAAAATACAATTTTAGCAGTGATCCTTCACAAAAAAATAGCAACCTGCCGTTTTTCTACAATAATTGGGGAGGTATGAATGAGTGGGCCCTCCCCCCCACCCCTGCAGAATTTTGGCTCTGGGGACATTAACCCTTAGGCCAACTTATAAAAAAAAAGGAGAGGGTGTGAGTGGCTTCCCAAACCCCATCTCCAGGAGCCAAACAATTAATTTATAGGTTAGGGGGACAATGAAGTTCTTCAATTTTTGGGATTTCATTGTCTGAAAGTGCTGGCACATCGTTTGGAATGTCTGCAGATACAGCCGGGTATGCCAAGGGGTTGTCACTTGCCAATTTTACTACATATAGCTTGCTAACATGCAACGACAATTGGGATTCATCAATTACGTTAGATTTTGAGCCTTTTGGACACATTTTATTTGTTATGTACCTCCATAGATCAGCCTGGCTCCTTTTGCCAAATAGTGAATATATGTGTAATCATTCTTTCTCAACTTGATTGTGTTTATCAGTCAAAACCAGTATTTTGTTTTTGTTTAATTAGTGCCCACAGTCTTGACTGCAAGTCTATTTTATTTGGTGCTTTTAGTGATCTTTGGCACACTTTCTGAGGCACACTTTCTGAAGCCTGCTGAGATTTTGTTTCCTTTCCATTATGAGAGAACATCCATGGTGAGGTTTGATGAGGAACCTTCTTGAAGCAAATTAGATGAATGTCATTGATGATTATTTCCCAATTGTCCAACAGAAATGTCCAATTTGGTTCCTGAGGAAAGGACCTCTTGACAATTTCCAGACTAAGCCCTCATGATGAACACAGTGGTAAACATGGCACTGGCGGCGGTGGCAATAACAACCGCCAACAGTCGTGCGGTCTGAACCGCCAAATAATGAACCACCTCAAACACAGGCACCCTGAAAACCACTCACCGCCAGCAACAACGGCAGAGCCCACCCACAGGCCGACGGAAAGGCCCTACCTGCCCCTCAAATAATGAAGCACTAGACTGCCATCAGTTCTGGGGGGGAAACCACCGCCACGAAAAAGCCAGGTGGAAACAAATCAAATAAACACTCACCGGATGCACACACAACACGCCGAAGCAGAAATGTATAGAGAGTTGCAGATCATGCCAGCCCTGCTCCTTGCCATATACCTCCACAACCGAGACCACTGATGAAGAAGACCATGGTAAGTACCGCAACCTACTAAACAAGGAAAGAAAGGGCACAGTTACATATCCATCCACTCCACCCACCCCGCAACGCACCCAAAACCCTTCACAGCAGCACAAGCCATACACCCCACAGCAAGAGGACCCTATCCGACACAAGGCAAATCCAACCTGCCCAAAGTACACACATGTGCACAACACCCCCAACCAAAGAAACGATGAACCCCGGATCCTGAGTGTGCCATAAACAACACTGGCCACACATGAATTTTTATTCAGCTCAATGAGCAATATAAGGCCAATGGCCAGTCCAGTGTACATAGTCCAATGGGCCAAATTGGACCCAACTTGACTCCCACAAGTGCAAAGGTACTCCACCTCATAGGGGCAACAATGGAGCATCCAGGCACCTCAGGGAACAGGGGTAGGGGTGGTGGGGGTGGGGACTCATGACTGCGAGGGGGGCTTGTCCTTACGTTTGGATGGTGAAGGAGGCTTGGATCTGAACCTTGAGGCAGGTGGAGCGGACTTGGCCTGGGGTGCAGCAGATGTTCTAGGGCCAGCACGGGGCCTCTTGCTCACCGGGGAGGTAGCACAGGAATGGGAAGGGTGGACGGGGGCGGGCTGTGATGTGGGGGAGTGGACAGGGCAAGGAGGCGTGTACGTTTAGGGACAAGACGGGGTGGGCCAGTGGGTTCAGATAGGTCTACACGGGGTAGGAAAAGTTTCTTAGGGGCAACTGGGGTGGACCTGGAGGAAGGTGTGGGAGAGGCGGTAGAGGGAGTGGACGTGAAAGGTATAGGTGTGCGTGACGTGGGTGCAGGTGACTGGACTGTATGCTGAGGTGTGGTGGATGTGTTATGGGTGGGTGTTTTGGTGCATTTGAGTGTCTTGGAAGGGGGAGGCGGACACAGTGGGACAAGACAGGCTGCCAGTGTAAATGTATGTTGTCTGGGTGTCTGCAAGTCTGGTGAGTGTGCTGCATGTGTCAAATAAAGTCGTTGCAGTGAGTGCAGGTGTGGTGTCTGGGGTGCATGAATGGATGTCTGATATTGTGGTGACTGCAAGAATAGGGTCAGCAACATTGAATGAGGGTGCAGTGCCTGTGGGTGTGCATGTAGAGGGGACAGACGGGAGGCAGAAGAGGTGGACACACTGGAGGAAGTGGATGTTGGTGTATGTGCATGGTTATGTTGGCTGTGTGTATGCCTATGGTGGGAGGTGTGGTGCTAGTGTTTTGAAGTGTGATTCTTGTGTGTTGAGGTGTGTGCCTGCATGTCAGAATGCGTGCTTTGGATGTGTGAAGGGAGTGGGGTGCTGGTAGGGGTACAGGTGGTTAGGGTGGGGACAGAATGACCAGAAACACTGGCTGCCATCAAAGAGGAGGCCATAGCCAGGAAAGATCTCTGTAGGCCAGACTCGGCACCGTGAATTCCATCCAGATAGGCATTGGTCTGCTGCACCTCTGATGCTAGCCCCTGGATGGCATTGGCAATGGTTGTCTGCCCTACAGAGATGGTTCTCAGGAGGTCAATAGCCTCCTCCGTGAGGGCAAAGGAGATGCCCACCCTTCTGGGTGAGTGGGCACGGGCAACTTGGTGGGGAGCAAATGAGAGGGCGGTGATGGTATGGGTGGTGGTGGAAAATGACACAGAATGGTGGGCCCACTAGGGTCCGGCACCGCCAGGGAGCTCCCATCAGAAGAGGTATCAGAGACACAACCTCCAGTGGTAGTTGCCTCCCCGTTGTACTGCCCTCACCCTTCAACCCACTGGTTCCCTTGGCGTTGGATGACTCTGCCTCCATGGAACCGTGGAGCGCTGCATCCCCACTCGCCGGTGCCTCAGCTCCCTCGCCAGATGATGCTGATGTCCACAGACAACACAAGAGAACAAGGATGGGCAGACAAAACAAGGGCGACAATTGTAAATAGCTGAATGGAAGAACATAAGTGGTTCACACATACAGCCACCCTGAAAATATTCCACCAGGCAGCACCTACCACTATACACATGGCTATGCCCCTGACTAGTGGCCATTTTGTAGATGGACATCAGTCAGAGTCCCTGCCACTAGACAGCATACATACGATCGCACACACACATCCATCAAGGAGCCAAAGTATGGTATTTGTACTCACCCCCTTGTGACTGCTGTGCAGCCTTCAAGCGCCCATCCAGGTCCAGGTACGTCACTGCCAGAATGTGTCGCATAAGGGGGGGGTCAGTGCCCGATGGGCACCCCATCCTCGTTGGGAGGCCTTCCCCAGCTAGGCCTCACAGATCTTCCTCGCCCAGCTCCGCAGGTCCTCCCACTGCTTCCTGCAATGGGTGCTCTGCCGGTTGTAGACCCCCAGGGTCCACACCTCCATGGCGATGGCCTGCCAAAGTCCCCTCTTCTGATGGGCGCTTTCCTAAGGGACACACAGAAAATGTAACACAGAGGTCAGACAATGGCCATTGCATACAGCTGGCTATACGTCCACTATGGGATGGACATTTATAACAGCCTAACAGCACACACACACGCAGCATGTCAGGAACCCTGGACTATACAGTGTCACACATGCACACATGTTTCCAACCATCAACCACCGTTACACAGATCCATGCCCCCAATCCTCTTACTCACCTGTACCTTTGGCCGACCGGAGAACTTGGCGTACAGGGGCAGGACCCCATCCACGAGCTTCTCCAATTCCTCGCTGGTGAAAGCCGGGGCCCTTTCCCCTGCCACACGTGCCAATTCCATGACCAGAGGCAGGACACAGCAGTACACTCAGTGGAGTACCTGCATGCACAAGATCCGGGAGTCAAGTGAAGTTGGGGTGACAAGTTAGCATATGCACCGCGGCGGTGTGCAAAGTTACCGCTGGCAGTGATTATGATACGCTAAGAATACCCATTGACAGCCATGTTAACCAATGAATTTGCGAACGGCGGTAAACACCGCTTACACTATTAAGTCAACCGCTAGCGGTATGAGATCACTTCCACCACAACACTTCTGGATTACAGGGGGCAGACATTTTGGCCTTAACTGCGCAGTTGTAAAATCCTCATCTGCCACATGCAGGCCCTATTGTCCCCAAACACCCACAGGCATGAACCAATATACATTTGCTCACCTGAACAGTCCTGATATATCATTGTGATCCTGTTACTACAGTGTCACACATACTATGCATTTGTGTAGTCAACAGTCATGCCAGCAGTGCTGAATAGGAAACATTGTGGGCAGATGTATGTGTGTTCCTCACATGTGTTCTATACTCCTCCTAGGTACAGACCCTTTTGGCGAGGGAGGGCCCCATCGGTGTACAGACCACTTGTTGATTTGTGGACCATGGTGGAGTGTCACATCATTATCAATTACAGACTCTCTCTTGCTACTATTCATGAACCTTGTGCATTACTGGATCCAGCACTGAGACCGGCTAATCGGAATCAGCATGCCATCCCTGCTAAAGTGCAGATGCTCTCTGCACTCCATTTCCCGGCCACTGGCTTATTTCAAGTGATAGTGGGCATGGGTGCAGGATTTTCACAGCCAATATTTAGCATTATACTGTCCAGATTCCTGAATGCAGTTGTACAACACCTGCAGTCCTATGGGAGGTTTCCCCAAAGTGCTGACCTTCCTGCCATCAAGTCGGACTTCTATGCCTTTGCCAACATACCCCATGTGATAGGTGCCATCGATGGAACCCACATTGCTCTCATCCCTCCAAGAGTCAGTAAACAGGTGTACAGAAACAGGAAGAACTTTCATTCCATGAACATTCAATTGGTGTGTACTGCAGACCCATACATTTCACATGTGAATGCCATGTTCCCTGCATCAGTCCACAATTCCTTTGTGCTAAGAAACAGTAGTGTGCCGCACAAGATGGAACAACTACAAGGGACAGAGGATGGATCATAGGTAGGTGTGTCTGACACTTATTGCCACATAGCAGACAGCCAGCTGTCTGCCACTGAGGGTTGTCATTGACAGTCCTGTTTTGCCCCCTTTTTAAGGTGATTCTGGCTACCCCAACATGCGTTGGCTCCTGACACCAGTGAGGAATCATGGGACAGATGCAGAGAGGAATTACAATGAGGCCCATGGATGTACTAGGAGGGTGATAGAGCGCACAATAGTTCTCCTGAAGGCTAGATTTTGTTGCCTACATATCTCTAGCGGATCCCTGCCCTATGAGTCTGAAAAGGTGTGTGGAATAGTGGTGGTTTGCTGCATGCTGCACAACGTGGCTGGGAGGAGTTCCATCCCCCTCTTGGAGGAGGAGGGTGCTGTATATCCAGACCTGCCTCCTCAGAGAGGGAATGTTAGTGATGGTGAGGATGAGGAGGGGGAAGATGTACATTTCCAGGACCCAACTGATACAGCTCTACTTCCAGTAACTATGTGGGACTAATTGATGATATTGCTGTCTGTGCAGCACACTGTCAGTTTGCTTTTTCATCTAGAGGGGTGTTGGGTCAATAGACATTGCCACTGTGACGAGGTCTGCATAGGACATGTATCATTATGGTAAAATTGTTTGACAATTCTGTAGGCACAACTACATGTTAAGCGTGGGGTGCAATTCCTGCCATTCAGATAAGAATAAATGATTTATAATACAGTTGCATACATTCTTCAATTTGTTTTGACACAATGACAGAGATCATTGTAATTGGTGAACTGGTGTTTTATTTGGTGCAGGGATTACATCGTGCAGTTTACAGTGATGGGAGAGGGTTACTGGTGGTTGTACAATATGGCAACATGGTCGTTGCATTAGTTGGCAGCAGTGTTATGTCCATCTATCTTTTCCAGTGTTTGGTGTTGTCTTTATACGGTTTGGTCGTTGGTTCAGTGGGACACTTGGAGGCCAGTTCTTGCCAGAGTCACTTCTTTGAGGGGGCCTGGTCTTTGCAGGTGTTCCTGTCCCATATCTGGGCCTGAGGGACCGTTTGGGTGCCTAGTGTTGGCCTATACTGGTTGAGATGCATGTCTCCTGTGTGTCCTGAGATGGTGGCACAAGTCCAGTTGCTGCTGCTGATGTTGTTGCCTGGTCTGTATCTTGGCCTGTAGTAGGGGCTTCCTGGTCTGTGGGGGCCTCAGCCTGTGTTGGGACAAGGTGCAGCAGCGCACCTGTTATGGTGGCCATTGTGGCATTGTGCAGTTTCCACTGCTCCATGGCCTCTTGGTGGTGTGCTACCTGCATCCTTTGACTCTTCCCCAGGGTGGACACTATCTGAGCCAATCTGTCCTGGGCATGGTGGTATGCTCCCAGGACCTCAGAGATCATGTCCTGGGCTGCAGCATCCATCCTGTGGCCTCCCCCCTGGGCCACTGATGCCCTCCCACTGGGCCTAGCCCCCTCCGACTGTGTCCCCTGCACAGGTCTGGCAGTACCACTTGGGGCCATCGTCTTCCTGCCTGTTGTTAGGGGGTGACTGTGGCCTCTGTACATGTGTTCCACCAGTCTGTGGCCTGCATACACAGGTGTGGGGACGGTTGCCCTGGGATGATGTTGTTGGCTGGGTGGTAGGGGTGTCAGTGGTGTCCTGGGTGGGGCTGCTGGATGGTGACAGTCCAAGACTGTGTGAGGGGCCAGGGTGTTCGACAATGTCCAGGGTTCCATCTCCACTGTCCTGGGTGGTGCCTCTGTCTCCCTGTGGGGCACTGCCACTCCTTGTCCTTTCCGTCAGGGTGGCATGGCTGGTGGTGCCTTTTGGGGGGAATGGACATGTCTGTTACAATTGCATGATCGGATGGGGTGCACAGGTCTGGGCTGTTTTGTGCAGGTTTTTGCACTTTGGGCCCATGCAGGGTGCCTTTGTGTGGTTTGCATTGCATTTTTCTTAGGATGTGGAGGTGCACTGTGGGTGGTGTTGTGCCTTTGTGATTCCTTGCACGGGTAGGTGGCTGTGCACAGGGGGAGGGGTGTGGGCCTGTTAGCTCCCTTTCTGTGAAGCATTTGTGTTTGGGGGTGCCATGGTGTGTGTTGTGAATGGTGTCTTAAGTGGATCTAGGTGAGGGTGCTCTTGTGTGGCTGGGTGTATGTATTGTATATTGTGGCGTTCAGTGTCTGCTTCTGCGGTGCTCTGTATCAGTTGTTTTATAGTGTTTCGGATGTGTGTCAGGTGTGTGGGTTTCAAACTTACCAACATGTGCATTTCTTACTGTTGGGTCCACTTGCCGACCGTGGCGGTCTGTACCGCCAATGGTCGTTCAGCTTCCACTGACCGCTGCAGTGATTTGTGCATCATTATTTGGAGGGTGGGGAGTTTGTGTGCTTGGCGGTGGCGAGGTGGGAGGTCCAGCATTTCCACCGAAAAAGGTCATAGCGGCAACTGGTGGCACGGAGATTTTTGACGGTTTCTGATATTTGCATCATTATATGGGGGGTTTCTGTTCGCCGTCGCCACGGCGGTCGACAGTGTTTACCTCTGTGTTCATAATTAGGGCCTAGGTTTTTGCAGGGGAGCTGGACCTCATTAAATTTGCTGAATTAGTTGTCCATTTTCATCACCTTCTGAGGTACCCACTTGTCTTCTGGCATTCGTGCTTGGTAATACCTAGCTTTAGTACAGTGCAGATTGGAACATGATCACTTCTTGTGATGGTAAGATTTCAAAGCTCTCTAAGTGCTCAAGAATTGTATCTGTGGTAAGCACATAGTCAAGAGTGTTTAGTCCATTAAATGTTTTTTGGGATTGTAATGCTGGCAATTTGTTTTCCAGCGTATGATGGACAGATTTCAGGCCATGATTAATAAACAAGCTTCGGGGGAGAGCCCAGGTGGCATAATATAAAACCCACACAGATGATAGTTTCATAGTTGGTGTAGTCACAGAGAACTGTATTTAGTGATTCGTATAATAGAGTCAGCCGATTTCCTCGCTCTGGTCCAAAGCTATTAGAGATTGATTAGTGGTATCCTTATCTAGTGATCACATGTACATAGGTCTTCCAGAATGATCCCTTTTATCAATGGTTTAGATTTGGCCTGTTTGAAAGGGCACCTTGGTTCTTCATTGGAGATGGACACTTAGGTGCTCAGAGTTTAAAAACACTGATACCCCAGTTATCAAAAAACAGTTTTCTGGTCCACATCTCTTCTGTGTATTTCAGTGTTAGTATTGTTCACTCGCTCCCTTTAGTGCATTTCTACAGTATTTTGAACTCTACACTCAAGATGTCATCCGTAGCTATATTAAGCAGGATTGGAATGGCTTTAAATAGTTGTAATAAGTTAGAAAGATTCAAAGCGTTGTGGTTCCCCTCTGATTGGCAGTGTGGTATGAAAGCCAGCTTAGCTGGCTTGGAATCGCATGGGGATTCAATGAAAGGAGATTGCTTCTTGTATGATCAGCCTTGGCTTGGTCGGATGTTGAGCCAATAGACCATCTGCTCGAGGCAGCCATATTTGACTGTTCTTCCATTTTTTTGCTATGCTGTTGCACTGTCTGGCATCGTTCCTTTGATCTGCACAGACTACCAAATACTGATTAAGTAGTCTCGGTGTGGACACTAGTCGCAGCCAATGACGCTGGAGATCTTTGGGCCATTAAGGGACCTACACCTTGTTCAAGTGCAGAAAGAACTGGCAAAACTGGCAATTGGGGCACAGGAGATTAAGTTGCATGCAGAGGTTCAGATTCCTTCTTGCCGGCCGCCCTTTCATTGAAAATGGGATATGTGCTGGTTGGCTTGTGGTCACTTTTCCTTTAAGACACTGTATTTGCTGTTGATCTTTTGTCACTTTGTTTCTAGCATTTTTTTCCTCTCTTTTTTGATCTTCTTGAGAGGGCAGTTGCCTATTCATTCTCTATGGGAGTAGCCCAAGCATGGGCCGTATTGCAGCTTAAAGAGGTGTTTTCCTATATTGATAGGTTGTGCACTGTTCAAACATGAGGAAGTACAATTGAAGCATCCTCCTCAAAAGTTTGTGAAGGAACTAGTTATAAGGCCTTCTGATGATGCGAGTATAGAAGGCTGAGTATTCATCTCTGTGCTGTTGCAGAGTTAGGAGTTATGGCTAAAGGCAAATTTACCGGGTTAGCTTACGTAGAGTGTGTGGTAATGCGGGCTGGTTTTTGCTTGAAGTTGAAAAGCTAGTTTCCAGTACGAAATCAGTGAAGTTAGAACCTGTTGCATGGTGCACAGTTTTTCAACTATTAGGTGGCAGGCGCTTGCTCTTTTATCTTTTTCAGCTGTACTAGTGGTTTGCTCCCTTTGTTTCAGGGTGTTAAGTTTGGCCTCCATCTTAGCTGTCGATTTTGCTAAAGCTCGATGCAATCTAACTGCAATTCTAATTTGTGTGTTTGCCAGGTCAGGGCGTTTACTGCTGCCACCAGGCTCCACTCACTTTGAGTTTGAAGAATAGTTTGAAGAATAGGTGAATCTGTCTAGTTGTGGTTACCGGGGCACCCTCCTAAACTATAGTCCTCTTGCGCTTTAAATTGAGTGTTTTGATGCAGGGTGACTTCAACAATCATTTTACAAACGTGATCCTCACTGTAATATATAGCACCATACCGGGATTTAATGGCATCATTGGGGATCCCCCTCTGCTCCCAAGTGAGCCCTGCAGACTCTGAATTTTCTGCTATAAAGCCTGGCTAATGAATTCTGCCCGTCTGTTTTCCCAGGATGTGCATCTGGACCGCGGTTATGTTTAACCTCTTCAGACAGTCGGCAGGCCTTGTTGTGTGGGATCTGCATAAAGAGTGCTGGAGCCTGTGGTGAAGGAAGAGCTTGTGGCTTTCTCACCCTTGTGAGGCCAGCCCACTGTCTTTATAGTAGTATTAAGCTCTGTAAATGCGCTATCTGATGAGATCTCAATTATTAAATTACCTCCCTCGACTGGAGTCGGGATGCATTATGTTGGTGGACTTTCATTGAAGGTGACTTTAAGAGTGGTTTGATAACATTCCGGCGTATTTGAGATAGTCGCTGGATCTATTGAGTCTAAAGGTTGTGGTTAGGGATTTACATAAAGAAATCCTCAGTTGAAGTTTTCTTGCCAGTTGCTGCCTTGCAGCTTATGTGGTTAGTTCTAATTTTGTTGTTATATTCATCCCTGTGGTCAAGACGACACAATCTTAGATTTTGCAGGTGATGAAGACCATAAGACCCACAAGCCTCATTGGTGGCACCCAGGGTTTGAGCCGGTTGTGCCTTTGATGATCTAATCTGAAGCTTTCTCATATTTGCTTGAGGCCTTTTCCTTTTGACTATTGCATTAACTAGCCGTAGGTAGAATAGCCTATGCGCCAACTTCCACCCCAATAGAAAAGGGGCTGTTCGCCTGCATTGTCTGACCTTTGACCTCTGAGTCAATCAGTTCCCAGCAAAGGGCTGGGGCACTGCCAAAGGCATCCAAGGGCGGACGTAGGAGATCTTAAATGGCTTTAGGCTTGTAGGGCTTTTAAAGTGCTTATGGTACCCTACCTTTTTACCTTTATAGTGGGTTTTTTGGATTCAGTGTGCTCCCAGAGCTTTAGATGGGCACTACGCAGGGGCATGAGGGCGCAGTTGGCATTCCGATTTATGTACAGCAGGCATGGAGCAGTACAAAAATAGTAGAGAATTGCTGGAGGCTTTTGAAGTCAGTTTTAAAAGTTGGAGAATAGTGGAGTTTACTGTGCTTATAAATTATAATTTGAGAAATTGACGATGGGGCCAAGGTCCATGGCCGAAGCCAAGGAGTTAAGCACAATGATTGCTCCCCTGCCAAGAGGCAGATGCTACTGAGAGCTGCTAGGTGCTGCTGGGTACTGCCAGGTGCTGTGCCTTATGTTGCTGTGTGGGGCGTACTGCTAATGGTAATGGGAGTGGTATGGAAGCAGGACTGCGCTAGGGTCAGACTGAGGTTGTGCTAGTGTGAGTGGGAGGGATGCACAACCCCATAAGCTGCACCTGGACCTAGCTAGGCTGTCTCGAGAGGGTGAGTCCCCTCTCTGTGCCACAGTGACCAATGCCGGGCCCTCACAGATCTTGCACCCTGGCCTCAAAGTGCCCTGCCAGCCTCACCAGTCCAGCACTCCCCCACTGTCCGCAGTACTTTTCTCTTGTGCTCTCCTGCGCAGCTTGAAGTTGGCAGAGGAAGCTGGATCATTCTGCAATGCCATCTGGAAAGGTGCTTTGCTTCATGTTCACCTACTCCTGGAAGAAGCTACTACCTCAAAGCGGCTGCAGCAGCAATACAGCTGGCTGTTTATGGCTTCTCAGGCTGCGGCCCGGCAGCAGCGGGGTTTGGAGCCATGCTCTTGGTAGCCCCTCCCTTCCTCCTCTGACAACCGCTCAGATGACACCTATGGCGGTTTTGCTTTCCCTCATCAGTCATACTTAATCTGTCATAGCAGAATCTTTGCCCTGTTGCAAAAGATTTCTACAGAGCCTAAAATCTTGTGTGGAACATGCTGAACACAAGCTGTCAACTGTCACCTGCATATGGGGTGAAGCTTCAATGCAAACATTTATAATGTGTTCAATACCTCTCTACACATCTATGATGCATTAAGAGTACATGCGTTTTGTAATCCCTTGCACCAATTAGCTGGATCAGCTCAATAAATTCAGGCAATAAGATGACAGAGGCCCTGCACCAGCTACCACCTGCTGGGCCAGTTACCGTAGCTAGTTGAGAAATTGTTAATAAACAATTAAGGGTTGCAGGGAGCTATTTCATTGTTATCACATTCATCGAGTAACCTTGAGATGAAATAATTGCTTATTTATTACTAAAATATAATGAAAACACAATCAATTCACAAAGTGTTGCCTCTTGACGATAAATAATTCACAATTAAATTATCCATCATCCAAAGCAAATTCAGCCAACATGTGTTTTGAGGCACACGCAGCTGCTTCTTCAGGGCTCTGACCTTCTTTTGAAGTTGCCTCTGAAAAAATAAAGTGAAACCTAATGTTCTCTATTGCTGGTGGTACTCTGTTTAAGTTGCCTCTGACACCAATATCAATGTGCTTCTACAGCTCTCTCTGAAATAAATACACTTTTTGCAGTGACCAATATCCCCTTCCCAACACCCTGCAGCCAATATTGCGTGAAGCATACAGACACTTAACAAGTTACAGAGGTAGACCTGCTCCCATCCAAACAGGCTTCTCAATGTCAAAGTTACGTCACTTGAGTGATAAATTGTGCTTTCATGCTATTTTAATAATAAATGAGCTATTATTTGTATTTCATCTCACGGTTAGTCATTGAATGTGATAACAAGTAAATAGCTCCACAGGGAAGTTATAGTTCAGTTCTGACTTTCCTAGCAGAAAACCCTAGATAATCAGCTGTTATAGTTATGGTTATCTCAAGTAACTATAACCTGCGCCCCTCCATGCACAGTTTTCTCCTCAATATTATAAAAGATCATGAGCGGTGCAATATGTGGGGTAATTAGCACTGCACGATGATGGCTTGAATTATAGTTATCTTAGGGCGCAAGTTATAGTTAATTGAGATAACCATAACTATAACTGCTGAATTTCTCTGGTTTTGTGAGACTAATTTCAGACCCAAACTATAACGTCCCTGTAACCTTTGTTTTTTAAGTGAATATATATATATTTTAATGCAAAATAGGAAGCAGGGAACTCTGGGTAGTTCCCAAATGTAGATGGAGGGCAGCTCCTATATAGAGCATCCTACAACACCAGCGACACTCTAAATCTGCTCACCTCAAATGCCTGTTTTTCTAGCTAAGTTTTTAAGCATAAGATTAGCACAGAGGCATCCACACTGAGCGCGAAAGAAACTAAGCCTTTTGCCATTTGTATAGCAAAGACTATAAGCATAGGATCAGTACAGTTTTATCCCTGCTGAGCTGTAAAATGACAAAAGTCTTTTACCACTCCGGGCAAAGTAGTAAAGCTTTGGACTGGTAAAATACCATCCAGGCCAAACTGGAATGTATAAAAGCAACTCCTGACCGGCATTTCACTCTTTTCAGAACTTTTTAGAGAGGTAGAACTTTGTCCAGAGACAAGGGGGAACCCAGTATAAGTCAAAACAATACCCTTTCAGGCTTAGCACGCTGAATACATTATGCAAAATAGGAAGCAGGGAACTCTGGGTAGACCCCAAATGTAGGTGGAAAGCACCTACTATATAGAGCACCCTACAACACCAGTGACACTCCAAATCTGCTCATCTCAAATGTCTGTTTTTCTAGCAAAGGTTTTAAGTATAGGATTAGTACAGTGCCATCCACACCAAACTAGAAAGGGATATATCCTTTTGCCATTTGTATAGCGAAGTCTTTCAGGATAGGATTATCAAAGTGCCATTAACGCTGAGCTGTAAAATGACAAAAGACTTTTACTACTTTGGGCACAGTATTACAAGTTTGGATTGGTAAAAAACCATCCAAGCCAAAGCTGAATGCATAAAAGCAACCCCAAATATGTGTTGCACTCTCAGTAAAGCCCCGGGACCTGGCCCACAGAGGGGGCAAAAAAAAGTGATGCTGTTAAAAAAAAAAAAAACAGCGATCCACAAATACTCAGCGGAGCCATGGCAAAATTAAAAAAAAAACTCTTTGGTCCCCAGAGGGGTCCATGTCGGTACCCTGCACCAGGCCTAAGTATCCACACATTTCTACCCTGCCATGTTATGTTTTTGTGGTGTTTTTCCGAGTTCCAAGATGGTTGCCTCCATTTCCTGGTTGAAGGTGTGGGAGACAATCAGATCTCATTTTGGGATCCTCCTCGTCTCCAGATATACATAAATCTTTTTTCTTTAAGAACTCTGAAACTACTGAACAGATTTACACCAAATCACAAAAAGAGATCTTTCTGGACCAAGATCTAGCTTTCTGCTAAATTTGGTTTAAATCAGTTCAGAGATTTGGGCTATAGTCGTGTCTAAAATCCCAATGGAAGATTGCATGGGGTAACCGTGTTTAGGGAGCTCTCTTTTTCCTTGCCCCACATGCACACGATGAATCAGCCCCAAACTTTTCAGACAGCAGGTGAACTGAGTTACAAACTAGTTTTTAAAATGTTGTGAAGATTCGTCACATGGTGCAAAAGTTAGAAGCAAAATAAATAATGGTTTTCCTATGGAAACTAGGTCCTAACTATAACTACCTACTGGCGACTTCCTGTAGTATATATATATAAATGCATAGCTAATTGCCCCACATATCATATCATCAATTGCATTTTCTATGACATAATTGATAATTTAATTGCATAATTTACAGTAAATTTATTGATCTGAAAACTGTGCATGGCGGGTGCACGAGTTATTGTACCTTAGGGTACAAGTTATAGTTTCTTGAGATAACCAAACATGCTGAATTTCTATGGTTTTGTGTGTGTAAATTCTGATCTTAACTATAATGTCCCTGTAACATTTGTTACTTTAGTGAATTTCTAAGGTTTTAGAACCTAATTCCTATATATATATATATATATATATATACACAAATATATCTTATAGAGTGGCTGTAGTTGGGGTGACCAGTAACCAGAGATAGGGATTTGTTAGAATTTTGTCCCTTAAAACATTGCACCTGTTTGATGAATGTCCTTGAAACTTTGCATACCTGCGGCCCCATTTCATTGTCAGACTACTGAAAGTTTGGTGGTGTTTGGTCAAGAGGGTGCTTCTATTTCATAAGTGTGAAAATGCCCAGTCGGATTTTACTGACATTTTGCAGAATTAGATATTCGGGTGCCCAGATTATTCTTTTGGGTACTACAGGGAAGGTAAGTGGAGCAAGTTTTTCTTAAATTGCAAGGTTTTTCTCCTTACTGATATCTTGTAGCATGAGACTACTAAAAGTGGTAAGGAAGCACAAAAAAATGAACTAGACTGCATGTGTTAAGTTTCAGATTTAGTACATGAAAAACTACACCACAGTGCAAAAAAATGAAACATTAACCTAGCAAGGAGCCAAACAAACTACTATTTGGAGGACATGATAATTGTCCACTAGGAAAAAAATTATAATCTCAATTTTCATAACAATAATAATGATTGCCTTTCATTCACTTTGGCCTTCATATATAGCTGAATCCTACTTAAAGTAGCAAGGAAGCCCAAAAAATAAACTAGACTGTGTATGTAAGGTTTCAGATTTACTAATTTAACAGTTGACAGACCCATTCATGGTCATATGCTAATGAAAATCTATAAACAATACATAATTAGTAGAACAATCCAAACAAAAAACATCTTTGTTTATGCACCCCAGTGCAACAAAATGAAATATTACCCTACTAGTGAGCCGCACAAACTACTATTTGTAGGAAATGATAATTGGACACTAGAAAAATCAAATCAGTTTTTATAACAATAACAATGATTGCCTTTCACTCACTTTGGTTGTCATATTTAGCACAATCTAACTAAAAGTAGAGGGGAAACCCAAAGAATAAACTAGACAGCACATAGAAAGTTTCATATTTACTTCAAGAACAACTGAAAGATCCATTTATGGTGACTCGCTATTGGAAATATATAAACATATGCATTACATACAGAATACATCTTAATCTACAATATGTTTCTTTGCATGCTCTCTGGCTTACAAAATAAAAATCTGGCCAAAAAGCCAAACAAAAACCAACCATCTATTTTACGTATTCCTGGGTAAAAAGATGGAAACATGACCTAGCAGTGAGCTACATATGGAGGATATGATAGTTGGCAAGTTGTGAAAGAATAATTATCTTCAATATTATTACAACAATGATTGGCTTTCATTCACTTTGGGCTTCTTATGTAGCACAATCATACTAAAAGTAGCAAGGAATCCCAAATAATAAACTGTACTGCATATGTGAAGTTTTAGTTTGTAGAATTACTACATGAACAACTAAAAGACATATTTATGGTCACATGATCACGTAAACCAATAAACAAATACATAACACATACAATAGGTAGAAAGAAAGAAATCATATTACATCCGATTGGTACTCTGTAGTTACAGTTAATATGCTCAAAGATAGAAATTCCTTGGATGTTAGCTCCCTCATAACTTTCCACCTATTTGACAAATCACCACATAACTTTCCAGACACGTACTATTTGCTACATTTTGTGATGATATACATTTTTCTGGTGAATATTTAAGGGAGTGCACAGATAAAGGGAGGTCCCAAAATGTGTTTTTCAACTAATATATTTTCCATAGACCTTTGTATTTGACACAAAACGAAAACTGCGGAATAGATTTACGTGAAATTTGACAAGATCATACATTATAGTGCAGAGGTGATGATTTTTGGTTACCGAACTTAAGTAGATTAAGTATTTTCCATGTTATAAGGCATTTAAACCTAGGGATGTGTCACCACAGTACTTTTCTGACTTTCAAACATTTTGTGAAACTACCGCTGTACATGGCCCTAAACTTATTTAAAAATATTTAAATACATTTCCTTACCTATTACCCCTTAGATAAAGTGGTAAGAGGTTGGGACCTACTACTTAAATATATCTAAGGCCCTAACATTGAACACAGCCAAAGTATAGGTAAAACAATATGACTGACTTGTCATTCTCTAAAAACAGACATTGCTCAATTATATAATGGCTTGTCATCGCCAGGTACCACGGTATACTGCAAAATTATCATGATTTACCATGGCCAAAATATAACTAAGGCCAAGCTGTATTTTTGGATTGTGGTACCCTTGCATTACCCATCATGCCTAATGGGCAATGCAATACTTAAATCAGGTTTACAAAGGAACACAAGGCCACCATGCATGGCTCAGCACTGATTGGTAAATCTGGAGAAACGCAAGGACTGCGCAAATCACTGTTTTGCCTTCCTCTGCACACCATAATATACATTGGTGCTAAATTTCACATATATCCATATGCCACACCACTATAGCCACTCCACTATACACTATTCCACTCTATGCCATTCCACTCTAATCCTTTCCTCTGTATGGGACTCCATTCTACACCATTCCACTCTACGCTCTAACGCTGAATTCAATGCCAGTGTACGCCACTCCATTCTACCTCACTCTTCTGTATGCCACTCCACTGTACACCCCTCCACTGGACATTACTCTACTATATGATATTCCACTCTATACCACTCTACTGTAAGCCTCACCACTCTACTCTATTAAATGTATGCCTCTCCACTCTACAACACTCCACTGTATATTATGTTTGCCACTCCACTGTACACTACTCCGCTCTACACCACTCCAGTGTAAGGCACTCCACTCTACACCACTTCATTCTACACTATTCAATTGGGCCACACTCCAATGTACACAACTCCAATGTATGCTATTATACTCTACCCCAAGTCACTGTACACAGCTCCAGTCTACACTACATCATTATACCTTACCCTACTGTGTACTACTCCACTATACAGTGTACATCACTTCACTCTACCCCACTACACTGTACACAGCACCACTTTATGCCAGACCACTCTACGCTATTACACTGTATGCAACTCCACTCTCTGCTTCTTTAGTGTACACAACTTCACCGAATGCCACTCTGCTATATACTATTTAAGTATATGCTATTCCAGTCAACCTAGTTCCACTGTATACCAGTCCACTGTAGGTTATGCCACTGTATCCCCAACCACTGTATGCTACTCTACTCTACCCCACTTCATTCAACTCTATTGCATTGGATGTCACTCCACTGTATGCCATTCCATTGTATGATGTTTCACTATACCCCATTCCAATGTACACCACTCCAGCCTACACCACTTCACTGTATGCCACTGCACTGTATGCTACTACACTATATGCTATTCTAGTCTACACTACTCTACTGTAAACCATTCCCCTCTACGCTATTCCACTGTATGCCATTCTACTATATGCCACTGCTTTCTATGCTAGACAATTCTACTCTGTGCTACTCCACTTTACACCATTCCAGTGTACACCACTCCACTCTATGCCACTGCTTTCTATGCTAGACAATTGGATGCCACTCCACTCAATGTCACTTCACTTTGTCACTCCATTATATGCTACTTCAATATACACCACCCCACTGTATGCCACTCCACTCTACACTATTCTACCCAACACAATTCCACTCTATGCTATTCTACTCTACGTCACTCCTCCGTGCTCCACTCAATGCTACACCACTGTACACGACTTCATTCTAAGCTATTATGCTGTACGCACCTTCAAGCTTTGCCCCCTACTGTATGGTATTTTATTCTACCCCATTCCACTGTATCCCACTCCACTGTATGCTATTACACTTTACCCCACCCCACAATACTTCATTCCATTCTAAACCACTTCACTTCGATGTGTGACACTTCATTGTACTCTACTACACTATACACTATTACATTTTATGCCACTCCACTGTATGCTACTACACTATTACACTCTATGCTACTCTAGTCTAAGCCACTCATCTCCATGCTATTCTACTTTGTGTCACTCCGCTGTATGCTACTTAACTCTGCATCACTCCAGTGTACATTCCTCTATTCTTTATAACTCCACTCTAGAAACTAGAAAACTCTACAACACCCTATGCCATTGTACTAGACTCCACTCCCTCCCTTTACCCTCCACTGTCTAAATTTGCAATCAATTCTATGCTCTTACACTTTATTGCCCAACACTGTGCTCCACTCTATGACATGTATCCATCACGGTTCGACACAGCACTCCACTCTACTATATGAGACGCCACTCCAGTTTATAACTGTTTCCTTGATTCTATGGTACTCCACTTCATTGTTTGCCACCCCACTTTATGCTAATCCACTGTACCCTACTCCACTCTACACCACTCCTCTCTACACCACTCCACTTTACGCTATTCCACTCTATGCCACACTAGTCTTGTACACTCTGCTGTATAGAATTCTACTATACTCCATTTCACTTTATGCTACTCCACTTTACTGTAGTAATCCACTACAGTGAATGCCACTCTACTCTACGCCACTTCATTGCATGACACCATCCTCCACTCTATATTATGCCACTCTATAAAGTCTACCATACTTCATGGCACTCAATGCCCCTATACCCACTGTCCAACTCTAAACTCCCCTCTATGCCCATACACTCCAATGAACAACACTCTATTCCAAATTACAACATTTTCTATATGACTCAACACTCCACTCTACTGTGCAAGACACCTCTCTGATTTATAACAGTTGACTACCTACACTATGTCAGTACCCTCCACTCCATGCCACTCTACTGTATGAAACACCAATACACTATGTTGTACTTTACTTCACACTTCGTTACACCACTCCACTTGACTCCATTTCATCTTATGAAACTTTACCTCACTCCACACTACTATACAACAATCCACTCTATGCAGCTCTTCTGTTTCACACACTACTGTATTCTATGCAGCTCCACTCTACAATACTCTTTTACAATGTTTGTCACTCTCTGACACTTTACTCCTGTCTATACCCTTTCATTCTACTGTACAACACTGTACTATACTCTATGGCACTGTACAGCACTCTACTCCACTCTACTCTACAATTTTCTAGTCCACCATACAACAATGTATGCAGGTATTTGTATGCCACTGCTCTCCACTTAACTCCACTCTACTAAGCCACAGTACTCCACTTCACTCTACGCCACTCCACTCTATGCCATTCAAAGCTGAAAGGAATGTGTAACAAGGTAATTTGAAGTTATGACTATAACTTTCAAATTTTTAAAGTTTGTGTAGTTTAAGCTTGGTTTGTGTATAGAAAACATGTTTTCCTGACTATGACTAAGGGAAAATAAGTTTTCCTAACTATAACCAAGCTTTAACCTTTGATTTTCTTTAATTGCATATATATTAATCCCTCGCCATCCAAAACCCATAACCACTGTACACCCTAAAAATAATTTTCCTAATCTATCCACATATATATCTATATCTATATATCTCTATATATATATGTATATATATATATATATATATAGATATAGATATATATAACAAACATACCGCGCCGGCTGAAAACGCGACAAAGCGTCAGAAACAGTCATCAATACAGGGCTTTTTTGTCTGTGGCTCCTGTAAGGCATATAAAGGCAGCAAAAATTGTAAACAAATACAGTTATCCCAACATACCCAACCTTTTGTGATAAAGAAACATCTTAATTGTAATACTGAATTCTGTATCTATGCATTACAATGCCCATGTGCTAAATGTTATATTGGTAGTACCATCCATAAGGCAAATAAACGTATATTAGAACACATGAGGGCTATATCTAGAGAAGACAAAACATATCCCATAGTGAAATATTTTGCACAATGCCATGAAAAAAAATAGTAGCCTTCTGAAAATGTTGTGTGCTGTATAATGTCTCTTTAAATGTAAGGGGAGGAAATAGAGAACAAGAATTGAGAAGACTTGAGTCAAAATAAATTATCAAATATAGAACAATGTTCCCTGAAGGTTTTCACCTTGACGAAGAATTATCAGTACATTTAGGATGATTTGAACTTTCATATGTTCATCTAAAGAGTAGATGGGGTGTAGGAGAATATATATATATATATATATATATATATATATATATATATATATATATATAATTATTATTCTTTGAAATTGTGAAGTTGATACATGTTTGTGCATGGATATAATAATTTTTGTATTTTTGTTTTTGTTGGAATGATTTAGATACAACTGAGGCAAACGCAAAAGAGTTATTATATTAAGGGCAGAAGGAGAACAAGAGGAGATCTAATCTGTGATGTATAAAAAGTTTTTCTTTTTATAAAAATATTTTTTATATAATTAGTTTATTGTTTATTGGTGAATTTGCTGTACATGCTGATGAGAGACAAGCTAGATGCATGCTTAGGATTAACATACGAGATTGGGATGGTATGGTGGCATTATCAAGAAGAATTCAAGATGTGAAAATGATATTTGTAACAATTGAGAGGGGAGTGCGATAGACAAATTATGCTCTTAATTGTATAATTAAGTGTAGTATGGGTTATTTTGATTATTTTGATGTTATATGTTTCTGCAGTATTTGATAATGGGAGATATAACTTTTGAAGATCTAAATACATCGCAATACATTTTAAAGAAGTAGGAAGTACATTTAAAGATGGCCGAAAGGTTCTCTGTAAAAAATGCAATTTTGTTAGTCCTTTGTTTATGTTGATATTGGGGTTGTGAGAGAACGAAAATGGTGGAGGTATTTAAAATAGTAAAGAAAGTACACACTTGTATCATCCTGTGAACAAGGAGCAAAGGCTCCAAAACGCGTAAGGTTTGGTGTTTTGAATATACACGCTGGTGCTCAAACAGTGTTGGTATTTTTTGCTGTTTAACGCACAAAGGTGTCACATTTTCAGCGGGTGCGGTATGTTTGATGGATGAAGGTTTGCTACCCTGCCGAGACATGCCGCACGGAAGAGGCCGGAACTTAGCGGCTTGGATTTTGGATATATATATATATATATATATATATATATATATATATATATATATATATATATATACTGGAAGATGCAGGATCACAAGAAAACAACAGCCAGCCAGGGCAAAAATCTGGATCCCAAAGGATATAAAGAGCCACAAGAAAATGTAATATCCAAGAAAGAAGTGACTCAAACAGATGATCTCATTAAAGAACAAAAATATATTTCTACTACAACGTTTCAGCTTCCGCCTTCCTCAGGTAGTACAAGATGGTTTGCTCAGTGGCTGCACAGCTGACACTGGTGGATTTTCAAAAAGCATCATGAGTGAAGATTCCAATTGGAATGTGGAATCAATGCAGTCCTGAGAACTCTTCAGATATGCAGAAATCAAGTGGTATTGTCAGTGATGTTCAGTCCATCTGGATGCAGAGATTTTAAACGGTACATCCAGAAATTTTCTCTGATGTCCAGTAGTTCTTCCTTTAAAACATGCTCCACAGGGAAAATCTTCAAATCTGATAGTAAATGGTCCACAAGGTTAAAATGGTTGGCTACAGGCTGGTCAAGTTTCTTGTTAATTATTGCCGATTTGTGGTTCCTCAATCGTGTACGGAGGTCATTCACAGTTTGACCTACATATTGTTTTTTACAGCTTTGACGTTGGCACTGAATCACATAAATAATGCATCTAGAGCAACATGTAAGATGCTGTCTTATTCCATAGGTCCTTTTTGTAACAGAGCTAGTTACTGATGATGTTTGTAAAAGGTATTCACATGTGATGCACCTTTTGGAATCACAGCAATGAACTCCTGCATTTGTTACAGCTTGCTTAAGTTCAGCTCTCACAATAAGTGATCGTAAATTAGGAGCTCTGCGGTAAGCAATGACTGGCGGTTTTGGAAAAAGCTTTTGCAATTTTTCACAAGTAGATAGTAAGGGAAAAGTTGTTTGTATTATATTTCGGTAGTTGGAAGCTGATGGATGATAGTCAACAACAAAAGGGATTCTGTCACTTTTGCTTCTTCTGTTGTTATTCCAAATAAGTGCTTCCCTGGGTAACTGCAAAGACTTGTCAATTTGTTGCAGAATGATATGCAGAGGATAGCCTCGCTTTTTAAATAATCTAACAAGCTCCTGTAGATGGCCTTTACAAGTGTCTTCATTGCTGCAGATGCGTCTTATTCTGAGTGCTTGGCTGTAGATGATGCTGAGTTTAGTGTGGCATGGGTGACATGAAGTCCAGTTTAGATACAAATGAGCATCTGTAGGCTTGTGGTACAGATCAGTTATAATTTTGTGTTCATGAATGGTGAGTAACACATCCAGAAAAGGGAGATGACTCTTCTGTGTAGTATTGCTGCCAGTGAATTTGATGGTAGGATGGATACTGTTGATAAAAGCTGTAAATTGCTCAAGTGTTCTGCTTCCTGCATTCCATATTATAAATATGTCATCGATGTATCGTAGCCATACCAGTGGTTTGATGTTAGAACTCGCAAGTATGTAGTCCTCCAGTTTTCCCATGAAGATATTTGCATAGGAAGGAGCCATCCGAGTGCCCATTGATGTCCCTTGTATCTGCAAATAGTGTTTACCATTGAAGGTAAAATTGTTGGATTTAAGGATAACTCTTGCAGAGTTGGTAAGCACATTTGTTGATGGTTTTTTCACAGTTCTTTTATTAAGAGCTTCAGATAATGCCATACTACTTGAGAAAAATTGCAAAAGCTTTTTCCAAAACCGCCAGTCATTGCTTACCGCAGAGCTCCCAATTTACGATCACTTATTGTGAGAGCTGAACTTAAGCAAGCTGTAACAAATGCAGGAGTTCATTGCTGTGATTCCAAAAGGTGCATCACATGTGAATACCTTTTACAAACATCATCAGTAACTAGCTCTGTTACAAAAAGGACCTATGGAATAAGACAGCATCTTACATGTCGCTCTAGATGCATTATTTATGTGATTCAGTGCCAACGTCAAAGCTGTAAAAAACAATATGTAGGTCAAACTGTGAATGACCTCCGTACACGATTCAGGAACCACAAATCGGCAATAATTAACAAGAAACTTGACCAGCCTGTAGCCAACCATTTTAACCTTGTGGACCATTTACTATCAGATTTGAAGATTTTCCCTGTGGAGCATGTTTTAAAGGAAGAACTACTGGACATCAGAGAAAATTTCTGGATGTACAGTTTAAAATCTCTGCATCCAGATGGACTGAACATCACTGACAATACCACTTGATTTCTGCATATCTGAAGAGTTCTCAGGACTGCATTGATTCCACATTCCAATTGGAATCTTCACTCATGATGCTTTTTGAAAATCCACCAGTGTCAGCTGTGCAGCCACTGAGCAAACCATCTTGTACTACCTGAGGAAGGCGGAAGCTGAAACGTTGTAGTAGAAATATATTTTTGTTCTTTAATGAGATCATCTGTTTGAGTCACTTCTTTCTTGGATATATATATATATATATATATATATATATATATATATATATATATATATATATATGTTTCCCCATAGAGTAAAGATGCTGCACTCTCCTGCTGGTACTAGGCAATGGTGGAACAAGGGACACAAGACCCCTGCGTTGTTACTAAACTTGAAGACGATTATAGCCTGGATTGGTATTGACTTCAATTTCACCTAGTGTTTACCTGCATTAGAAATAATATTAGGACAGTCTCACAGATGATGGTGGGTATGTGTCCCTGGTAAAGATTTCATTCACGCCGATGCGACCTTGGAAATGGGAAGGGTTTGTGGACGGAGGAGCAATCATGTCTGACAAAGAAACAATTGCGGTCTGCCTACTTAGTGACACTCTCATTTTAAGAAAAATTCTCATTGTGATAAAAGTAACATGTGCAATAAAAGAATGTAAATCAGGCATGAATTGTGCCTTTAAAATAATAATACAACTCACTTTTATTTTCAGTTGAAACACCATGATACTGAAAGTACCAGCATTCCCATCGGGGATTAAAAAAAGAGCAATCAACAGTGCAATTGTTCACAGACTTGACACAGTGAACAAGGCCTTAACGGCTGAAATGCGTGGGTGATAGAATAACAATTTTTAATAAATTGACTTGAATCTAAGCTCCACCAGAGTGCAGCATCATTACTCTTTGATGAATTATGTCTGAGGACTTTGGTCACGTCCTAATGCTGGCACCAGCAGAAAGAGCACGCCGCTTTTAAACGGCTTTGGTTTAACATATATATATATAGAGATATATAGATATAGATATATCCCAGCAGTCTGGCTGTTGCATCAGTCCGAATCCATCAGGGCACTGCTGCAAGCAGCGCTGCCCTGGGGATTATGATCTTGTTCTCCTTCAACCATTTCATGGCAGTATCACCGCCATGAAAAGACTGGCAGAGAACAGAAACAGGGGGCCCTGGGGGGGCTGCACTGCCCATGCACTTGGCATGGGCAGTGTAGGGGCCCCCATGGCCAGCACTTTCACAATGTTGACTGTCTGCTTTCCAGACAGTGAAGAGTGTGAGGGTGCTGCTGCATCCTTCAACATTTCCGCCAGCTCGATTGCGAGCCGGAGACAATGCTGTAGGCTGTTTCCTGCTAGACCAGTGGGTGGAAACTCAGGTTTTCGCCCACTGACCTAGCGGGAAACTCTTAATGGAGAGGAGGTAGCCAGTACGGCAGCAACTTCCCCAACCCGTAATGAGGCCCATAATGTCTGAAATCAAATTGACAGTACATTATAAAGGGAAACACCCGGAACAACGACTCCTAAACCATGAAGTTGTGGAAAACGAAAGGGAAACAACGGTTTCGTTTCCCATGACTTCCTGGTTTTCGTGCCTGAACCATGCATGTGTGAACCACGTACATGTGTGGTTAAGGCACAGAAGAAGGGAGTTGACGCGGTGAAGGAGGAGGTAAGTTGGGCTGGGACTGGGGCTGTTTTTTTGGGGTTGGGGTGGGGTGGGGGGCTTGGGGTGATTAGGGTTTGGGGGAGGGGGGTCAGGGTTTAGGTTTTAGAGGTGGGTTGGGGGGTTGGGGTCCTTTAGAGTTTAGGGGCAGGGATGGGGACTCATGGTATTTTTTGTCTTTGGGGTTGGGGTGGGGGCTTGGGGTGATTAGTGTTTAGGGGGAGGGGGGATCAGGGTTTAGGTTTAAGGGGTGGGTTGGGGGTTGGGGTGATTTAGGTTTTAGGGGAGGGGTTTGGGGTTGTGGTAATTTTGGAGGTGGGGGTTGGGGTGGTTGTGGGGGTGGGGGGTCACGGTAATTTTTAGGGGTGGGGGCTAGGGGGGAAGCATGCTGGAACCATGCATGCTGGTCACTAATGCCTTTACCAGGAATGCCTTTACAACGAAACATTGTTGTAAAGGCATTCGTGGTAAAGGCATTAGTGATACCAACAAGTTCTTTGTTTCGAACTCGTTGTTGAGCCATGGGTGCTTGAAGCACTCGTGGTTTCAACATATAACCCATTATAAATGATCTAACATAAAGATGCCCATATTACTTATACCAAGATAAATAATAACAAGAATCTACACACATTATGGAAACTTGGGATTTATGCACTTGTAATATTTTCACAACAATTATATACACTTAGAAGTAAAATTCAATTACAATGTTTTCAGTATTATGTACTATGTACTGTCACCTCCCCTGATATCTTTCAATACTCCATCAATCACACTGTATTTTTAATCATCAACCATGAATCCATACAGAGTTATTTGGATGCAGGAAGAGCTCCCAGAAGACTAAGAATCTTAATCACACTGACTTATGAGGATCCCAATCCAGAAATGATGAAAGAATGGGCAGCACATAATGCACACAGTTCGGCGGGCATGCTGAAAATATTGATAAAATATGCACAAATTGACAGGGATAAGGATTATGGGCATTGATGAATTAACTTTGAAAATTGAACAATATGAAGATAAGAAACCAGTGGAGTTCTTAAACAAAGCAATGACTGATAGATTGATCAAAGTAGAAGAGGACATTGTACAGAAAAAGGCACGAAAATTCAAAAGAGATAAGATTGTTTATGAAACTGGTCAGATTTACACCTTTGCAAAGAAGTTTGACAATTAGAGGAAACAAAAACTGAGTGGTACCAACATAATGGGATCTAATCAAACAGTGAGTGGAAGAAATATGGACGTAAGTGAAAGTTCAGACACAGACGTGGATGGGTCAACAAGAATTAAAGCACACACTTCCTTACAAGACGGCACATTGTCGTATATCAGTCACATGGAGCTAGGGGTCTCGTTTTTAGCTGATTTGATAAAGATCCAGCCACTACTATTATGGCACAAAGAGTGGACTTCTGAGCATACTGGATTAAATAAGGCTATTTTATCTGACTGTATGACGTCAACATACTCGTCAAGGGTCCCCTGGTTGAGATATATTATGACCTTTTTTGAAAACATGGGCAGTAAAGAATATTATACAAACCCAGACTCACTGGAAAAAATCACCAGGAAGGAACTGAGGGCCTCGACATTCAAGTATCTAGATGAATTGCGATGGGAGGTAGAATCAAAAAAGTCCAGCGTTATGTCTAACCAACTAATTTTGTCTGTGGAGGGCATGCAGCCCTACCTGGTAAATGTGGTAAATCACTGGCATCGCTTTGTTCTTACAAGATTAAGGCTGGACACCTTCCATCACTTGGTGACCTTTCCAACTATGAATGACTGGAGCACTACCTTAAGGCCATGTCCCTGTGACGCAATGGCATCCCAAACCACGATTCATGTGGTTTTATTTAGCAAATTTCACGCTAAACAGAGAAAGCGCCTTTTAGTGCCCCTTTTAAGATCGACTAATTTGCGTCAGTGCCGTAGCGCGTATGTTAGACTTCAGGTTTTATCTTCTACTGAAATGTGTGGAATTTTTGCAGATTATTTATGTTCTGTATTAACTGTAAGAAAGTTCATGGGGATATTGGTGTAATTTTAACCAGTCTATTTAAATACTTGTGATTGGGAAATCCGATTATATGTTTTTTTATCTTTGATACTTATTTTTATTATTTAATTCTATTTATTGTGCTATTTTATATAAATGTGTTTTTTGATACTTTTTTTATGACTTGCTGAAAGTCGAATAAAGTTTGTACTACTACTACTACTACAAGATGATTTTGAATTTTTACAGAGGGACAGGAGGACCAATCATGGGCCATGGCAGGAGAATGGCAGGCCAGGAGGAAGAGGCAGAGGATGAAGAGATGAGGCGGCAAGAGAAAAATAAATCTACAGAGAGGATCAGGAGAAGGTGACCCAGAGCAACAAACAATATTGAAAGAGATTAAAACAGTACTTAATCTATCAGATATAGATTTAAATGATGAGGATGTGGAACATTTGTCACTGGGTCTATACTTTGTGAAGTTAACACGTTTGATTATGTACAGTGCGAACCTCTTCCTGTTTGTGAGGAAATTACTAATGAAAATCCATAAAATTAAGAAAAAACCTGCCCAATGAATTTGAGTCTGATTACAACAATTTACAAATTGAAAACATTTATTTGTTGAAAGAATTGTAGGAATTGGAGGAAGATGCAATGGAATATATAGATGAGGCAAGAGTAATTGAAAGATTAGTAAATGAAGGAGTAAAAGTAGATTAGGAAGGTATATCGTTGTTAAAACCTAGATCCAAAACTGTATCTGATAATTGTGGAGATGTAATGGATGAGTTTGCTGAAATTGTGTTGAATTAAATGAAAAATGGGAGACCAAAGGAAATGAAAAAGAGGGTAATGAGAGATAAGAGTTATAGAAAAACTTGGGAGAAACTGTCTATAAACCAGAAATAGTGATTATATGGATGAGGCCTACAAACAACTGAATGATGAGTATTGTAATAAGTGAGTGAACACGGCATTTGTTGAGAGTGTGAGAAATGAATTTGGAAAGAAATTGGTGGGATGGGGAGAACAAGGTTTAAAAATCGGTGAGGAATACAGTTATTTGAAGGTTGACTACCCTAAATTGTATGTCTTTTATCTTATTCCTAAGATATATAGGAATGCCAGGAAACCACCAGGTGGGCCCATTATTGCAGCACAGCGGAGCCTTTTTGGGTATATTTCCAAATAGAAAGATCAATATTTGAATCCATTGGTGTGCAATTTACTATCATATTTGAAGGCACTACAGAATTTTTGAAGCAAGTGTTTGATGTTGGATGGGAGAAAGATATGATACTCATGGCACTCAATGTCACAGCATTGTATACTAGCATTCCTCATGAAGATGTATTAGGGTCTGCTGAATATGTATTAAGAGCCAGACCAGTAAGATTTTATAAACACATCAAAATGTTGACTAGCATGATGGAATTGTGCTTAAGACACAACATTTTCGTTTTCAATAATGACATTTTTGAACAGCAATGCAGCACAGCAATGGGAACCTGATTCGTCCCCAGCTATGTGAATTTACATATGGGCTGGTGGGAGGAAAAGGTTTTCAACAGCCCCCCATTGGATGTTTGGAATGCCCACATTGTGATTTGGTTGCGGTACATAGATGACATTTTTGTCACGTGGAGAAGTAGCGTAGAGAGTGCATATAAGTTTATGGAATGCATCAGTTAGAATAATCTCATGTTTAAATTTTCCAGTAACATTAATGAACAAGACATTGAATTTTTAGATGTTAATGTCAAAATTGAGAGGGCCAGGTTGGAGACAATGGTACATAGATTGCAGGTAACAGCATATTACATGCAGACAGTTTTCATCCTAAACCACTCAAGGATAGCATTCCTGTTGGGGAACATTTGAGAGCAAGGAGAATCTGCTGTACAGAGAGCAATGCTGAAGTAGTTAAAAAGGATATGACGTAAGGTTGAGAGCGAGAGGCTGTAAGGATACAACCTTGGCCAATGCCAGTAGAAAGGTGGATACCCATTCAAGAGAATATATACTTTTTAATACACAGCATAAAAAATCGGGTGGGCAGCAACAACAGAGATTTATAACCACATATAATAAGGCACATACTCGAATAAGAGCAATACTGCAGAAACACTGGCATTTGTTAAGAAGTGACCCATTATAGGGGGAGAAATAAGGAAACACCTGCAGATTACTTCCCGGAGAGGAAAATCCATGAGAGAAGCGATATCAGACAAAGAGAAAGCAGTAACACTTGGTTCAAACAAGGGAATTGTTTCCTCAAATGTGCGATATGCAAGGTGTGTATAAAAGGTGAAAACATTAAGACAGCAGATGTAGGTGGGCGAATAGCTCATAGGATTAAGGGGCGTTACAACTATAAAAGTGAGCATGTAGTTTATATATTGAAATATAGCTGTCTGAAAATCTATTTAGGAAGTACCAAGCTACAAGTCCATAGGTGCATTTTGCAATGTTTGAGAGCAAACCAAAATAAAGATGACACTCATCCGGTAGCACGCCATACTCATGATGTACATGCTGGGAAAGTTGATGATTTAAAACACAGTGTGATTGATGGAATATCGAAAGATATCAGGGGAGGTGACAGAGAAAGGAAACTGAGGACTCTAGGTACATAATAGCCTTTGATCAAATGGATTGAACAGTAGTAAGGAATTATATATACATTTGAGATGATATTATTTATCTATATTTTGTCTCAGCATTTGATAGTGTGGGAAAAATATTGAAAAAAAATACAGTTTTAAATATTTTTCCGTTACAGAGCTGCCTTGTGGAGCAAAGGAGCTACATATTATATATCTGTGCACAGGGATGAGAAGTGGGGGATCAATACAGTGTTGCCCACTTAGGCTGGATTGAGGATATTTTTACGTAACAAGTCAATATGAAATATATAAATTTACATGATGAAAGGGGAGAACATATGTTATGTTATTTGTTATATTGGACTATCTATTATGATATCACTGTGTGCCCACCCCCACAATGCTTGTACATAGTACTGAAAACATTGGAATTGTATTTTACAAATGCGGTATATAATTGTTGTGAAGGTACAATGAGTGCATCTATCCCAAGTTTCCATAACATGTGTAGGTACTTGTTATTATTCATCTCAGTATAAGTAATTTGAGCATCTTTACATTAGATCGTTTATAATGTATTGCCTATTTGATTTCAAACATTATGGGCCTCATTACGAGTTCATTGGATGGTTTAGACCGTCCGCTGAACTTCTGATGCGGAGGTTTCCATCATATTGACTACATCACCGCTGGGCCTACTGGGACTTTCCCGCTAGGTAGGCGCGCGGACACCTGAGTTTCCTCCAGCTGGCCTGCAGCCTACAGCATTTTCTCTGGCTCGTAATCGAGCCGACAGCAATGCTGTAGGATGCAGGGTGCACCAGCACCCTTGCAATGTTCACTGTCTGCAAAGCAGAAAGTGAACAGTGAGAGGGTGCTGGCCATGGGCCCCTGCACTGCCCCTGCAAAGTGCATGGGAAGTGCAGGGGCCCCTGTGGGGCCCCCTGCACCCATTCTCCACCAGCCTTTTTATGGCAGTGCTACTGCCATGAAATGGTTGGCGGAGCGTGAGGTCGTTATCACCAGGGCAGTGGTGCCCTGGCGGATTAGGACCGCCGCACCCACCAGACCCCCGGGATCCCTGATCTTGGCAGAGCTGGCGGTCCCACCATGACCCAACCTCCATGGTTGCAGCATGGCACTCGCACCACCACACAATGGCGGTCTGATTCCATCCGTGAGTCTGGCTGTCAAGTGACCGCCAGAATCACAATGATGCCCTCTATAGGTATGGATTATTTTGAGCAAGCAGTACAATGTTAAGCTTATAAACTGGAGTTTGAGGGTATTATATATGTGAGGCTGGCCATTGTAAGTGGTTATATATGCTAGAAAATTGGAAATTGTGTAACCATCCACCTTGTTATGAACACTTTGGGTAGATTTACAAGAGAAAACTCAAATGAATTTGCGCAATGTGAACAGCCCATCAATGCATGTATTGCTTATTATTCAAGCCAGCAATCCATCAGCAATGTGATGTCATGTTGTCAAAAAATTTTAAGTTCTTTTTAATAAAGATTTTTTTTCGTGTGGTCACATGTTTGTATAAATAATGGGGAAACATGGCAGTGAACAGGTTGACAAAGGCTTCGCTATGCGGAAACGAGTTCCTTTTTTCCCTTACTTGAAGGAATAAACTTTTCAATTGTACTCGCTCTTGGAGTGCCTGTCTTCCTTCATGCAGGATAGTATATATAGATATATATATATAGATATATATAGATATACACACTTAATACGTATCTGCAAAATACTTACATTTACTAATGAAACACTTACCAAACATATGCCTTTAACATTTATACCTTTACAACAAAATTTGTTGTAAAATCCTGTGTGGTAGAGATCATGAGTGGTAATAGTACCTGCGTTGTAATACCGGCGTTGTAACAGCAGCTGCATTTTGCATCATTACACAATTTTTCAGCCCAACTGTGCAAAATGCTAATATTTATTTCAGTGTTATATTTTAGTGTGAAATGAATCCTTGTATAAATCTTTGGCACAATAACTCATTTCATACTAAAGTAAATAAGTCACAAAAACAATAACACTATGAATAACTCATTTTGTTGTTCCTGTGTATTCATTTAAATTTTTTATCATAAATGCCATAGTTGCAGTAAATATTTTCCAGAAATGTCTCAATAAACTTGTGTTACTTGAACAGAAAGAGCACTTCAAAAGGCAAATTCTTAATTTAGCACTCTGCTTTTAATTGTCTACCTTATCCCATACCATTTCCCATTTCCAAGGCAACGCAGAATGTTTATGGACCATTAAAAAAGTACTGCCCCACCACCCATCTTTCTTTAAGCTCTCCCTATTCTCAAGTGCAAACAATTCCTCTGCTTTCTTCTGCCAGAGACAAGGTGGAAGCACACTGCCTTAGCATAGACCAGTGGTTCCCAACCTTTTGACTTCTGTGGACCCCCACTTTATTATTACTGGAATCCGAGGACCACCAATTGAGTCATTACTGAAAGATGGGGACCTAATCTGTTAATATTATTTAATTTTCTAAGCAGTTGCGTACCCCCTGAGGAGGCTTTGCAGACCCCCAGGGGTCCCCGGACCACAGGTTCGGAACCACTGGCATAGACTCTTCAGCGTTTTAGATGCTCAAAGACATCTCACTACAGGTTGTAAGCACATCCCCTACAGGCATAGATTTGGTGCGTACATTCACACGAAGATTGCTACAGCCAGCTATGGAACAGCAGCTTGGCTGCGTTTTCAGGTAGGAGTGAGATGGAGATAACGAAAGGCGTTGTGCCTGTGATCTGGAAAAATACATGTTCTTGGCTCACTGAACTTTAAAGCACTGTCTGTTGAACTCTGAACCATGTCTCTCACAGATGTCTGCCAACGTAGACAGACTATTATAAAATCAAATTAATAATTGAACTTCCTATGCTGAATTTGCATAAAAATCCAATTAAGACAAACTTTTTCAGAAGAACTAAGGGCCTGATTATGAGTACGGCGGTCTTAACACCGCCGTGCCCACGGTGGCAGTCCGACTGCCACATCCTCTGTGGTCAGACCACTAAAGTTGGATGCTGGGGTTCAGACAGCCACAAGACCACACCCACTGCCAGGATCCTGGTTCCCGACGAATTGTCAGTGGGGAAAACCGTGGTAAAGCACGGCGGTATCGATGTCAGCACCGCCGTGCTAATCACGACTTGCCTTTCCACTACCCTTTTCATGGCGGGGACACTGCCATGAAAAGGCAGGCACAAAAGCAGAGACAGGGACAGAGGGGGGCCTCTGCACCACCCTTGCCCATGTCATGGGCAGTGCAGAGGCCCCCTGTCGGCATAGTCAGAATGCGCACTGTCTGCAATGGCAATAGTGCGCATTCTGACTATGCTGACAGAGCAGCTGATTCAGTAGTATTGGCCTCGGCTCTTCCTTGGAGCCAAAGCCAATGCGGACGCACTGTCTCCGTCGTCTAGCCCAGTAGAAACACCCTAATATGGCAGTGGGGAGCCTGCCTGCTTAACAGTGTCCTGCCCACTGCCATATTGGTAGTCCGACCGCCAAAGTCCTAATCAGGCCCTAACTTTATTTATGATTTGTTCACATTTACTTTTTTTGTGCAACCAGGACTATTACCCTACACCTCACTGACACCCTTGCAAAGGTCAGTAGGTGATTTTTTTTTTTTCTTTTTACATATTATCCTGTCATTTTGCATTTTTTAGGGGCAAAACTCAAATGTGTTCTATGAGGATTACAAACATATTGTTTCTGTGTATTACTATTCTCTATGTTTCTTCCACATTTTCACGGTTTCCACTGAACTTGCTCAAGACATATGTGGTCTCATGGAGTTACTGGCCCCATCAGACAAAAGGGACTTCATGATGAAACCCCTTGTTTTCTTTCAGAGGCAGACTAATCAAAAATAAAACGGTGAGCACATTGTGGCAGTGAAGTATATACAATACAAGTTTAGGCAATAACATTACTTAAGTATGACAAATTGTAATGCTGATTCATAAGAACAATTATTTGATGTTGAATTTCAGTAGATTTCATCAAGTGGATGCATTCTTGTGGGGTTTCTGCCATTTTGTTGCTACTTATTTCATTGTTTTGTCCAAGAGTGCTTTAATGTTCAATTTCTCTGTTTTTTCATTGTTTTTATTTTGCTGGAGAAAACTCCCGATCCCCCATAATAAGTGTCATTAAAATAAGCTCTTTTAGCAAATACACTGGATAAGAATTGTTAAAAAATTGAATCATTGTGCTTCCCCCATAAGTACTCCCTAAGAGAAAAGCATGCAGTCTACCAGAAATACCCATTCGCATTTAACACATAGTTGCTGTGCTTCTCTTACTCAACCCCTTAGCTCTCCCAAGTACGGAGGCTTTTTTTTGGCTATTTGGGGTATTTTGTGCTCAGGCCTCCATAGCTTTTTGTCCACATAATTTAGCCATGGCAAATTTGTGTCCTTTTATTCCAACATCCTGGGATTCTAAAGGTACCCTAGGTTTTTGGATTCCCCTGGAGGGGACAGAGAAAATAGCCAAAATCTAGCTGTATTTTGAGTTTTGTGGATAAAATAGGAAAAAAGTGCCCTGGATAAAAGTGTCTGTTTTTTCCCTTAAAAATGGCATGAAAGAAAGGTTTAGGGGCATATTTATACTCTGTTTGCGCCGAATTTGCGTCGTTTTTTTCGACGCAAATTCGACGCAAAACTAACTCCATATTTATACTTTGGCGTTAGACGCGTCTAGCGCCAAAGTTCATGGAGTTAGCGTCATTTGTTTGCGTGAACACCTTCCTTGCGTTAATGATATGCAAGGTAGGCGTTCCCGTCTTAAAAAATGACTCCGATGCATATGCGTCGTATTTATACTCCCGGGCAAAAATGACGGCCGGGAGTGGGCGGGTCTAAAAAACCCGCATCAGCGCCGGATTTTAGCGTCTGGGTCAGGGCAGGCGTTAAGGGACCTGTGGGCTCAGAATGAGCCCAGAGGTGCCCTCCCCTGCCCCCAGGGACACCCCCTGCCACCCTTGCCCACCCCAGGAGGACACCCAAGGATGGAGGGACCCACCCCAGGGACATTAAGGTAAGTTCAGGTAAGTATTTCTTTTTTAAAAAAATTGTGGCATAGGGGGGCCTGATTTGTGCCCCCCTACATGCCACTATGCCCAATGACCATGCCCAGGGGACAGAAGTCCCCTGGGCATGGCCATTGGGCAAGGGGGCATGACTCCAGTCTTTGCTAAGACAGGAGTCATTTCAATGGGGGTTGGGCGTCGTAAAAAAATGGCGCAAATCGGGTTGAGGCGATTTTTTTGCCTCAGTCTGACTTGCACCATTTGTGGTTGCCCATACGCCATTTTCCCCCTACGCCGGCGCTGCCTGGTGTACCTCGTTTTTTTTAACGCACACCAGACAGCGCCGCCGGCTAACGCCGGCTAACGTCGTTCAATAAATACGGCGCCCGCATGGCGCTTCAGAATGGCGTTAGCCGGCGCTAATTTTTTTGGCGCAAAACTGCGTTGGCGCAGTTTTGCGTCAAAAAGTATAAATATGGCCCTTACTGTGCTAAAGTCATCATATTCCCAGGTTTCAGGAATATGTAGAACTGAATCAAAAAAACTATTTTTTACCACAGTTTGGGCACTGTTTTGTGATTTTAAGCTACTACTGGTTTTTGGTCACAACCAGTATGAAACCCATGAGTGTTCCAGGAAAGCTATATATTTCTGTAAAGTGGTCAAATTGTCAAATTCATCAAGGAATGATAGCTGTAGATCCCTCAAGGTTTTTTCAAAGAAACACATTGTTGAAATAAAGAAATATTGAAAACAATTAGGAAAAAACAGCCACATGTGACAATAGGCTTTATTTAGAACTCAGTGGATGGGTTACTCCTTCAAAACAGTAACAGAAATCTTGTCCGCCGTAAACAAAATCCCATAGGATGGAATGGGATTTACAGCTCAGTGGACGAGTTCGAAATCAAGCCCAGTGTTTTTATCTGTAACTTTTAGTCTAGGTGGCTGATTTACAAAAGTGAAGCTTGTGGGGATATATAGGGTTTGTAGGTTCTCCAAGAACCTGAGGCACCCAGAGACAACAACTGACCTGCACTGTACATTGTTTTTTCATTGTGTACTGAGTATAGACCAATTCATATGGTAAAATATATAGAGTGAAAAATAGGTGACAAGGTAATCTATTTATTTCTGAAATAGGTTCAAAGTATGGAATTTAGGATCAGTGGCTATTTGTACATATCTGAATTGGTGGATAGCATAGGGGCATATAGAGGGTATTTTTTAAAATGTCTCCTTTCATACACACTGGCTTACATTAAGAAGGCACAAATGCAGTGAAATCCAATTGGTAATAACAAATTGACCGATATTCTGTGCTACCACATGTTTTCTGATAAAAATGGTACCACACTTGTACAGTTAGGTCTAATGCCTTAGACAGAAAGCAGCGCAAATTACAAAGAGATACATCACATTTTGACACTCAAAACTGGCCTTTTTTTGCAGTGGATAGCTGTGGATTTTGTGCCCTAGCTTAGCTGTCATCTAGGTAAATCTAGTAAACCTGTACATTTTTTGAATAAATAGACATATAGGGGAATCCATGATAAGGTGACTTGCGTGGATACCATGGAAACACTGCCCCACAACTCTGCCAGTGCCTAGTGCCCGAAACAGGAACGGGTCAAACAAAGGGCAATGGTAGCCCTTGCATGGGTACTCCCAGTGACCTCAGTTTGATCTGTTCTTGTCGCTGGCACTAGGTCCAACCACACAAGTGGCACAGCAATTGTATTGGCACAAGTGGGGCAATGCTGGTTTGTAGGGATTTTGTCGATTCCTGCAGATTCCGGAAATTTCAATCAAAGAAATACAAGGAAAATGCATGATTTCAAGCAAAGTTTGAGGTTTGCAGAGCATTGTTGCTAAGAAAACCTCATGGGATTCACACAAGGCACAGCACCCTAGATTGACTTGGTTGCCTACTTTTCAAAAATATCTATGGTTGGTAGGTTTCCATGGGTGCCAGCCAATCATGGCTCCAAATCCTGCAGCTACCCCTATTGTTGATCTCTCCACATAGCACTTTAGGGCCTCTAGTGTCAAGGACTCTTGGCTCACCCCCACAAGTGGGGTACCATTTTGTTGGGAGACTTGGGGGAATACTGTGTGGTATGAAATGTGTGGCTCCTTGCAGATTTCAGAACATTTCCGCACAGAAATATGAAGAAAATGTATCTTTTCAGTCAATGTTTGAGGTTTGCAGCGCCCTTGGGAGACAGAAAGATTGTTTACCCTTTTATAGGGGTGAAAGCATGTTCATTCTGGTCAGCTCCCACCCCTCTATTTTTATTTTAAAGATAAATCTCTGGTGCCTTGTGGGATATCTTCCCCCCTTCGGGGTCGGGGCTGTTCACTCTTTTATTAGGTGGGGGTGCATGGCCATGCCCATTCTGAGCAGCCCCACGCCTCTATTTTTTTTTTTTTTTAAATCCCTGGTGCCTAGTGGGCTTTATGCCCCCCTGTGGGGCAGATCGTAGGCAATTGGCAGCCACTGTGCACTGAGAGTGTGACTCCTCCGACCTCCTGGTCAGCATCTGTTCGCCCTCCTCTGTGCAGCTCCACCGGTTACTGCTGCTGCTGTCACTTTCGAATTGACAGCCTGACCCTCCTCTGTGAAGCTCCACCTCTTGCTGCTGCTGCCTCTGCCACATTTCAAACTGAGAGCCTGTCTCTCTGTTCAAGGCCCACCTCCACCAGCAGGCTTCCACCTGCGCCTCATCCCTGGTGGCCTAGTGGCCACCTATAAGTAAGTATCTTGCTGTCTCTTTTTACTTCTGCTTATTTTCAGTCATTTTTCTTTTCTTTTCTTTCTTTCTTGTCTCCTTCTCTCTCCTCTAACCTTTTACCCTCCCCTCATTTCCCGTGCTGCTGATGCCCCTGTGGCCATGCCCCCCTCCCTCCCTTCGAAGTGCTTTCCCACCCTCCCGCCTCCCAGCTAACCGGACCCATCTGCCTCCCTCTCCTTCTTTATGGCGGATGCTGCTGGGCCACATGCTGCAGGCACGTCACTGGCACACCAAAGGCACAGCAGAGGCAAGCCTGTCTGAACCCTTCTGTGCCTGGACCGAGCCCAGTGCCATGAATCCTTGTCCTCCCACCTTCCATCGCTACAACGCAGAGGCCCTCCATGTGCTGACCACAGGACAATCCACTGCCTGCCATCTCGCATCACCCAGGGACACCCATGGACTGTTTTCCAGCCTCCACTGCCACCGCACCCTCACACTCACCCTATACCAAGCACTGGACCCTCTTGCCACAGAGCCATCAAACACCAATCCAGAGTGCCTCAACTGCATCCTCCTCAACATTTGGTCCCTCCAGAAACAAACCATAGAACTCTGGGACCTACTGAACTCCACCCGCCTGGACATCGCCTTCCTCACAGAAATTTGAACAAACCCAGCTTTTGCACCAGACATCGCCATCACTATCCATGGCGACTACAAACTGCTCCACAAAGATCAGCCTTGCCATCGTACACAAATCCTCCTCCCACTTGATAACCAATACAGAAGAAGACTCCCCCCTTATGGTGCACCTCTATTTCCAGGCACAAGCCACACCCAAGACAACCTTCTGTGACCACCGTCCAGCATTCAATGAATCCATAGTTGATATAATTTCACCTCACACTCTTGCCTCCTCGAACCACTTCCTCCTCCTTGACCTCAACTACCACATTGCCCACGGTAACGACACCAACACCACTTCCCTGCTTGAGAACCTTGCCTCAATAGGACTAAAGCAAACTGGTCACCTCGCCAACACACCTCTCTGGACACCCTCTCAACATTATTTTTTACACGAGCAACAACATCACCTTCGACAACACCTCCACACTTCACTGGAGTGACCACCACTGCATCCATTTTACCATTACCTCACCGACCATCCACCTCCACACACTCCGTGCCCTCAGCAGAAAATGGAGTCGGATCACCAAGGAACAGCTCTCCAACACCCTAAAAAAAGTCTCTCCTGCTCCTTACCGCAGACCTAACATCTCAGCATGGAATTTCCACCAATGGATCTCCGAATGCGCCAACACCCTAGCCTCTGTAAGACCTCAACTAAACACCACCTCAAGAAGACCAGCTGGTTCTCCTCCACACTCCAGGACTCCAGGTGCACCAGCAAATGGCTAGAGAAAAGATGGTGGAACAGCAAGTCCCCGGAAGACTTCAAGGCTTCCAAAGCTGTCACTAAATCCCACCACCACCTCACCAGAGTCACCAGGAAAGCCCCCTTGCAGTACTGTATCAACGACACCACTCACAACACCAAAGAGCTCTTCGCCGTGGTCAAAGTGTTTGGCAAACCCCAATCAAAAATGGCACGCATCCCTCTATCTCAAGACCTCTGCGGCATCGGAAATCAAAGACATATATGACAGCATTGGATCCCAAGACCCTCCGAGCCCTCCAACAGCCCCCCCAGATCCATTCCATCAAACCACCACAGACCCGCCACCGCTGGACCACCATCACCACAGAAGAGACCCACACCATCATTAGTGGCCTCCACTCCAGAGCCCCTACGGACCCCTATCCTCACCACATTTTCAAGAAGGCCAACACATCCATCGCACCTGAGCTCCGACACACCCTCAACTGTTCCATAGAGACAGCCACCTTCCCAGAGGACTGCAAGCACACCAAGATCTTCCAATCTAGAAGAAACCCATGGCGGACCCCCTGGACCTCAAGAGTTACCACCACATCTCTCTGTTGCCTTTCCCAGCCAAGGTCATCAAAAAGGCCATCAACGCTCAGATCCGTAAGCACATCAATGACAACAACATCCTGGGCACCTCCCAATCAGGGTTCAGGAGCAATCACAGCACGGAGACCACCCTCCTCGCCTCCACAAATGACATCCACTCACTCCTCAACAACCACTGCCGTACAGCAGCCCTCATCCTACTGGACCTATCAGCCGCCTTCGACACGGTCTCACATGCACCCTCTGCTCCTGGCTCCACGCTGCCTGCATCCGCGAAAGGCCCGACCATGGATACGCTTCTTCTTGTCTGGCAGATTACAGAGAGTCAGACTCCCATCTTACCTGTCAGAACCTATGGAGATCAGCCGCAGAGTTCCTCACAGCTCCTCCCTGAGCCCCACAGTCCTCTTCAACATCTACATGACCCCGCTCACATCCATCGTCAGGGACCACAGACCGAACATCATCCCGTACGCCGACGATACCCAGCTGATCATCTCAAAGGCCGAAAACCCTTCTACTGCCAAGAAAAATTTCCACAACGGGGAGGAAGTCGTCGCCGACTGGATGAAGGACAGCTGCCTCAAGCTCAACTCTAACAAGACCAAGATCCTCATCCTGGAACCATCCACATCAGCCTGGGATGACTCCTGGTTGCCATGGACCCTCGGCACACCACATCCACAACAACAAACCACGCCACAACCTTGGCTTCATCCGTGACTCATCGCTCACCATGATCCGCCAAGTCAACTCAGTCACATCCTTCTGCTTTCACACACTCCACCTTGTGTGGAAGATCTACAAATCGATCCCAAAGGACTACTGCAAAACCTTAGCCCATGCCCTGGTTACCAGCAGACTCAACTATGACAATGCCCTGTACACCCGTACCACCCAGAAGAACCTGAAGAAATTACATCACATCCACAATGCCTCCGCCAGACTCATCCTGGACACTCCCCGCTGCGGACATATCTCCAACCACCTAAGAGACCTCCACTGGCTTTTTATTGACAAAAGAATTAACTTCAAGCTCCTCGTCCATACTTACAAAGCCCTCTATGACCTAGGACTGCCTACCTCAGCTACTGAATCACCTTCTACTCCCCCACCAGACCTCTCTACTCCGCTCAACAAGCACTCGCCACCATACCCTGTATACAGAAGAACTGGGCTGGTGAAAGATCCTTTGCTTACCTCACGGCAAAGAGCTGGAACACCCTGCCCCTGCACCTCATGCAGTCCCTCAATTCTGAAAGGACCTTTAAACTTGTCTTTTAAACTTAAGCTTAGAGGACAAGCCCCCTTACTGCTTTGAGACCCTCACAGGTGAGTAGTTGTGCTTTATGAACTCAGATTTGATTTCAGGGGGGAAGAAAAACTATTTACCTTTTTATTAAGTGTGGGCGTATGACACATTGCAGCAAGACAACATGCTGTGCTGCATCAAATAGAGAGGGCAGAAATGTACTATATGGTTGATTTCTGTCCTAACCTTGTACTCACACAGTATGTGCTGCCTAGCACCAATGCAGACACCCTTGTTCCATGGTGCAAGGGTGCCTACCTTGCAAGTAGGACTGTTTCTGTTCAGGATAGCACACCTTCCTGCACAAACCAATCCTTAAAGTCATTTTCCTCTTTCTAAGTGCGCTGCAGAAACAACAATATTTCCGTGTTGCGCATCTATTGGGAAGGCATACAATTTTGATTCATTCACAGGTTTACTTATCTTCGTAAATCAGGGAATGTGCCAAAGTGCATGGGTGGATGCTTGGGAAACCCCCATATCCATCCATGTAATACCTTCCCAGGGCAGGGTACAAGCCACACAGGGCCATGCAAGATGGCTTTGCGTCACTTGGTAAATCTGACTTAAGAATTGTGTTGCATTTGTATCATTCAAAATAATGCTTTGGTACTTCTATGTGTGCTGCATTTTGTAGCACACATAGAAGTGCCAAATCATTATAGATTGTTTATGTGCAGAAAGGGACACCTTCCTGCAGATAAACAATCTATCCCCTCACAGCAGACACCCTTGCACTATGGTGCAAAGATGCCTGCGTTGGTGCTGTGCAGCTTAATTTAGCACCAGCTCAGGGGGAAACATAGGGGTGTGATGTTATTCCTCTAAATACAGCGCACCTCTACATTCCTAAAGTGGCGCAGTGCAGCGCTTCTATTTTTGGAGCAGCACAGCGCTGCACCTTTTACATATAAATCTGGCCCTAAGTCATTTCAATCCTTTAACAAGGTAATTGAAATTATGCAACTATGGCCTGAATTGAAGAAGTGCCTAGCGCCATGTGTCGCTAATGTGGCAATATTATGGCAAAAAAACTTGGTGCCATATTTACAAAGTAGCGCAATGCATACATTGTGCCATTTTGTAAGCCCTTACGCCACATTATGCCTGCCGCAGCCATAATGTATGCAAAGGGGCATTCCCCTGTTTGGGGCCCGCAAAAATGGTGAAATGAAATCTAAAAGATTTCTTTCTGCCACTTCTAGTGGCATTTTAAATGCATCAAAAGGAGCCACACCATTGTTTTCAATGGGCCTCAAGGTGCTTTGCAGGATTAGCTTCAGAGTTTTTGGTGCTAAATCTGCAAAGTGCCAAACTAGTCTAAAAGATTTTGATGCTAGAGCCCTAACTACCGCCATGATTTGCTGTACGCTAATTATGGCACACACATGGTGGTGTTATGGGGGCGCCAAGGGGTGTATGAAAGGTGGTGCAAGAAAAGTGGTGCTGCATTGGATGCAGCACCACTTTTCTTAAATTCTGACCTATGTGTCTGCTGCATTTTCAACGCTACAATGAGTTGCTGTATATTTCACTGTATGAGGCATTATTTACAGATTAAAAAAATCATTTCCAACTCAAATGGATCAAAAGTTATAAAAAGTTACCAAAAGAAGCACGTGTTCATGACAAATGTGGCATACACATTTCAGAATGTACCTGATCGTCTTTAAATGTTTAGGTCTGGCTTTACACCACAGGTTTCTGCAGGTATTTATTTTTACAGCTTACATCCTCTGATTGCTTGCCACCTCAGAAAGCCTTCTCCTCTACTTCTAAAGCCCTGCTTGAAAAATTAACTTTGACATACAGTTGGGGCCAGGCGGAATTTCAATTACCACGGCGTAATCAGAGTAATTTCAGTAATTCAGCGTTAATCGTTGACGCATAATTACCAGTAATAAAATGTTTACTCCTTCTTGAGTAATTAGGAGTAATTTGAGGGTAAAATGCACATTTAGCACTTATGAGTGGCAGCTCACACTCACTATTCATGTTCTGCTACTTTTAGCACTATTTCTAAGTACAAAATTAATCCTCACATCCAGTTTGGACGTGAGAGTGCATTAAAATATTGTGCTAAATACCAGGAGTAAGTTAGGGGAAAATCCTGGTACAGGAGCACATTTAGGGAACACGAGAAATTGTTCTTTTGCATTTAGAACTATAAAAAATCCCTTTTATGCCCATTTTGGATGCACTGGGACATTTTTACGTTGAGAATAGAGCTAAAATCATAATTGAATGATTACACTTCTAATTCCGTGTGATCGTAGTACCCTAAATTACGCAAGTTACACCCACTCCTCCTTACATCTGACTTTGCTCCTCTCCTTTATTCAGAGTGATCCTCCTCTTACCTTCCTGCTTGCCATCTCTTTCTGAGTATAGACTCCCCTCTGCCTCATGCCAGCCTGTCGTAATCTCTCTTTTTATAATTCTGCAAACGGCTCACACCTCATTTCACACATCACAATCTCCCCTATATTAAACCCTATCCCTGCAAACAAGCAACATGTAATCTCTGGCAACCTAAGTATTTATCTCAACAGACATGTGCCTGAAACCACATTAGCCCTGGTAATGATCACATCTAAATTGTATTCATTTTATTCTGTCGCAAAAAAACTGAAGTAAATGCATGGATTTTTTTTTCCTTGAAATCGGATGCCTATCTGCAATAAACAACAACAACCACTGGATTACGGAATAACCTTGGGCTTTGGAGTAGCATTTTAGTCCCCGTAAAATGCATGGTTCACCGACTCATCAAGTGTAGTAGGTGCTATATAAATGCAATAAATACAATGCTGTTTTTCCTTTTCAAATCTTTATCTGCTGCATGCATTCCATACAGAAAGCAATATTTTTTTATGACTTTCCTCCCAGTGTTAGCAAAGCCAGTACTGTAGGCTTTATTGTATTTGTGTATGCAAAGCATGTAAATAACATTTAAGAATGCCTGTGTTTACAAATGTTGGTCCATTAAAGCCAGATCTATTAACTTTGAAATGTTTGTTGATTGCTGGATCCAGGTCTTAACCAGATGCTAATAAGCTGAAAAATGTTGCCAAGACTGTACTGATGTCCCTGGCTGATGGAATGAGGAAGGACAGCATAATTGAAAAACCTTAATATTTAAATGCACTTCAAGCAGGGTAGGTATTTGGTGCTTGTTTGTCATGAAAATGTTTTGTTTCGTCATTCATGCAAATTCTTGTGACACCAGGGGCACTGTTTTCAGCAGACGTTATTTAACGAGGGCACTCGGAGTACCGAAAAATTGAACACTTTTTACTTGGCTTTTTAAGCTTTGAGATCTTAACTTCTGTGATACCCCCTTAGATGCTTCTCTGCTCCTCTGCACCTTGGAGTAGTTGTGTTTCAGTATATCATTGTTAGAAATATCTTATAATTATTGTCCCCTAAATATCGTTTTCAAAGTATCATCCACAGTGTAGATTTTCTATTATTAACTCTAATGTGGCAATGTGAAGGCAAATAATATTTATGACACCATATTTATATCATACAAAACACTGACAATGCTGTTCAGATATAATACCTCTGGAACCACTGATAGCTGTTTGCTATAGTGTTGTCTAGAAAAATACTGACATGGTGGTTTATCAGAGTATCGATTAGAAACATATAGAGCCAAAATATTGAGATCTAAATAACAAGGACCAAACTATCGAAAAAGTAAAATGTTATTGCCTGACTCAACATAAGTTGAAACTGTTCTCAGTACCCTCGCCCAATCGCCTCACCCGTTCCCTATGCAGATGTCACATCAATCACTCTCTAACCATATCCAACATCATCAATGTAGGTGCATTTTCTCACTCGCTCTCCTTAACTCCTATCTCACCATTGCATAGACCCCGACTTCCCCTTACCCTAAGCATTCTCTTACTGGGATCTGGCTGAGTAACTGGAATATTTATGCCCTAGATGAGATAGAGGATGTGACTTGACCCCCAACTAAGGTGGCTGCTTAGTGCAGAGCTCTATACCGCTAAAGATATATGTGTGAAATATGCCATTTTGATTACGCATACAGGATCTGGGTGGCAATCAGGCACTTTGAGCGGTCTCTGTTGGTGACGGTGGTGACCCATGAGGGCTACAAGCCAGTGTAAACTCTTCAGGAACAGCAGTTGACAGAACACGGACTCAGAAGGCAAGATAAAATACGGACTTCTGGTGTGCTTGAGCCTACTTCTGAACTTGCTGTGACAGGTACACTGGCTTCATGGATGGTGTAACCGGACAGAGAAATGTTGAGACCGCTAGTCTGAGGTAGACCAGGGCAGATAGATGCCAAGCGTCCTACTTCAGAGGTACTGTGCTGTTGGAATCCAGCAGCCATCTTAACATTCCTCACTAAAGCACTCTGCCACCTGCCAGAAAGGTATCTGGGGCAGTTAGGGAAGGTTTGGTGTATACCCTTGCAGCATGTGGTCCAAGATATAGTAACCAGCGATGCCTGGTAGGAGCTGATGGGTGTCTTGTTCGATGGGTGTCTCCTTCTGAAAATTCAGCAAAAACAATGCCTCATGTCTGGGTACCCCTACATAAACTAGTGATAATGGCTGCAGCCTGCTGCTATGGGGTACACCATAGCTGCAGCAATAATGACTGAGCCTACACTTTAGCCTTTAACTGGTACAAAAATAATTTGGCCTTTGCCACTTTGGTTTGCACTAAAGTCACTCAATGGCAGTCCCCATTTCCCTGGGCTTTGGAAGGTTGCCTGAGTGGTTTGGAGTCAAGACCTATAGGCTGAAAATACCACCCCATATGGTCTAGTTTTCTTTTTGAGCGAGAATGAAAAGCGACAGGTCAAACTCATCTCTGATCCTAAATGGCACACTCAAAACACACTTAGGGCCAGATGTAGGTAGGTAGAAAACTGCGACTTGCAATTTGCGAGTCATAGTGACTCGCAAATTGCAACTCGCAAAACAAAATGCAGAAAGGTGTCTCAGACACCTTTTGCGACTCGCTATGGGGTCGCAAAGACCCACCTCATGAATATTAATGAGGTGGGTCGCAGTTTGCGATCCCATAGCGAGTCCATGCACTCACAGGGATGGTGGCCTGCTGGAGACAGCAGACCACCATGTCTGTGACTGCTTTTTTAATAAAGCAGTTTTATTTTTTATTTTTGCAGCCCGTTTTCCTGCCTCACAGGCACCTCATCCATCCACCTAGGGAGCCGCTTGTTCTAGTACCAGTCAATGTCTGTTTATTGAATTACTGTGACCCAGAAGCACAGGCATCCCCAAATGTCCTTATGTCGTGCTTTTCTTTGTTTCTTTTCTCTGCTCTCCCCTACCCTCTATTCCTTCCTCCTTTCCTCTATTTTGCTTCTCCTAATCATCGTTTCTATTTACATTGTATCCTTCTCCCTTTAATCTCCCAGTTCTGTTTGCCCTCTTCCCCCTTAATGCTTTGTCATCTGCATCTTGCCTTCACTTCTTTCTCTCTCCCTATCTTCCACCCTTTTTTTCTTGTTTGAATTCCTCCTGGTGCCTTTTTTCTCTTTTCTATCTCCTCCTTTTCCCATCCTCTATCCTCTTGCCCATGATAAGACCCATGTATACAGTTTCTAAATGATGAGTTTGACAGTTTCTGCCTAGAGCCTATCTCTCTGTTCTCAATTTCTCGATGAAGGGTCAAAACTGTCACATCAGCATCTTTCATGCTCTAACATTGTTTGTTTCATGGTTCATTGTTGCACTGACTACAAGGCCCAACACTATGCCACACTGAAATCTCTGCTATTTAGGCCACTTGAAACATGATAAGTAATTGCTGAAGATACTATTTTACTTGAACACAGGTGATGCCCCGCTAGGAACCTCTATGTGTATCACTGTTGCCTAAACCTGGGCTGTTTACTAGCGGTTTCTTTCAGGTTTGCTGGGTTCACTGAATAGTCTGAGTATCAATGTGGGTGGTCGGCAGGAAAAGGGGATATTAAGCGCTAAGCTATTGTGAAAAGTGGAAGGAGATTTAGATACATTGATATGGCTGAGCCTTTGATCTAGCAGCAACACTAACGGTTTTTCTATTTATCGTAATCGTGATGGACACATACCAGTAAAACCCTTTAGATTGCTTTCTTGGAATATCAGAGGTCTCAGCAATCCTAGAAAGGCATGACAGATATTGGTATATTTGGCAGACATAGCTTTACCATTGGCCTTATTCAGGAGATACACATAGATTTAACAGACATATAAAATTAGCTGCTATGTGAAACCGAACTACTATTTTGCTTCTTTCAGTTAATGTTCCAGGGAGGTGGCAATCTTTATAAGAACAACTTTGAATGTTATATGTAGTAAGGTATATATAAACACAGAGAAAGACAGTTGGCTTCGACAAATCCATACTAAAAAAATAAAAAAATAAAAAAATCTTTATTTCGTCCAAGTAAATTGCCCATAAAAGCTTATACGGACCATAAACATTTAAAGTACAAAGTTTAAGGTCGCATTGGTCAGCTAAAAGCATATTCCATGGCAGCATGTAAAAGCATGGAATTGTTAAAACAACGGTTAAAACATAAAAAAATTACGAAGTGTGACAGCAAACTTTAAAAATAGGTCCATTCTAAAACAGATGTTCTGGGTAGGCAGTGAGTGGCGATTCTACATTTTTATCTTAGCTTTCCGTAGAGCAGGACTAAGTAAACCCATTGACAATTTTGTATAAAACCTGCTGAAAAACAGAAAGTGCAATAGGGCTTGGTCAGATGTTTCCTCACAGTGACAGGGACTAATAGAGGCATCATACTCTCCGTGGGTAAAACGCAGTTCCCAACTCAGACAACCCAGGCGGAGCCTCGTAAGCAGTGATCATTCCCAGTGGCTATTAACACACTTTAGGTAGGGTTCAAGACCAGGGCACATTTTAATCAGCACATAATGTCTATAAGAATCTGAAGAGGCTAAGGCCAGGCCCCTGGCCCTAGACTGTTCCAGCAAGGAACTTTCCTTAATCCAACTCTTACCCTCTTTCCTGATGGTTAAAGTGTCAGTAAACAGCTGGGCCTTCGAAAGCTAGACAGGTTTTTGATTTACTCCAAGCAGTCTTTAATTACCGCTCCACAAAAGGACACCTGGTCATTGGACCAAATTGAACACTAGAGTAATAATGGAGCTAATTTAATATAATCTTCAACAAAATCTAAACCAAGATCCTCATGCACCTTATCGTTGCTACTGATGGGAGGAACCCCCTAAAAGCTTTAAAAGCATATGTCGCACCCTGTTTTCTTCTAACAGCAGATTACTCAATTTGAACAGCCCCATACCCCAGCACAATATGTTAAAAAGAGACATCTATATTTATAACTCTAAAAGAAAGGGCGAATGTGCTTGTTCTGTCTGCTTGCAGAAACTTTACAAATTGACCCAGTGGCACACGTAAAGTTGAAACATCTGTTAGCCAGGCACGCTGACATGCTCAACTTGATGTGGATAGTACGGATCATCAAATTATTTGGCCCACAACCCATTATAAACTTCTTGGACCGATTGGTTTCCAGGTTGAGGTCCTCCATGAAGACAACAAAGCTGTCAATGAGGATTTTCAGCCCATTAGAAGTTCTAGCCAGTAGGATGGTGTCACCTGCATATATTAATGCTAGCACCACCCTGCTCATAATTTTAGGGATGTTGGTGCCTAAGCATACTAGATCTGTCTCTAGTTTGTTGATATACAGCAGAAAGAGGATTGGTGTCAGAACCCACACCTGTCAGACCCCTCTCTTTAGGTCAGGGCTCAGTGCATTTGCCATTTTTCCAATACCTCGCCCTAACCTGGAGATTTGAGTGCAGCCCCCTCAGAAACTGCACAAGTCCCTTATCCACACCCATTTGGGTCAAAAGGCCCCACAGCTTGGATATGTTAGCACTAAAGCGCTAGACAGGTCCATGAAAGTGAGATGAATATCACTATGCTTTAGCAATTTGTATTTTCAAAGTATGAGGTGGAGGTTGAGAGATTGTTCAATGGTCCCCAAGTGAGGGCAGAATCCAAATTGAACCTCAGACAGGACTTTGTTGCTGAGTCAGTGGTCCTGGCAGGAGCCAGAACTACTTCTCCCAGCACCACTTGAGCCTGGAGGTGCTTCCTGCTTTGGCTGCCCATCCACAGCACCTATTCAACATCCACAGCGTGGGACGCTCCCAGACACTTACCTGGACGAAGACCAGGCCAGTCTGCGCCCGTCCATGGCTGGACGATGCTAGGCTGGGCCCACTCTCTTTCCCCTGGTAAGTTTGGTCTCTGTGGCAGACGATCCTGCTTTCCAACTAGAGGAGGTAAGCCCTACCCGGGAATGCCATGGGAAAATGTAAGGTGGGCAGGGCTCCTGCAGGGTTGACTGTATCCTTGTGTTAATCTACTTTTATTGATAACATGTTGGAAAAAAGGGCCATGGGTATTATCTCGAAGGAGATTACACCAACTAAGTGGAGGATGTCAATGGAGCATTGCTTTAATAGAGAACCCTGTTCTGAAAATATGACTCACAAAGGGGTCCCGATAAGCTCTAGTAGCACTTGTTCTTCGGCCTGTTCACAGGCCCAGTTCGCTGTTTTAGATTAGCAGTGGCATTGATGGGGCTCTCACTCTAGTAAGTCCGTCTGGTCATCCTTTAGATCGGAACCAGTAGGGAAGAAAAAGAAGCCTTCAGTGAGGGCCCCCATGGGGGGCAGCAAACATTGTGCACAGCACCAGGACCAGCCCTCCTCTTGGTGTTTTAAGCAGTATAATACCCAGGCGACACGGACTGAGATTATTGATCCCCAGTTAAGAATACGTCCAATCTCAAATACCTGTGTGGAAAGTTTAGTGACATCCCGGAGGAGAAGCTGACCCAAATCAAAGGACAATTGAGGTGTGTCAACAGCAGTATAAGTGCAACATTCACCAAATTTTCCTTCTTTGAGATCAGAGTGAACGTGTCATTAGTGGCAAAGGCCCATGACAATTGTGGTAGGGTTTATCCAAATGGTCTATCAGTTGCCAAGAAGCCTATTGATGATATAACGGCTGCATCTAACAATACCCCCAGAGCTATTCCCACACAACCAGCTGGATCACAGACAGGTTTTAGTGGGAAGAGGGAGACCATGCATCTCAAGGGGGAGTGGGACAAGCTCTAATGAGCAAGTTAACCCCGGAACTAATCCTAAATTGAGTAGAGACTGTTTAGACTTGCCACCTGCCTCGTACCCCTATGTCTTAGTGCTGTCTGGGGTCCCCTCTTAAGGACTCACAAACGGAAACATGGCTGGCATTGTGTAAGAAGTGTGGAGATTGGCTTACGAAACATAAGCATTTTAATTTAAACAACACAAATGAGATATTAATGGTGTATAGAGTTGGGTGAGGGGGTCACTTCAAAAAGGATATAGCGAAGAATTGCATTGTTGTGAATTTTAGAAGGCCCTCTTGCGTAAATTATATGTTGAAATCATCAAAAGTTTGGAGCCACAAAGATACGAAGATCTGTGCTCTCCCTTTAGGGAACTTTCATAAACCAGAAATGCTGTTAGACCAAAGGGGTAGTAGCAATAGTCATGTGCCTCGCCTGCAATTTGTATCTTACAATAGGTTTTCTGTTGTTAGTAACATTGAAGAGCTGGAGTTACTGGCGGCCTGTGCTGCTGTTAGTACAGTAGTTACATCAGATCCAGTAGCATGTTTACCACATTCTGATGTTTCTTTAGATCCTTGGCCGCACCTGGTCACCAGTGATACAATTTAGGGGTACTGAGCTGGAATGTAGGAGGCCTCCAGTCCAAGATCACAGTACCAGAATGGGTGGCCTTTATAAGACATACAATGTACTCATGTTTCAGGAAACATGGGCAGCGCAAGTTCTGTTAATTGATGGGTTTGAGTGTTATAGCAGTCCGGCAACCCTCTCCCAATCAGAACGTATTGAGGTGGCTTCCAAGGGTAAGGCTTACACACAGGTAATCAAAAGAAGAAAGACTATAGTGCTTCAATCCCAATGGGACTCTCTGGCCTTAGTAGCTACCAAAAAGAACAGCAAGCTGTTTTGGGAGGCCGTGAAGGATATGAAGCTTCCACGTCAAGCAGTGCCCCCGATCAGCTGCCATGTTTCTAGTAAGACTTGGGAGACTCACTTTACTAAAATCTTTGCCACACTCCATGCATCAAGTTACTTCATAGTAAGACCTAATTCGAAGGGACTCGAGTTATCCTTGGATGTGGTGCGAGAGGCAATTGCGCAGAGTGCAGGAGGTAAGATCCCGGATGGTATCCAAGTTGATCTGATAAAATCCTTCCCTGAGTTTTGGCCACCTTTATTGATTAACGTTTTTAATTGTTTAACCCATAGTTGTCTGCTGAGTTCATGGACAACCTCCATAATTGTCCCATTTTTTTAAAAATGGGACTGTGTACAGCTGGGTTGCTATAGGCCCATCTCCCTAATTGACAGAAAGGTTAAGATCTTGGGTAGAGCCCCGTTCAGCAGGATAAAGGAGTGGGATATAGAGAAGTCCATCCTGCATCCCTGCCAGTATAGCTTTAGGAGTCATTTTGGGAACGCAAAGAAATGTTTAAATTTATCTTTGGTGATTGGGAAGTATACAGTTGCTAAATGTTCCACCTTGTATTTGGCTTTCATGGATTTTACTTCAGCGTTTGATTGTGTCATTCACTCAAAGTTGTGGTCACATCTTTTAATCTGTGGGATGGATGAAGCTCTGGTCCATTTTTAGTTCGAACACGCAAGCACTTTGACCTGTTGTACGTATTGTGGGATTTTAACCACGCCCACCTAACGCCCATCACTTTCACTTGTTTAGCTTATCTGAAAATGGATATGAAGGCCAGGATCAGATTTAAAACGAATGGTAAGATTACAAAAGAAGTAGGGGCATATTTAAGAGACCCTAAAGCCTCCTTGCACCACATTAGTTTCATTTTTTTTTTTTACGCTAATGTGGCCCAACAAGGCCAAAATACCCGGCTTTCTTTGTTTCATTTTTTCCTGGATTTTTAATGCCTGCTCTAAGAAGGCATTAAAGGAGGCTCCCATTAGTTTCAATTGGCCTCTGGGTGCTTTGAAGGATTAGCATCAACATTTTTGACGCTAGTGCTGCAAAGCTGTGAAACTAGTGTCAAAAATTCTGACGCTAGTTCCCTAACTACCACCATAGTGCACGATATACTAAATACAGTGCACACATGGTGGTATTATGTGGGCACTCAGGGGCTCAAGAAAAGTGGCGCTGCACTAGGTGCAGCACCACTTTTCATAAATCTGTCCAATAGAGGTCAACCGAGATGGGAGGCAAGGATGTGTTTTAGCTCGCTTTTATTTATTTTATATATAAGTAACATTTACCCTTTTTTATCTAACCTCTGACGTCCCAAACATTAATGATTACCTGTTGCCCTCGCTGTTATATGCAGATGATGCTGTTTTGATGGCACAGAACCCTAGAGCGCTGCACTTTTTCGTTCGTGGGTTGGAAGAGTAATGAAGCAAGTTTTGCAAGAGACATTGTTAAGGATTGCATTAATTGTGATAAAGATATGGAGATTCCTTGGTTAGGCTACGTGGCACTAAGCCTGCGTAAGGTCAGTTTTTATCAAGTTTTTGTGGATCCTGATGGTAATGTTAATATCAATAATAACAGTCGTGTTCAGCCTTACTCAACTTGGTGCAATCCAAAAGGCTGACCATAGAGAGGAAAAAGCCTAGTGTGGCTAGTTACATGGACTCCCTAATCGTCAACCAGCCAGCAGACTATTTGAAAAGACCAATGGGCCGATGGGAGTGGAGCCTGTTGTTTCATTTTACGGCAGGAACAGTAAGATACCTGTTATGTTTTCCCTTGAGTTTTATTGCCGGTCTTGACTGTACACATTGCCCCTGTGATTGGACTTTGGGAAACCAAAATATATTTTACATTAAAAAAATACATATTCTATGTATTCTAGGCTCTTTTTGATTCTCCTTGTCAAGAGACGTCATATTAATAACTTCAGGATTGTTCTTCAGGTCTTCTTCCAACAGGATGATGATGAGGTAATCACCCACGCTGGTGCATTCTTGACCACAGCAGTAAGTGTTCGACACTCAATAAATACTGATTAAATTTGATGTAATCATTTTATTGTATAGCAACTAGATTGTTTCTGCATGTTATTTTAGATCGTGTTTTAGGATTATATTATTTTTTATCCTGATGGTATTTATTGTGATCTTTTGCACTTTTAAGGATACAATCAGTATTCAAATAAAGTTATTTGATGATTGATGAGGATAACTGGGACTATAGTAGTGATTTCCCATTACTCAGGAAACCCGTCCTGGCCAGATTGGTAAGCAACAGGGTCCAAAAATTTGTATTGGCCTTGAAAAGGCCCATTGGAATGCCATCTCGGCTGGGGGCTTTGTTGGCTGGGCTGTGCTGTATAGCTACGGTGATCTCTTCCAGGAGAAGAAAATTCCAATAGGGAAGTTTGATTGGTCAGGAAACCCCTTATCATGGGCATTACCCTTCAGGGCATAAAAGTGCAGGATTTGGGCCACCCGGTCCTCCGAAGCAATGTTCCAATCCAGACCCTGCTTAGGCGCATTAACCAAGAGTATTATCTACTAGATTCCAGAAAGTCCAATAATCCTTTGAGGTACAGGCTTTCACCAGCTTATCCCAATGCATGTTTCTTATCTCGGCTTTCCTAATCTTCAGGGCCCATGAGTAATCATTCCTACGTTGAGCTATTTCCTCCCTGTTCTTAGATTTCTCTAAGGCATCTTGTTGTTTCCTACATAACAAAGCTAAAGGGTGCAAGGAAAGTGGCGCTGCACTGGGTGCACTGCCACTTTTCTTAAATCAGCCCCTAAATCAGTATCACAATGCCTCCGTACAAGTCTGCTCATGTTAGCCTATAATTTAATAAGGGAATTACACATCAGTGATCCCTTTATGGTCAACACAGGATAATTGATACAAATATAAAGAGTATTATGGTCACTGAAAGTGTTGACAATATCGCCACACTCCATCACTCGAGTAGCCATGCCTCTGGAAACAAAGGCATAGTCAATAGTGGAGCTCTGTCCTCTCCCAGTGAATGTGACAAAGTTAGATTCACAGTGGTTAAGGACATCAAAAGCATTGCACAAATTATGCCTAGCTAAAATAGGGGACAGAAGAGTGCCTTTAGCAACACAATTCCTACTAAAAGATTAGAGGGAAAATTCAAGGGCTGAGACTCAATGAGTGTGGTTGTTGTGTTCCTCAGCTTAGCATTAAAATCACCTGATACCAACAGGCCAAGGGCCCCCCACCGCCCCGTGCAAAGAGGGCTGAAGTTCAGAGAATCAATGCTAGCAGACAGAGCAGTAAAATTACTGTTTCCTTTGGCTGAAAACTCATCATTTTAAAGGTTGATCATAAATAGCTTTCCTTTCAAAGGCCATTTTAAGTGAAACACCTGAATGAGTCTGCTGCCAGTGTTGATACGTGTTATTGAACAGCCCAAGGAGACCTTAAACAAAGCTAGTAATCCAGCACTCACTTTCCATGAAGAGGACTGAGCACCATGTTGAGCAAAACAAATACAATTATCAAACAGGACATTTCCCAGGACAACGCAGCCTCAAATTGCTGGACCAAATTCATTCAAGCCTGTGTTCCCATCTTGGCCTTAGTCCCTGCTGCGTTCCAGCTAAGCACCCTGAGCTAATTCTGTCCAGTTTGCACTTTATTAAAAAAAAAAGGTACCATTCTCACCCTTGTGCAGGGGCCTAGACTGGGAAGCAGGAGATGGGATATTGCCAGGTGGCTCAGGTGGAAGCTCTGAGATACTCAGTAAGGGAGCAGGTAGCAAGGCAGCTAGTGGTGGAAAATTACAAGGTCCTGCATCAAAGAGTCAATGCAGCTCAGATAGGAGGGAGAGTGATGCCAAGTGATTGGCAAGCCATACTCAAAATCAACACCTGTGGGTCGAATATAGGCATTGTTGATTTTTACAAAGAATTCCGGACATATGTAGACACCATATTAAATAAAATATACTATAGGGAGGGGACTTTAAACTTGTTTTAAATACTACACTACATACATCAAACCCAAACCTGCCATTGCTGAGTGCAGCAGAAAAGATCTTGGCATACCTAATGGATATGACAAGCTTTGTGTTCATTTGGAGAATTGGGAGTGAGGTGGATCATGCTTTTTGCATACCATGCACAAGTCTTACTCTACCATTAACTAGCGGTTGGTTTCTAAATCTACTTGCTACTGATCCACTGATATCTCCCTCACACAGTCAGATCTTTCTCCAGTCAAGATGAATCTGACCAAAACCCTACAGACACCAACAGTCTGTGGTGTGGAGATTCTTTCACAAGCCCTTAGAGACTCCATATTTTAGGCTGAGGTTGTGATGCTATTGAAGAGAAATTTTATCCCAATACAGGGTCTGTCCCTGTATATGTCATGCTTTGGGAGGCCTTCAAGGCTTATAAAAGTGGAGAGTGCATCTCAAAGAAAATAGATATATTAAGGAAAATACACATATATTTAGACCACCTTGAAGCCATGTTATTGACGTTTGGGTGTAAATATGTAAAAACTGGAGGGTTCAGCAGAATAGCTCTTATTTATTCAGCATCATTAGAATTTAGCAAAATGTCAAACAGATAGAGGTGAATTTCCTAGGTAAAAAACCCGGCCTAGAAAGCATAATGAAGGCGAACAACATAGCAAGAAAATAGTGTTGTAAATTTGTGATCTACCAGGACAAAACATAGTTCCAGTTCAAAGAATTGAGCAAAGTGAGAAGGTAAAGTGGTAAAGTGGACAAATTCTAATAATGTTTGCTAACCTCCATTTTTATAAGATATACAAAGATTTGATAGCCCCATATTTGTTAGCAATGTAAGAAGAATTCAAAGTGAATGTCACACTCTCTTTGACTTCTTGAGTCAGTCATTTTGAGATTTCTAAAACAGGGCAGGGGCAACAAATTTTAAAAGAACACTGTGCCTCATTAACTTAGACAACAAAATTCTACAAACCATGCTATGCCACTTATATTCTAAGTGATCAGTCGAAATTCAAACACAGTAGATGGACCACAAAGATGTTCACCAGCATTGTGTAGTAATCCACTTGACAGATGTGATACTTCTTCAAACAGTGTTTATTTTGTAAATTCTTTGTGAATAATAACCCCAATGAAAGAAGCGAAGGGTAGAACTCTACAATGGTCTTGCAACTGACGTTTCAGCCTGTAAGCTGCTAAGCGCCCTAGAATCTGCATCACATAGAGTCACGAGGCGTAACCATGCCAACTCATAGCTCCACGTGATGCTGACTATCAGAACAAGGCAGACCACTACATATCTCTTTTCATTATGCAAAAATTAAAACTAAAATACATAACATTTCCATTTTCAATTAACATGGTTAGAAATTCAGTCGAAATAGTTCCTAAACGTAATAAAAATGTAACACTTTAAAACAAATACAACTAAACATATTATCTCATATTTCACAGGACATAAAACAGACAACAAAAAAGGTAAACAAAATTCTAAATAAATCATCAAAGTGTTGTACAGTCAGAAACTTATGAATCATAATAGATTATCTGTACCTTACAGGTAAATTAGTCTGTCTAGTACTTCTCTGACCTCCTTGAAGAGCCTGGTGAACAACATTATTTTGTCCACTTCTTTACTTTTAGAAACAACTTTTCTAAACATTTTGTCATTGCTATTTTTAGGCATTTGAATATTATCAGACAGCAACTTGGAATCTACTTTCACTATTTTAGACAAATCCCACAAATATCATCCATTCACACATATAGCACTACCACGCAGTTTATCAATTCTTACTGGATCAGAATATTTAAATTCTCCTTTCTTCACAAAGTCATTTTCTTAACCCGGATAATATCTCCCATCTCAAAATGTTTTTTAGATACTCTTCCTTTTATTATAAAAATTATTTTGCTTAGTTTAAGCATCTTCAGCATGGTTTCTTACAATATTATCTAGGTTGGACATTGAAACATTCTGTTTGATCCATTTAGACATCCAACCTCGTTTGAATTCAGTTTCGGGTTTCCTACCGCTCAACAATTTGGAATGTGATCCATTAGTAGAAGAATGAGGTGTTGTTCTGTAGAAGCAAAGCATGGTCTACTCATCCACCAGTACCATACACCTGTGGAGTAAACACCCAACGTATGCATTACCCTAGAACCCGGTTGAGCAGCTCAACTAGACCATTACTTTGTGGGTGATAGAGTGAACTTCTGAGATGGTTAACTCCACTCTCTTGAAGAAAATTCTCTACCATAGATGACCCAATTAGACTCCATTATCGTAGACTATCTTTTGAGGAATCCCCCACCATGAAAACTTATTTGAGAAAATCTAATACTGCCTTAGAATCGGGTTCTCAAATAAATGTTACCACCAACCATTTTGAATAATAATCAACAAGAACAAGGGCAAAATGTGAAAGTTAGGCCAGTGAACTAAACAGTCCCAGAAGATCAATGCCCAATTATATCCATGGCCCTGAAGGTAGAGTATTAGGAGTTAATGGAGGACTGGATGACCTTAAAACTTTGTCGCTCCTGGAGAAGATTACTCACTCACGGACCATGAAATCAATGTCTGTATCCATTTGTTACCAAAAAAGTCTACATGCACCCTGCACTTGATAAGAGTAGCCCCCAAATGCCCTTCATGTGCTTTTGTTAGCAACATATTTCTCACAGTCTCATGAGGAATAAGTTTGTCTAACCGCATTACCAAACTGTCCTCCGGTGATAATTCATCAGCCACATTTACATAAAGTTGGACTACAGCTTCAACATTCCTTTCCTTGGGCCAGCCTTCAACAGTGTACTGAACTACGAGCTTGAGAACATTGTCCTGTTCCATTGCACACTTTCACTGTTCTCCAGAAAATGCACAAACATTTTAACCTCAGCTTCTGCCACTATACAATTTTCTAGATCCTCCTCGTCATGAACACCTAAATTACTGTTTTGACATCCTGGCTCATTTTCATCCACTGGAAAGTGTAACAAATAGTCCACCCTAGTATTCCTCCCACCAGGAATATGTTCTGCATTGAAATTAAATTGGAGTAATTTAGTGCACAACCCAGATATAGAGGGAGTGTTTCCTCAGCTGCATGTCCCTCCCAGTATACACACAAGGGGCTTGTGGTCTGTCTGCAAGTGTATCTTCTGCCCAAAGATAACATCCAAATTTCTCAATTGCCCCCCAGCATCCAAATTTTATTTTTGAGAACTGAGTAATGCAACTCAGCATTACGAAGTACCCTTGATGCAAACCAAATGGTTTGTTCTTCTTTAGCAATTTTCTGGGAAGAACAGCACCTGACCCAAGATTGCTGGCATGAATAGGAGAAAACATGGAAGTGAGGGATCTTAAGGTTTTAAAGCCTTGGCCTTAACCAATGCATATCAACCATTCAAAGCTTTTTGAATTCTTCATCCCACAAAAGCTCTGTATTTTTTTTAGAAGATTAAAAATTGGCGTGACTCTGGTAGCATAATCATGTATAAACCGTGAATAAAATTCACTCATTCCAAGAAAATATTTAATACCAACCTCATCATTTAGAGGAGGTGTTTGTAGTATAGCTTTAACTAAGCCTGGTCTGGGCTGTACATCATTGCTGGAAATTGTGTGACCAAGGTATTCCACAGAGTGTTTTAGGATCTCATAGTTTTCTTGCTTCAATACCACAACTTGGTTCTGAAATATAGATAGAGCCTTTTTTTAAATGTCATCATGTGTTTGCTTATCATGTGGATAGATCAAAATCTCATCCTGGAAAATTGTCTCATTCTTCCCTCCTTTTAATAGACTTACCATGAGACATTGAAATACTGGCAAGGCCAAAGCCAGGTCATTTGTGGGCAATATTTCTGTGATGTCTGGGAGAGGGTGAGAATCTACTCAGATTTCTTTGTTGAGACTGCAAAGATCCACACATACTCTGAGCTCTCCATTTTACTTTTGAGTAACAACTGATGGAGAAAGCCATGTTGAAGATTCTGTGGGCTCAATAATCCCTCTGTCACATGACAATTTCAGTTCTCTCTCTAAATCTTTCCTGATGTGAAAAGGAACATCGGTCAGCTTGTGCTTCACTGGGATCACACCATGCTTACATTTGATCTTATGTTTAAACATTTAGGGGCTTATTTAAGAGCCCCTAGTGCCACCGGAATTTCACTTTTTGGGATGCTCCGGTGGTGCTATGCTCTGTGCCGTATTTACCAGGTGGCATTAAGCCACTTTTTGTGCTTAAATGCGACCTTGTAAATATGGCCCCTTCACATGCAGCTCTTTGTGTGAAAGGGGTGTACAATGAATGTTGTTGTGGGTGTGCCATAGCAACACCCTTTGAATTCTGACGCTGCCCCAGATTTACAAGTTTTTGCAAACCTGAGGCAGCGCCAAAATCTAAGCATGGTACAATGAGGAGAAATGCTTTCATTTCTCCTCGTTTTTTGCTCTTTCTCATGAATTCACATTTTCCTACAACAAAATTTCAAACATTGTTAAAATAATTTTAAACTGTTTATCATTCTTACAGTGTGCATTGTAATGTTTGTAAACTACCTCACACAATAGTGTTTATTGTCAAATATATTTGTATTTGTATTCTTAGTTTATTAGTGGAAACACTATTAGTTCATTATAAGTTGTTGACTTTATTGATTAAGGATGCAAGTTGTAAATCTACAACTACCTTTTCTGGACAAGCTCTGAGAACCCGCTATTCTATGGTGGCAATATATAGATGCTTTTGAAATGTATTTGAGAGCAATACGAGCATCTAGAGTTAGAACTGAAATAAATAAATGTTTTATTGTTTCATTCAATAGGTTTTGGGGGCAGATCAACATTCAAGCATCTTCCTGAACTGGTCTTTGGGAATGGTGAAAAACTTGACAAATATCAAGAAACTATTACAAAACTAGCAACGAGGTTCAATGTACAGCCACGTCTGGTTGTTTTAGATCATACGTTTTTTAAAAGGGTTCAGAAGGCTGGTGAGGATGTTGATGTCTGTATAACTGCATTGCGAAAACTAGTTGCAGAATGTAAATTACACAAATTTGAGCAATTAGCCAGTATGTGACCAATTCATCAGTCACTGTACAGACAAAAGGATTTGTCAAAAGTTGTTGTCTCTTGGGAATCCAGAAAAAAAAGAATTAAAATAGCAAAAACATCACAGAAATCAGCGAAGGAATTGGATGATAAGACCATTGAACCAACAAATCCAGTACGGTTAACTGAAGATCACACCAGAAGATAGAAAATAAATCTAACTTTTTTCAAGCGTATAGATATATGTTTCAGTCATGGAAAACTGAGTCACACAAAAGAGGGGTAAAACTTGTCCGGCCAAGAACATGGTATGTAGGGCTTATAGCAAAATAGGTCATTTTGCTAAAGTTTGTCAAGGAGTAGAACATACTGAATCTAAAGTAGGATGTGTTTTAGACAACAGTGGTAGTGATTAGGAAGACCTTGGTTTTGATCATTGGTGATGGAAATGTAAGAACTGGAGATCCTTCTGATTATGTGGATCATTAGGTTAATATTTTGTTCGGAGACAAGACATTGAGGGGCAGATTTATGAAACTAGGTGCAGTGCCACTTTTCTAGCGCCCCTTAGCACCTCTCTAACACCACCATGTGTGCACCGTATTTAAAATATGGCACACCATGGTGTAGTCAGGGGCACTAGTGTCTTCATGTTTGCTGCTAGCCTGGCACTTTTCAGGATTTGGCATAGCACCCAGAGGCCCACTGAAAACAATTGGAGCCTCCCTATAATGGCTGCTCTTAGACAGCATTAAAAATGGCAATAAAAATAATGCAAACAAATCTCTTAGATTTCTTTGCGCCATTTTTTTGGTCCCCTAGCACCAGAACACTCCTTTGCATACATTATGTCTGATGCAGGCACAATGTGGCGCAAGAGGTTACAAAGTGGAGCAATGCAAGCATTGCAACACTTTGTAAATATGGCACAGCATTTTTGGCCTTCCAATACCACATTAGCGTAAACAAATCATGTTAATGTGGTGCTGGAAGGGCCCTAGACCCTCTTAAATCTGGGCCTAGGTTTGTTGGTGGATACAGGGCACATATAACTTGGATCATGCAAGAATTGTTTCGGGCAAATTGGAAAAAAAAGAAAGTTGTTTGCACCTGACCATGCACCAGTGTCCTGTGAAGGCCGCAAGATATAATTACTTGGGTATTTTAAAGACAAGGAATTTAAGGGTCAACGCATTCAAAGTAACATGTACATGGTTATCAAAGGATTAAATATCCTTGTATGGTTCCATCAAGTTTTGTTTGACATGATGCTGCATGCAGGGGTGGAAGAACAGGTGTTAGCTACAAGAGATTTTAGTTTTTTTGAAGAAATCTTAAATAAGTATCCAAAAGTGTTTTTAGGAGAATTAGGGAAGATTAAGGGCCAGACAGATTTGACAGAAAATGACGGTGCGCGTCACTCTGCCAAATTTGGCAGCGTCACGCACCGTCAGTTTAAAAAAGCAGGGATGCACAGTATTTACTAGAATACAGCGCACCCCTGTGTTTCCCCCTGTGCCGGTGCTAAATTTGCTGCTGTGTGCCAATTCAGCAACCATTGCACCATAGTGCAAGGATGGTTGTGTTGAGGAGGAGATTGAGGAGGAGATTTGCTTTCTCTATGTGTGCTGCAAAATGCTCACCTTCTATATTTTCTCCATTATAGCTTGCATCAAGTGCAACCCACTGGCTCAGTTATTTCCATGTGTAGCAGTCTTATGTTGTTCTATCCTTTCTGTCCCCACCAACTTTAATGACAGCTGTGTACTTCCCCAATTCCCTTTTGTCCTCCTTTTCTTAAGACTCTGCTCCCTTGTAAGCCTGTCTCTGCTATGCCTGTAATCATCTCAATTAGTGCCTTCTTATCTGAAGTATCAGCTGCTCCTCATCATCCACCCAACCCATTACTTCCTCTACCACCACCACACACAGGCCCCTCACTGCCCCCTGCTACCCATGCACCCCATTGTTTGATGTTCTCTGCTCCTGCCCTTTACCTGATGCCACCTTCACTAGTGGCAATGTTCCATCACCACTGCTTACCTCTTACAAGCTGTGCTGCTTCACCAATCCTGATCCATTGATCCTCCCTACAGTCGAAAACCCACAATCACCTTCCTAAGTTTGGTATCCATTGTTATGCTCCTGTTCCTCTTAGGTTCCTCAGTCCATATCTGACTCTCTCTGTCCAATGATCACTAAGGCCAGCTCCCAGTCCTTTGCCACTGACATTGCCCTCACACACTTTCACCAGCTTTCTTACTCATTGCCACTCATGACTTCTGCCTCACTTTTTATTACTTTGACTCCTCACCTTAGCCATCCTCTACCCTCTCACCATTGTTCTAAGGTTTCTACGACCAATTCCTATAGAGTAAACAACTTTGTTCTTTGAAACTCTTTTTCTAATCAGTGCCTGAGGTGCAGCCACTCTGTGAGACATGTCCTTCTCTTTTGCCCTAATCTGGGGTGGGTATGGTGATAAGGGTGTCACCCCTTTCCCTCTTCACTCTGTTCCTCTCAACTCCGCCAGCACCACTGCCATGCTCATACCATCTAACCTAGCTTAGGAAACTAGTCACCTATTCTGATGCGACTAACAGTCAGCCCGCCTGTCCTGCCATGTCCACCTGCCACCGTCTAGTCCTGCCTACCATCCCACTCCTCCAGGTTGCCCATATGTATTAAAACTGATACACCATTATATCCTTAGAACCCGCCTTCACACCCTAAAATAAAGGAACTTTCACCCTCTCACCACCTCTCACCAAGACTCCTGTGCTGCATATTCTTGGGCAACTCCGGCCCTATATTCCTGGGTAACTTGTCCCCCTACTTTTCCGCCATTTCAGTATCTATCCATCCAGATCACTTTCCAAGGCAAGCTAATGGCCCCAACATATGTTTCTCAATGCTTAACTCTGTCTACTCTATCCTCTGCATCATGCATCCTTGGCGTGGCTGGTGATCACTGGTTACCCTTCTGTTGAGGCAGCCAGTTGCTCCACATCCTATCAACTCAATGTTCAACCTACCCGCTTAACATTCTACCATGTATGCTTGTCCTGAGTGTGCCCGGAGACAGTCCTTCATCAGCCCCACCCAATACACATAGAAATATCTTGAGCATCTCCATATGCTCAATCATATCTTCCACAACCCCCAGTCCTACCTCCCATTGTCAGGACAGCATTTTTATTGTCATTGTCGTTTCTATTGTAGAACATTTTAATTATGTTTGTTAGGCTAATTGGTTCTATGGAACCAAGCAACTGGAGGCTATAAGTCCCAGAACACGTTAGAGCCTTCAAATATAATTAGGGGGACCCCCACAATCCAAGTCTATACAGGCAAGTCTCCAGTCATGAACCTTTCATCTATAAATCATTTATTTCAGGTGTGCTAGTCTAATTACTTTATTAAAGCAAAACAAAACTACAAAAACGAGGATGCATATACCTGTGGCACAAAAGTCCAGGAAAGGAAGAGGTGCCCATAATGGCCTGGAGTTAGGTGTTCAACCTACATTTAAGCCTAGGATTAGAAATATTCTGTAGTGAAGACAAGGAGCTAGTTCACAATCATACACAAGCAAACCTCAAACCACACACACAAATACCTTATTTGCCTTGTTCCCACCTACCGAAGGGACACTGCATCCACCTGCACCCTGGACCCTACTAACCATTCACAATGTACTGGCTTGCAAACCTCACTCATCGGGAGAAAAATGATTCTAGTGTTAATTTCACTACACATAAAAACAACCTTTCACTGCCTCCTCTAGCCTGACAGCTTTGAGTTTTACCTTGTTAATTGCTGAAGCACGGTATCAACAACAACAACAAGCATTGGCAATGTCAATATGTCTAGCTTATAATTGAAACTGCCCCTTCAGTCATTGGTAAGGTTAGACACTGAAAAAGCCAACAAACATTCGCTCTGTCAATTATTATTGTGCTCGTGTATAGCTTCATCTACCCTTTGGCTCACTCTTGCATTCACACAAATCAAACTACAATAACACACACAGGATAAATTAGAAATGGCAATTAAAAAGAAACAATGCCCCATAGCAGGCATATGCCTATAGTAAAAATGCAAAATAAAACATAGCTCCAGGTAGCTGCATTGTTATGGTATTGTATATTATTTATCACTGTTTTAAAGTTACAATATGGCTGTCACATTTGGACGAGTTGTTTTTGCCGCCTTGAGGCAGTAACTTTTCCATACTATTCACAATACCAATCCAAAAGGACTGGTCTATAAACTTTACACTCGGCAGCCATTGTGGAATCGTATTATGCAGAGTGCATCATTGTTATACAGCTCTGAGACGGTTGATATAATGCCTAAAACACAGAGAACATCTTATAAGTGTAAAATAAGGATATGTTGTGGAAAAATCGCCCAGTTAAAAAACAGTGGACTTATGGGCTAAGACACACTGCAGCTCAAATGGCAAGTGACAGTCACAGGACCACTGTCTGGGAAGCTGCATGATGCATCAAAACAAAACCAACGAATGTAAAAGGAGAATGAAAGAACTAATGGGTACCAATAAAAGGATAAATGGAAAACTAAAGGACTGGCCCATCAAAGCTGGCACTGAAGTGCATTATTTTTCAGATGCCCGAAATGTAGAAGCACCTCTAAAGAGCTCTGATGGCTGACATCACCAATGGTGTTAATGCTTTTTGCTGAACACTCTTCCTCTCCCAAGAGACTGACCTTCGTGGACACCAGACGCTGGACACAACACAAATAGAGCGATGAATCGGGGTGATGATCCTTTTACTGCTACTGCCTCGCTCTGGATCTCATCACAGAGGGTGAGTTGGCTCTGCTCGAGCCTCTGTGCTCTTTCTTCGTACTTGACTAGGATTAAGCTGGTCCTGGTGCTTGCAGCTTCCTCCATTGTTTCTCCTTTGCCATCAGCTGCCCCCGTTTTGTATTCAGGGTCTCCCCATAGTTGCGGTTCTTCTCCCTATCATCAATTCTGAAGCTGCTTGTGGGGTCGGGGGAAGACGGGTGTGCTCACCGCACTGTTGCAACCCGTAAAGCCCACTGGACCCAGCACCCCAATTTCTTTCCTAGGTCCACCACACTCCCAACCTGCCACCCCTCCCCATGCCACTGCCGCAGTTACTGTCATTTTTGGATGATTCTAGCTGTCTCAAGAGGCCAGCAACAAAAACAGAAAAGGCCTACTGAATCAAATGTTTTTAGGAATTAGGAAACAGACTTGCCCCATCCCTCCAGCCATGAAAACTAATAAAGGGCTCTCACATTTTTTTTTAAAATGGACTGTCCATCAGTACTGAATAATAAGACCCAGCCTCTCCCTAAGTATGATCTTTGATACAGAAAAAGGACTTGCTCCATCCCTCCAGTAGCTTGCCCCATGCCTCCAGCGACTTTCTCCAACAACTTTAATAATAGAAAGAACTCTTCATCAGTAATGAATAAAGACTATGCTACTCCCTGATTACAATTATTGGCTTAGCATGAACCTAATCCAAAGTAAAGTAATGAGATTTACTGTGTCATGATAATGGAAATATAAAAATAAATATAAAAGAGGACTAAACCCTCTCAGGCCTTTGTGCATCTACTTTTAGTCCCCCCTCCACATTTATAACAATTGTTAAACAACAAACCCACCTCTGTCCCCCCTCCACATTTATAACAATTATTAAACAACAAACCCACCTCTATCTATTATCTCTGTGGTGGATATTCTATCTAACTGCACATTCCTCGCCTTGTGATTACCCCCAGATGCGTCAGGAATATTACTCTAACTATCTGTATCACCCAAGCTATTGGATCCAGTTCACATTTATTTGAAAAACTAAGCAGGCCACTTCTACCTCCTACTCCTTAATAAATCTCACTCAGACCCATAACTTAATGTTACCTCCTCAGACTGCTTCTTCTAATCTGCTGCCTCCCGACCCCTTCTTATATGCCCAAGCATGGCACAACTTGACATCTCTCTTCACTCTGACAAAATCTCCAAAGCAGGTCCCAACTCTTTGAGAATAATATTTCTGCCAACTGCTCTAAATATGGCACAAAGAACTTAAAACACAAGCTCATTAGAGAATTACCAGAGACACTTTTCATGGACCATTACTACTCTGGCCACAAAGGTTGCCTAAAAATTGATCTTCTTTTCTTTACCAACTACTCACAATCTGGGAAGATGGTCTCTCCAATGAACTACCAGTAGCCGAGGTTAATAAGATTCCACATGAGAAAAAACATTGTATTTTCTTTATCTCCTCCTACTGGAAAACTATCTCTATCTACACAAACAGCAAGATAATGATCTAATCCACAGATTCACTCCTGGCACTCTTCGATCACAAGTTTAGCTCACTCCCTCACTCCTTTACATCTCTCCACCCACACCAGGTTACCACTTCATTGAAGGACCTCATACCACAAAGATGCTTCCCTCATGGACCCTGTGTGGCACAATAGTTAGAGCAGCAGACCCTGATGTGGAGATCTGGCCTGGGACCAGTGTTCAATCCCTGCCTGAGCAGGTCTTGGACTCAATTCCCTTGGACCAGATAATTCTCACCTGGGTCCCTAATCTAATTAATGGGTCCCACTCTGTAACTCTGGGCAATAGCTTGCTTAATCTCCACAACACCCCTCACAGTGCTTGGATGCTTGGCTTCACTCTGGGGCTGTCCAGTAGTGGGTGCTTCACAGGGAAAAGCAATGAGGGGTTCCACAGCGGTATGCGTACAGTGCCTTGACACCCTAACAGGTGAGTAGTGCGCTATACAAGTGCAAAGATTTTTTCTCACACAGACCAAATCTTTTTCACTCCACCGACTGATGAGCAACATCCTTTCATGAAGACAGACTCTCCATTTGCTCCAATACCCATTTCATATTATACTCTTAACTCCAACTATATGGTTGCCCCCTTCTCATCGAGTAATAGCACAATCACTACAACCATCTTCATTATGACTAACCACACAAAAATCCCTAACCTTCCACACACATCTTCCTCTATCATCAGAATGTTCTTTTGGAAAAATTGGACTCCATCCTCTAAGAGATGACATCCTTATCTTCCTCCAAACTTCTACTGCATAATACTCTAAAACCCCTGGACATCTCATTCATTTACTTCCCCCAGATGAATCCCCTTAATTCCTCCAACAGATGCCTTAATGCCCTCTCCAGAACCAACAAATCTTAATCGCAACCTCTGTGAAAGTTGTCTTCTCTCACCCTAACTCAGCCCCGGTGTGCACCAACCCTACAATTGCACACTCCACTACCACCAAGAGAAAGCCCACACTCCCACTGCACCTCCTCACTGGTTTCTTTAGAAGTCAATTACCCCTCTTTCAGCTATACCCTCAACACTATATCAGATTCTCCAGACAGCCGCTCTCCCTCCTCCACTCCCACTCTACATAGGTCAAACTCCCCACTTCACATCCAACAAATTTCCACTTGAATTCCCATAATCATGTTCAATTGCCCATCACATTCTCATCCATTCACAAATCTTTCTTCATCCTTTAAATGCCTGCTACACAACTGCAGATCTGCATCAAATCACTGCACTGAAATTGCCGACCTAATTAATTCCCACAACCTAGACCTTCTATTTTTAACCTTAATCTGGCTATCTGATATGACCCAATACTGACTCGATCTTCTGATCACCCCTGGCTTCGACATCATCCACCAAGACCAATCTCGTAAAATAGGAGGAGGTGTAGCTCTTATCCACAGATCCTCCCTTCAATGTACAACAATAAAACAAATCCAGACTCTGGATTTCGGATGCCTATCAGTTGAACTGAAGACATCTAACCAAAAACCCATGATTTTCCACACACTTTGTTACCCCTCCTGGAAACAATCTTACATTTGTTGAACAACTAATTATTTTCATTGCTCAAGGATGACCAACAACTCAAATAACATCTTCCTTGAAGACTTCAACTTACACTGGGGTGCTCTATTTGAATTAGTTATTTCTCAACTATCTCTTTTCCTAAACAACAATGATCTCAAACAATTCTGCTCCTCCCCACACACATAAAAGACTCCATCCTAGATCTCATCATCAGCACTATAGATCTCATTAAGGCAGAGGTCTTCAAACTGGGGGGCGGGACCCCCTTGGGGGGCCTCAAGTGATCCCAGGGGGGGCGCCAAACTCTGGTCAAAAGAAATATTATACAGCTAACATGCCTTTGTTTTAAGCAAAAGCATGTTATTGCAGTTTAAAAAAGGTAACAGTACTTAACTGCAATGTTTAAATAGGTTTAGACCTATTTAAGCATTGCCATCTTTCTAAAATAATTGTGAAAAATTCTCAGGGGGGGCCCAATGATTTTTATTTTTCAACTGGGGGCGCGACATTAAAAAGTTTGAAGACCACTGCATTAAGGACCAGATGTAGGTAGCTAAAAAATAGCGAGTCGGAAATTGCGAGTCGTTGCGACTCGCAATTTCCGACTCGCAAAATGGTATTCAACAAGAAAAAGCGACTTCATTTTGCGACTCGCAAATGAAGTCGCACCGCAGATTGCGAGTCCGCTGTTTGCGAGGTCGCTTTTTGCGACCTCGCTAAAAACGGACACACAAAATGCGAGTGGGTGTCGCAAATTGCGACTGTGCCGCAAATTGCATGCAGGTGCAGCAGAACAGTTTGGAAAACACTTCCTGGCTCTTGCTGATGACATCACAGCCAGGAAGTTAACAAATACACCTGGAAGGAGGGAGGACCACACACTTTTCTAACTGCTGAGCAACCACCTGGAGGAACAGCAGCAAGAATGGAAGACTCTGGCAGGAAGAGAAAACTGAAGTTTTCAGAAAAGGAACTTGAGGTGCAGACAGACGAATGCTGCCAGCACCATGACCAGCTTTTCGGAAGGGCTGCCCTGAGTGTGCCAGACACGGAAAAAAGGAGGATCTGAAATGACATCCAGAAGAGGGTCAACGCCATAGGGATGAGCCACAGGAGTATAGAGGAGATAAAAAAGAGATGGTATGACCTGCGCTCCAGGACCAAGGAGAGGGTGGCAGAGCACCTCCGGGAGATGAGGGGCACAGGAGGAGGCCCATCCACCGTCCCACCACCCACACCCATGGAGGAACTTGTGGAACAGACCCTAGTCCCTGAGGCAGTGGCTGGAATGGGAGTACTGGACACGTCAGCGCCAGGGACATCAACAAGAGAGTACCGTGAAACATGCATGTACACCCATATCTGCCATACCCCCACCCACCCAGTACACAGCAGCATGCACAACCAAACTTGGTCCATTCCAGACTTGCAACCGCCAGAATGGTGCATTGTGGGCAATGTAGTTCAGTAGTCAGCTGATAGGCAACAGTTTATTAGGAGGCATACAACAGATGTTAGATACTGACAGAGTGTTCCGTATGTCCCACAGGTCTCCCACAAGACACCCCCACCAGCCAGTCCGTCCAGGGTGCAGAGAGCAGCCAACAGGCAGCACAGGAGTCCGAAGCAGCCACTACAGGGCCCATCACCACACCACCACAGTCCCCTCCAGCTGCACCAATGGACATTGTGTAAATCGACACAGCACCTGGTCCCAGCCAAAATGTCATACAGCAGGACCCTGAAGCTCCACCACGTCGCAGATGCAGACTCCATGTCCCAGCAGTGTCCCAGGAGGATGTAGGTGACTCATCTATGTCCGCCGCGGAGGCAGCCCTCATAACTGGTCAGCGCCTGCAGACAAGACAGATGAGAGTAATATCAGGGGAAATGCAACGAGTGGAGCGTAATTTCACCACAGGGCTGGCACAGGTGAACACACAGTTCACACGTCTGAACGAGAATGTCGGTGACCTTGCACTCTCTATCCGTCAACTCGTAACAGAACTAGTTCCAGAGAGAGAGAGTGCAAGGCGACGTGAGTGGCAACTCGTACACCGGTTGGACCGCATGGCTGCATCCATCATCCACCTGGAAGTCAACACCACAGGGCTGTCACGCAGTACAGTTAGTTTGCAGGTGGACTTGGGCCACTTTGCAGGGGATGTGGCTCGGGGACTGGGTCGCATCAGCCACGCTGTGGACATGCTGGAGGCTAGACAGGTGGCTAGGGGCACGGCAGAGACACCTCAGGATAGCGAGGAGGGGTCCACCGTCAGCAGCGCATCTGCCACGGACACACGAGTCTTGAGGAGTGGCAGTGCACGTCAGGGGTCTGCTGACACACCGAGCACTAGCCATGCTGGGCGTCCCAGGCGGCGGTGTTGAGCCCATGCACTGCAGGACACTTGAGGCATATGAGGTGAATGTGTCCTCATTGCAGGTAGACATTTACAGCCCCTTCACAAAAGTTCAGTTCATCATTACTTAGGTTCACTTAATAAAAGTTCTTGTTTGTTCCACTTCACAACTGGGCTCTTTGTGTGTGACATTAGTGTGTGTGGTGACAGTTACCACGTACCTTCCAAAGTATATGTTTGCAATGTGGTCCCGTCTCTGTCTGCCTTGATTTGCAATACTTCTATCCCCATGATGGCGATGTGGTAGCTATTGCTCGTCATCCTCCGAATCTGGGTCTTAAGGTGTGAGATGTAGCCCACGTCTGGTGGCAATGTTGTGCAGTATAGCGCATGCGCCAACTATCTTGAATGCTGTTATTGGGGCATACTGGAGCGCACCTCCACTTCTGTGGAGGCATCGGAATCTTGCCTTTAACAGTCCAAAGGTCCTCTCTATGACATTTCTGGTCCTCCTATGTGCACTGTTATATCGCCTCTCATTCTCATTGCTAGGTGTTAGGTACGGGGTAAGTATCCATGGTCGTAGTGCATATGCACTGTCACCTGTTTGGCATAAATGGACAATGTTAGCAGGGCATGGATGGTTTCTACAGTGACCTGTGTGTATGGCTTCAGGGTGTATTCAGCAATACCTAAGAGATATCCGTCTCTAAAATCCCCACGTTCTAGGCGTTGGTGTATCCCACTGTGCCTGAAAATGTAAGAGTCATGTGCACTCCCTGGATATTTGGCTACCATGTCAGTGATAACATAATGGGTGTCACATACCCCCTGGATGTTCATTGAGTGGGTACACTTCCGGTTGCGGAACAGATATTCCAGATTTGCAGGAGGGCATATTTGTATGTGTCCCGTCTACACACCCTATTACATGAGGGAAGTTGGCAATCCTGTAGAATTCCAACTTGGTGCTGTTGATTTCTGCCTCATTCCTGGGTAGGTATATGTATCTGGACATGTGTGTGAGTATGGCATCTAAGAAACATCTGAAGACCCGTGAGAGAGCACTCTGGGATACCCCACCTGCCACAGCAATGACCCCCTGATAGCTACCTGAGGCCAAGAGGTGCAGTGAGCATAGCACTTGCACATGTGTGGGGATGGCGCTGCCGCGCACAGTCTGGCGTTGCTGCTGCGGATTGAGTAGATCTAATAATTCTAATATTGCTGCACTGCTGAGTCTGTATTTATCATATATCTCCTCCTCTGTTTGTTGGAAAAGTGTCTGCCCGGTTCTGTATATCCTCTCCTGTTTCTGGCTCCTCCTCCTCCTCTGCTGTGCGGCGTGGACTCTCCTCCTCCTTGCTATCACATATATCTCCGCCATCTTGAGTAACCCAGTTGCCTTCTGGGTCTACTTTTATACTTTGGTTCTGGTTACCACCTTCTCTGAGTTAGTGGTAAATAGGGTGTGCAAAATGGGCTTTTTGCGACTAGTCGCAATTTGCGAGTGACTTTTTCATATGGTTTGCGACTCGCAAATTGCGACTTGCTATTTGCGGGTCACAAATTTTGCGAGTCGGTAATGGCTCGCGTTGCAATTTGCGATTCGGAAATGGGGTTTTTGCATCCCATTTCCGATTTTGCTGGGTCGCAAATTGCGATTCGGGCCATTTGTGACTCGCAACATTTTGCTACATCTGGCCCTAAATGCCTTCCTCCAATACCAGTATAATGGTCTGATCACTTCTTGATCGTCTTCATTCGCCTCTGAATAAAAGCCTTTTCTTGTGGCCAACCAAAGAAACTTTACCAACGTCAATGAATCCATGTTAAGCTCCAAAATTACCTCAAAACGTTGACAATCAGAAACTAACACTGACACGATGAACCTTGTGAGAACAACAATGCAACCTTGACTGAAGCAGTAAGCGAGCTTGCTCCGCTCAAACTCAAATATTTTTGCAGTTCCTCCTCAGCACAATGGTTTTCTGAACAACTCTTACAGCAGTGAAGGATCCTGAAATCCTATGAAAGCTTCTGGGGACAAATCCCCCTTAAGGACTGCCTATAAACTCTCAGAAGTATCTGCAGTAAGTAGGAGCACCATATCCTCAAAGCCAAAGCAGCATTATTCAGGAGAGAAGTCTCTCTGACCGAAAACAAACCAAAACAAATTATTTGACATTGCCACGGAGTCTACCTCCCCTCGATCTGTACTCAATCTCCCTAACAACAAGAAAACTTGTAAATTTGTACTATCCTTCCCAAAAGCGTCAATCAATTAATCAAGTATTTGTGGGGCACGCCTTGTCACCCGTGAGGGAAAACAGGTGCTTAAACTAGGTCTCATTCAAAAAGCCAGGTCCTGAGCCCTTTCCTGAATTCAGTCAGCGAAGGGGCGGTGCGGAGGTGGAGGGCATTCCAAGCTTAGTGGGGAGATGGGAGAAAGAGCGTCCCCATGATGTGGCGTGTGTAAGGGATATGTGTGAGGGCTAGTTGTGCGGTGCAGAGGTTTCTACGGGGGGGGGGGTGGAAGTACAGGCGCTGGTTCAGGTCATTGGGTCCTTGGTCACGGGGGGCTTTGAAGGCATGGGTGAGGAGCTTGAAGTGGCATCTTTTCTGGACTGGGAGCCAGTGGAGGTTTTTGAGGTGCTGGGAGATGTAGGCACTCTTTGGCAGGTTGAGAATCAGGTTGGCCGCCAAGTTATGTATTGACTGGAGCCTTTGTAAGAGTTTGGGTGTGGTTTTTGCACAGAGTGTGTTGCCGTAGTCAAGCCGGCTGGTAAAGAGAGTATGAGTGCCTGTCTTTCTTGTGTTGATGGGGAGCTACTTGAAACATTTTCGGAGCATACGAAGTGCGTGGAAGCTGTCTGAGGCGACAGAGTTGACCTGACATTTCATGGAGAGTTTGCTGTCTAGGATGATGCTGAGGTTGTAGCCATGGTCTTTCCAATGGCCACCAGGAATTGTTCCAGAGGGCGGTGTGTTTCAGGAAGATGAGAAATTCTGCCTTGTCTGTGTCAAGCTTTAGGAAGTTGTCCTTCATCCATGCTGAGACGTTCTTCATGCAGTTGTGGAAATTTGTCTTGGTTAATGTGGGGTCAGTCGAGAGAGATATGATGAGCTAATTGTCATTGGAGTAGGAGATGATGTTGATGTCGGCGATCTGATGATTTCAGCAAGGCGAGTCATGTAGATGTTGAAGAGTGTGGGGCTAAAGGGCGAGTCATGAGGAACGCCACAGATATTATGTTTGGCTTGCGATGTGAAGCAGGGGAGGAAGATTTTCTGGGTGCGCCCTGTTAGGAAGGATGCCATCCATCTGAGCCCGTTATCAGTTATTCCTGTCTGGCGCAGGCAGTGGAAGATGTGTTGAAATCAGATGATAGGTCGAGCAGAATAAGTGCAGTGGATTGACCTCTGTCAAATTGGAAACAGATGTCATCTGCAGTGATCAGAGCTGTCTCAGTGCTGTGGTTAGTTCTGAATCTTGATTGGGAAGAGTCTAGTAGGTTGTATCTCCACAGGTGTTCGGTGAGTTAGAGGTTGATGGCCTTCTCCAGACCTTTGGCGGGGAAACAGAGCAAAGAGATGGGTTGGTAGTTTTGTAGTTCATTGGGGTTTCTTGAGGAGCTGTCTGACCTATGTGTGTTTCCAGGCATCGGGAAAGGTGGGCATTGATAGTGAAGCCTTGATGATGGTGGTGAGTTGGCAGGTGATCTTGTCTCTTCTAAGGCTGAAGAGTCTGTGGGGGGACGGGTTGTTGGGTGCTCCGGATTAGATGGAGCTCATAAGGGTGGTTGTGTCCGCTTCACTGAGTAGCTACCAGGCGTTGAATGGGTGGTCAATGGGCAGTTGTGGGGGTTGAATAGAGGCTGGGTGTTGGAGGGTTTGGGTTCAAAGTTCTTGTAGAGGGTTGCTATCTTGTTGTGGAAATTGTCAGCGGGATGTCGGAATTGTGTTTTCAGTGGCTACGGGGCAGGTGAACTCTGTGACAATGGTGAAGAGTTCTTTGGTTTGGTTGGTGCTGGTATCGATTCGGAAGGTCAAGGCCTCCCTCTTTGCTGCTCTGATCTGTTAGTGGTAGTCGTTTAGGGCTGATTTGAAAGTGGTTCTGTTGATTTAGTTCCTGCTTGTGCACCATCTTATCTAAAGGTGTTTGCACCTTGTTTCATCTTGCTGAGTTCCGGGGTGTACCATTTGGCTTGTTTGGCTGGTCTGTGTGCTTTAGCTGGTTTGGTGGGAGCGACTTGGTCTGCGGCATTGGTGATCCAGTTCTTGAAGTTCTATACTGTATGCTCCAGATTGGGGGGGTAGTCGGGCTGAGTGGCACCAAGGGTGCCGGTCTATTGTTGCTGAGAGACCTTGGCCCAGCTGCGGAAGGGTGCACTGTGTAGGTTGGAGATGGAGGGGGTATGTCCAGTGATGGTGAAGTGTATGATGGAGTGGTCCAAACGGGTGAGGTCCGAGATGTGGGTGTACCTTATTCAGATGCAAGATGAGAGAATGGCATCCAGCATGTGTCCTGTGTGCATGAGGTCGGTGACTACCTGCTTGAGGCCGATGCTGTCCAGTCTTTCCAAGAGGTTGGTGGAGTTGGTGTCAGTGGGATTGTCTAGGTGGAAATTGAGGTCTCTCAGGAAGATGTAGTGTTCAGATTCTATGGCGAGAGGAGTGATGAATTCCACAATGGCATTGCTGATTCCAATCTGTGGTCCTGGTGGTCTGTAGGCAAGGATGCCTTTGACAGTGGTGTTATTGTTGGTGTGGAGCTAGAAATTCATGCCTTCCATGATTGGCGTGGTCTGGTCGTCGGTGATGGTGCAGGTGATTGACTCCTTGTGTATGACAGTGATACCGACTCTGTTTTTGTTGGTACGTCACGGTGTTTCATTGTGTATCCTGTGGATGTTGCTGTGGCGATGTCTGGTGTGGAAGCTGGGGTGATGCAGGTTTCAGTGATGAAGGTTACTTCTGGGTGAGGGGGAGATGGTGTCCCAGATTTCAGTGGTGTGCTTGTATAGGGATCTGGCGTTGGTTCGGTGTGATGTTGGTCAGTGCTAACGGCAGAGTACGGAATGCTGCGGGTATACTTAGTCCTGGCGTGGAGGTGAAGCAGCAGTGTTGACAGTTGAATGGTCCTGCTGTGGAGCAGAATGATGCCAGTCAGCAGTTGTTGTTGCGACCAGGGCCTAGGGAGCGAAGATCTGTGGAAGAGTACCTTTGGGGGTCTGGAGGTGGAGGGTTCCTGGTGCTGAGCGTGGTAAGTCACAGACAGGAGTAGACAGCCATGCCTTTGGATGCCTTTGGTGCCCCTACTGCATGCATCTGATGTGCGTCCGTGCTGTGGCCTCCATTAAATAGGTCCTTGGAGGGGAGGGGCACTGGGAAGGCAGGAGAGGCGGGAGGGTGGCAACAGGATTGCAGGACTAGAGGGAACACGGAACCAGAGAGGGGGCAAGCCAGCTGTCAAGGCTCGTGGGGGTAGGAGACCTTGGCGCTGGCCCAAGCTGAAGCCGAGCCTGGGCAGAGAGCCTGGTGCTGACTGCTACTAGGTGACCATCAAAAGCTTCCCTCCTGCCTCACTTGAAGCACTGCCATGCAAATCCAAAGAATCATTGTCTTACTTTGAACCGCTAACTGAACCTGCACTAGAAATCACGACCTCATATATCAAACCCTCATCTCACTCTGCTAATGTCATCCAGGGCAAATCTTTAAATTTTCTGGCCACACCCCTAATCCTTTTCCTCCCCCAAATAATAAACTCCTCCCTAAGAGAGGGTGGGGTGCCCAACTGCTCTAACGCAGGCAAGATCACTTCACTCCTGAAGAAACCAGAAGCATACACTACCAACTTTAACAACTTCTGCCCTATTTCCAATCTTCTTTTCCTAGCCAAACTACTGGAATGCTGTGTGGCTCTCCAGCTTAACAAGCAAGCAAATCAAGAAAAACTGCCACCATGATGACTGCCCGTCAGACTTCAGACTTGGTTGATACACTGCAAATGTTATACTGAAAATAATCAACAATGCTCTCAGCAAAATGTACAATATAGATGCCTGTCTTTTAATTCTATTAGACTTATCCTCAGCATTTGACACAGTCAAACACTCATCCCTTCTAAAACTCCTGGAAATGTGAATGGGTATCAAGGGTACCATACAGAACTAGTTCCAATCTTACCATTTTACCTATCCAATTGCACGCAACAGGTCAGGATTGCAAACTCTCTCTCTAGCTATCTGCCTCTTTGCCAGTGAGCATCACAAGGCTCTATCCTATATCCAATGCTATTCAATATTTAGATGGAACCTCTCCACTCGCTCCTGGAGAACACACCAACCTCTTTTCATCCCTACATGAAGGACAGCCAACTACATGTAGGAGTCTCTTCCCTCATCGATCATAGGCTACTGTCAATAACTATTGCAGACCCCTAATCATTGATGTTGCTCCACCACCTGAAACTCAATCCCCAAAAGACAGTTCCTCCTGTTCTCTCCACTGCATTGCAACCAGCCCACAAAGTCATGGAGAGCCTTCTCAAATATTTTGGGCTCTACCCCACTACTTGAAGACGAGGCTAAATCTATAGGCTTCACTCTTGACACCAATCTGAACTTGCATGCACATATCAATGCTACAGGAAGGAGCGCCTAATTCCAAATAACATTTCTCAAAGGGATCGACTAATCCCAGCCAATGATTTCAAAATGGAAGTTCAATCAATGGTCCTCTTGATTATGATTACAACAACTTTCTACTTGCAGGCATTCCCAGAATTCACCTTGCCCCCTGACGGCACCCCCCCACAGCTGCTCGCCTGGTATCTGGCACAAGAGGTTCTGACCACAAGGCCCCTATCCTGAACTCACTCAACTGGCTCGCCACTGAAGCAAGGAGTACCTTCAAATTGGTCTGCATTATCCACAAAACCCTGCAAGACAACTCACCAAGCAACCTCTCAAACAAGATAACCGTTTCAGGTTACTTCTGTTCCATCGGAAGATCCAGGTCACTGTGTCTATCAACCCCAACCTTCAAAAAATGAAGAACTCTAAAGCAAACCTTCTCAAATGCCACGCCAAATTCTGGAATGCCATCCCACCTTGCATGGATATCTCCCTCAAAAAGAAACTGAAAATCCTACCCTATACAACATCTCCAAACCAAATAATCTGTTTATGAACCACTAACTTCCAATACACGCTTAATTGACCTCATTTAATTAGACTCTAAGCTCTTATTGTTGGCTAAGCTCCATTGTAACTCTGCTAATGTATTGTTCCACTTAGCTTCTGTAAAGCACTCTGGTATCACTTGGGGTGTGGTTTGTGCTATATAAGATTTCAAGTAAATACATAAATGAGTACAATTGGAAAAATAGTGTCATTCACAGAGCAATAGAGCTAATGGCTAAGGTGGGCAGACTTGTTTCCGAATGCTGCTATGAGGTGAAGCAGAATACGAATGAAACTTGAACAGACTGTTGGCAGAAGATGGCTGACACAAAGCCGCTCCACATATGTATATAAATGTATGTGTATATGTCTTTGTATTTTTTTATGGCAGACAACAGAACTAGTCAGGCCCTCAAGAGAGGGCAATATTTATCACAGTTCAAATCATATGCCCAGAGGTTTGTTTAATCAATATTAAAACCCTTGCAGGCGAGGGTAATTTATGAGAGTTCATGCAACAAAATACCCATCTACAGCAGTTTACAAGGTGTGACAACAATCCACATTTAAAAGCATGTTGACTTTAACACGTGTTTTATGATAAATAAGTCAGGCCTACTTACTTTGTTGTAACTTTTCATAATAGACAGATCAAACATATGTCATTCCCAGTGAACCAGTGAGTCCCCCAGGTTTTAAAATTGAATAGCTGACATAAACAATTCAGACCTGCTATTTTGAGCATTGGTTTTCCCACAAAACAGTCATGAGGCACACAGACATAAAGATACAAAATTACAGTTGACAAACAATATATTAGCCCTTTTTAAAACTGCCTAACAAGGACTATGACAGTACAAATCAACCCCAAGGTCTAAGGGGGTAACCAAACACTTTGCCTATTATTGCAATCTGTGGCTAAATACCTAACAACAGGCTTTAACACCTTATCATAACAATTCAACCTTAAATATCTATTGGCGTTCTACACTAAATATGTCATCCCTACTGCCTTTGTCATAAATTTTCATAATAAACAGATCAGACTTATAGAATACGAAATACAATTTCCCAGTTAACCAAAACGTCTTTAGCATCTAAACCTTTTTTTTGCATTTAACCAATCAGGCTTCTTGTCTTTATCATTGGCTAGTCACCATAATCATCTTGGGTCTATTGTGTTGTGCTTAAGGTTTCCCACAATGCACCCATCAGGTATGCACTTATGAAATTACAAATATGTACAAAATCAAAGTTGATGGATTGACACGGGTTGTAAAAGTGCAAACAATTTACTCCCACAGTCTGAAATTGGGTGCACCCAACACCAAAACCTTTCCTATTACAGTATTATGTGAGATAAAAACTAGCATAATATCATTCTACGGGCGTTAATTTAACATGGGGTAATAACAATCCGTACCTAAATGTGTGTTGGCTTTAGTATGTGTTTTTCAAAATAAATATGACAGGCCTATTGCATTTGTCAAAGTATTTCATAATAAACAGATCAGGCATATCTCCTTGATCACTGGCTTGTTACCATAAACAATTCCGTCCTGCAGTATTGAGCATAAGCCTTCCACAAGACAAGAACTGCATAATATGCACTCTTTTTTCAGTAGACGCACACAAAGTCAGCCCAATCAAATGATGTTATTCTCAAAGTAATCAAAATGAGAGTGAGGCCGAGGCCCCTCTCTGTAGTGCGTCTTAAGGCTCTTTTTCTATTGTACACATTAGGTCCGATAACAGCTGTGTTGTCCAGTTAGACTTAAAAATGAATGGCACTTGCAACAGGCAATGCTTAAGGGGGCTGACAAGCTGACTCCGTGTATTGTTTATGCTTTTATTTCATTAGATCTGGCAGGCAGCTAAAATGTATTTGCAAGACCCAATTGAGCAACAGCAGTGGCCCACAGTTGCCTGCACTTTTAAATGCACACGACTAAAGCCTGCCCAACCTGACACATTGGTGGCAGGCCCTTCAATGGATCCTACCAGCTGCCATAAACCCCCTTGTGAGACAGACCTCGATTGCCTCGCTCACTTCGAACCCCTTTAGAAGAGTGGATTAATGAGACCACGGAAGTGATTTCTGGGTAATCTGGCCATATAGGTTCACCCACCTTTCATAATTTGAAAACCAATTAAATGAATACCATCGATTTGGGGAACAGTTAAAACACGTTATTCACAGTGACACGTTAGTGAGCTAAATGTAAAACCAAAAATGAATTATTTTTTATTTTTTCTTAAAATCATCTAAGCTAAAGGTAAGTATTCCTAAAGAGGAAACGCGTGTTCTCGCGTTCTGCTCCTGAGGTGAGGGCTCATCCTGTACGTTAATTAAAAGGTCCGCACCCAGCTGCTTAGCCGTGACACTGCCCTTCTGTGCAGCAGAATGCGCAGTGACAGCAGTTTTAGGGGAAATCACTCAGCAACTGCATCCAAGGGAAACATGCCGACACAGCAGCCGATTCCTCAAAGACAGGAAGTGAGGGAAATGCCTGTGTGGGAACAAGGAGCAGAAGGAAACAGATCACTCCCCAGGCAAGGCCCATCATGGATGCAGCGCAAGGCTGTGACGGAGGGGCGGGGAGGTCCGGGTGTGGATGGGGTGTAAAGGCAGATGTGGAACACAAGCCAGCAATGAGTGCAGCACATCATGCAGTGATTAATTTGTGCAGGTAGTGCTTGACACCGCCACTCCTTATTTTTCTATATCGTATTTAGTTTATTTAAAGGCATATGAAACATAACAACATATACAATAAACACATAAGACCTATGTTTCATTTACAGCAATAATGTACACAAATAGCAGTCTAACTGATTCTCCTACCTTACTGGGATGTCATTAGCCATTGTACTACAGACACGAATCTTACTTCTTGTGTGAATGTTTTTTTTTATATTGGTGACAAATGTAACAGTTGCTTGAAAGAAGACTTATGATCAGGGGTAGCACTCTGGAAGACAACTTTTCTCGACCTACGAAAATATCTCAGTGGTTTCCCAGTGCACTTAAAACAAGCATTGGCAATGCAATGGGTCTCTCATTTGCTCGAGTTAGAGCTATTAGCGTTGTAAATTCCTAACTAGACTCTTCTCGCCACTTAAATTAAAAATGAAAAGTAAAACAGTTGACATAAGCAAACCGATTCAAAGCGTCATGCCACCATAAGCATAAGCGCCAAGGAGAGTCACAAAAAGAAAAATAAGTTCGCTCGCAGTCAAACATATTAGCAATCGTCCAATTATCCATGTAACAGGGACAGTCTGCATGGTGGTAACAAAACCACCCCAAGGAGGGACAAACGTAAAGCTTTTACCAGTAATAAAGGATTTTTGAAAGGCGAGAACAGGAATGAGTAAAAGTGATGGGCGTGTGGTCGGCGTGGTTAAAAGCCGACGATACTTACAAGCGGTCAAAGCGCTTGCGCGCTCGGCCTAAAAAAGTGCAGCAATGTACAATCGCATATGTGAATATCCTGCATAATTATCACTTGGTATCCAGACCAATATCCCTACCTGATATGGAAAGGTTTCCTTGACTAAAATAAGAAACAATGTCTCTCTTCATCAGGGGGTACCGGAGGGTGAGATGAGGAGGAAGCTTTCCCCAGTCAACAATTTCACAATAAGGGTTACAGGACATCTTGGTAGCTAATATGGCTATATCAACTGACAGCAAGAGAATTTCACTGCTGTTCTGACAGTCTTTTTATCACTTCTTTGCGTTGTAATTGAATCCAGAAACTTTTCCAACTGGCCTTCATATTCATTCCGCAGTACATGTTGGCCACTCGTGAGCCCCTCTGCATCCAATAAGTCACTCACGTCTGACATATGCAAACTAGGGATAAGGAGTGGCATCTTGTAGATAATATTCAAGCTTGAGAGTAGTGCCCACGAGACAGGGCTAAATTCATGTTGCATGAATGGGATCAAGCAGGACCGCTCAATATCTACTGGTGCTGTTGCTATCTCCCTATCACACCACTGAAGACGACAGCTGACATAGAAGAGAAGGCAGGAGGAATGTGAAAGAGACGACAACAGGTGAGAAAGACAGGTGACTACGAGTTAGCAAATAAGACAGACAGCTGAGAAAGAGACAACTCAAAGGAGGATGACCGCGGGTCAATGGTTGTATGACATCACATTCTGTGATGCCATTGTGGTCAAAGAACATGTGATGTTGCTTCTGCTATCCCTTGCACTTTGGTGAATCAATATCCCTGGAGAGCAGAGTTGGTGAGCATGAGAATGGGTGGATGGAAAGAGCTACATTGAGTGACGAAGAGAGTGGGGCTGGATTGAGCATTTCAGCCAGGGCTGCTTTTGGTTCCTCAGTCCAGCACTGTTCATATGCGTGCACTTTCACTTTGAAGGGAAACTACAGGTAATAAAATGTTCTTTAAACATCACAAATATGCACTCAATGACCTATCAGTGTTTTTTGTCTACTGGTCAAAAAGGAGAAAAAAACGTTTTTTTATTTTTCACTTCTCACCCTTGCCTGGCTGACATATTTATAGATTCATAAAATTAGATTTATAGAAACTAGGCACTGTATGTTCGTGTAAGCCACTCACAGGAGAACTCAGGCCCAGATTTATGACCTTTTGATGCATGGCAGTGCAGCAAGACACCTTGCTGCATTGCCCTGCATCAAAGGGAAAGACGAGGGATGTGCAGTATCTATGCAATACAGTGCATTCCTGCGCTGATGCAGTCTTGGCTGCCTATCACCAATGCAGCCACCTTTGCACCATGGTGCAAGGGTGTTTGCGTTGCATGCAGGATTGTTTTTGTGCAGGAAGGCACCTTCCTGCACAAAAACAATCCTGGGAGTCTTTTTCCTTTATGTGTGCTGCAGAATTGCAGCGCACACAGAGGAAAGAACAAGTAGAAATAAAGATATTTCTCACCATTGCACCTTCCCTGGGAAGGCATAAGGCTTTCACGTATCCCCAGGTTTACAAGGCCTTGTAAATCTGGGGATGCATCAGAATCCATCGGATTTGCTTGTGAACACCCACCGCAACACTAGTGGAATGCCTCCCTAACACAGAGTAAGGCAATGCAGCGATTTTCTCTGCCTTGCCTTACTCCATATCTATGTGGCCATACAAAGCCATGCAAAGTGGATTTGAATGGCCTCATAGATATGGTTGAAAGGTTTGCACCACTGTTGGGTGGTGCAACTCTCTCATAAATATGCTTTTCAGTATCAAATTACTGACTGTGCTACTTTCTGTGACAGAATGTCATACCCAAAAGTTTCTTTATAAGATTACTTTAGAACCAAGGGTCATGCTTATCCTGGTATCACAGAGCTTGACCACCTTTTAAAGGATCAGGTAGGGCAGACTTAGGCCCTTATTTATACTTTTTGGTGCACCAAAGCAGTTTTGCACCAAAAGGTTTAGCACCGACTTGCACCATTTCTGTGCACCAGCCGGTCACCATATTTATGGAATGGTGCAAGCATGTGCAAAGGGCAGGGTAGAGTAAAAAAAAAAGACTTTGGTCGGGTGGGTTCTGGCGGTATAGAAGAAGGGGGTTAGCACCAAAAATGACTTTAGGAAGGTTAGAGTAAAAAATATGACTCTAACCAGATTAGCGTCATTTTATGGTGCTAAACCTACCATGACACACGACTCCTGCCTTAGAAAAGGCAGAAATCATGCCCACCACCCCAATGGACAGCACAGAGGACAAGGGTCCCCTGGGCATGGCCATTGCACCCTGTGCCATGTATAGGGGCCCATTACAGGGCCCCTTATGGCACTTGAAAAAATAAAATGCAATACTTACCTTTACTTATCTGTACTTACCTGGGATGGGGTCCCCCATCCTCTGCAGTCCCTCTGGTGTGGGTAGGTGTGTCCCTGGGGCCTGGGGAGGACACCTGCGGGCTTATTCCATGGTGTTCCACCATGGAAATAGGCCCACAGGTTCCCTAACGCCTGCCCTGACCCAGGAGGTAAAAAACAGGGCAAAGCAAGCTTTGCATCATTTTTTGATCCCTTGCACAGCAGTATAAATATGGCGTTAAGGCCAAAGTGTCATTTTCTGCACCGGAACGCCTGCCTTGCATCTCATTAAGGCAAGGTAGGTTTCCACTTCCAAAAAATGACTTCAGCTCCATAAATTTGATGCTAGATGGGTCTAGCACCAAAGTATAAATGAGGAGTTAGTTTTGCACTGAATTAGAGTAAAAAAAAAAACATGACACTAATTCAGTGCAAACAGAGTATAAATATGCTCCTAAATTTGAAAGTGCTCTTATGGAGGAATTGGATTGCCCCTAAGACTAGCATAAGTGCATTACCTCAACATCAGATTGATTGTGATATGCGATAACAGAAAGATAATATTGATTGGTAAGCATCACAAGGTTAATGAGTGTATGATTGGTTCACACGTTTTTTGTGTTCCTGGAAGGGACAGGCCACACAGGGCATAAGACAGTGTGTCTGTTTTCAGGATTGTGTTTCTAAATGTGTCAGTGGAGAGTGTGTGTTACATAAGACATGGAAGGTTTCAGCCAGGTCTGTTGCAGCCAGAGCTTTAAATGGACCAGTACTGTAAGGTCCTAAGCACTTGCACTTGTTAATTTTGAGAGGGAGAGTACCTGCACTTCTTAGAAGCGGCCCATTATTTTTATGGTTCAAATCTTTTTATTAGCGAGATTGTAATTGAATGACAGTTGAATAACATCCAATGAGGGCAATCTAACACCTCAGGATTTGCATAACAGGTATCACAATGAGCGACACCCGCCTCCCCCCCATCTCCGCTCCCACCCTAAGAAACACTCATACTCAATGTTCATAAGCTGAAGCACAAGATCATTTGCTTTGCACCCTTTAAGCATCCCCAGTAATTTGTGATGGAGCATTTCCTTCTGCCGCAAGAGCCTTGTGTATTTAGGGCAAGTCAACTCCCAAAACTCCTTAGAGAGAAGATCTATGTACGGATGCCAAAGCTCTCAAAAGGAATCTCCCTGAACAGTGAGGACCACGGTGAGTCTCTCCATACTCAAGATATGCCACAACGGGTAAAGCCACCCCAGACAGGTAGGGAGTATACCAGTGCCCCAATGAGCAAGGATATTTTGGATGGCTGCTCCTAATGCCAAGCTGATTTCCCATCACCCTTGAGATTTAAGGGGATAGATAAGAGCATTGGTGAGTCCCAGAATTACATAAGCAGGAAATCAGGGAAACTGTGTCTCTAGGTGAGCATCTATATCATTCATGATTCCCTCTTAGTACTGGGCAAGTTTAGAACGTTCCCAGAGTAAATGCCCCAATGTCCCGGGGGCTCCACACTGCCTCCAGCAATCTTGGCTGCGGGTGGGATTGCCATTTTTGTTGCTTCTCAACAGTGGCTGTATTCCGCGCAATGTGTTGTGCCCTGTAATATATCTCATTCCACTTTTTGGTCATAAGCGACCTTCCTAGCTCCATTTCCCAGCGTTTCTGCCCCAGCAACTTGGGCGGTGTGAGAGTGCTTTGCAAAATGCTGTACAGTTCAGTGATGAGACCTTTGTCAGTAGTTTTCATCTGGAGCCATTTAAAAAAAACCTTGAGAGGTTTCTCTGCTCCCTTTCGCACGGTTGGGTGCATCACCCAGTGCCAGGAGCGCATAGTCTTCCTATAGGTTCTCAAAAGAGAGCGGGCCCTTTTCGTCAAAGAAGTGTCCGGCAGAGCAACACACCATCGATGTAATGCAATCTGGTCAAGGATAGGTGTAAAGGCTACATTGCCAGCTATCAGGGTCAGCGGGGAGGGAAACGTGGAGAGACCTTTCTGCGTTGCACCACGGTCCCAGACTTTTGGTACTGTGCTTCTGACCGGTGAGGAGCAGAGGCCCTATGGTCTCTGCAGATGTGTCAGGAATGGAATCTTCCAAAGTGAGGTACCTGATATTGCTCCTCCCTGGACCATTCCACCAGGTAGCAGAGTTGAACGGATTGGAAATACAGTCAGAGGTCTGGAATCCCCAGTCCTCATTGCAGAGGGGACTGGTAACTCACTGTCAAGCTCAGCCGGGGCAGCTTCTCTGCCAACACAAAGTGGTGGAATTCGCTCTGTAAAGATAGGAGCATGCCTGCCGGGGGTTCAGTCGGTAAGGCTTGGAAGAGGAATAGGAATCTCTGGAGCACCATCATCTTCAGTACAGCTATCCAGCCTAGCCAGGAAAGTAGATAAAGCTTCCACTGGGCCAGGCCACTTTTGACGTGCTGGGGGATAATTTGATAATTGAAGGACAATGTTCCGCATATTGTCAGGGCAAGTTGTATTCCCAAATATGGGATAGAAATGGGCTGCCATTGTATTGGGTAGTGAGTGTGCAAGGAGCGCCACCTTCTCCGGAGGGACTGAAATACTGAAAGCCTGAGATTTCTGGGTGTTAATCCGAAAGCCTGGAGCTTTGCTGAAGGCCTCTGTCTCATCTATAAAGTCCGGGAGTCCATCCTTGGGTTTGTCCACGGCAAAAATAATATAATCGACTTAGAGGGTAAGGGCATGCATCTCCCTGCCAAAAGTGTCGCCTGTAATATTCGGGTTGTCCTGAAACTGTTGGGCAAAGGGCTCCATCTAGAGGGTAAATAGCACAGGTGAGAGTGGATACCCCTGCCTCATCCCTTGGTGGAAAGGAAATGGGGACATTGACCCATACTGTCGCTCTGGGTTGAATGTAGTTACTGAGGATCTAAGATTGAAATCGATGGCCAAAACCAAAGTGAGCCAGTGTTGACTTCAAGTATGGCCAGTGCACCCAGTCAGACGCTTTCTCTGCATCTACGGCGAAGAGCTTTATTTCTTGTTTGGAGCGGTTGGCTGTAGTGAGCAATTGTAGGCTTCACTTTGTATTATCACTATGTTGCCTATGGGAAGGAAAGCCCGCTTGCTCTGGGTCAATCAGCCCTGGCATGAGGGGGTTCAGCGAGGATGCCAGTATGCCTATGAGGAGCTGAATGTCGATGTTCAGGAGAGAGATTAGTCTGTAAGATCCACACTGTTGGGGATCTTTTCTGGGTTTGGGAAGAAAAACTATGGATGCTTCCAATATAGAAGGCCGGACTGAGCTCAGTCCAGTTATATCATTAAAAAGAAGGGTCAAAATGGGTCACAGTATACGGCAGAACTTTTTATAAAATAGAGTTGGCAATCCATCTGGGACTGGTGATTTAGAAAGCTTCAATCATGCGATGGCCGAGATAACCTCCTCTATTCTTATCAGGTGATCTAGCAACGCAGCCTTCTCCACAGTCTGTTCCATGGTGTGGGTGCCTCCCAGGTAGGCCTCGGGGGCTTTCCCCATATGAGTTTGTTGGGAGTTGAGATTTTGTAGAATTGACAAAAGGAGGATGCAAGGGGAGCATCCCCTACAATTTTGGACCTGTCTTGTGCTCGGAGGGACTCCACCTCGCCTTCTGTCTTTAGGCTTGAAGCCGGTTAGCCAGCAAGCACCCACAGGTATTTACCCCACAAGTAAAAGGGGTTGTGAAGTCTAAGTAGAATGTATTCCACCTTGTCCAGATCAAATCACACAAGCAGTGTTCTAGCTGCCTCCAGCTGCTTCCAAATGCATGGGAACCAGTGCATTTATTTATCCTTTCCAACTCCAGCACCTGATGACATAGCTGCTCTGTCTTTTCCTTCGGAAGTTTGTTATCAGCCACCGACATCGCTTTAAGCTCTCTCTGTATTTCTGCTTTTAAATTCTCCCAAAGGAGAGAGATAGAGTTGTCAGCGGCAACATTCATTTTTAAATTGTGTGTGACGGCTTGAGTGATTTGGTCTACTACTTTAGGCCTCTGTAGGAAAGTTTCCCTCAGTTTCCATGGTTGAAAGGCCCGTTGTGCGGTTGGAAGTGCAAGAACAGGGGAGACTGTGGCATAGTCAGATAGAGACAGGGTCCTATTTCAACATCAGTGAATAAATTCTGGATTCCTGTGGTCCCTAAACAGTGATCCAGTTGGGCACCCGTCTTGTGTGCATGGGAATACAATTTTTTGTTTCAGGTCTGAGAATGGGGTTTGCAGCAAAGGTCTCTGAACCCTATCTCCTGCACCCATTGGGTTCCTTCAGAAGAAATAGCCCTTGTTCCCCCCATCCTGTGTGTCGATCTATCTAGGTCATTGTGGAATACCAGATTCAGGTTCCCGCCTAATAGCCCATGTTCATCTGGGTGGGACATGATCTCCGCCAAGTCCTTAAGGAACTTTTTTTGGCTTTCGTTGGGCACATAAAGGGAACCCACTATGAGGATATAGTCCTCCACATGTACTCTGCAAGCTATCAGTCGCCCTTTGACCTCCATCAGACTGTCCCCTGCTTTCACCCAGAAGGAGTGCAAAGTTAGTAGAGCCACTCCAGCAGTTTTAGTGTCAGCAGAGGAAAAGTATTGGTGTGGGTATGCCCAGGATCGTAATCTATGGCAGTCCCTTGTGAGTAGATGCTTCTCCTGTAAGAGGCATCGGTCTCCTTCTGTTTGTTCCAAATAGGATAGAATCCCTCTCTTCTTGGTTGGGTTGTGAAGCCCCTATACATTAAGGTTAATAACTTTGACTTGTTGTCTGGTAAAGGAGGTCTGTTGCTACATTTGGGCAATCGTCCATCCCAATGGCCTCCCTATGCCTATTTAGAGGTGGCCCAGAATCCGGGGATTCAAAGACCAATGACCGTCCATCATGTAGTGTGTTCTCTGTGAGTGAGTGTACTCCTATGCCCGCAACTAAATGTAACCCCCACTGTAACAGAAACAAAACAGCAACAAATGTGTAGAGCCAGGAATGTCCAGCATTGTCCCAAAGAGTACAGTGGTAAAGGGGTCAATAGCTCCCCACAGACTCTCGTTGTCCACCCACCCCCAACCCCGCCAACCCCTGCGTCTCAGCCCCTACATCTCAGCCCCTGCTTTCCAGACCCTGGTTGTCAGCCAGGAGTCTTCATTGCGATCCGGCAAGGTGTCATATGTCGGGCTCTTTAGACAGTGATTCCAGCACCGCCTGGCATTCTTTACCATAGTCTCTGGGTCTGGTTGAAAGTCGCTCTGGGAATTCTTCCCACATCTCCATCAAGAGCGCCTACAGGCCTTGTGCTCCCGAGGGGCATTGTGCTGAGCATCTTCTGAGGGCCTCTTTATTTGCAACATCTTGCAGGCCTCCATCAAGGATCGATGCTGGTGTAATTTTCCTTCCCAGGGTACAATAATGCAAAAGGGGTTGTGGTTCCTGGCGTAGGTTATTCCTTTGTCGCAGAGAAGGGTTGTGACTGGGCAGAACTACCTCCTCTTTTGCAGGGTTATGGCTGACAACTCTTGGTAGAGGACCAAGGTGTGTCCTCTGAACTGCAGGGGCTGCAGGTCCCTACTTTTGTGGACGATCAGTTCCTTGAGTTGAAAGTCGTGGACACAAACCAAAATGTCACCTGGGAGAGAGTTCTTGGCCTGTGGAAGGCTAACCCTATGGACCCTGTCGAACTGGATTTTCTTCTACAGTGCTGAGTCCAGGATTTGGAGAAACAGGGCCTTGACAAAGGCTGCAAAGTTTGTCCTCATATTATTTGGAGACCAATGTATGCGGATGTTGTTCCTCTTGTAAATCAATCTGCTGTTCGCGAAGCCACATGACTTCTTGTTGGAGCTGTTCTATTTCTTTGTCCTGAGTGGTCTCATGTATTTCTAGGGTGGAGAATCTATGGCCCAACCCTACTTCTTCGCAACAAACTACTGCGAGACGTCCTTCTTCACCATTTGCAGGGCTTGCCTGAGGGAAGAAAAGAGGGCCCCTAAAAATGTGCGGGTCACCAGACTCTCACTGCCATACCCATCGGCCTGCTGGTCTCGGTTGAGGAGAGGAGGTACATCTCCTACCTTGCCCCCAGTAAATATAGATAACATCTCTTTCAGGGTATGGTCTTTTTTTGGTGCCAGCTGTTGTCATTTCCCACTGCTACCTTTGGCAGGGGCTTCTGGGAAGCATAGGCACCCCCTGTGTGGAGTGTTGGCAGGAGAAAGGGCACCACTCAAACTTATACCGGGGGAATCCTTTTTTGGTGGCTATGCTGGGGCCACTCAAGTGTCCCACGACTCTTTGAAGTAGATGCACAGCTGATCAAATGCATCTCGCAGTATCCCTTTTGTTAACTGTGAGACTGTAGCAGTGCAAACGCAGGCAACAAGTCTTTATGCAGCTGGGCACTGCACTAGCTGGCTAGATAGACAAGTGGCACCGCAACGGGAGGGGAGAATGGCAGTATATCACTCTCTTGCAGTTAAATCCTCTCCACCTTCCAAGTTATATTGCAGTCAGCATGCCCCTCACTGGCTCATGCCAGAGCCTACATCATTGGTCCACCGCAGCAGTCTCATAGGGGCCGCAGGGAACAGGAATGAAGGCAATGCAGAGCCCGTGGCACCAGGTCCTTCCGTGGGCAACTGCCAGACCCGCAGCCCCCCTCGCAGGCAGAGTACTTGCTAGGTTGTAACGGGCCACAGGCCAGGGTCACGTGTTTCCAGTGTCACCAATGGGACCACTGCTGTAGTGCAGCACCTCAGTCCCCCCGGGCTCCTCTAGTCAACAGAGGGGAAGGGCACTCCATGCAGCATCCTTCCTCGGTTCCAGTTCTCAATCTCATGCTAGCAGGGCATCATCAGCTCCAGCTCCCTAGCTCCTCGTGGCTTCCGCCATCTTGAATCTGCACCTCAGCTGCGCCAGGGACCTAATCCCCACCTCACAGCACAGCACCCAGCCAAATAGACTTTTATGTACACCGGGGCATCGTCAATTCATGAGGCGGCGCTATGGGAATCAATCAGGCCGAAACCGCAGGCAGTCCAACGGTTCCCATGGCGACAGGGACGGAGGGTCGGGAAAGCGCATCCTACCTGCATGCAATCTTAGCCACACCCCTCATTACTTTTAAATGGAGTGTACCAGCACTTCTCAGAAGGATGTAGGTACTCTGGTATAGGATTCCTGCACTTTTATTTTTTCATTTCAAGCTGTGCTTAATTTGAGTAAGTTGTTGCCGGGTCAGGCCTACCAGCACTCATTTTTGAGGACTTATTTTTCTTCATAAGAGTTTGTCCTACAGCAAGAGAGAGGGAAAAAAACGGAAACAAGTGAAGTAAAGAGGAAGAGAAAGAGAATACAATAGAGACAAGGAAAGAAAGTAATAATTAAAAAGAAATAAAGTGTGAGATAAAGAGGCAGATGGTGTATGCTGATGGATGAAAAAGGCATGAGGTGGAATGTGGATTTCGCTGACTTGACATTTGACATTTCTGACATTCAAAAGCTCCTGCCTCAACTTCTGAACAAACTTCTGTGCCCCAGCACTGAGGGTCAGATTTAGAGTTTAGTGGAGGGATTACTCCATCACAACCATGATGGATATCCCGTCAGTTGTATTACAAATTCTTTAGGCTGTAATGCAATTGTAATACGGCTGACAGAATATCTGTCATGTTTGTGATGGAGTAACTCCCTTCGCCAAACTCTAAATCAGGGGCCAGATGTAGTAAAGAAGCATTTTGCTAGTTGCAAATAGCGAGTCTTAGCGACTCGCTATTTGCAACTCGCAAAATGTCATGCAGAGCGGTGTCTCAGACACCGTCTGCGAGTCGGTATGGGGTCGCAATGACCCACCTCATTAATATTAATGAGGTGGGTCGCAAATTGCGGCCCCATACCGACTATGGGCACTCGCAAACATGGAGGCCTGCTGTAGTCAGCAGACCTCCGTGTTCGTGACTGCTTTAAATAAAGCAGTTTTTTTTTTTTAAGTGTAGCCCGTTTTCCTTAAAGGAAAACGAGCTGCACTTAAAAAAAAAACGAAACCTTTAGTTTCTGTATTTTTTCAGGGCAGGGACTGGTCCCTTGGACCACTCCCTGCCCTGAAATTTTTTTTTGGGGTCCAGTCACAAACTGGAAGGGGTCGCATGGGGACCCCTTCCAATTTGCGAGTGGGTTACCATCCACTTGAAGTGGATGGTAACTGCAACACCATTTGCGACCGCATATGCGGTCGCAAATGGTATTGCATACCACTAGGAATCGCAAATAGGAAGGGAACACCCCTTCCTATTTGCGATTCTGAAATGCATTTTGCGAGTCGGTCCGACTCGCAGAATGCATTTCTGCATAGGAAAATGCGATTTGCAACTCGCAAACGGCAGTTTTTGCCGTTTGCGAGTTGCAAATCCTTTCCTACATCTGGCCCCAGGTCCTTTAGTTTTTTTACAAATTAAGCACTGGCTTAAGTTTTAAAGGAGGCATGTTTTGAAGAAGAACAGAGGGTGCGTTCACCCTGATGCAGATTAGAACAGCACTCTTAAATAGTCCTTTGGAATGCAGGGCTACAGGGGACAACTAAGCAAATGTCCCAGACGAGTCTTCAGTGTGGAGACCCTAGCAGAACTACCACCTGAGACCATGACACTGGAAAGGTGTTTCCCTCTGTGAGCCACTGGCACGTCAGGTAGGTGGTGTGTTGAATAAACATGAGGGCTGTTTTTAGTACTAGAGACTCTGGTAACTGAAGTAGAGAGCTTTAAATCTGGAGAGTGCATAACATTGGTCCTGGAAACAGTTTCTCCATTTGTCTATGATTAATATCCACCAAGAGACAGACTGTGTGGCTTCAAGAAATCTCCATCATGCAAAGCTTACTCCTCAGGAAGGTTTTTCGACTTGGGAATTAAACTTGTTTTTAGAAGCCAGGGAAATATAACCATCATCATGGAATGAAGTTGGCTAATTTTGCATTTCGAACAGGTTGCGGTGTTCACCAACTTTCTCAAACACATCTCCCCTGAGAGGGTTTCTGCAAAAAATAAAAAATAAATTTGCAAGAGAATTCAGAATTCTTTCCAAGTGTGGAGGTTTTGCAATTTTCACTTGCAACCATACATTAATACCCCCCAAATTCTAGCTCTTTGAATTGTTCAAAGATTTTAAAATCTTTCCTAATTTCACAAAAAATAACTTACAGACCTTCAAATCTTCTTGAAGTTTTCAAGAAATGTCCTGGACAATTTTGCACACCTCTGTCCATCACTAGACTACAAACTGCCTGTGGCTGTCAAATGGTGGCTGACTCTCTCTTGCATGTGGTGCTATAACAAAGGGCCAAAAGCATGTTTTTATTAAAGGCAGTTTTTACAGTGGTGGTAAGGAAGATTCGGTGTAACAAAGAGTCAAGATGAGAGGGATGATGATCCTAATACCCCCCATCAAACCATGCACCCAATGAGCTCATGAGCGATTTTTTTGTGTGGCTGACCTGATAAATACAAATACGGGTTTTAATGAAGAAAGCAAGAAAGTTTCCCATGATCTTCCCAGGTTGTTTGTTATGTGAATGTAGAAACAAAAGTATTTTAATGGCTTTGGTTCCACATCTACCTAAAGCCATTCTCCAGAAGACTACAATACCTGTTTGAAGCATCAAATCACTTTTCCTTACAGTTCTGTGATGGACATGTCAGCAATTTGGCAGGGGTGGTCAACAAAATTCCTATCACCCAGCATACACATTCCTCCCAATAAAAATGGTACCCTGCTTGTTTGGTTCTGCCTAGCACCCGTGACACAAAAGGCCTCAAAATACAACATGGAAACATCAACAACTCTTGTAAAATAAATGACCTGTTTTTACCATGGTGATAGCTGTGGTATTTGTTCTCAAGCTCAGTCACCACCAAGGGAAACCTACCAAAACCAGACATTTTTTTAAACTAGATACCCAGGTGAGTCCAGGTTAGTGTGTCTTGCATGGATCCCATAACATTTTACTTACCAAGAATGTCCAGCATAACTCAGTCTTTGCCTAAATGCACAAATTCTCACATTTCTGTGAGTGAAACTTTTGGAATCTGCGTGCATCCAAACATTCCCCCTCCCACCCAGTATTCACATGCTTGTTCCAGTAAAAACAGTACCCCACTTTTGTGTATGGGCCTAGCGTACGCAACAAAACAGACCAATCCAGGGACCATGCAAATCATTTGTAAGAGCACATTTTTATTTACACTACAGGAATCAACAATTCTCTCTCTTGCCTGGAGATGGTGATGCCCTGTGCTCCAGGTGGGCAGAAAGACCTTTGGGACTTTAGAGCTGTGGAAAGGGCCAAAGATATGCTGGCTACCCACATCCTATCATTTGTTTTAAAAATAAAAAAAATATCACCAGGGCTGTATTACATAAAAAGCCCTGGGGACACAATGAGTGTGTGTGCCCAGTTTGTGCACCCCTCTGGCCTCACAGAAGGGGTTGCAGACACTTGTGCGGCCCCTTATGTAATACTGATAGCAGTTGCTATAGGGCAGAAAGACTGTTGGGCCCGTTCTGGGTTAATGGCACAGCCTAATGCCTGAACAGGCCACCCCCAGCTACACTTTTATTGGCTTTTTTCTATGGTGCCTAATGGGCTTTCTGCCCCCTCGGGTAGGTAGTGGGTGTAAACCACCCTTATACCCTTATCTGCCACTCCAGGAGTGTGGGGGGAAGAGTGACTGCTGTGGCCAGTGGTAGGGGTGATCACAGGCCCATGCTCAGAAAGACTGCTCCCTCCAACAGTAGATAAAGATATTCCTTGGTGGTCTAGTAGGCTCTCTGTCCCCAGGGTGGCAGACTGGGGGTAAACATCCACTATCGGCCACCGGGGGCTGTGCCCTTTGAGGAGCAGAGGTCCATGCCCACAAGGGGCCTCTCCCTCCACCTCAAACATTAAATTAAAAAAAAATCCTGATGGTCTGGTGGGCTTTCTGCTACAAGGGTGGGGAGATTGGGAGTAATACCCATTATTCAAATCCCAGGAGAACAGAAAGTCTGTTGTGGCCAGGGGTAGGAGAAAGCATGAGCCCATTACTCCCTCAAATGTATCCTTGGTGTCCAGTGAGGTAGATCCCTTTTTGAGGATCACGTGCCCAGTGTGATTGTCAACTAAGAATCCACTAGCAAGAGATAATGGTGGAAAGAGGACATTGTCACTTTTCCTAAGCTGTCTCTCCCATATTGATCAATGGTTGGGCAGAGTTAAACATCAGGCAACGTTCAGAAGAGAAAGCAGATGTTGTCATTTAAGTGATCTGTTTTCATTTTTGTTTTATTGTGTTGTGCGTTGCTCATCACACTAAAAGAAAAAAAATCATACTCGGGATGCAATGGAAGTTCTTCCCTCACACTCCAACATTGATTTCAGAAAAGAAAATGCTTGTAGTGTTTTAAGAATTTACCAAAAATTTCAAAATCAGTGTTTGTTAGTGGTTATACATTTTGACTCCACAAAAAAAGAACTTAGACCTTTTTTCAAGTGTTTACCGAAAAACCTAATTGCAGTGCATGCTTGTCACTTCAATATTGCAGGATATATACAGTTTCATATTAGACATTACAGGATAAATAGACTTTGAGAATGATTGCAGGGATACATTTTTAATTGACTGATTTACTCCACACAAATGTTTGTCTTGGAAACACTCCTACAGTTGATGTAGTACATCCTGCAGTACTTTTAAAGGGACTTGCAACTCCCCCTTATCCTTTCTTTCTTCACACCCTGATCAGTGAGAAAGCCCTCTCACCATTGGAGCTGGAGATCAGCAGCAAGAGGATATTCAAAACATAGGGGGTCATTCTGACCCTGGCGGTCATGGACCGCCAGGGCCAACGACCGCGGAAGCACCGCCAACAGGCTGGTGGTGCTTCCATGGGCATTATCGGCGCGGTCAGAAACGGAAAACCGGTGGTGTCCCGCCGGTTTCCCGCTGCCTCAGGGAATCCTCCACGGCGGCGCTGCAAGCAGCACCGCCATGGGGATTCCGACCCCCGTCCCGACAGCCTGGTTCTGGCGGTTTTCACCACCAGAACCTGGCTGGCGGGAACGTGTGTCATGGGGCCCCCTAACAGGGCCCCACATAGATTTTCAGTGTCTGCGTGGCAGACACTGAAAATCGCGACAGGTGCAACTGCACCCGTCGCACCCCTTCCACTCCGCCGGCTCCATTCGGAGCCGGCATCCTCGTGGAAGGGGGTTTCCCGCTGGGCGGGCGGCCTTCTGGCGGTCGCCCGCCAGCCCAGCGGGAAACTCAGAATGACCGCTGCGGTCATTTGACCGCGGTGCGGTCATTCGGCGGCTCCCGCCGGGCGTGCGGTTACCGCCGCCGGCGGGAGTCGGAATGACCCCCATAATCTGGCAGCTCAGGTTACTGTTGTTGTTTTCTGAGTCAACAGTCATGTACCGGGAGCTGATTATTCTTAGGTGCTAGCTCTTGAAAATATACACAGAACTGTCTATTTATACAGCAACAATCATAACATTGATAAACAAGAATTTGCAATGCAATGAGTCTTGCATTTGCTCGAGTTAGAGCTATTAGCGTTGTAAATTCTTAACCAGACTTTTCTTGCCACATAAACTGATAACGAAAAATAAAACAGTTTCACATATGTGAGCTGACGGTCGCCATGAGCGTGAAGGAGACACAGAAAAGGAAACAGAAGTTTGCTCGCAATGAAACGTATCGGCAAAAGTGCAATTATCCATCTAACCAGCAAAAGTAGAATTATCTATGTAACTAGCAAAAGCAGATTTATCCATGTAATAGGGACGATGTCATGCAAACCGCTTGACTATTGCCCTGCGAGACTGCGCTGCATAGGAAATAAAAAGAACTAATGAATAAGCCATTCGGAAATCACAGAGCCTTGTATGTTTTCAGTAGTTTACCGGTGCTGTAGAGGAGGGCTAAACACCGGAAAAGGCATGACGTATGCATGCCTTTCAATACTGAAATCAAATGAATTTCAAAAGGCAAGCCCACGAACCAACCAAACTGATGGGCGTGGTTAAAAGCCCACAGAGAGATTACAGAGCGCTTGCGTGTGCTCAAACCTAAAAATGAACTGATTATTTTCCAAATCTGAAGCAAGTTGACATAAAATGACACTCTCATTCTTTTTTGTATAAAATGTATGAAACTTATCTACTATCATTCTTTGTTTCCAAAGTGGCTATCACTGTAGCAGTGAGCATGCTGCGGTACCATAGTTGTTGAAAGCATCCCCCAGCTTTGTCTTTGTCTCCATCAATTATATTGTACCGTTGGTAGATGTACTTATTTCTGATTTCAACTTTTGCAGGATGTCAACTACTTGTATAGGCAGGTGCCTCCTGGAGGGAATGGCATTCAACTGCCTCAAGAACAAAAAAACACCTGCTGAAGGATGCTGTTGGTATCACTTCCTCTCTCATTCCATAAAAGTTGCAGAGGACAAAATATTTTCCAGTTTAATCATGTGCATTTCTAAAGAGTGTGCTACAATGTACAACAGAATCACCTGTCTCCTTCATTAGTTTTGAAGATTTTAAAGCAGTTTTTAAAAACATAGGGGCATATACAAGTCCAGAGCACCACCGAAGCATTACTTTTTGCGACACTCCGGTGGTGCTGTGCAATGTGCCGTATTTAGAAGGTGGCGTTAAGCCACTTTTTGTGGATTAACGCCACCTTGTAAATACGGACTCTTCACACGCACTTTGCATGGAAGGCAAGTGCAATAGGTGTTGCAGTGGGTGTTCCATAGTGACACCCACTTCATTTGATGCTGCCCCACATTTATAAGATTTTGTAAACCCGAGGCAGCAACAAAATCTAACGCCACCCCAGGGGTGGCATTAGCATAGTGCAACAAGGAAATATGCTTTAATTTCTCCTCGTTTTTTGCTCTTTAGTACACATTGAAAGAGCAAATCAACATTGCACATTGTTTTTGTGCAGGAAGGTATCACTTCCTGCACAAAAACAATCTCCCCTGCAATGCAGCCATCCTTGCACCATGGTGCTAGGGTGGCTGAGTTGGCGGTCGGCAGCTAATTTAGCACCGGCACAGGGGGAAACACAGTAATGTGCTGTATTCTAATAAATACGGTGCATCCCTGAATTTTAGATGTGGCGCAGCGCGGTGCTGCGCCACTTCTTGTAAATATGTCCCATAGTTTAGTAAATGGAATGCATCTCTGATTAGAAAGGCACCGGGCTCAGCCCTTCCCTGAAGGATCATCACACAATTCTTTCCTGTAACTAACAGAATTGCAGAATTTGCGCAGATGCAACACTATTTCAGTTCTTAATAAACTTTTTAACCAGGTTGTGGAGAAATGCTGTAACCGAAACTGCATTGTTGGTTTCCGAAACAACCCGATCAGCAGCCTCACCCTGTTTGTGCGTCACAAAACTGTGATAGGTACTGCTACTGCTGGATCTCCATGCATCTCAGAGGTTTCATTCACAGTGCTAGCAATCTATACACCACCATTAAATAATGCTGTAATATGTTCTATGTAAGTCTGAAATACTTCAGGTGGCTATTTCACATACTCTTGTTTGGATCTTGGGAGTGTCATGGCAGCTGGTACAAGTTTCCTAAACACATCGCCACTGTGGCATCAGCCTGACTCAAGCTGATGCCAGATTGAACTAAAGCATGAACAAACTCATGAGCAGCATCTTTTTCCTCATCATGTTTCCTTTTAAAGTGGGACTCTTTTGGAGAGAAAAATGTCAAAGTGCAACCTCAAATCTTGGAGGCTCTTTAACCTTAAGTCTTAGAGGCTCTGTTATCTTCAAATGGGTTGTGGATGCAAAATGTTTTGCAGTTGCTGTATTCCAAACTACTATGGGGATGGCCACTCTTAAAAACTTGCAGATTAGCAGTTTTTTTTTTATTTGCCTCCATTGCAAAATCTTTATTTACTTTAAATAATATTCTGCATTATTGGTTCTGTTGGGCATGTGTAAACCGTTGGGAACTGTTTCAGCTCTACATTATTGAGCAATGTCAATGTTCCATTCAAGTGTGAAGACAACATTTAGGGGGTCATTCTAACTCTGACGGGCGGCGGAGGCCGCCCGCCAGAGTTCCCCCCTCCAGAACACCGCTCCGCGGTCATAAGACCGCTGCGGTGATTCTGGGTTTCCCACTGGGCTGGCGGGCGACCGCCAAAAGGCCGCCCGCCAGCCCAGTGGGAAACACCCCTCCATGAGGATGCCGGCTCCGAATGGAGCCGGCGGAGTGGAGGATGTGCGACGGGTGCAGTTGCACCCGTCGCGAATTTCAGTGTCTGCTCAGCAGACACTGAAATTCTTTGTGGGGCCCTCTTATGGGGGCCCCTGCAGTGCCCATGCCATTGGCATGGGCACTGCAGGTGCCCCCAGTGGCCCCACGACACCCCATACCGCCATCCTGTTCCTGGCGGGCGACCCGCCAGGAACAGGATGGCGGTATGGGGTGTCAGAATCCCCATGGCGGCGCAGCAAGCTGCGCCGCCATGGAGGATTCTGCAGGACAGCGGAAAACCGACGGGAGACCGCCGGTTTTCCTGTTCTGACCGCGGCTGAACCGCCACGGTCAGAATGCCCTGCGGGGCACCGCCAGCCTGTTGGCGGTGCTCCCGCCGACCCCCCGCCGGGGTCAGAATCACCCCCTTAGTATTTAAAGTGGTGTAGAATTGTGGGTCACTAGCAGTGTCCTCTAGCACATTTTAAAGTGTTAACAAAACTTGCCTCTAGTGAGTTCTTTGGCCAGTCTTTGCTCTTCAGCTCTAGCACATCTCCACTGTAGATTCTGTATTGGCACAACATATACCTCTGATTCCTCTCCCTAAAATACCCGCCTGACCACAAGCCCAGCAGACATAATAACTCCCAGGTGGTGGTGGAGCTTGATGCAGTGCTCTCTACCTGCATCCAATGCTGGTCTGCCAGGATCCCAAACCTGGCAGGCAGTGATGCTCTGCCTCCCAAGAAACTACTAATGGGACCACTGGAACCACAAGCCCTGCAGGAATATTGACCCCCATGAAGTGGGGAGCTTGATAGAGTGCTTCCCTTCTCCCTACAATACTGGCCTGCCGGGATCCCAACATTGGCAGGCAGTGGTGCTCCCTTTAAGCCCTGCCTAAGGCTCCTACCAGGACCACAAGCCCGACAAACAAAATTACCTCCATGGGGGTTGGGGAGCTTGATACAGTGATCCCACACCCTACACAATACTGACCTGCTGAGACTTCACTGCCAGTGGGAGCAGGCAGTGCAACCTCCCTACCCCCCAGCTCCACCATAAGGCTCCTGCCAGGACCACTACACTGGCAAGTATAATGACACCTATACTGTGGGGAAATGTGATACAGTGCTCCTTCACCACCAACAATAATGGCCCGCCAGGATCTCAACCCCAGCAGGCAATGATGCTACCCCCCATCCCTACCTAACACACATGCCAGGACCAGCAGCCAACAGGCATAATGAACTCATTGGTGGTGGGAGAGCTTGATAATGTGCTCCAACATCCAGTGCAATACTTGCCTTCCGGGACTACAACCACAGCAGTTAACCCCTCCTCCAGTCTCTCCCTTGCCATGAGGTGCCAGCTGGGACCACAACCATGGCAGGCTGTGATGTCTCGCCCTTAACCCCACCCAGCCCAGTGTTACTGCACTTCACGCCACTCCACACCTCAATCCCACTGTAGGGCACCTTTCAGGACCACAAGCCTGGCAGACATAGAGACCTCCATGAGAGTGGAGGACATCGATATGATGATGACCCATCCCATAAAACACTGGCCTACCGGCCATCATCTTAGAAGCGGTGATGCTCCCCTCTAACTCCAGGTCCAACACTGCCTAATGTACCTTATAGGACCATGAGCTCATCAAACATAATGACCCGTAGTTATAAGGGAACGTGATATAGTGCTCCCATGCCACCTATTATACTGGCTAGCTGGCACCCCAACCCCTGGAGGCAGTGATGCTCCCCCTCCGAGCACTGGCCTAATGTCCCTGCTGGGACAACAAGTCTTGCAGGTACTATACTCATAGCATAATTAGGAGGCAGCGCTGGGAAGCTTATCTTTTGTCCTGGTCCTTGTCCTCCAATGCAGGGTCCTCACAGGATGGCAGCAGCAGCATCAGAAGGAGGTAGCAGCAGAAGCCTAGCTTTGAAGGGCTGGAGGCAACCCATGACCCACCTCCTCACTTCCCGCCACCTGTTCTACCTTCAGTACTATAGAGTACTGCAGGCAGCACAGGTAGGGGAAAGGTGGAGGCTTCGAGACGTTCCTCTCCTTGGCCATGACCCCCATGCAGCAGCAGCAGCTTTTCGTTTCCAACAATCAAGGTTTGTTTACGGTGAAAAAAGGTGAAACTGAATAGCGGACTGACTAGATATATGTTAGTCTCAGTGTTTTTTTTAATGCAACACTGCTTTATGAATTGCTAAATAAACAAAATAAACAAATCTCTTCATAATCACCTAATAGTGATGCCAGTAAGCAACTAACGACAGAGGTGTTTGCATTCCCTAAAAGTCACACCGCACAACCATCGGAAACGCATGCATTAACTAGCGGACAGTCGCACTTCCCCAAAATAAGGCCGCGTTTCTGAACAGTAAAACATGTTTCTTCCTTGAAGGTAAGTTTTAACTTACTGCACAAAATCCTTGACATCTGTGTTTGTATACATTTCTAGGCATGTGGATAGTGCTTTGTGTGCCAGGTGACTCATCAGTGATTTATAGTTGTCTTGTATAGTACTGTGAGAGGTTCATTATTAGTTATTTTATTCTAATGTAGGCCTGCGTTGGCAACAAGAATCTCCAACAAAGAGCCTGAAATGTCTGCCCACGAGCTCTGCCGTTTGATTGCTGATGAGGCTTGTCACACGTGCTTGGAAGGTTCCCTGGGAATGCTTGGAGTGTGTGTGAGTGACTGGCTGCCATGATCAAGAATTGATTAATCATATTCCCCACTTATCCTTTCCTGCTGATTTCTGTAGCAGCAGCGCTGCTCCCCTCCCCTTCCCTCTTTCCATCGCCCTCTCTCTCTGAATGCAAATTTCTAATCTCTTTCCATACTCAAAAGATATGCGTATTTCATTCTCCCCTGAAAGGCGAACCTTTCTGTTTTCCTTCTGTAGTATTTGGTCCTAATTCATAAAAGTAACTGTACACTTTTGTCTACGTTTACCATTGTTTAGTATTCACAAAGGGATTCACACAAGTAGTGTCTTTACCAGTCGGGAGTCTCCGAACATCAAATGATAGGTCATATGGCTGCTGCATATAGCGAGGTTGGAGGGGGTGGAAAAAGAGGGTGGGGGGGAGGCGTTTTGGGAACGACGGAAGAAACAACATTTTTTTTTTTTTTTAAACACTTACTGTTTCCCTTGCGCCACTTGTGTCCCGCATCCTCCAGCCACCTCTGCTCCTCTTGTGTTTTCCCAGCGAATGCTGGGTCACCAGCACAGGCTCCACAGCATGTAAGAAGCATCAGGATTGATCAGAGCAGCTCGGACTGCCGCTCAGACACAAGCCTGGGGTCTGTGCTATTTCTCCAGCCCGGCTGTGTATACCACCGGGTTGGAGAAACCTAAGTCCGCCTGTGTGTTTGTCTAGCCTCAGATGGCCAGCCAAATACACACGCGCAGTTAGTGCATTCTCCCCTTCTCCCCACTCCCACCTCCCATGGCCCAGCCCCACCCCTTAATGTACACCCTGCTGGCTGAGCCAACAGATGAAAAATGATAAAAAATAAAATGATAGTAAGCTATCATTTTATTTTTTATCTGCTGGCTTAGCTAGGGGGGAGACGCCCCTCTGCCACTGCGGAGGAGCCGCCCCTGGTTGTTTTATGTGCATACATTCAGCACTGGCAAAGATACTACTCGTACATCGATTTGTGAATAGCAAGCAATTGTAAACTTACACAAAAGTGTAATTTTACCTTTGTAAATCAGGGACTGACTGTGTTGTGTTCAAATGTTTCACCAGCATCCATTACCTTGACGATATTCCTCTAATGTGAAGAAACATCGGATGGATATCAATTCACCAAAATGTCGCATTGGTGGAAATGTCCTCATTAAGATTATGTTTTTTGAACTTGTTACTTACCAGTAACCTTCATTACCCTGATTAAAGATCCTCCTCATCCCAGTCCTAACATTCTGAGGGATGCCCCTCCCACAGCAGCCATAACACGCAGGTCTTTCATTTATCTTTTTTTATCTATAAGAGCCTCCCCCCCACCTTCTGTTATGTTACCAAACCATAAGGTACAACCAAGGAGGGCGGGAGGTAAGAGGACTGGGATGAGGTGGACCCCTAACCAGCATAATGAAGATTACCGGTAAGTAACAAGTTCATTACCCCCTCATTGGGTCCTCTTTATCCAAGAGCTAAGAAACTGAGGACATAACAAACACAGATAAGACAGAGGTTGCACAAAGAATACAAATGCAGAACAAGGTCTATTCAAAAACAGAAACATACATCATTTTGCAGCAGTAACCAAAACTGTTGCCCCAAAACTGCCCTCCAAATCATTTCAGACTGAAAGATGATAGGCAGAAAAGTATGGGAGGAGGACCAAGTGGCCACTCTGCAAACCTCCAAGAGGGACACCCTCCAGCCTCCTCCCATGAATTAGAGACTGGTCTACTCTACCTACACTGAACATTAGTTGGAAAGGACTCTACCACCGTTTCATAGGATAGGGAAATGGATGATGTTACCAGCGAATAATGGTTTGAGTAGAAACCTTCTTACCCTTTGCCACCGATCCATAAGCAATGAAGGGTTAGACAACCGAAAAGGCCTTGTATGCTCCAAATAAATCCGAAAAGCCCTTTTAACATACAGAGTTGAGTTAAAGGGAGTACAGAGGAAGAGGGAACTTAAAATAAAAACAGGAAAATCACCTCTTGAGCTGATTGAAAAGAAGAAGAAACTTTAGGAAAAAACGTAGGATCAAGTCTAAGCACCACATAATTTCAGATAGGGAAAAATTGCCATAAGCGCCTCAATCTCACCAAGCCTTCAAAAAGGTTACTGTAGCTAACAACCACACCAACTCCACTTCCTCCAACTGCTCAAAAGGGGCACCTTGCCACCCTCAGAGGACCACAGCCAGTTCCCAAGAAGGCACTTCCTCTCTGACAGAGAGACACTGTAGTCTGAAACTCTTAAACAACCTGCATACCAATGGAGAAATAGTAGAAAAACCATCAAAAAAGACCTGAATGCCTTGATCGCAATCTACTGAGCAGAGTGTTAGAAACCAGACCTCTGACGAACCCATCTCACAAAAAGTCAAGAATTTGAAAGGAGTCAATGACTGTAGAAACCTCAGAATGGATCAAGCACCATTTGGAAAAAGAAGGCCAATGCTTTTTATAGTACCTAAGGATTGACTGCCTATGAGATTATTAAATCTCCATAGTCACCTGGGAGGAGCAACGCAGAGGCTAAAAACTCTACTTACTCCACAGCCAAGCCATCACTTTCAGCCTAAGAACCATTTGGAGAGACAGCCTTGGATACTGCAGAGGAGAGTGTGTGGAAGGGAGATGGAAAATACGACTCTTGAACAGAGCCAGGGGGAGAGGGAAACAGTGATGTCCAGGCCAGTAAGGAGGAATCAGGATCACCTGTACCTTTTCCCTTCTGACCTTCTAGAGGACCTTGGAAGGAGGGGAATCAGAGGGAAGGCATACAGCAACCCTTTAGGCCACAGGATTGAGAGGGTGTCCACCACCCGTGCCAGGGGAGATGGAACATCTGTATGAAAATGCTGGGCATTGAGCATTCACTGGGGAAGTGAAATGGTCCGGCCAAGGATCCCCGAACAATTGGCAGACAAGGCAGAAGATGGGAAGGGACAGATGGTATGACACTGAGGATGGAATGTTCCTGCAGAGACTGTCCACCCAAAGATTAACTCCCCTTGAATTTAAACTGCAGATAGACCCAGAATATCCTATGCCCAGGGACAAATCAGGGGCTCAATCTGATTGAAGGACCTGCTATTCGTACCCTCCGATGGCTCAGGTGTGACCTTACAACTTGATTGTTGGCCCTGATTACCATATTTTTGCCCATCAAACATTCTTGAAAGGCAAACAAGTCCTTCTGGACAGCCAACAACTCCCTCCAGTTCGAGGACTGTTAATTGTTCCATTGAGACCAGGGGACACTAATCTCCTTTGGGTCAAGCACTGTCTACAAGCCCCACATGCTGGCATCAGTTGTTAATAGGACAGGAGTTGGCAGCTGGAAGGGAACACCCCTCAACAGATTGTCCTGAACCAAACCCCAAGGCAGGACTTGCACAACCTGATCTGGAAGGAGAATAAAACGTTTGTAGTTCTGTGAGCTGGAATCCCATTTGGGGAGGGTGTGGTTCACTATTGGCTTTAAATGAACCCTTTCCCATGTGACCACTGCAGTTGAAGCTTCCAAGATACTGTGCACCCTTAATCAGAATCTTGTAGAACTTTGTGAACATGTCACCAAACCCCTCACACCTGACTGGAGGGAAATTATTCTGCCCTCTGGGAGAAAAGCTGCCCCCATACGAGTGTCCAGACGAGCACCAATGAAAGTCTTTTCCTGATAAAGTGTGAGATTCGACTTGGACAGATTCACCAGAAGACCAAAATCCTTCAGGGTTGTCAGGACCAAATCCACATCCTGGCAAGCCTTGGATAAAGGAGCAGAGAACAATTAATCATCAAGATAAGGATACAAAATAACACCTTGCAAATGCAGGAAAGCAACAAGTGACACCAATACCTTTGTGAGCACACAGAGAGATGTGGCCAAACAGCAGGGCTTGAAACCATAAATGAAGACCATCCATTGCAAACCTCTGGAATTTCTGGCTCTCCAAATGAACTGGAACATGAAAATAGGTATCTTGTAGGCCCAGTGCTGCCAAGAAACTCCCTTTCATGAGCAGGGGAATAATGGCCTGTAGAGACACCTTCTGGAAGTATTCCAACGGGACAAATGCATTCAAGAAATGACCCATCTTGTTTGGGTACCCAAAACAGAGTGGAGTAAAACCCAAACCCTACTGGCCCACCAGAACCGGAACAACTGCCTCCTTCTGAAGCATCAACTGACCCCGACTTGAGCCACTGACGCTTGACAGGGTCTTTTTGAGAAGGAGTAAATCTGAAATGAGGGCTGGAGGAAGGGCCCTATGAATTTAATCCAATAACAATATTCTACTACCGAAATGACCCAGGAGTCTCTCACCTCCCTCTTCCACCGAGGCAGAAACTGTTTTAGTCGACCTCATACCACCATAAACTCATTTCTATTGCTGGACTTCAGTTGCACAGAAGGAGGAAGGCAAAGATTTGCTATAAAACTTAGCCCCATTCCCATGGGCCCACTCTCAAAAGTGTCGCCTCTCAGCCGACTGAAAAAACGGCCTCTACCCAAATTGCTTCTTAAACTGAACCTGTTTAAAGGACTCCAGAATCTTCTTCTCCTCTGCTACCTTCCACACCATGTTATTCAGTTCTGGACCAAACAACATAGGACCCAAAAAGGAAGTTTATGACTCATAGACCTCTGACTAGCCTCCAACTTCCAAGATTTTAGACACAAGGACCTACGCCCAAAGACGGACACTCCAGCTGCTGTCGTGGGAGCCCAAAGACTGTCAAAGATGTAATCAGATGCAAACTGTGACAACATCTACATACTGGCCAGAAGAGCAGAGTTCCATGAAGGCACCTCCACACACGTTGTTGCCATCAATATTGGCTTTGGTACACCAGGATGAGATAGGTGGGAAGGGGTCATTCATGACATAGAGGCAATTTGTGGGAGAGACTTTCTTCATCATATTTCTAGACCTGAAAGGAAATTGTCTGTAGAGAATAGGGCCCTTCTTTTTAAAATCCAGAGACGAATGCAGATCTTGCATGATTTGGAGATGCTTAGGAAATAAGAAAAGGGACAGTTCTACATTAAATACATTGTCCAAAGCAAATTTATGAAACTACAACAGATTATCACAAGAGGGTGCTAGAAAGCAACAAGCAACTCAAAAATGAACTTTTTGCTAGGGGAACTGTAATGCCCCGAACAGCAGAAAAAATGTTGTCCATAGATCTGAAAGGGCGTGCCTCCTGGTTGATTGAAAACCAAATGTAGCTCACAACTTTACAATTAAGTTTGTATAACACAATCATATTTAGATAATTTCTTTTTTTGTACAGGTCTTACGAAATAAAGAAATGTATCAAAAATAGAAAACATAAGCCAGATTTACTATTCTTTTACAATGTCATTCACAATACAAAGCGTTAGAAATTGCATGGTTGATCAATTTTTGTGAGAAAAAGTTGTCTTTTTCTTTCAAAAAGCTGCTGTGAGCTCACAGTAAAACACCTTAGTTTTATGCAGAGACAAAACCCTGTTAATGGAGAACAGAAGCCCTAACCATGAGGGATCAGAGTACACCCCACTAAGATAGTTAGGTCATGTTGTTCTAAAAGAAGACCAATACGGGCCCTTGACATCTCACTAATAACTACCCTATTGCTCTGCTCCCAGGTCCCATGAAGATGCTGGAGAAATATATTAAACAACAATTGTCACACTATCTGGAGATAAACAACATCCTTCACTCTTTATAATTCTGTGTCCGTACTGGTCACCATACAGAATCTATACTTCCTACAGCACCTGATCATCTCAAAGCCATCCTTGATACTGGGGGCACAGCTGTCCTTTTCCTTTTTTGACCTGTTGGCTGCATTCAATACCATCTTGCACTTGATACTGATCCATAGACTAGAAGGTATCAGAGTCACAGGATGAGGGATCTCATGGATTTCAAACTTTCTTTCTAATAGAACCCAGGCCAATCAGTTTCCACCATTTTCATTCGAACCGTTGGCAATACTTATGGAGTCCCACAGGGGTCATCCTTGTGCCCTACCCTTGTCAATATTTATATGATCCCTCTGACAGGTTTGTTCCGCAGTTTCAGCTCTGAAGTCCTGTCGTATTTGGATGATATGCAGATCATCCTATCTCTGATAAATGATAAGTCAAGACAGATCTAAACAATGTTTTATTTCTGACTCAGTGTGGATGAACAATACCTGTTTTTAAAAAAACTCAAAAAGACAGAACTGTCCCTCTTGGGAAAGCATCCCACAACTCTGGTCCAATAAATGGTAGTCTGAAAAACTTGCCCATCCCCCTGTTCCATCCAAGTCTAGAAGAAATTTTGAAGTTAAGTTTGATAACCAGTTCTCCTTCAATACCCAAATTACTTCTGTAACTGCAGTTTGTTTTTATCTCATCCTGCAAAGAAGATCGGTGGGCATGCTCTAATAACCTTCAGGTTAGACCATTCTAATTCTCTGTAACTTGGCCTCTCATGTTGTTTGATTTGGAACGTCCAACTGGCCCAGGATGCTGTGGCCAGGCTTCTATAAAATATTCCTAGATCTCATTCAGTTTTTACTAAAATTAGGGAATTGAAGTGGCTGCCAGTTGGGCAGAGGATAACGTTCAAAGCATTATCTCTTGTCTATAATGTCTTCAATAACATTGACCCAGTGAGCATTCAGAAACTTTTTTCCCGGTACTCCGCTTCTAGATCTCCCAGATCTTCTTTGTCTAGCTTCTTCTGCCTCCAAGATGTCTTTTCACTACACTATAACCTTCCCATTTGGGTTTTGTACTTCTGCTGTCTGGTTCTGGGCATTAGCAGTGCTTTATAAATCGCTGCTAAATTACATTATATGATATTATATTACCATGGAAAGCTGGATCTTGTAATGCAGTGTGACCTGGCTTTGCATAAACCCTTACACCAAATGAAGACATGTGCAGGCAGTTGGCAACAAGGAATCATGTGATTTCCATATGTGTAATATGTGTAATTTCCACTATTTTACACGTTACACAATTTACCACTGGGCAGTTTTCCGTACATACACATTTGACTGGAGTGTGCCCTCAAGTACAAATCTTTATTCATAAAACATTTTATTACCCATTATAACAGTTCACAATTTCCGATAATACAGTATAATAGTACAATGTATCATATAGGTCACAGTAGTTCATTTCTTACACATCCTTCAACCATCTCCTCCACTATCCCTAGTTCATGGCAACCATCTACCCCATAATCCCTATGATCTGTTTTATTAACCTCCTCAACACTGGCCACCCGACTAATAACCCCTGTTTGTTTTCCATTGTTGTAATTGCTTGTCCAACTTCATGGGACAGTCCCTCCCCTCATAGACCTGTTCTTCCAAAAGCACACACCAATCTATGACATATTCCCAGGAGGTCAAGTCTGGAGGCGCACCAATCCCTATTTCTGGGCTATGTTTATTTGTGCCACTATCAGTCCCATTGTAAGGAAGAGTTTATTTTGTATGTGGCATGTTTCATCTCCCCAGATGTTGAGCACAACAAATCTGGGTGCTAGTTCAAAGTGAGAATCAGTGACACACCTGGGACACACCCACTCTTACCCCCAGTATCCCAACATCATCATATTGTCCCACAGTGTATGGAAAAAAGTGCAGTGTCAGTGCACAGACATTGGACTCAGCTTTCCCATCTTAAGGTACCTTGTTTTTGTGTATGATAGGAGCTGTGTAGAATGAACAGCTGGACCAGGTGGAAGCTGTCCTAGAGAGCTGTCTGGGTGCCAATTCCCTCCTCCCATTCCCCTTCATCAATGTCCCCTGGGCACCATTTCCAGTTACTCCTTATTTTCTCAAGAACGTTCCTAGATGTCAGCGGGATAGCTTTCTTAATAAAGAGTTACAAATGTAGGTGGTCTTCCATTCGGGAAGACACCACTACCTCCTTCCCTGACTCTAAGTGTATTGACAGACCATGGCGTACTTGGAAGTAGGTAAAGACCTCCACCTTGGCCATCTGGTATGTCTCCTACACGTCCCCATATGGTATCAGTCTTTCTTCTTGCCACAGGTCTCCTAGATCAGTGGTTCCCAACCTTTTGACTTCTGTGGACCCCCACTTTATCATTACCGGAGCCCGGAGACCCCGCTGACTCTTTATTGGAATCCGGGGACCCCCCACTGAGCCATTACTGAAAGCTGGGGACCTAATCAATTAATATTATTATTTTTTTAAAGCAGCCACGGACCCCCTGAGGAGGCTTTGCAGACCCCCAGGGGTCCCCAGACCACAGGTTAGAAACCACTGTTCTAGGTTACTGATACCCATCCTGTCCCACTTCTTGGATCCCCATATCTTTCCCAATTAAGCCAATATCATGCTATCCAATCGAGGAGTGTGATTCATTAGTGTTTCACCAATCCAAGGCATCCAATATGTGCAGGTTGGTCTGCTTTCATCTGTGCCCATATAGAGCCACTGGGTAGCTTCTCTCTCCCATGGTCTGTCTAACTGCACTAGTGGTCGGCTGTCTTCTAGTGCGAAGGCCTAGTCAGTGATGACCATGCGTTTATGGCATCCCTTCAAAAAACAGAATCCGAATAGGATCTTTGAATGTTTTGTGATCGAAATGTGGGTCACAAAACATTCACACTACTACCAATTAAAAGTTGGTGATAACCCTTTCTCAAATAGGAAGGGATCCCCTTGAACCTCTTCCCTTTGAGAATGTTTAACAAAATATCTTTTGAGAGCTGGCAGTTGTCCCATGGACCACTGTCTACTCTTTGAAAAAAAGCATGCAAGTTTTCATTTTTTTTATTTTTATATACATACCGTTTTCCTTTAACCCCTTTGCTGCCAGGCTTTTTCCCCTCAGGTGGCAGGCCTTTTTTTTGGCTATTTGGGGCAGTTCGCGTTTAGGCCATCATAACATTTTGTCCACATAAGCTACTCATGCCAAATTTGCATCCTTTTTTTCCAACATCCTAGGGATTCTACAGGTTCCAAGAGTTTGTGGGTTCTCCTGGAGGAGACCAAGAAATTAGCCAAAATACAGCGAAAATGTTGTTTTAAAAAAAAAAATGGGAAAAAAGGACTGCAGAAGAAGGCTTGTGGTTGGGTTTTTTCCCCGAAAATGTCATCAACAAAGGGTTTGGTGTGGTAAAATCACCATCTTCCCAGCTTTTAGGAACAGGCAGACTTGAATCAGAAAACAACTTTTTTCAACACAATTTTGCCATTTTACTGGGACATACCCCATTTTTACTATTTTTGTGCTTTTAGCTTCCTTCCAGTTAGTGAACCCAATGCTGCATCCCGGAAAGCTAAACATTTCTGAAAAGTAGACAACATTCTGAATTCACCAAGGGTCATTTGTGTAGATTCTACAAGGTTTTCTTACAGAAAATAACAGCTAAAATAAAAAATATATTGAAATTGAGGTGAAAAAAACAGCCATTTCCCTCCACATTTTACTCTGTAACTTTTTCCTGCGATGTCAGATTTTTAAAAGCAATATACCATTAAGACTGCTGGACTCTTCTGGTTGCGGGGATATATAGGGCTTGTGGATTCATCAAGAACCATAGGCACCAAGAGCCAATAAATGAGCTGCACCTTGAAATGGATTTTCATTCTATACCAGGTATATAGCAATTAATTTGCTGAAATATAAAGAGTTAAAAATAGGTATCAAGGTAACCTCTGTATTTCCAAAATGGGCACATTATAAGGTGTTGAGAAGCAGTGGTTATTTGCATACCTCTGAATCCCGGGATCCCCATACTAGCATGTGAATTATAGGGCATTTCTCAAATAGACATCTTTTTTACACACTGTCTTACATTTGGAAGGAAAAAATGTAGCAAAAGACAAGGGGAAATAACACTTCTTCTTCTATTCTGTGTTTCCCCAAGTCTCCTGATAAAAATGGTACCTCACTTGTGTGGGTAGGGCTAGTGCCTGCGACAGCAAACGCAACATGGACACATCACATTTTTACCTTGAAATCTGATGTGTTGTTTGCAAAGTGAATAGCTGTGGATTTTGGCATCCAGAGACTTGAAAACTAGACACCTAGGGGAATCCAAGATGGCGTGATTTGTGGGGCTCTCTCTATGTTCTGTTATCCAGAACCCTTCACAAACCTCAAACAGAGGCCAAAAAAACACTTTTTCCTCACATTTCGGTGACAGAAAGTTCTGGAATCTGAGAGGAGGCACAAATTTCCTTCCACCCTGCTTTACCCCAAGTCCCCCAATAAAAATTGGACCTCACTTGTGTGGGAAGGCCTAGTGCCCAGGACAGGAAAGGCCCCAAAATGCAACGTGGACATATCACAGTTTTACATTGAACTCTGACGTGCTTTTTGCAAAGTGCCTAGCTGTGGTTTTTGGCCTCTAGCTCAGGCGGCACCTAGGGAAACCTATCAAACCTGTGCATTTGTTAAAACGAGACACCTAGGGGAATCCATGATGGGGTGACATGTGGGGCTCTCTCTATGTTCTGTTACCCAGAATCCTTTGCAAACCTCAGAAATTGGCCATAAAACTTTTTTTCCTCACATTTCGGTGACAGAAAGTTCTGGAATCTGAGAGGAGCCACACATTTCCTTCCACCAAGCGTTCCCCCAAGTATCCCGATAAAAATGGTACCTCACTTGTGTGGGTAGGCCTAGTGCCCGCAACAGGAAATGCCCCAAAACACAACGTGGACACATCACATTTTCGCAAAGAAAACTGAGCTGTTTTTTGCAAGGTACCTAGCTGTGGATTTTGGCCTAAAGCTCCGCTGGCACCTAGGGAAACCTACCAAACCTGTGCATTTTTGAAAGCTAGACACCTAGGGGAATCCATGATGGGGTGGCTTATGGGGCTCTCACCAGGTCCTGTTACCCACAATCCTTTGCAAACCTCAAAATTTGGCCAAAAAAAACACTTTTTCCTCACATTTCGGTGACAGAAAGTTCTAGAATCTGAGAGGAGCCACACATTTCCTTCCAGCGTTTCCCCAAGTCTCCCGATAAAAATGGTATCCCACCTGTGTGGGTAGCCCTAGTACCTGCGACAGGAAATGTCCCAAAACACAACGTGGACACATCACATTTTCATAAGGAAAGCAGAGCTTTTTTTGCAAAGTGCCGAGCTGTGGATTTTGGCCTCTTGCTCAGCTGGCACCTAGGGAAGCCTACCAGACCTGTGCATTTTTTAAAGCTAGACACTTAGGGGAATCCCGGATGGGGTGACTTGTGGGGCTCTCACCAGGTTCTGTTACCAAGAATTATTTGCAAATCTCAAAATGTGGCTATAAAAAAACCTTTTCCTCACATTTCAGTGACAGAAAGTTCTGGAATCTGAGAGGAGCCACAAATTTCCTTTCACTCAGCGTTCCCCCAAGTCTTCCGATAAAAATGGTACCTCACTTGTGTGGGTAGGCTTGGTGCCCGTGAAAGGAAATGCCAAAAAACACTATGTGGACACCAAAATTATCAAATACAAAACTACCTATTTTTGCTGGAGGGCACCTGCGTTTTTGGTCCTGGGCTCAGCAGCCATATAAGGAAACATACCAAACCCAAACATTTCTGAAAACTAGATACCTCAGGGAGTCCAGGGAGGTGTGACTTGCGTGGATCCCCCAGTGTTTTCTTACCCAAAATCCTCAGCAAACCTCAAATGTAGCTAAAAAATAAAAAATTTCCCACATTTCTGTGTGGGATCACTTCACCAGGGCAAATTTCCTATCACCCAACATTCCCCTCAGTCTCTGTTTAAACATGATACCTCACTTGTGTAGGTGGTCCAAGTGTCTGTGACAGGGAAGAGTCAAAAACATGTTGAAATTGAGGGGGAACCAAAGCGGGTCCAAAAGGGCAGTTTGAAAGAAAACATTTTTAGGCTGGCAAGTGGGACCGAATTTTTGTCGGTATAGATAAGACAGTGCTGGGTGGTAAGAATTTTGTGGATTCCTGCAGATTCCAGACGGTTCCATCACAAAAATGTGTGAAAAATGTGTGATTTCCTGCAAAGTTGGAGCTTTGCATTGCATTGTGGGCAAAAAAATGGTGCGGGTGCATGTGAAGCACACTACACTGGACTCACCCAGATGTTTAGTTTTCAGATGTGTCTAGGTCTTGTGAATTTTTCTACATGGCAGCATCCCAAAGTCCAAAAAGTGCAGCCCTCGCTATTCCAAGAGGGACGATTTTGAGAGTTAGACAAGCTCTCATGGCCTAACTGTAAAACCAAAATCCAAAATAATCAAATGTCCTTTTGCTTGCCGTGGGATAAGATGTTTTAGGGTGCGGGGAAGAGCTGAAAGACTGTTACCCCATTCAGTTGGGGTGGGGGCATAAACATGCCCATACTGGTTGGTAGCCACCAGCCCACTATTTTTCTTTTTAATTCCCTGGCATTTAGTAGGCTTTCTGCCCCTCCCTCCCCCGGGGAGTGGAGCAGGGGTAATTGCCCCATCTACCCACCGGTGGACAGAACAACTTTGGCCCCATTTATTTGTGGTGGGGGTATGGCCATACCACCACCCTCTTTCTTTGAAACAAAAATCTTCCCTGGTCTCTGGTGGGCTTTCTGCCCCCCTTGGGGGCAGATGGGCCTTCCAAAAATAGTCTGATCTGCCCCCAAGGGGGATAGAAATGGCCTAAAATAAATGTGTCCCCCAAGGGAATGACCCTTGCCTAAGGGGTCGCTCCCCTTGTGTGAAATTCACGCAAAAAAAATAAAAAATAAAAATAGGACGATCTGCCCCCAAGGGGAGCAGAAATGGCCTAAAATAAATTTGCCCCCCAGGGGAATGATCCTTGCCTAAGGGGTCACTCCCCTTGCGTGAAATTGACACAAAAAAATACAAATCCCTGGTGTCTAGTGGTTTCTGCCTTCCTTGGAGGCAGATTGGCCTAATAAAAAGAGGCCGATCTGCCCCCCTTGCTTAAAAATATTTTGACCCCCTATGGAGTGCCCCTTGCCCAAGGGGCTGCTCCCTTATGAGTAAACCAAAAAAACAAAAACCTCCCTGGTGTCTAGTGTGCATTTCTGCTGCCCGATCGCATCGAAATTGGGCAGCAGAAATGCTGAGAGAGACATCAAATGAAACAAAAGGCATCTCCTTGCCTTTAATGCCTCTCTCGCCCCATACACGTGATCGGAGGAGAAAGGTTAAACATTTATCCTCTTATCCACGCTGGAAGTTCAGAGGTAGCAGTCTCTGATGAGGTCAGAGTGCGATCGCGCGCTGACGTCATCAGACGCCACGGGGTGGAAGGGGAAGTGATTTTCCTTCCATCCCTGCCCAGGGGAGGCAGGTGGCAAGCCCTTCGGGGAGCGCTAGTGCTCCTCCCAAGGGCCAATAGCAGGATGAACTGGTCTCATCCTTAGCACACAGCAACCATGGCCGAGGGCGAGACCAGCTCATCCAGGGCACCTGGGAGGTTAAGGAAAACTGGCTGTGTTTAAAAAAACACTGCTATGTTTAAAAGCAATCACAGACATGGTGGTCTGCTGAGCCTAAAGGGCCACCATCCCTGTGATGGCAGCAAATCGTCGGGGGTAACACATTGCAACTTAACTCCTTAATATTCCTCATGTAGGTCTATTTGCCACCCACTACGAATTGCTATTCAGGGAATAGGGACTAAGGACCAGATGTAGCATAATTGGAAATTGCGACATGCAATTTGTGAGTCCTTCCGACTCGCAAATTGCAAGTCGCAATTTGCAATGCAGAACGGTGTCTCAGACACCGTCTGCGAGTCGGTATGGGGTCGCAAAGACCCACCTCATTAATATTAACACCCCTTCCTATTTGCGATTTGGAAATGCATTTTGCGAGTCGGTCCCGACTCGCAAAATGCATTTCCGCATAGGAAAATGCGATTTGCGAGTCGCAAATGGCAAATTTTGCCATTTGCGACTCGCAAATCCTTTCCTACATCTGGCCCTAAATAACCCCTTTGTACATTAATAATAGCAATTACCAAATAGCGATTCACAAAAAATCGCTATTTGGTAATCGCTATTTCTATTCTTCATACATCTGGCCCTTAATGTCCACTTAAAGAGGCCATTTCAATGATTAAAGTGCTCTCCCTAAATGGTAGTACCATATCACACCATGCTTTAGTCATATACTTGTGACAATGTCCTGCAAAATTCACCCCAGACACAAACTACTTTCCCATCATTTTCCTGCTGAATGTACATGGCTCATTTAATACACTTGTTCTTTGTGTAATGCTTACATTTTCACAACCCCTATTAGTCCAGTGACATGACATTGTCGGTAACACTAGAACTTATAAAATTGATCCAGCACCAATGAGCACAACTAAATTCAGTAGAGGTGGGAAAAGTTATGACTTCACCATTAAAGATTTGCAAGGAGGTCAAACTTCGCAAGTTTACAAAATTGCAGGAGAAAGCATCTACAAACAATAAAATAGGGTCTTGAACTGGCCTGATCACATGATTAAACCACATAAAGTGTTGATCCTGTGCTGGAGATGATCTACCACGGAGAGGAAGCAAGGAAGGCCACAAGAAGTAGGGAACAACTGCATCTGTTGAACATAACTGGTACATTTCCGGTGTCTATTCCGCCAGCCCCGACTATACAAAAGAGAGCAGGAAAGCAGCAGTAAATAGCAACCTCTTGGTGCTTTACTAAGGTGAAGACATGTCTCTTAGACCCACATGGGACTTTCTGAATGGCAAACTGTCCTCCTAAAAGAGAACCAAATTATCCTGGAAGTTGCTATGAAACCCTACCTACAGTCCCACAATAAGCAGATGTCTCTGAACTTAATGTAGTTAGCCAAGACAATCACTAAAATGAATAATCACCTCAAAAACAGTAGTCCCCAACCTTTTGACTCCTGGGGACACCCACTGCATCTTTACTGGAAGCCAGGATCCCCAAGCAATTTGCACAATTTAAATTTCAAACATTAAAACAGTAATTCGCAAAAAATACACAAACAAGTACACAGCAAACAAATACTCAAATTTCTAAAGACATTGGGCCTGATTACAACTTTGGAGGGCGGTGTTAATCCGTCACAAATGTGACGGATATACCACCTACCGTATTACGAGTTCCATAGGATATTATGGACTCGTAATACAGTAGGTGGTATATCCGTCACATTTGGGACGGATTAACACCGTCCTCCAAAGTTGTAATCAGGCCCATAATTATTTTATATTGAAAAAATATGCAAAAATCGAAACAATTTAATGGGAAGGTTGGCACTGCATGTCAGCGACTAACTTTGAAGAAGCTTTTTCACATAAATATGTTGGGGGTGGAAGAGGGTACAATCATAAGGACCTCCCATCTCTCCATAGCCTCTCTTTTCCATGTAATTTATTTGTTTTCTAGCACCTCTCATACCGGTGTAGGGTGTTGGAGCACTTTACAGGACACTACAAGGTGTAGGGTTCACATGTCATCCACACTATTAGGAATTTTCTAGGAGTGCTTGGTCTGGAGAAGCACAAACTCAGGATTCAGAACACAACACAGTGGTTATTATTGACTTTAATAATAAGAATGTATTTCTATGCAAGCAAACCTTTTTAGCAGCATCAGGATAATGAAAGACTGGGAAAAAACATACCTTTTTAATTTGTGCCATGCAGTTTATATGTAGGTCTTTAATGGCAGTTCATAGCTGTGCTATATTGTGATTGTAACTTACAAACTGCACAATAACAAAAGAATCGCTGTGGCAAAAGCCGTAACCTACTCTGGTATGCATATAAAATACTGTTCTCGGCATGATACATGTTCTTTGCAGCAGGCATATTAACCACCACTGCTACATTTGAGTCAAAACTGCCACTAAACAAAACTCCCATCTCTCTCCAGTAGGAACATTAACTACTAGAGTTATCTTTTTTTTTGTAAATATATTCATTGGTGTTTCATCAACAAACAGCCATCAAATCAACTTTCCAGGTAATTCCCCTCCTTGGTCCTTTACCCCTTTAACAACTCCACTCCATATACACAGTTCCCGCTTGGGTATTGTTACTCTGGGTTACAGCTGACAAGTTGGTGTCACAGCCAACCCCTTACTATGTTCTAGTGATTCCGCTCCTCAGCTACATCTGAGTCCTCCGATGATGTGCCTTGCTCCCGGGATTCAGTTTTTGGGTCCTTAAGACGATCAAGAAGTTGGTCCCATTGCCGCACCCCGTCTGTGCTCCCAGCCCCTTTTGCTACCTCTTGGTGCAGGACCCTTCCCTCTGCCTCGGCCCACTTGACCAGTGTGTCCCGCCATCTTGATATTTGTGGGCCTCTGGGATCCTTCCAGTGCATTGTGATCTCCCTTTTAGCCAGGATCAGTGCTAGATCAATGTATTTGGTTGTAGTTCTCTTAGGATGGGGACTGGGGAATCCCCCCAACAATGTCACCATTAGGGAAGACCGAAGCCTCCTGTTCGTCACTCTTTTAATGCTATGTAAGACCTTGTCCCAGTATTGCTCCAGTGCCCCACATTTCCATAACATGTGTATCAGGCCTGCATCCAGTTCCGAGCACCGGGGGCATGCACCATTTGCAGTGTTATACATCAATGCTATCTTGGCAGGGCTTGGGAATGCTCTGTGGTATATATATAAATTAATCAGTTTAAAACTGGCATTTCTGGATACCTTGTGTATATGTGCTGTGATTTTCCGCCACTGAGGTTCGTCTATGGGTTCCCCGATGTCCTCATGCCAGAGGGTCCTCAATCTTTCAAGAGGGGATAGAGTGTCTCTTTGTAATGTTTTGTAAAGTGTGGATACAACTTTCTTATCTCCCCCTATTGTGCAGAGAGCCTGGCATCCGGCGTGTGTAGGAGGTTCCCTTGACCCCTGTTTCCAGTGTCGCTGTATGAGTGCTGTGAGTGATCTGTGCATAAGGAACATCCCCGGTGGGGCTCTGAATCATGCCATCAGTGCTTCATATGACATCAGTTTCCCATCCCCAAAAAGATCTCCCAACACAGAGACGCCACATGTCACCAGCTTTGTGATACCCGCAACAGCATTTCCCCCTGGGAGCACAGTCAGGCAGGCCAACGGTAAATTCGGTGAGTATGGGGATGTGGTTCTCGTGTGTTGCAAGCTGTGTTTCCAGCAGTCGCGCATGACCTGGAGGTCCGGCGAACCCATCACCCGTTTCCCTCCGGGCCTCAGGAGTATCCCCGAGAGGGTTGTGCCAGCGCATCCTATTTGGTGCCCTCTGGGTATTTCCGGCTGTGATGCATGTCATGCTTTAGCCAGCCAATGTAGTTGGCATGCTAGGTAAAACAACTCAATATCTTGTGCCGCCATCCCCCCTCCACCGTGGGTCTCTGGAATTTATGCAAAGCTAATCTGTGTCGCCCCGGCCCCCAGATAAGGCTAGTGAGTATAGAGTCAATCTCCGGAAAGAGTGGGTGGGGGATCAGTATGGGCAATGTCGAGAAGTAGTACATTAATCTGGGCAGGGCTATCATCTTCACCAGGGCCACGCAACCTGCCACTGACAAGGGTAATGTCTTCCAGAACTGGGCATCTGATCTCAGTTTCCGGATCACACTGTTCACATCACCCTCCAAGAGATCTACCGGTTTGTGGTATATATTAACGCCCAAATAGCGGAAGGTGGTCGAGAACCATCCCAGACCGCGAGTATTTATAATTTGGGGCGCTCCCCTATTTAATGGGTAAATGAGGGATTTCGCCCAGTTTAAACGGAGCCCTGACATGTCCCCAAATTTCACTAGCAAGTCCATGGCTCCCGGTAATTCTCTGTTTGGGTCTTTCAGGAATATTATCATGTCGTCCACGAAGAGTGCGATTTGGTGAGTCTGATCCCCAACTGTTAGTCCCTCGTAGTGCTTCCCGGTTCTACCCATCTGTGCCCGTACTAAAATGGTCTGTGGGGGTTGAGTATAGCAGCCTCATCCACTTAAGGAACCCCTGACCCAGGCCCATCTGTTTCAATATTGTCTCCAGGTAGTCCCATCTGAGACTGTCGAATGCTTTTTCAATGTCTACTGCTATTATTGCTGCTGTATGTATATTCGGAGATCCTGATTGTAGTATCTTAATCAGTCTCCTTATGTTAAGGGAGGTGTTGCGGTGTGGAATAAATCCCGTCTGGTCTGGGTAGATCAATTTTTCCATGTGGGGCAGTAGTCTTGTGGCTAGGATGCGACTAAGTATTTTATAGTCCATATTAAGCATGGATAGAGGATGATATGAACACACATCCATAGGCGGGCGACCCTGTTTTGGCTATGGGATCACAATGGCCTCATTTGTGGATGGGGGGAGCCTTCCAGTCCGCAGCACCTCTGTATAGAGTGCACTTAGCTGTGGTGCTAGGAGGCCTATGTAAGCACTGTAAAATTCTGCGGGTAGTCAATCCGCCCCAGGCACCTTCCCTCTAGCCATCGCCCCTACCGCCACAGTCACATCCCGAGGGGTTATCACCTCCCCTAGTTCCTGTTGATCGTCCTCTCCCAGGGCCAGGAGCTGGATACCTTCCAAGCATCTCAGCTGCTCCAGGTCCAGGGTCGCCACTGGGGGGGCGTAAAGCGACGAGTAGTACTCAGTGAAGCTAGCGTTAATGTCGCTTTGCACATACAGTCTCTTTCCTGCCGGGTCCACTATCTCCATCACCAGGGACTGCTGTTTCGGCGGAGCCGAGAACCAGGCCAGCAATGCCCCTGCTCTGTCTCCTTCTGCATGCTGTCTAATAATATATTTCTTCTAGTCAAAGCATCTGAGTTTTTCCAGAGCCGATGTCACTTTATTTTTAGTTTCGGACTGGTTAGGGGCTAGTTCTGGGACATCTGGTCTTTTGCGTTCCAGATTCCTCAGTTCTTTCTCATATTTATCTATTTCTCCCTCCAGGGATCTCCTGACCCCCATTATCCCAGACATGCATTGGGCCCTAATAGTCACCTTAAACGCTTCCCATTCTTGAGCCCGGGAGGATGCTGAGCCCTGATTGTGTGTAAAATATTCTTTGATTGTATCTCTAATGGTTTGCTGGAAAGCACTATCTTCCAATGTTTCCACTTTGAGTCGCCAGTCTGGTATTTTGGGGCGTTCTTTCCTCCAATCCAGTGTGAGCAGCAGGGGAATGTGATCAGACACTGTGCGGCAGAGATATTCAGCACTATATACTGTGCAATTTACATCGGGGGATGTTAGGAAAACATCCAGTCGTACAAGTAAGTAGTGTAAGGGCGAGTAGAAAGAGTAATCTCTTTCTTGCAGGTGAAGGTGTCTCCAGGAGTCCGTGAGGCCCCAGTGCCATTGCCAGTCATTGAAACTCTTGGTTGTCTTAATTGTGGGGGAGTGTCGCAGAGGAGGGTGAGATCTGTCCAACTCAGTGTTTGCAATACAGTTAAAGTCACCCCCCACTATCGTTGCCTGGGTTAAATGTGGTCCTAGCTTGTGTGAAATTGGGTTCAGAAAGGTGCCTTGGTCTTGATTAGGAGCATAAATACCTCCCAGTGTGACGTCCTGTCCCCCCAGACGACCGGTCACTAGGACATAGCGGCCCTCTTTGTCTATGAATACTCCTGTTTTTTGTAATGGAACACCGGCGGTACCCACATCAGGACCCCTCTCACGTATGCTGAATATGCTGTGGCATATACCTGCCCTCTCCATCATTTCAATATAGCTTGAACCTCCTTTTCCGAGAGGTTTGTTTCTTTCAGTATGGCTATGTGTAGTCCTCGCCTTTTAAGCTGACTGTAAACTTTATATAGCTTATTCATAATGTTCAATCCCCTGACGTTCCAGGTGAGGAATTTACAATCTAGGGGTCTATCCGATGTCTGTGTAGGCATGTGATTTGCTTGTGCCTTCGCCCCCAGGTGTCCATTTCGTGTGTGGCTGTGACAGTGGATCTAGCCAAGGGGATGTGTGACATGGAGTTGATATCCCTACTATGAACCCATTAACTTCAAACATAACATTTCCCTTTTTATCCAAACTCCCTCTCCCCAGGGCCGGTATTGAAAATAACCCCGTCCAAACCTTCTCTAGCTTTGTAAACATTGTGTGTGAGGGCCGAGGCAGGAACCGAGTGCCTCACCTGTGGTCCCCCTCCCATCCCTAAATCATCTGACGTTGGACGCTTCTTCCCGGCCCCCCTGTAGTAAGTGCAATTGTCCTGCGGTGGCGGAAAGCAGAAACAGTTCAGTCAACTGGTTGCCGATCCTGTGTGCAGGTGTTTCCTGGGCCCCGGTGTGCTCTTTGGGTCCATAGTGTCATTAAACTCTAGCGATGCATCTCCCAAGGACCATACCTCCAGGTTTTGTCTCTTCCGAGCGTAGTCGCTGTCGTCCCTCAGATGATGCATATCCATTGCTCCAAGTATGTTTCTATATTGGGAGCCTCTTGCTCTGCCTTCTCAGGGGAAACCAACCAGTCGTAGGCTACTTCTTCGCCCTGTTTTCGGCATCTTCCGCATGTGCTTCTAGTGTTTTAATCCGCGACGTCAGTTCGACCACCGTTTTGGTCATCTTCTGGCATTCTGGGGTAAGTTGCTCCAGGGATTTTTCGTTGGTGGCCACTCTGTCAGTTAATCATCTATGATCGTCTCTGGGGAGCGTCAGATCCATGGATAGTGTGTCTATTTTAAGTTCCAGTGCATCTCTAGAGGCCTGTATGGCCTGTAATATAGTGTCTAGCGTAGTTTCCTGGTGCAGGGTCTTGTCAGATTCACCGGTTCCTCCGTCCTTTTGTGATCCGCTTGTTGTTTCGCCCCCAGGGCCATCTCGCTTTTTAGGTTTACCCATGTTTGTTGTAGCCTTCTCTCTTTCGCAGGGCTGGGGTCCCCTCTGTCCCTGCGCCGGTATTTCAGCAGTCGCCTACCACCTTTATTACTCCGTTCAAGGCCTTCGCTGTACTGTTTCTTTACCTTGATTTACTCAGAATGTTGCCGCAAAGGCCCCTCTCTGTTCAGTTCGTCATGTGGGAGCTGTCACGTCTGTCTTTCCGGGAGGTGTCCCAGTGCTCCAGTTTGCTTGTGGGCACCACAGTACTTCTTTGATGGGGGCTCCTTCACTGCGCCCCGTCTCAGACCACTCCAATCAGGCCCAGCTTCTGTGCCTCTAGGTCCGGGTGCCAGGGCGCAGGCCCAGCCCCTTCTACCTTGTCCCCGCAGGGGCGCGAGATCGATGTTCTGTCCCCGGGAACCGCAAGCAGTTCTTTTATTTCCCCCCAGGCGCAGCACGGGGCACCTTCTTCTCCGAGTTCCAGGAGGGGCCGCAGTTCTCCAGCTCTCCCCTGGATGCCGTGCACAGGCCTCAGCTCGGGTCTCCAGTTTGGTCTCCACTGCTGGTCCTCTGGATCAGGCCCAACCAGTATCTGCGGGGCAGTGAGCAGGGGGGTATCTCGGAGCCCCCCGGTCCCGCCGTGGGGTCGGAGCAATGCAGTGAGCGGCACCTCTCACCTTCGGGTCTTCTCCCTGTCCGTTTCTTCTGGTGTCGGCTGCGTGCTTGCTTCACCCCCCTCGAAGTCTTTGTCAGGCCTCGTCAGCCCGGGTTCAGGTTCCACCCGGCTGCCTCGATCGGCCAGCGGTCCTCCGCTAATCATTAGCGGAGCGGACTCTTGCGCTTCACCGTGTCTTAGGCTCGCTCACTGTGTCTTCGGGGCGCCGCCATCTTGCCCACTCACTTCACCTCGTGTTCCAGGCCTTCCGTCCCCACAGGGCTGTCCGGGATCCCCGCAGCGCGGCTCATAAAGGCTGCCAGGGGTTCCGCCACTCGTACCAGTCCATCTCTGGTGTGAACTGGGGGCCTGGGAAACAGGATTAATGTGTGATGGTCGGAGGCTGCTGGGAGCTCCGCATTAAGCGTGCTGCTCCATCGCCCTCAAGCCACGCCCCTCAACTACTAGAGTTATCTTGATGCATTTATTTTAGCCCGAAAGCTGCTGGATGTAGAAGGAACTTTGCAGTGCTTTAAAACTGGCTGCACATAGATGTAATAAATATAAAAACACACACGTTTGTCAGAGGCCCCAGCTGGAGAAGTTCCTTCTTCTGGGCAAGGCCTGCAGACCTCCTGGAAATGTGTCGCGGACCACTGGGGGTCAGCAGACCACAGGCTGGGAACTGATATCCTAGAAGTGATCCAGTTATTCTGCACACAATAAGTTGGATGTAAATAAAACCTAACTTCTATGCTGCTGATATCACACTTCTGCAGTGCTGTAAATAACAGATATTACTATTACCCACTCGTGACATTTAATTTATCGACCAGTGGAAGGATAAGTCAGCCATGCTTGGATTCAAACTTGTGGCCTGCCGATCACTACTTTGTTGCTACAGTGAATGTTTGGCTCATTAAGCTATCACCTCAGGAGCTGTATGATCAAAATGGTGCTAGGAACACAGCAATCGGCACAGTGGCATAACACAAAATGATGGCCTCAGCTGAAGAATGTGATGATGCTCCCATATCTCACAGATATTCCTTGGCCTTGGGGTTGCAGACGGACACCTGCAGTATTGGGAGCCTCCTGCAAGGTTAAGGACACTCTTCGATGCAAAAGGCTGCATGGGCCTGTGTTACGAACTGATTTTTGCACTTAAATATCTTTCCTAAGTTACAAAAGTGGCCAGACCTTTATTTGCACCTTTCTTTACAATAGCCATTGAATGGATGCACTTGTAATCCCCATGCAATGGATAGTGGGTTATCTCCATTGAGCATCGGGACATGGATAAAACCCTTGACACCGTGCAGTTCTTTGGATGCATGGCATGCATAAATTACGGGATCATGTGCATGGACTAAATGGCCTTTGGAGGCATGCTTAATGTTCGCTTTCCAGGAGGAGATGCATATTCAACCTGTGCACTGTGTGCATTTTTGGAAGGACCATGGAGGGGCCAGAGGCAGGACCACCCACCCCTTAGAGACATCACTGGTCCCCTTCCAAATGCAAGTAGTGGTGTCCCTGTATAGAGATGTACAGTGTGTACCTTTATAGTGGCTCCATACACTCAAACTATCGAGCGGGCCTTAAAGGTTCCCTTAAGACGTGCCCTCAGAGTCCCTCTCAAGGGTTGGTAAGTCAACCAGTATACCAATATGGAACAGCGGGGAGCTATGGCTTCCTGTACTGTGCCAGTGCCAGGTTAAAAGGGCTCTTGGAGGTGGGTCCATCAAACATTTATGAAAGGAACCCCGGGGCCTTGCTGGGGTCTTTCATGTTCTTTACCTTAGTCAAGGCTGGAAGAAGGAGAAAGCACTGTGTGCTGTGTAAGGCGGTAAAGGGTGGGGGCTGAATAAGGCAGTGGTAAAAGACAGGGGAGCTACATCTCACTATATTGCATGGTGTGTTTTTTTCAGTCGACTTGGAGTCAGAGTGAGTAGCATATCTAAAAGATGCAGCTGGGAGCCGTAAGTACATAAGGATACATTTGCAAGCCAGCTGTCACTATACAGCACACGATTACCAAAGCATTACCACTTACAGGCAGGGCATTTGTTTCACTCATAGGGAAGCAGCCTCTTTCTAGCGCACTGATTAAACTTACTTTCCGTTAGTTTTAAAATCTTGTTATTTTTAGCTACTTAATTGGTAAATTATCACATATGCGTGTATAATACACTTTGACTTATAGCAGTTAATCTGCTGCTACAAAAACACATAACATGACCAAAAACCTCAGAGGCCAGAGTATGTAAAACTGCACTCATGTCCCACGGCACCCCTTCCATCATGTATCATAAGTAAGGCATTTGACATGATACACTATTACTGATAACCACTTGTTGAGTTCCAAATATAAAGGACGGCAGCAGTGTCCTGTTTCTTAAAGAAAAGTTTGCATTTTTTATGTTTCGTGGAATGAATAAAAGATTATACATGCATGCATTATTTTTTAATATATGCATCGAATTGCATCAAAAATGTACTGCTTTGTAATGACAGGTCGATGAACATGAGAGTGAAAAATTGACATTGTTATTTATGTGTTATCTTGTCTATTGGAGTTGGTAACTCAGCTACAACTTCACAGGGGGGTATGTTATGGCAACGGCAAGCCTTCCAATGAAGAAAATAAGATATTGCTTATGGTAATTAGAGTGCTACCTATTTATCTAGGACTTGTATCCTTTTTGAGGTCACAGGAGTACAGCTTGGGTGGCCAGCGTTAGCTGGTTGGTCAATAATAGCCGGTTGGCCAATAAAAAATGTATAAACAAGAAACTTGTCAATAGTCTTAGAGTCTGAGACATATGGTCATTCACTGGTCATGAACCAGTGGGCACGTGAGTATGACGACCCTGCGGACAGTATGTTGCATTTCACCGCTGTGGGCCTACCCATATGATTGGGAGTTTGTCCCTATCAATATTTTGGTGAACCGGGCTCCCATATTCTGTCTTCTGAGTTAGCCCATGAGCAGGATATTGTGTTTTTATGTTTTTTTAATGCATGCTCAGATCTCGTGTCAAATTTATATGAAACAGACACAAATAGCCTCGAATGCACCTGAAATGGATAAAACTAGTGAATAATATTTGACACTGATTAATCTCCACAGACCCTCAAGAGGATCCAATTACTTATGAAAATAGACGCTATCATCTCATTTAAATGAAAACAGGTCCACACAGCAGTTCTGAAATGGATATCCATTTATTTAAGAGTTTTTGGGAAGCTTTGCCTCAAAACGCTTTGCCATAAAAATTGAGGGTCAGTTGAAGGAGGTCACTTTACAAGTACGCAATATGTTATGAATTTTAAAGTACATTATTCAGTGAAGGGAAGACGCTGGTCTTTTGTTGATTGCAATCTTTAAGAGCATACTGAACTGATGGAATGGTGTGGTTGTAAGACAGTCCATAATGTCACTGGAGCAACTGACGGATAGCATATGACTTGGAATTGAGGAAGACCGGGGGAAAATCAGAGATGAACCCAAGATGCTGACCTGTAAAGATTGACTAGCGGAGTTGCCATGCTCTGTATAAGTTCGTATTTACTTATATTGGGGATGGAATAGATGGATCTTAAATCCTCTCCAAATCTTCATTTGGTATCCTTCAAGTCTCCGTGAACAGTTTGTAGAGCTTTACATATGCAGATATCTCCCTCCAAAATCACCGTACTTGGTACTTAGAGTAGGTTCACGGTTGTCAACCACAGGTGTTTGGTCAGGTGGTAGAGCTACAAATACAAGAGAGCAACCATGGAAGATATCATGTATCCCCTTATGCTCCAGTAGCCACATGTACAAAGGTTTTCAGCAGTCACAAACAGTCTAATTCGCAGAATTGGGCTGTTTGTGACGCTTAAAAACCATTTAGAGATGTGCAAACCCTATTTTGCAATTCAGTAACCAGTTACCCAGTCGCAAAATAGGTTTGTGATTCAGTATTAAGAAGGTCCATGTCCCGGGCATTCCTACCTGGTAGCGACTTGCAGGGGGATGTATGAATGATTTGTGACCGGGATTGTGGTCAAAAAACGCTCTCGGTTTGCTGCCAGCTTCAAGTTGGTATTTACCTATTCGCAAATGGGAAAGGGTCCACTAGGGACCCCTTCCCCTTGGTGAATGTGAGTGCAAATATTTTTTAAGAGCAAGGACCACTGCCTTCTGCTAAAAAATGAAGAGAAATCTTTTCGTTTTTTGTTTTTTTTTAAAATGCATCCCGTTTTCTTTTAGGAAAAAAAATGCTTTATTTAAAAAACAATCACAGGCATGGTGGTCTGCTGACCCCAGTAGGCCACCACCCCTGTGATTTTACGCCTTTCCCAGTGGGTCACAAATTGCAACCTACCTTCATGAATACTGTTGAGGTAGGTCCATTTGCAACCCACTGGGAATCACTAAATGTGTCTAAGACATATTAGTACATCGGGGATTGCGTCTTCCTAATTGCGAATCGCAAAGATTCATAATTAGGTAGTCGCAAACAGAATTCTTTGAACATGTGGCCCTAGGTATTGAATTACAATTTCTATAACAGGAACCAATGCCATGCCTTTAACACAGTTGTAATACAATCCCATCAGATTGCTCAGTTAGCTAAGCGACATGATTCCATATTCTTGTGGTTGGAGTGATCCTTATAGGACAACTAGAGTAAAAGGCATTGCTGTCGTGAGATGTTAAGTGACTAAGGTGATCAAAGAGCTCTTTCATAGTAAGTAAGTAAACTTTTATAAAGCGCACAAATGCAGAGGCGTCTTGGCGATAACGTTTTCTAAGTACTAAGAGTTTTGACTAGTTAATGTGAATGGAAAAGAGCCATGTTTTAAGCATTTTTCTTAAAAATACTCTGTTAGATTGAGATCTTAGGGCAGGGTGTTACACAGTCTACAAGTTAAGAAAGAGAAATTTCTTCCTCCCCATCGAGCTCTCTTTATTTTGGGGACTACCACCGGATCAGCGGTGCTACATCTTAGTTTTCAAGAGGGTGCATGCCAGGAAAAGATTTTCTGGAAATAAGATGGACGTTTGCCACACAACACCTTATGGGCCATGCACAGGGCTGTGAATTTCACTCTTTCACTGATGGGCAGCCAATGTAAGCCCTGAATATCCTTGGAGATGGAATTGTATTTAGGTATCTTAAGCAGCAGACGAGCAGCTGCATTTTGAAGTGATTGGAGCTTCAATTGTAACCATTCCTGGATCCCCAAACAGAGTGTATTGCAAAAGCCTATCCTAGATAGTGCCCTTACTCATGGTATGGGTGGTGGAGAATTCATAGCATCTGCTGGGGATTAACAGTTAATTATTGGTGGGTGGGGGAAGGAAAATTACCTGTTGGATAAACATGTTGCTCTGTAACAAGAATTTTCGGTGCCCGAGGTAAAGCAACATGTTGCCATGTTGCTACTCTCCCTCCTATAGCAACAGAGCTATATTTGAGGCTCCTAATAGCAATCTGGCACCTTCTTCTGGTAGTGCTTTGAGGCAGCTGCCTACTATTGCTGTAATTTAGCATGAACCTTGTACCACCTCAGGTTGCAGCCTTTCTATGCTACTGTTGAGGATTCCCGCTCAAGAAAACCTGAGAGATATATAACCCATGAGCAAGATCTTAGACTTTTGGATGTTGAAGCAGTGGCAGTTGTGCTGCAAAGAGTGTTGGACTTCTTACAGGCAGGTAACTACTTGGTGACATTACCTTGATCCATCTTCCACTTTGAGGCAGGTCTGCATATCATTCTTATTCAAGACCCACCGCTCATTTACTCATTGAATGAGGTGACATTCCCCAAATACCGCAGACTGGTGATTGACCATAAAGCTAAGAGACAGGGGTCCAGATTTGTTAAACTTTCACACAACACACATTTGTTTTTCTTTTGTAGTAAAGTAACTCATTGCATGTTAAATGTATTAAGAATCTCTGCAGTGGATAAGCAGAGTGTTAAATGGGTTGGTTGAAATGTGGCTGTAGCACAGAGGGCTAGATGCAGGAGCTTACCATTGCCAATGTCCAACAAGTATAAACATTGGGAAAGGTGTGCCCTGGACAAGGTGAGGCAAAAGCTTTTAGTTTTTCATTTAAAAAATATGGCACAAAAATAAAAGATAGGAGAAAAAAGAAAATGCTAGGAAAAGTTGTATAGGAGTAATTGTAACTTGCCTCAGCCATGTTTTCTTGCTTCTGCTAACATTGTTCACAGGAAGTGCCTATTACATCGGTTTGTATCCAGATCTTAACTCAGGATGCAAGAAACGAAGATTGGCTTGCTCAGCCAAAATACTTGAATTTTACCACTACTATCTGAAGGTCATTTCAATTCTTCGCAGGCTGGACACCCGTTTGCATTTTTTTAAGTATTGATCACATGACCTTTTTAGAAATGTACATACATTAGTGTATACATTTGTGCTTCATTCAGTCATGCTGGGTGAAATTCTACTATATTGATTTGTTGATTTGCAGACTACTTTATTTTTATTAATAACCCTTCCAGACTTCGATTTTGCTGTGAGATTTTCTTTGACACATGCTGCTGCCTAAACGTTGAGGCCATATGCTTGCAATAAAATAAATTTACATAAAAATAAATTATTCATTGGATACACTTTTAATAAAACAGAACAGGTGCTTTCTAACATGCAGGTGTCCTTACAACTCTTTTTACTCTTACTTCAGATCACAGGAAAATGCCACAAAGAAAAGGCTTTTATGTTAGTATTAGTGTAATCTGGAAACATAGTTTAAAAACACAAGGGGAACTTTAAAAAAATACAAAAAGGAATGGGGAAAAAATCACTGATAAAGTATTGGCCCTGATAATAAAGTGTACTTCTTTTTATGTGTATGTGCACAAGTGAGCAGAAAAATGCCATCTGTATGCCAACCCATTCCTTACCATTAGTTGCATTTATTGTCTCTCATTTGCTTGCTTCTTTTTTAATGTTGGCTTGCATTGGCCATCTTCTCTTTGTACCACACATTAGATTGTATTCTCTTTACTTGTTTCCTTCCACTGCTCAGATTTGGAGACCTATTTTTAAGGTTGAGCACAAGCGTACGACCTCTTGTATACTTTTAAGTAAACTTCTTCTGTGGGCTTCCGGCTATTTCATATGTTAGTTTCAGTATCATTTAAAAAATATTGCTTGCTAGTGGCCTGTCATGCATTTTTGTCTCTCCTTCTACTATGTGGGAGCAGGGACCAACTACTGTATAACTACACTTTGTCCTTTTTATCTGATCTGTAGGGAACCTTTAATTACTTTTTTTCCTGCTATTGCCCAGGGCAGCTTCCCTTTTCATTTGCAGAGCATTCTTCCTCTGAGCTTAGTTGTAAACAAGGCTATAAAACAGGCTGTTATCTTGGTCACATTTGGGGCCTGATTACAACTTTGGAGGACGGTGTTAAACCGTCCCAAAAGTGGCGGATATACCACCTACCGTATTACGAGTCCATTATTTCCTATGGAACTCGTAATACGGTAGGTGGTATATCCGTCACTTTTGGGACGGTTTAACACCGTCCTCCAAAGTTGTAATCAGCCCCTTGGTCTTTGTGGCATCTCTGCACAGTCTCTCAGCTGCCGGGCTCCCGTCCTTCCTTGGCTTGAATTTTCTTTACCAATTGAGCCTGCCTGTGTGCTGAGAGCAAGGGCAGAGGATCACTTGTAGCTTAAGCACCCAGCTCTACCAGGGCTCCACAAACCTTAGAGAAAGTGCCCACTTCTGCTCCATACTGGGATACCGCTTGAAGCTCCTTCAGTGCACCTCAGTTTACACAATCCAAGCCCTCAGCCATGCCAGTGCCTGGAACCCCACACACGCTGTCTGCCAGAGCACCTCAATTTCTTGCAGTCAGTACACTCTGCTGCTGCACTACTGGGACCTTGGGCGCGGCTCCATCAATGCACCACAGTACACACACTCCAAGCCCTCAGCTATGCCAGTGCCAGGAACTCCACACATGCTGCCTGCTAGAGCACCTTAGTTCATGCAGTCAGTACGTTTAGTTGCTCTGGTTCAGGCGCACCTCCATCAGTGTACCACAGTTCACACACTCCAAGCCCTCAGCCGTGCCAGTGCCAGGAACCCCACACACACTGTCTGCCAGAGCACCTCAGTTATTACAGTCATTACACTTTGATGTTCCAGTACTGGGACCTTGGGTGCAGCTCTATCAGTGCACCTCAATTCACACATTCTAAGCCTCTCAGCAGTGCCCGTGCCACAACCCCACACAAGCTGTCTGCCAGAGCACCTCATTTCTTTCAGTCAGTACACACTGCTGTTCCAGTACTGTGACCTCGGGCACAGCTCCATCAGCGCACCTCAATTCACACACTCCAAGCCCATCATCCATGCTCATGCCAGAACCCCCACACACACTGTCTGCCAGAGCACCTCAGTTCTTACAGTCAGTACACACTGCGGTTCCATTACTTGGACCTTGGGCACAGCTCCATCAGTGTACCTCAGTTCACACACTCCAAACCCCTCAGCCGTGCCAATGCCAGAACCCCACACACGCCCTGTGCCAGAGCACCTCGGTTCTTACAGTCACTACACTCTGCTGTTCGAGTACTAGGACCTTTTGCGCAGCTCTACCAGTGCACTTCAGTTCTACCCAACGAGGTCACTTCCTTTCCTATACTGGGATCCTGCTCACATACAGTTCCATCACAGCAGCTCAGTTCTAATATTCAGTCCCACTGGCCAGCCAATACTGAAATGAATTGAAACGAAGTATAGATTTGTATAGAGCAGCTTATACCCAGTGAGGGTCTCAAGGCGCTGTACGCGGGCATAGGGATATTAAGGGCCAGATGTATGAAGCATTTTTCTAGTCGCAAAGGGGCCGAATCGCAGTTTGGGTTTTGCGATTCAGTATTAGGAAGGGGCGTGTCAAGGGCATCCTATCCTAATACCGAATCCAAATGGTCTGTATGATTGTTTTGTGGCTGCGAATGCGGTTGCAAAACAATCGCAGTTAGCACCAATTTCAAATTGGTGCTAACCCATTCGCCAAAGGGAAGGGGTCCCCATGAAACCCATTTGTGAATGCATTCAAAAACATTTTTTCAGAGCAGGCTGTAGTCCCACGGACCACTGCCTGCTCTGAAAAAATGAAAAGAAAACTTTTCATTTTTGTTTTCGAAATTCATTCCGTTTTCCTTTAAGGAAAACGTGCTGCATTAAAAAAAAAACTGCTTTATTTAAAAGCAGTCACAGACATGGTGGTCTGCTGACACCAGAAGACCACCATTCTGCAACACTGGCACGCCAATACTAGGTTCCACACATAGCTCCATTAACATGCCTCACTTCTGACCTTGTGTGCCCATTACTATTCCAGTACTGCATCCCACATACAACTCTGTCAGTGCACCTCAACCCTAAACTGCAGTGCCCCATTATTCCAATACCAGGAATTACACAGTGCTCTGTTTCTCATTCCTCACCTGCTACCTGTTATTCCAGCACTAGGCTGGGACACAGCTGTGTCTATACCCCCCACTCCTGATCTGAATCACCCCTATATTTCCACTGGAATTATATGGCAGGAAAAGACGAAATTATGAGGCAGGGTTGACCAATTTATGTGGCAAGAAAAGTCCAGTTATGAATTTACAATGCCGTTAGATCTAACTCAAGAAAACGCAAGACCTATTGCATTGCAACTGCTTGTTACTTTCTGCTTAGGCACTCCACAAGATAGAATATGTTTTCAGCTGTCTGTCTTGTGTGTGTCTCTCCCCTCATGCTCTGTGTTGCTCACTGTTGTCCATCTACTGGGCTCCCTCTTTCATCCTAATTTTGCTCACTTCTTTTGCTTGAACACTCTACAAGTGTCTTTCTTTTCCAACAGTCTTCTCTGTTTGATTTTCTCTCCAGCTACTCTGTGTGTCACTCTCATCCGTGGGCTTGTTTTACCCCGCACTGCTCCCTGTCCTCCATGTGTCTCTCTTCCCCCAAGCCCCTGCTCCATGTCACTCTCTCTGTGTGCTTTTCCTCTTAGCTTTTCCCCGTATCATCTGTGTGCTCCTTTTCTCCTTCCTAAACTAAAGGCTTTGCTAATACGTGTTTCTATGATGAGAAGATATTAATGCTTTACTGCCTTTGGACAGGGGTATTCACAAACGGGATAGTGTGTCGTGTACACTCAAATCTTAGGCAGCGACAAAAATTGATAGTGCTGACATCACACTTGCCCAAATGGAGCCAATTGTGTGTTATTTAAACAACATGGAAGTGTTGTAGAAATTGTTGGTCAATAGCTGTAGGAGGTGCACGCTGAACTGTTTAAGGGTTCAATACTTTCTTGTAATAGGGACACTATACATTTACTGAATTTTCTTACGTTTCCAAGCATGGTTGGAAATGAGCATTCTTTGCCAGTTTGCAGCTTGGAATAAGAATTTGAGGCAGTGTGTCAAATATTTGGCCAAAAGGACATTCGCAAGCTCTGTGTGATATCTACCTTTTCCCACTAATGTGAAGTGGAACATTCCTATAAAGAGAATGTTGCTGGTGAAGATATTTTGCTGCATATTAACACATTTTTGGCGCTAAGGCAGCACAAAGGTAGCTTTTCTGCTGCGCCATATTTACAAAGTGGCACAATGCTTGCATTTCGCCACTTTGTAAACCTTTGTGCCACATTATGCCTGCATCAGGCATAATGTATGCAAGGGGGGGGCGGCGCAGTGAAATTTACAACATTTCACTGAGCCATTTTTTCTGTCATTTTTAACGCCTGCTCAGAGCAGGTGTTAAAATGACACTCCCATTATATTCAATGGGCCTCCCTGCGCTTTGAGGCACTAGCGTCAACATTTTTGATGCTAGTGTAGCGACGAGCCACAATAACGTCAAAAATATTGATGCTATAGGGCTAATGACCGCCATGGTGCGCCACATTGTACATACGGGGCAACCTTGGTGTCATTAGGTGCAGGGTGGGGGGGGACAAGAAAAGTGGCGCATTATCTATGATGCTCCTCTTTCTTGTAACTATGCCCCTCTGTTTCAAAGGAGAGAGAGTCTGAAATCCTGCTGTTGGGGGTGCTTTAAGAAAATGGACGGGTTAATCTACGAAATCGAGTACTCTGCTTCGTTATACGATGTCCTTCCCGTTCACATGGCTGGGTTTGTAGAAGAATAAACTGTTACCCTTCAACCTTTTCTTTGTCTGCTTTTAGAGTTTGTAGGTGAAGCAGCCAACAAAGCCCCTTGTGCCCTTAGCATGTCTTTCATGATTCATAGAGCTTCATCATAGATATCATGACCATTTTTATATCATTTTTCTTAAATCTCAACTACCTCGAAATCACACTTCTCTGCAGTGGTGGTGCAAAGGAGACAGTTGGCCTTTAGAAATACTTGGCAATTACTGACATATTGAAGCTTTTAAGTGATTAGTAGGCAAAGCCTAACTTGTAACTGACACTGACTACTGGCAACTCTCTTGCAAGGATTTTCAACCGATGAGCCAAATTACTTTTTGCTGTCTGGGTGCCACCCTGCCTTAGAAACAAAGCCACACTCTGGCATATTGTTGGAATCTGATAAATTCTGGTGACCTATTTGAGGCCAAACTATGTTTGCCTAAAGTAGCCTTAATGTACCGCTGCAACCACTTCGGAAGCTAAATATTCTCCCTGTGCACAAGAACTCATTGGATACCCCTCTCCTCAAAGACAATTCAGGCGACTGTACTTTAAAAGGCATCCCAAACATTTCACTCCAAAGGTATCTGACAGCTCTTGATGTTCATAGCTTCTCTATTACTTTCAAGAAATTCAGACCAAAGTCACTATGCTGTTAACATCCAAAAATGAAAACAGAGCCCACGGAGACTTCATTCTCTTCTCCTGGAATTATGCTCTGAAAAATATAGATGAAAAATGACGATTCTGCTGTTGAGATGTTCTCAGCTGATTAATTCTGAAAATATATCATTGCTAAAATCCAGGGAGCGACTGGGGAAGGAAATGAATGTGAGGAATTGACTTTTAAGAGTGAAACTGGGTTTCTTTTTATAAATTCACCTGGCTGTCTATTTTCGAGACAGCATGTTCTGTCAGAAATGTGTTTTGTCTTTCGGTAAATTGAAGAGTTGTATGTCACAATGTCAAGGTCAAGAATATTGTCCTGCACACATATCAGCTACAAACATATCATCAAGGTAAGCGTACATAACGTAGTATAGATTTACTATTCTTAACTCCATATCTACTTAGCTTGACATTATGTTGGTAAATATTGTGCAAGTTCATATTGAATACTTGAAAATGTAAATGGTGTGGGAGAAAACACTTGGAGAGATGTTTGTGGAGGTTCTAATCCCATTTGGACGTTTTGTGGTCCACTGAGGTTGTTGGCAGATATGTCTATGCAGTCAGTCAATGCATCTAGCCAAGCACCACATAGACATTTTTCTCCAAAGACTAAGGTATACAAGAGCTATTTTAGAACAATGATTAAATCTGGCAGATTCTGTACTTGACACAAAATGCTACTTTTGGCTTCAGGTAGGGCCACACAATCTCATAGAAAAAGAACTGCTAGGAAAACATTGCTGTGGAAACATTTCAGGATCCAGTCTGGTGCCTAAAAATAATTCAAGGAAGGAATGTGTGGTAGCCACCATATGTATTAGAAAGAACACTACAGGTGGTAAGAAGGTTATTGTTCCAAATCCCAATAAGTGGGGATTAAGGATCACCTATTCAAATATATTTGAAATCTAGATGTCATGGTGGACTAATACATTAAAGATATAAGAACATTTGAATACAGTGAATGTGGATATTATGCCTAATGCATCCATCTATTATCAACAGTAATGATTCCTTTTTGCTGACATCACAAACTAAGTATGATGGTTCATGCTACTGTTACAACGGGATTGGGAAATCCATGGAGGATGGGAAGGCCGATGGGAGATGATTGTGGTGATAAGTGTAAAGAGGTTAATTTAGATTAAAGTCAAACACAAGCCTAGTACAAATCTTATAAAAGTCAAGCAGAGCTCTTTCATTAATCAGAAAATGAGTGTACAAAGCATACTACAGTTTTCACACCATGTCTTTTAAATATGGTTAGATAGGTCAGTTCAACTCCAAAGAACGCAAGACTCCCTTTCCATCATCAGACACTGACCCAGAGTAAGATATATTAAAGCAGAAAAAAGACTGCAGAAAACAGTGAAAAAAGGACAAAGCAGGAATGAAATTAAGCATTTCCAAAGCCAATATTTCTCACCTATAAGAGCTAATGGTTTTGCCAGTGTATTTTAGCCATGTTGTGGAGCAGTGCAGCATGGCTAAAAGTTATTAAAAAGCACTGTGTCACCGGCAGCGCTAGTCATGTCATAACTTTATTTTACTTATGTGAGGTTGTGGAGGCTACATGAACAACAGAAGAGAGGGTGACAAGGAATGAGCAACACTGACAATGAGAGTAAGGGGGGGGGGGAAGGGCACCAGGACAAAATAAAAGTGTAATGGCTCGGCCAGGGCTTGCCACTTCATTGCATTTCTTTCTTGTGTAGGGTGTGCAACATGGATAAAAGGAGGGTGGGAAATAGGAAGGGACGAAGCAACACAGGCCTAGGGAGGCGGTAAGGAAAAGAAGCAACATGGACAGTGGGACATAGGGGTGGGAGGGAAGGAAGCAACATGGACAATGGGGATGGTGGCAGAAGGGGAAAAAGTAATACAGACAATTGAGAGGTGGGAGGCAAAGAAGCAATATGGGCAAATGTGGGTGGGAGAGGAAGAAGCAAGATAGACACGTGGTTGGAAGGGGAAGAAGCAACAAAGGGGTGGGAGGGAAAACGCAACACAGACAAGGATGATGTGAAGAATACAAAGTAAAAAATGGTACCTCAGTCACAGTGGGATCAGAAAAGTGACATCAGTCAAGTTGAAGCAATCTATACTGGTCCTGCTGGAAGAGGAAGTGAGGCCGGCACACGCTGGCCAATTAGAAGGCAGTAAATAAGAGGGACAGTAAAGCCAATGAATGGTAACCAATGGGTGGACCACAAGTTCCTTGCTGTATACAACCCCTCTAGCAAGTGAGAGCGTGTGCAGCACATAAGCAGTTGCAGCCAAAGTCTAAGAACCTTCTACAATGAGATACAGCAAGAGAATGAGTATGTGGGGGAGAAAAGAGGCATGATGTGAAACCAATAATAGACATCCTTGGCATTTGGCAACCCAGTATTTGGCAGCACTGGATGTGGGTGTCTAATGAATGAATGAATGAAATAGGAAAGGATTTTTGAAACTGTAAACAGCTGCAAAATGGAATAGGCTCGCTTCAGTTGTGCTGGGTGTAGCCTTCATCAATGAGTCAATGCATGCATTTAGAGTTATTTGTATGTGGGACCTCTGCCAAAAAATGGTTGAAGCCATTTCCACCAAACATGTGGTTCACTTGTCCCATTTAAAGGTTCTCTAAGTGTAGGTTTCCACCAGTGGAGGCTAAACTGGCATCACTAGTGAAAATCTCTGACAAACAACCCATCTGACTCAGTGCCATTGGCCAATGTACATCAGACCATCTGACCAGCAGCCCTACTTAGGATGATACCAGTCACATGCAAGTTTCCTGTTCAGAACCTCGGGACAGCCTGGCAGTCCTGAACAGAAAATAAAATAAATGACCCCACACGCTAGACGAAAATTCCAGCCCGTTAGCTTTCTTCCTCAGGCAGCTAAAAGAAGTCAACAGTACTGTGTGTGCTGGTAGTTCCTTCGTTTGTGGCTTTCTTTCATTGTTAACATTTAACACAGAAAGGACTATATTCTGTACCTTTATCCCTTACATACGTGCCCTCTCTTGCTCTCGCTTTTCCTCTCTACTTTGACTCTGTTTCAGACTTCCTCTCTGATTCTTGGTAGACATACTGAAGCCCCGCTTCTTAGGTTCTTCCACTTGCCGCACATATGAAGTTTTATATTTGAGACACCAACAAATTCAATACTGAAGGAGTAACATGAGAGTGGAAGTTGTTTGGGCTGTCTAAGAAGATAATTTACCTTTCTGGTCTCAAAATGTCCCTCTACAACACAAAATATGAAGGGCCAGATTTAAGAAAAGTGGCACTGCAACATTTGGAGTGCCACTTTTCTTTCACCCCTTAGCGCCCCCCCCCCCCCCAACGCCACCATGTGTGTGCCATATCTAAGATATGCACACCATGGTGGTAGTTAGGCTACCAGCAACATAACTTTTGTCAGCATCATAGCTAGTTCGGAGTACTGCAGTATTAGCATCCACCTTTTTGACACTAATCCCGTTCTCAGCAGGCATTAAAAGTCCCGAAAGTGCCGAAATAAATAATGCAAAGAAATCGCTTAGATTTTTTTGCACCATTTGTTCGGCCCCCTAATGGGAGAACGCCCCCTTTGCATACATTGTGCCGTAGCGCAAAGGGTTACAAAGAGGCGTAATACATGCATTGCGCCACTTTTGTAAATTTCTTCCGAAGTTTCTTGTAGAGCTGGGTTTGCCAGCTACTGAATAGTAGAACAGAGAGAGGCTTTCCCATAAATAATAAATGTTCATCCAATTTGCATTTATCGAATTTCAGTGCAAATCATGTGCATGTTTTGCTGATCGTTTCAAAAAGACATCTGAAAAGACAACTGGATTTAGTTACTGGGTGGCTTTGCTAGCCCAGCCCTTGTGTCCTGTAAAATATATTACTTTAAACATTTAGCCCATAAGAAAAACATCAGAGCTACTTACATAAATCTGTCAAAGAGAATAATGGAAATAAGATGGTATTCAGATGTTTGCTTTTTCTTTTAACTTGCTTAATTTAACTTATGTAGCTAATATATCACTTTGAGACGCTGCATGCACCTCAAGTGAAGGGCTTATAGAGGACTGCTTTCAGATGAGAGAGAACTAGTAAGGGAATGGACAAGATGCTGCAGTTGTCTCTCTAGAGGCAGTGAGGAAAAGGCTGGGTTTTGAAGCTTCCTGAACTTCAAGTGAGCTGGTTTCCGGGAGAAAGAAGGTAAAAGGGAGTCGAATCTTGATTGCACACTCCACCCCTGTTCCCTTCTGGGCGCCCTGTAAAATAACCCCTCCCTCTGAGCGTTGGAGATTGGAGCAAAGTCCAGTTTGCTGGTGGGCATTCTGCCCTACCATACTTACCAAGGCATGTAAAAAACAGCTGGTAGCCCAAGTGCAAATTCAATTACTCAATCTCATGTATATTCCACTGAATTTGTGTGTTATTTTGTGGGTTTTAAGCAGCTGTCTTTTACTGCTTTATGCACGTGATTAAGTTTGTGGCACCGGTTCATGGTTGTGAACTGCCGTATATTATATCTACCACCACCCATAAGCTTAAATTCATCTATTACCCTGCATTTTATCACTAACCCGTGAGGCAGACGCCCTAGGTGTACACAACTGATTTATCATGAGTGGTCACTAGGAACTTTAAGTGATCCCATTAGGCTCGGTGGTTTTAAGCACTATCATAACATGAGGTAATCACCAAGGAGGCACCTTGACAGCCAAAGTCAGAATGTGAGTTCTGCAACAATAATGAAGTGACCAACACAAATTAGGGTCAGTGACAGTGGTTCTGTGAGGTCTGCTTCAACAGACGCAGGCTTCAGAACTACTTACATGCCTTCTGCTGGTGGGCTGTGCAATGCACCATTGCATTCACTTTACGTCTTTCCTTCGTTTCCACAGACTGGTTCACTTTTTACAGCGTGGAAATAGTTTTGCTACAGTGAAGAGCAGCACCAATTTGAATCAGAATGAGGACTGCTTGTTCTGAGACGCGATGTGCCATCATATCCAGTACGGCCTTCTAGAGATCTGTGAAGCTGAAGAGTATGTGTTTATTAAATGTTCTAGTAGTCTAGGTTACCATGGCAAAGTCTGAGTTCCTACTGCCCTTGGTGTTGGCTCTAAGGGTGGTGAAGGTTCATTTCCTCACACCCAGCTGGCTTTAAGTTTGCATGACGCCATCTGCACCAATCTAATGAAAGAATGTGATCATTTCCCTCTGTGTCTGTGACTGAGTCACATATTGAGTGCTAGGATGGCAATACTATTAGGAGAACCAAAAGATCACTACTGTGGCTTGCAGCGTCCTGTGTCCAGCTTGCCAATGCCTAAGGCCTGCCCTGGACAGCTACAGCCTAAGGACCACAACGTGTATTTAATTTGATCTGGTGGACAGTGAGGACCACTGGCACTCATTTTTGGCACCAGGAGTTGTTTTTAATCATCATTCAGAGTAGAAGGAAAGAGGTGGGGGTAGAAATTATGGGGAAAAAATGAAAATGAGGTGGAGGAAGTAGTGAGCAGGGATAAAACGTAGACTGCTGGAAAGAGAGAAAGGGTCAGGGAGAGTATACTTGTGTATAAAGGAGGCATGAACTGAATCACGAATAGAAAGAGTTGGTATTTGGCAATCCTGGCATTCAGCATTGGCATCTGCGAAAAACCTGGCCGCTGGTACTTATTGATTTCACAAATTAAGCACTGAGCACAACCTGCCCGGAGAAACCTTCCCCTGATGTCAGGATGGAAAGCTGCAGGCACACTGATTGAAGTACAGGGCTATTCTTCGCCTTGCTAACATCGATCCAGATATTAATTTATGTTCTCTCCACGAGAAATTCACTGCAAACAGGGTAGGGATTTAGCAGGAGCTCCAGAGAGCAGAAATATGGCTGGGCAAATCACACACTGCCAATCACTATGCTGTGCAAGCTGTCATTCCCCAGCTGTGTCTCTGCTGCAGTCGATGAGTACCGCCCGGTCAGCTTTCGTCTGACCCCTCTGCATCCTGAGGGCAAAGGTCACCTATACGATCGTGGCAGCCCTCCCCTCCTGAACACGAGTGTGTCTCGTTGGATTTCAGTCTTGTCAATCATTTCCGACAAAAAAACCTCACTGGAATATTTCTGTTTGTATTTATTGGGCGCCATTTCAACAGCGTTACACATAACAACAATATACCGTTACATGAAGCAATTTTTAGAATGAGTGAATGCAACAGCCCAAATATTTCCTGAAAATGCATAAGGATGCCCTAGATTTATCTACATTGTATACTCTGTAAACAATGTAGAACAGAGCTCGAAAACATGTAGAGTCTCCAGGAGAGTAAAAGCAAGTACTAAAAATAAGAAATGCGTCACAGGATAAAATTATCTATGTAAATAAGACAATGTTATTCTTCCTCTCCAGCACCCCAGCGGCAGTCCCCAGTTGTTTTTAATGCTCAATTTCACACTTTGGCAATGAGAAAAGCAAAATGGTTCAACAACTATTTCTTTATTTTTGCCTCCATGTGCAGTGCGATTTGTGACCTGTCTGTGGTCTACTGTGGCGCGCAAAGTGCTAGTTACCATAGTAAAAATAAATGTTCAAAACATTCAAGACAGAACCTGACATTAAACACTATCTCTCGTGATGCATAAGAAACTTGCCACTGTCACAAAGACCATTCCATTCCCACATTGACCCTTATCTCCCCTTTCTCTGCCCCCTGCTTCTGTTCGTCTACATTACTTTGAGGAGGTCCAGGGTGAAATAAAGCACGAAAAAGATAACCAACGTAATAAGGCAGATCCATTTCACTAGGAATTTTCTACGAGTTTTCACGTCTTACTCCTGTCTTAGATGTGAGGCACTCCCTAATATTAGTGGCAAGTTCCAAATAATTTTCTGACTGTATTTCTTTCTTACTTTCTTCAGGGGTGTGTTTTCCCCTGATTCGCTCGCTGAAGAAGATGCTAGAGTTTGTTCCACATCAATTTTGGAAAATTATAGCACATGTAGCAATCACTTCCAGACTTGGTTATGCAAAAGACTTGTTTATGTGCTTACCTGGCTATCTGACTGAGCATTTGCACGTTTTCTAAAAGTTTTCTAAAATGCTCCTACTAGGGTGATTCTGGGGGTTCCTAGTCGCTACTCAATAATTGAGCAGCTCAAAGAACTATGTTGGCTCCCTATCAAGAAACACATTACTTTTAAAGCTTTGGTTTTTTCATTTGGTTCCTTTCATAAAGTGGCTCCCAGATACCTATGTAGGAGGCTCTGACCTTATATGTTCTCTCGCTTTCTAAGATCAAAGGAAGCCCTTCTAGTTTAAATTCTCTAGGTTTTATCTCAATAATAGGGGTGGCCGCTCCTTCACTTATCTGACAACCAAGGCTTGGAATAAACTGACTTCCTTCCTTCACCAGATTTCTAATGAAAATCAGTCCAGGAAACAACTAAAGACTATGGGCCAGATGTAGGAAGCAAACGAATTGCGAGTCAGAAATAGCGACTCCTTGCAAATCGTTATTTCCGATTCGCAAAACGGTATGCAGGCAAAAATCGCAAAACCAAATTGCGATTCAGTGCGGAGTCGGACTGCAATTTGCGTTCTTGCAATTTGCAAAATCGCTATTTGCGAGGTCGCAAATTGCACAAGGGTGTGGTCCAGAGTTGCAAATTGCGACTGGCTCGCAAATTGCACGCAGGTGCAAATAAAATAGGTGGAAACACACTTCCTGGTTCTGAGTGATGACATCAGAACCAGGAAGTACCCCCATGGAACAGGGAGGAGCCTATCCAGCATAAACAGCAGAGGCCCACCCAGCTGAGAGGAGCAACTACAGCCATGTCAGATCAGGACAAGGAGACACCCACTGCTGGGAGGAAGAGGAAACTTAAGTTTTCTGAAAAGGAGCTGGAGGTCCTAAGTGAGGAGTGCTGCATGCACCATGATGTCTTGTTTGGCAAGGCATCAATGAGTGTCCCTGACACCCAAAAGAAGAAAATCTGGCAGGACATCCTTAGTAAGATCAATGCGATCAGAGTCAGCCATCGCACCATTGATGAGGTCCGCAAAAGGTGGTACGACCTCCGGTCCAGGACCAAGGAAAGGGTGGCAGAACGGATGAGGGAGATGCACGGAACTGGAGGAGGACCATCAACAGTACCACCTCCTACAGCCATAGAGAGCATGGCAGAGACCACTCCGGAGCCGGAGGCTGTGATAGGAATTGGAGACCTGGACAGTTCTGCACCGGGAACATCCAAAAGTAAGTACCAAAATCACTTATTTACACCACTCAGTGTACCATGGACACAACCACAGAACACAAAAGCATGCATCCTCCAGATATGCTCCATTCACATATTGCAACCTACAGAGCAATGCATTATGGGCAATTTAGTACAGTAGTCCAACTTTAGAGAAATATTTATTCTGATACACCAAGCATATGTGGGGCACTGACAGTGTATCCCTTGTGTCCCATGGGTCTCCCACAAGGACCCACCAACAACCCTACTGTGCAGGGAGAAGAATCTGCCACCAACACAGCAGACGAGGCAGCCAGTGTAACTGCAGGGGAGTGCATGACTACACCACTAGTCCAACATGCACGAGAGACCACCGACGAGACAGATATTGATCTTGAGGCAGGCAACATGACACTGGGGCCCTGATGAGTGGTAGTCGGCCACATAGGTCAGCTGGGTCTGGGCGGAGACGGCAACATCCAAGACAGTCAGCCAGTGAGGAGGATGTCACCAGTGAACAATTTCTAAGACTGGAGGCATCCTTACTGAGAAGTCACCGGCTGCAAAATAAACACAAGCGGGTTATGAATAGGAACCTGCACAGACTGCAACAGACCCTCTCCCAGAGTTTTGCCAACGTGGACAACCAATTCACTGCCATGAACAACAACATGGCAAACCTCACAAGCTCGATCAATGACTTGGTCAGGGAAATGGTGGCAGATAGGGCCCATGCAAGGTGCAGAGAGCACAACACTGTTGCCCGTTTGGACCGACTGAGTCAATCAATTGGGCGCCTTACAACCACAACTACCTGCCTGTCAAGGTGCACCGTAAAGCTGCAGGTAGAACTTGGCCATTTTGCTGGTGATGTGGCAAGGGGACTAGGGCGCATCAGCCATGCCGTGGACCTAATAGGGGCCACCCAGGCAGCACGGGGCATTGCCGATACCCCTCAGGATAGTGAGCACATCTCCAGCGTCAGCAGTGTATCTGCCTCAGATGCACGCATCCTGCGGAGTAGCAGTGCCCGCCAAGGATCAGGGGACCAACCACGATTGGGCCATGGTGGCCGTAGTCGCAGGAGGGTGTAAGCTACCTATTCTGTGTTTTGACTGAGGCACATGATGTTAATGTGTCAAACATTACATTTTGCTTTTTTCGTGCAGTTGAGATGACAAAATTTAATCATTACATTCCTGACATTAAAGGGATTATTTGTTGTATTACACACTTTGCTATGTGTGTCTTACATTTGTGAGTGTTGTCACGCTTGCCACATACCTGCCAAAGTAGAAAGTAAAAATGTGGTCCCATCTCTGTCTGCCCTCCATTGCGATGCTACCATCCCCAGGCTGTCGGTGTGGTAACTCTTGCTCCTCATCCTCCGAATCTGTGTCGTTGAGGGTGAGATATAGCCCACGTCTGGTGGCAACGTTGTGGAGGATGGCACATGTTGCAACGATCTTGCATGCAGTTTTGGGGGCATACTGGAGTGCCCCTCCACTATTGTGCAGGCATCGGAAACATGACTTCAACAAGCTGAAGGTCCTCTCAATGACAGCTCTGGTCCGCCGATGTCCTATGTTGTATCGCCACTCATTCTGATTGCCAGGTGTTAGGTATGGGGTGAGTATCCATGGTCTCAGAGCATATGCACTGTCACCTGTGTGACAAAAGAGCCAAAATTAGCAGGGCATCACAGTGTTACGCAGTGACATGTATTTAAGGCATCAGAGTGTACTAGACAGTACCTAAGAAATATCCTTCGCCAAACTCCCCACGTTCTAGGCGTTGGTGTATCCCACTGTGCCTGAATATGTATGCATCATGTGTTCTCCCTGCATATTTTTCCACAACGTCAATAATGACATTATGGGCATCACATACCACCTGGATGTTTAGTGAGTGGGCACATTTCCTATTGCGGAACACATATTCCAGATTTGACGCTAGTCCAGCAATGTTAAGGGGTCCCCATAGACAACAGCACAGCATCACCTTTAACACCTGCCCTGAGCAGGCGTTGAAAACATGATGCTATGCTGGTGCAGCCTGGTGCAGAGAAATCTTGTAGATTTCACTGCGCCATTTCTTCAAGGCTTTTATCAGCTAAACTCCTACCTTGCATACATTATACCTGGCACAGGTATAATGTGGTGCAAGGCTTTACAACCTGGAGCAATGCTGACATTACGCTAGTTTGTAAATAAGGCGCGGGGGACTATTTTGCGCAACCTTAGCATAAAATGAATGACGCTAAGGCAGCACAAAATCCTTGTAAATGCAGCCCTAACTTTTATCATTTTAGCCTACAGTTTTCTAAAGGATCTTTGCAACATGTGCCACTTAGCAATAGTAACAGGATACAAACATGTGCAGAGGGGTTTGTTTGCACATTTGGACCTTCGGGCAGTGCTTATCTGAAATAGTCCAGATCATTCTAAAGTCTGTCACTATGTAAGAAATACGTACGCGTAAAAATGAAAAACTGGTCTTTCAGCACAAAATCTTTTTTTTCATTCAGAATATTAGCTTTTCTTCTCATGATCTGAGTTTATTTTTCTAAAATAAAAAATTGTATGTAACAGTGAGCATGTATTTTCACAAACTGATAGACTGTCGTTTGTGGCCAAAATGACTGAATTCTCGGATATAAGACTGATGTTTTACTGATAATCACTTACTGTTTGAGACCCTAACTGTTCGACTGGTGTAACCTGCTGCTATGTGAATGTGTAATGGTTCAGTGATAAGAGTAATATAACTGTTTTAAGAGCTTCGAAATTGTGCCTAGCTCTACGGTCTACAACCTGAGATTGTGAGACTGTGCACGTTTTACTACCCTTTCCCGTTTCCAATTAAATGTTCAGTCCCTACATATGCCTGAGCATCTACTTGTAAGAGGCTGGATTGAAAAATGAAAATAAACCAATTATAGAAGTATGAAGATGCTATGAAAAACAAAACGACTGTCCACACGAAACTGAATTATGTGAACGGTCTATATCATTCCGTTAGAAGGATGGGGTCAAATGGGCATTATTCTCGAGGCCCTGCGCTTTTTTCAGAGCCTTGGCTTGTGTTGTAAAATATTTATAGATTTTGAAGCAAACCTGTTCTATTTTTGACTGGCAGCGAACATGGCTTAACCCACTAGATGGTGCAAGGTACTGACATGTGGCCCAATCTTTACAACTTTTTCTGATGCTTCGCAAAAACAGAGATGACTGGTAAGTTTCACCTATGGAGTTTTTGGCATTTTTTGCACAAAATGTTCTTAGGGCAGATGAGCCCCATCCTTACGGAAAAAGACTAGGCTTTCTGGGCACACCAGGATAGCATGGGACTATTTCATGAATGTTTCTTCATAGACAGTGTCCTTCTAGTGAATGTTTGTGACATTTATGCAGTAAAATTCTCGATTTGACCCAAAAAAAATTCAAAAACGTAGCAGGGGAAGAACTCCTGCAAACCAACCTGTCGGTAGTTGGAAACGCTCAGTGGAATTTGGACTGGTGCTAATACTTATCACGGTCAAAAATAACTAGTATGCACTCACCATAGGTTACAAGCAGCGCACACATTAAGCTTCGAAGTTGTTTTCTAAAGATTATTCAAAGGTGATGATACACGGAGACACACATATGGACACACACACACCTAAATATATCTTTGGAGTAAGAGCATCTACCATCATTCGGGGTGCACAATCAGCTATCAAATAAATGCACTCAAGTATGAAAAACACATTAGCATCACTTCGAAATGCTGATCCTCCTACACCCCTAAACACTTTGCAGCATGAGGCCCGCCATGAAGCAGTTATTCTTTAAAATGATGAGAGCTGCCACTGACTTAGGCCTAGCTGAAGCTCAGTACTGTACTGTGGCTGCAGGTAAAATCCCAGTAACTGACTGCAGGTTATATAATTTTTAGGTCTGGATGTTGACCGTACATAGAACTTCGTGATGGACTATTTTACAATTATACCCCTCTCTATCAGCGCCTCTCTACTCCCTTCTTCTAGCCCCGGTTCACTGTCGCTCGGCCACTGACCTCTAGAAGACCGACCAATAAATATGCCGCTAGTACAGTACAAATAACATCTAATGCTATAGACACCACCTGACGCTGCCGTACAGTTTCCATGATGCAACGGAATCCAAGTAGAATTTCCTACATAGCTCTTCAGTTCAAGTATTATAGTAAACCGGCCCAATAGTATTTCCATATGAATAAATCCAAGGCACCTAATATAGATGGAGATTTCCGCCACTAAACACCTTCTATTTCATAGACTGCCTCCAATTTCAGAGCATTCCCCTGCGTCAGAATAGATTGATTTGTCGGAGTGTTCCCCCAATAATGACTGGAAAGTAGCCCTTCGGCGACAGTAAACAGCGGAGAAGAGCGTTGAAGCCAAATACCTCTCGTTTATTGTGAAACAAACTTCTGCGCACCACTGATTATCCAGTAAATGCAATCGATGCACGTGCGTGGAGCTGAGCCCAAAGGCCCGCGGCACGGAGGTTGTTAGCGCCGCCACAAATGGGTTCAGACAGCTTAGGCAGCAGCTCCCGGTCGAGCCCGAGTCATGCTGACTCAGAGCTAGAGACGGAGCTCGGCTGCCGGCCCCGCCGCCAGGTTGTCATAGCAACGGCGGGCCTGCACTGGCACCACCGGCGTCCCCGTGCCCACCCCCACGGCGCCATCATCCTCCGAGCTTGATGGCAGTTGTCAGATGCGCTCTGACAGGCGCTGCGTGCTAGGCAGAGTGAAAAGCGGTAATCCATTGCAACCGTTCACCGTTCGTAAGTACACGCTAGGGTTCTCGTCCTACTCGTGCCATGAATACCGGATTCAAGACGCTGTGGAGAAGCTGAATCGCGTGCACGGGAAATTATTCAAGTTTCAGGCTGCTGTGATCTCCTGCTTAAGAATACTAACGAGCGTATTAAGAGGATAGGAGGGGGAAGCTAGTGTGTGTAAACCGATCTTGACGTTAGTGAAAGAAACGTTTTCGTCGTAGTTGCATACTGACACATCATTAGGTGCCACATGTACCTCGAAATCCATTTGCAATTTCCTCATTGCGAATCTTTGCGATTCACAATTAGGAAATCTCAAACGGAGATGTACCAATGTGTCTCAGACACATTTAAAGATTCCCAGTGGGTGGCAAACGGACCTACCTTATCAATATTCATGAGTTAGCAATCTGCAACCCATTGCAAATTGCTAAAAACACAGGGATGGTGTTCTGCTGGGGACAGCACACCACCATATCTTTCATTGCTTTTTAAATAAAGCATTTTTGGTGGGAATGCAGCTCGCTTTCCTTAAAGGAAAACAGGTTGTGTTTCAAAAAGAAAACTGAAAAGTTTTCTTTTCATTTTTTAAGAGTAGGCAGCTGTCCGTGGGACCACTCCCTGCTCTTAAAAAATGTTTGCACCCACATTCACAAAGGGGAAGGGATCCCTTGAGGAACCCTTTTCATTTGCAAATTTTTTACCACCAACTTGGAGTTGGTGGTAAACTGCAAATGTTTTGCAACGGCATTCCAGTCGTAAAACATTCGTACCTCCCCCTATGAGTAGTTATTAGAAAGGGACACCCTTAACTTGCCCTTTCCTAATACCGAATCACAAGCCTATTTTGCAATTTGGTAAAAGATTACCAAATCACAAAACAGCTTTTGTACATCCCCAAAAGTTTTTTTGTGGTCACAAACAGCCCAACTCTGCGCATCAGACTGTTTGCGACTACAAAAAAACCTTCATAAATCTGGCCTTATAATTACTGAAAAGATGTGTGGACAGGGACAAAGTTATCGGTGGTGCAGCATGCGCACGGGCACTGGCGCCTGAGTGTCTGAGAGGCCCACTGCGCCCTACTACACCTAATTGTTTTATTTACAAAACTGCCAAATCAGTGAGTGGGGAATTCACTTTCCTTAAGTGCATTAGGGATCAAGGGCCAGATGTACAAATTCAAGGAATAGTGATTTTCAAACATCAATTTGATCAGAATTGCTATTTGGAAATTGCTATTCCTTTTTTATGAAACATTTTGTTTCATACTTACGATTCCTAGTAGGTCGCAATTCGACCAACTGCATGAATATTAATGAGGTAGGTTGCAATTTACGACCCATTAGGAATCACAGCCATCACAGGGATGGTGGCCTGATGAGGTCAGCTGACTACTGTGTCTGTGATTGCTTTTAAATAAAGCAGACATTTTTTTTAACACAGCCTGTTTTCCACAAAGGAAAACGGGATGTTTTTAAAACGAAAACAATGAAACTGAAGTTAAATTTTTTAACAGTAGGTAGTGGTCCTTGGGACCTCTGCCTGATCTTTGTAGGAGGCTGGCCTAGCTTATAGTGGGTACCTGATGATACTTACACCTTGTGCCAGGTCCAGTTATCCCTTATTAGTAGATTAGTAGTGTTCTAGCAGCTTAGGCTGATAGAGGTAGCTATAGCAGAGCAGCTTAGGCTGAACTAAGAGACATGCAAAGCTCCTACTATACCACTTATATCATATAGCACTATATCACAAGAATCACAATACTCAAAGTTACTAAAAATAAAGGTACTTTATTTTAGTGACAATGTGCCAAAAATATCTCAGAGGATATACTCCCTTAGGAGGTAAGTAAAATACACAAAATATACACACAGAACAAAATCAGGGAAGTAAACAGTTAGAAAAGTAGTGCACACACTGTAGAATACAATAGGATGCAATAGGCCTAGGGGCAACATAAACCATATACTAAGAAAGTGGAATGCGAACCACTTAGGGACCTCTGGCCTAGTGTAGTGTGTAGAGGGTCCCTGGGAGTGTAAGAAAACACTAAGGGTGTCCAAGATACCTACCCCAAGACCCAGAAAAGTAGGAGTAAAGTGACCCTACTTCCCCAGAAACACTCTAAAGTCGTGATAGGAGATTCTGCAAAGACCACAACAGGCTGCAAAGCACTGAAGATGGATTCCTGGACCTGAAGACCTGTAAAGGAAGGGGACCAAGTCTAAGAGTCATGAAAGTGTCCAGGGGGGCAGGAGCCCACTATACTCCAGATGAAGGTGCAAAATGGCTGCCTCTGGATGAAAGAAGCTGAAGATTCTGCAACAACGGAAGGTGCCAGGAACTTTTCCTTTGCACAGAATATGTCCCACGAAGTGCTGGAGGATTCAGAGTTGTTTCTTTGGAGAAAGACCGCAAACCAGCCTTGCTAGCTGCAAAGGTTGCAGCTGAAAAAAAAGGGTGCTGCCCGGGCCCAGTAAGGACCAGAAGGTCGCCACTTGGAAGAGGAGACAAAGCGGGCCCTCAGCAACACAGAGAGCCCATGCACAAGAAGGCAGCACTGCAGAAGTGCTTGAACACGGGTTCAAGAAAACTGAGCACGGCGGTCGTCTCAACACTACAAAAGAGGGTCCCACAAAGCCGGTGGTCAACTCAGCGAGTTGAGCAAAGCAGGACGGAGTGCTGGGGACCTGGGCTGTGCTGTGCAAGAAGGATTCTTTGCAAAAGTGCACAGAAGCCCTAGCAGCTGCAGTTCATGCAGTACACAGGATTACTGTTTGGAGAGGGGAGGCAAGTACTTACCTCCCCGAAATGTGGATAGTTGGACCACTAGACAGTCTGGGTCACTTGGGTCTACCACCTGTGTTCCAGGGGCCACGCTCGTCAGGATGAGAGGGGTCCCAGAGTACCGGTGATGCTGAAGTTTGGTGCCTGCTGGAGCAGGGGGAAGATTCAGTTGACCCACAGGAGATTTCTTCTTGGCTTCCAGTGCAGGGTGAAGGCAGACAGCCCCCAGAGCATGCACCACCAGGAAACAGACAAGAAAGCCGTCAGGATTAGGTGTTACAATGTCGCTGGCAGTCTTCTTGCTACTTTGTTGCAGTTTTGCAGGCGTCCTGGAGCAGTCAGCGGTCGATCCTTGGTAGAAGTTGAAGAGGGAGATGCAGAGGAACTCTGGTGAATTCTTGCAAATTGTTATCTGAGGAAAAGCCCACAGGAGAGACACTAAATAGCCTTCATAGGAGGATTGGCCACCTAGTGAGGTAAGCACCTATCAGGAGGGGTCTCTGACATCACCTGCTGGCACTGGCCACTCAGAGGCCTCCATTGTGCCAGCACACCTCTGGATTCAAGATGGCAGAGATCTGGGACACACTGGAGGAGCCTTGGGCACCACCCTTGGGGTGGTGATGGACAGGGGAGTGGTCACTCCCCTTTCCTTTGTCCCGTTTTGCGCCAGAGCAGGGGCTGGGGATTCCCTGAACCGGTGTAGACTGGCTTATACAAGGAGGGCACCATCTGTACACTTCAAAGCATTTCCAGAGGCTGGGAGAGGCTACTCCTCCCCAGCCCTTCACACCTATTTCCAAAGGGAGAGGGTGTAACACACTCTCTCAGAGGAAATTCTTTGCTTTGCCTTCCTGGGACTGGGCTGCCCAGACCCCAGGAGGGTAGAACCCTGTCTGTGGGCTGGCAACAGCAGTAGCTGCAGAGAAAACCCCAGAGAGCTGGTTTGTCAGTACCCGGGGTCCACAGTGGAGCCCCTGGGATGCATGGGATTGGCACCCAAATACCAGATTTGGCATGGAGGGACAATTCCATGATCTTAGACATGTTACATGGCCATATTCGGAGTTGCCATTGTGAAGGTACATATATGTATTGACCTATATGTAGTGCACACGTGTAATGGTGTTCCCACACTCACAAAGTCTGGGGAAATCACCCTGAACTATGTGGGGGCACCTTTGCTAGTGCCAGGGTGCCCTCACACTCAGTAACTTTGCATCTAACCTTCTCTAAGTGAGGGTTAGACATGTAGGTGACTTATAAGTTACTTAAGTGCAGTGTAAAATGGCTGTGAAATAACGTGGACGTTATTTCACTCAGGCTGCAGTGGCAGTCCTGTGTAAGATTTGTCTGAGCTCCCTATGGGTGGCAAAAGAAATGCTGCAGCCCATAGGGATCTCCTGGAACCCCAATACCCTGGGTACCTAGGTACCATATGCTAGGGAATTATATGGGTGTGCCAGTATGCCAATGTGAATTGGTAAATTTAGTCACTAGCCTGTTAGTGATAAATTTGGAAAGCAGAGAGAGCATAACCACTGAGGTTCTGGTTATCATAGCCTCAGTGAGACAGTTAGGCATCACACAGAGAACACATACAGGGCACATACTTATGAGCACTGGGGCCCTGCCTGGCAGGGTCCCTGTGACACATAGACTAAAACAACATACATACAGTGAAATATGGGGGTAACATGCCAGGCAAGATGGTACTTTCCTACGCTGTCACAAAGACCATTCCATTCCCACATTGACTCTTATCTCCCCTTTCTTTGCCCCCTGCTTCTGTTCTTCTACATTACTTTGAGGAGGTCCAGGGTGAAATAAAGCATGAAAAAGATAACCAACAAATGTTTTTTCAACATTCATAAAGCGAAAAGTGTCCCCTGGGGACCCCTTCCAATTTGTGAATGCATTGCCACCAACTTTGAAGGTTTTGCAACTGCATTTTGGTCACAAAACTTTGATACATAACACTGGAAATCGCTATTTGGAAGGGACGCCCTAATCACCCCCTTCAAAATAACCATTTTTACACCCAAACTGTGATTCTGGAGAATTTAAGTTTGGGCGTTTGTTTATTTGGAAAAGCAGTTTTGCTGTCGCTAACGTCCCAATTTTGGAAATTGGGCCATTTGCGACTGCAAAAATGCTTCACACATATGGCCATGGCTCCATGCCTCCATTGCTACGCCACTGCTTGTGGACGCCTATTTTGAGAGCAGCTAGGGAAACACATGAACCTTAACTAATGCTCCTTTCTACGTCATAGAATGAGTATAAGTGTGGACATCCTGCAAACTATTTTTTTAACCAAAATGCAAGGCTGGATAATGACTACTAGCTCTTTTATGCTCACTTAATACCAGTTTTACTACTTCCGTGAGCATTACAAAGTTTACCAATATTCAGTTCAATAGCCTCAGAATGAGGAAATGATGAGTGGCTCTCCCAGAATATGAGCTCCTACTGGTGTAAGTCACATACAGCTGTCAGCAGCACTCAGCCATCTTCCAGGGATATATGAGTCCATGCAAAGGACATAAGAGTTTCTCCTTTCAAATGCATTGTCCCTGAAACCTGAGGTATAATGAGAATTTTCCCTTATTAGCAACAGTTGGTACAGGAGACGGTTAGCATGATACAGGCCAGTGATCACATGGATGTGGTGCTCCTGTCCCATGCTGAACTACAGACGATACCAGCTCTTTCCAGCATGCTGGCATGAATGTCTTCCACTAAGTCTTCAGGTCCTTGATCAATTACTGTGTTCAAATAAGAAATAAAGACGCATTCTTTACCAGCTGGGTACTAGGCACCTCTTTTAGGAGCTGTGGTTTTGACTGCACAAATGTCAATAAGAACTGTTGCTTACAATACACATAAAGAGGGCTTTGGGTCTGTCTCTTTCAATTATTGGCTAACTTCAACTTGCTTCTTTCAGCCATTAGTTTGAGACTGTTAGTCATGCCATGGCTCAGTCAATTTGAGTATTCATTGTTCGGCTATTGTTCTTGGCTGCCTAGCTTTATCCTTCTGTTTGAGTACTTGCATAGAACTGCTTGAGGGACTACGTTAAAAATATCGCCTTCTCTGTCCGGTCCTGTTGGCTCTCTATTAAGTGTCTCATCCTGCTCCTCCTCTTTGTTACAAGTAATTAAAAAAAACTACTGTTCTGAATGTGAAATGTACACTTGCATTGATACACAGCTATTTACAATTATTCAGTCTTCCTCTTTTGATCTGCATGTAACATCTTTGATTTTGGTTAATACACTATTGATAATTTCATGTACCTGGTACAAGCAATTTTACAACATATTCAAGAAAAGAGCGAGTATAATGACATTAAGAATTTGAATTTTAAATTCCCTTCTCATTTCCACCGCTCACCATCCAGATTGTATCACCCCATGAGATAAGGAGAATCACAAGTTAAAGTCACAAAAATGAGGACTAACCCTCTGGATCTAGAACTACCAGATCCTTCAGGCACAGGTGAAAGACATGCCCACCTCAAGGAATAATCACAACTCTTGCTCTGATGATCCCTTAAAGTCATTAAATTAATCTGCATGTACCCCCTTGTAGCTTTGGTGTAGAGCAGACAGGCTTAGATTAGGGCACTGTGTAAAATATTTATGTTGTACCAAAACGGTATTAAAGTCAAAATACCAAACTATAAAAATCCTGAACCAAATTAAAAAGTACAGAAACATTTAATGAACAAGATGATACCAAAAATGAAACAAATACAATAAGGGAAAACAAATATATGATATGTTGAAGAAATAATCAGAGCGCCAAAATGAGTAAAACACCAGTGGGACACAATGGTCGCAGAAGACCAGAACCTCAGGAGTGCACCAAGAGAACATCAGAGTGCCAGGCAAAGGCCACCAGTAAAGTCCAGTCCAAGTTCCAGTTGCCACTGGGCAGAGGGTAATTGTAGGGAAGGACTATTGCACCTTTTTGTGTCCCTGTAGCCACAAATGAGGTTGATCAACAGACCCTTGGAATCCCCTTTGCCCTGGTAAATGGGGGCACATGACCAGTCTTCAGTGCTCCTCACAGGGCAAAGACTACTGGTCCAGTCCTCTTCTCTTCTTCTGCAGGTGCAGAAACTATAGCCATTAAAGGTCAAAAGTTATAGATCAAAGTGTACAGCCTGTACTTTGGTTTTCCAAGTCCCAGTTACAGCTTGACCAGAGCTAATGTTGTTTTGGGACTAGTCACTGGGGAACATGCCATTTTCAATGTCACATATTCCGCTCTTAAACATTATGGGCCACATGTACTATCCCATGAATTTGCAACATCCTAATTGTGACCCTTTGGGACTCGCAGTTAGGAAGTCACAAACTTCCGTGTACAAAATTGTTTGTGATTCACAAATGGGTTGCAAGGGAACTGCATCATTAATATTCACGAGGTAGGTCGCAATTTGTGACCCCTTAAGAATGGCTGGCACTCAGACCACCACGTCTGTGACTGTTTTTTAAATAAAGTAGTTGTTTTTTGAAAATGCACCCCGTTTTCCTTCAAGGAAAACAGGATATGTTTAAAAAAAGAAGAAAAAGTTTAACTTCATTTTTTAAGAGTTGCTCTGAAAAACCTTTGCCGCCCCCATTCACAAAAGGGAAGGGGTACCACCAATTTGAAATTGGTAGGAAAACTGCACATTTTTGGTGACTGCATTCAAGTCACAAAACATTCACACATCCCACTGCGAGTTGCTATTAGGAAGGGAAGCCATTGACAGGCCCCTTCCTGATACCGAATTGCAAACCCTATTCTGCAAGTCGGTAGTAGGTTACCAACTCGCAAAATTGGGTTGGTACATGTGAGAAGGCCATTTAGCGGTCGCAAACGGCCAAATTGGCCGTTTGCGACCACTTAAGCCTTTTGCACATGTGGCCCTAAGCGCCCTACCCTATGGGCAGCAAAGTGAGCTCAGGGGTGACATATTTCACATTTAAAATTGTGTGTTCCTCCCTGTCAACAGGGTGATTTTGATAGTTGTTGGTGGCATGGTTCAAGCTGCTGCTGTCAGGCTACATGGGTTAGGCCTGCAGCCATTTTTCACTGCCACTGTAGAGGATGGCACAATATGTTCTGCAGTCCAAAATAGATATTTAACATTCCAGGCCATGGGTGTATATCCGCACCATATACTATAGCCTTACAAGTTGAATGTGTCTTAAGACAATTTAACCATATTTAACCAAAGTGACATCCAGGTACTTTACTCCTGGTTACCAGGGAAAGGTGAAGGTCAACAAAGAAATGTATCACCTGCTCTAAGCAAGTGGTAAATGTCTTTGGGGTTGGGGGTCAGGTGCGGGATGAAGGTGTGGGTGTTTGTGGCAGCGAGGGTTTCCAAGGTGCATATAGGCTGTAGGCTCTCTGGGTGAGTACTGCCCACTCACCATTTTGTTCCTGAGGGGATGGGAGGTGCCGTTACTGCACCTGCTTTTACAAATCCACACTAGGTAAGCAGATCTACACCAGGTAAAACTGGCTTTGTGTTTCCGGTCTGGGAAATTCCAGGCACAGAAGTACAGGGCCACTGGAGTTGCCCAGAGCGATATCCACCCCTGGGGAAACCATTTGAAGCAACATTACTCCAGGAAAACTTGTAATGTGGGGCAGAGTGGATTCTACTAGATACGTGTGACTCAAATTCCAGTCACTGTTAAGGAATAAATAATTTTTGGGTGCTTGATTTTTAAAGGACAACCGAACTTTGCAGTATTATTACCTCAATGTGGTAACTGTAAGGCCAAGGAATCCAAAAGAGACCCCTGGCCGCTGATCAATTTTATATCTCTAGAGTATTAGTTTCACTACTAACCTGAAGAGTCGGGATGCACTAAGCCTGGAGATTGTAAACAATAAAGAGGTTCTCAATTTTGGACAGCGTCAGTGGCTTGTTCCCCAAAGGTACCTGTTGACATTGATATCTTTGCCGTCTACCCATTAGTCATCCTGCAGACCCCCAGAGTTACCCATGGTGGAGAACTGTTTTAGGCTAACATAGGTTGTATGGTTCCTATGAAAGTTTTCGGGTGAACTGAATTATCAAAGAGTTGGCCAAACAGGTCGATGTAGTGTCGACCCAGGCCCTGTGACGAAACAAATATTTCCCAATATATCTTGGCTTGTTAGATCTGGAGATTTGAGACTACCACCATTCATCTCTGTTTTACTGTACTATAATGCTAAATGTTCATAAAGTTTAATTACTTTCAACGTAATAACCCTGATATTTTGTTTTGTCTGATTTATATTGCATTAAGCAGTTAGTGCTGATGCTCGAAAAGATGGCGAGCAAATTCTACTCAGGATGACGGGAAGTGATTTGTTTATGAAAATTATGTAACATTTGATCATGCTCAATGTACCAAGATTCTCCTTATAGAAGTAAGAGTGGCCAGAAAACCACCAAATATTCCAGTAAAAAGGGATGACAAGCAAAATTCAATCTGATTTTATCTCCTCATTCTTCCTTTGAATTATTTTGTATTTATTTGCATTTAAATAAAGCTGTAAACCCTTGGCTTCTCCTAGACCCCGTGCCATGGTAACAATTATGGTAATGCTTGTTCATGTATGAATGCAGATACCTCAAAGAGTTCAAAGTATGAGAAGGAAGGTAAACACAAAAGCATAATTAAAGACTAGAAACTATGGGTGATGAATAAAAAATAAATTAATTGTTCAAATGGTAGGGAGATAGGGATGTCAACAATCGGGAATGAGATCCAGAATGTGGATGGACAGAAGAATAGTGGAGATAACGTAATTGGTGCCCCAAATGAGTTGGTCATGGTTTCCCCTCCCCATGATTTCAAACCTTGAAGTCCTAACCTGGGTACCCATGAGTGCAAATCGGTTCCTCCACATTAATTAAAGGATGCTTAGAGGTTCAGCATCTCTGGCCCAGTATGACCATGGAACGACATGGATGTACTGGTTGATATTTTAGTGTTCTGCATGAATTATCAGCTCTACTGGAAATCATGCGGTCAGACAATGGCATCATGTGTTATTGATATTGTTAGTTGTAGATGGGGTACTGTTGATGAGGTAAGGGATGGATAGCGTCAGACTACAGGATCCTCCTAACACCAGGACAACAAATACATCCTTGTTGTGGCATCCTTCATTACTAGGTACCTCACAACAAATGCTTCAGGAGCTTCAGAAGCACAACTGTCCAGTCTTTCCCTGAGACAAATTCTTCAAAGTGGTCATCTTTGGTGGGAGAACCACCTTTCTACATGCATAGTTGAAGGAAATGCAGGCAAGTATTGGGTTAGCTACACATTCTCCATATTTTACTATCCTCACACCAGTGGAAGGTTAGAAGATTTTATTAAAAAGCTTGAAAACAAGATCTGTATTCTTGATTTGACCTTCATGAGGAAGTGGGGCATCCTCTTTCAATGCTTTTTTTCTTCCCTACACTGAAGTTCCACAGATTAGGTTGGGGTTTAGCTCATTGATGATGTTATAGAAGAAGTCTGTTTTGGGTTGACACATCTCGAAGAAGATGGTTTACCTAAGGAACAAAATACAAGTGAAACATCAGGCTGGCAATGAAGCTGATATAAGATCCAGAAGGATATTAGTTAAAACCAGATTGGCTAGTTGGCGCACATTATGGAGCTCAACAAACAGCTGAAGGCAAATGGGAGATATCCTACATTATTCTGATTGAGATGTCGGAAATAGGAAGTATTTAATTGGCACAGGGTCCCACAAGAGCCCCACGTTTTAACATGATTCAGCATAGGCCATGCTACTGTCACGCCTATATGGCTATATGCTTTTTAGCCTCAGACAAGTGTATTGAAGAAAGCAAACCTTTCTCTGATGATCTACGTCAAGGAGCAGAGATGGCTGTTGCAAAAGAGGGAATGCAACTTCACCGACAATGACAAATAAAGTGAATTCAAGGCCATGTTAAAGCCACTTTCCGGGCTGTTGTCCAGGTCTGCTACCACAATGTTGTTTTCATAATATTGTCTGACATATATATAGCGTCCCGAATATTGTTTACTAAAATATCCATTGAAGGTACTAACAGAAGATCTTCATTCACTGGTGCGAGAATTTTGAAAGCAATGCTTTTAGTGACTCATAGCTTTACTGCAGCTGACACTTTCGGTGCCACCTGACTAGCTGACACTGAAGTGATTAGAAACTCTTGGGAGTCTGTCTTGATTCAACCCAGAAAGATGTTGTGGGCAGTGAAAAGAGCACATATTTCTCCATAAATTTAAAAATGGTGCCTAACCTAAATAGTAACCCAGAAACCATCTTCAGTTGAGTGGTGAGTAGGCCAATTTCGCTCCAATATACTTTGTAAAGTCATTTTAGAAATGTGCGATAGTAAATATTTTTTTTAAGAAACATGGGTGAAATAAATGCAAAAACCTGTTTTTGTTATGTGTGGACCAAAGAGCCCAGCAAAATGATCTTTCAGTGGGAAAAGTCTCCCATAAACATAATGACTGAGAAAAAATTCTAGCACAAAAAAATTAAACCTTATTCTACAAGAACTGTAAGCCTCGGTCAAACTGTGGCAATATCCACTAAGTTGTGAACTTTGCACTGCTCTCCAGGTGTAAAGAAATGTCTGGATGCACTTCTTTGTTCTCCAGCAGAACTCTAAACTGTTGCCACGACAAAGGGACCCAAAAACTCACTGCAAAGTAAATATCCTCTCTTACCTCCCTTACTGCAACACTTCAGATGATAGTAAAATCACATTTGACTTTTCAGCATCTTTGTATTATCGTGAATGTGGTCCACTGCTCCTATGTAAAGTTCAGCAGGCTTTTGAAAGGTTTCTTTTGACTGTGGTTTTCAAGTATGTCCATGTAAGCAGGACTGAGTGCGCTCTTGTGTGTGACGAAATAGTGGACGAGATTCTGCCAGCAGAAAAAGTGGCCAAGCCACATCACCTTCCTTGTTCTTCCTCTTTCTTGTCTGAGTGAAAAGGATACATCCTCACATCCAAGCAGCCTCCCAGCAATGAAGGCTTGAGACTGTCCAGCAACACGTAGCCGAACCAGCTCAAACAGTATGCTTGGGTCAGAGCGAGCCTTTCCGGTCAGCAACAGAATAACAGTACTGAGGAGATTTGTACAACAACTCTGCAATACAGTTATATGTTAGAAAATCAAGGAAAAAATGCCAACCTACTTACTAAATTTTGACTACTGGAATATCATTTATAAAGGTAAGTATTGATTTACTATTCATATATCATAAAGGAACATATATGTGGATTTAAGAATAGTAAATGTAAACTAAGATATATGCTTAGCTCCAGGATACTTTGTTAGACGATATTTTGATCATAATATTTTGGCAGGACAATATTTAAATCTCATATTCTGGGAGAATATACTGGAATAAACATCTAGCTTTCCAGGAGTGCGAAGATTAAGCCAATCTCATGGCATGCATAAAAAGTTTCAATTCTGAACTGTAGTGTGATTCTCGATCAACTGTCTTAAATCAAATTCGAAGAGCAAAACTGAATTGGGCTTGAAGGACTTTCATGGAGTTTGTTGTTGCACACGACCTGGGCACTACATGACTCCTTAAGGCTGGCGTCAAGCCTAAAGTTCTGTTTATGAGTTTTTCTGTAGCCCAAGAGGACTGTCACTAGTCAGCCTGACAGCCACACACAGCACATCTGTTAGACCTGCATTGGCCCATCACCAAAACCATTCGAAAGCTCAATCAGCAACAACAAAGTGCAAGTGAGCTGGCCCTAGAAGCAGGAGATGATGACCTGCACCACAAAATGACAATTTAGGACTATAAGGACCCTCACCTGCTCCATCCCCAGACCCCAATGCCCTTCATTCTGTACAGTTTGAGAACTGACCCTCTTCAAACTAGGACCTGTGTTCTAGAGGAGTGTCCCTCTGCTACACCATACATCTCCTCCCTCAGTGCTGAGCTATGCAACGACTGAGCAAAAACTAGGACTCCATGCCTTAAATTCACACCTCATAACCATGGGCTGGGAAAGCCGGTTGATGAACTTTCACATTCTCAAGTGGGTGCTTCAGGGGCGGGACAGTTTACACATGGCTAATACCAAATTGTTTCTGAATGGACGTTTGAAAAGTGTACTCCTAAACCTATCAAGGAGACAGCCATGTTTCAGTGCACCACAGCTGCACTGGAATTGGTCTACAACAGACGGTTCCAAAGATAAACCGTTTTTGAATGTGGGTCAACTATGTCTAAATGAGCGCTGAGTGCTTTTCAGATACCACAAAGGCAATGCATATGTTTCCTAGACCAGTAAACCAAGAGGTATTGGTGTGTGAGAGGTACAAGGAAAAATGTGGGTATAGGATAAATTATAAAATAGATGGGTCGTTTTATATATATATACTTTTATTGTAATACAAAAAGTAACTAAGGTAGGAAATAACACTTTTTAATGCAGTATAATAAAGACCTCTCCCTGATTTACATATTGACTCTTTGGCTATTATGTAGTCTCTTTAAATGTTGGTATTTTATGTTTAAACGGTGAAGCCTTCCTCGTCGTGTCTCGTGCTCTGGCTAGTTGAGCCAAAACAGATCGACTGTCTCGTCGCATCTGGATGCAAATCTCCTGTCTTTACATATTGTGAGCCGTCCCCTGCATTACAAACCTCTACAATGCAGCGCCCAATTCTCGGCCTTACAAAAAACAATAGCAGGCTTTTCGTACAGATTCTTGTCTGGTCTGCACTACAAGCCGTTCCAGCTGCCTAACATGAGGGCGGAAAGGGAGGCGCGTCTGACGTAGCATTCCTGTGATCATGAGTCAGACCCCAAAATGTGTGGGGTGTGAATTAGTAACCGCGGTTCCGAGGCTCTTATGGTGGGCGAGACCTCACTATCGGGCACGCATCGTGCTTTTTGTGTGACCTGCACGTAGTAAACATTCTGTCATCTTATGACTGTGCGAGAGGAGATGAAGGAAATGAAGCGCAGATAGATGCTTTTATTCTCTTTGTTGGCCTATAGCTCTTATAAAAGAGACAGAACGCACACGTTCTCATTTAATCACTTGATCAAATTGCGTAGTCCTGCGCAAATCACATTTCTCCCTCTGCCTTAGTTCATTTTTTGGGTATCCGAATGTTCCATGTCAGCCTCGCACCATGTTGGTGGTACCCGCTTTCCTGATACTAGTTATTGTTTTGTGGTCCTTTAGATCGACCATTTTAATGTGCGAACAGTGATAACCTCCACAGTAAATTAGTTCGTCAAATGAAAGTCCAAGATTGGAAACACAGTGTCTGGGTAACTCAAAGTGACCAGCGCACCCCCGTCTCCTGTCCTGATCGCAATTGGGATGATTATTAGCAGGTTTACCAACAACAATAGTACATGAAAATATAAAAGAAAGAATTGTTTATTATTTTTTATCAATCTTTGGTGTATGCAGCGGGATAGCCTAGAGTGAGAACTATCATATTTCAATATCAAGTAGCTATGTCCACCCGGGGGAGCAAACGGGTAACCTAATCATTATTGAAGACTCCCCAATATTCAGGAACACCAAACTTTTACCATATAGGGTTCTCCCACTGGAAATAATTGGCCACACTCCCAGACCTCAATTTAGAAGAGTAGCAAAACCAAGTGACTGGGACCACACAATAATTGAGTTCTATGTCAGGGAAAAGTTAAAAGGTTTTATTACAAAACTAACAAGAAAGAAAAAATGCAATAAAGGCTCATTTTCAAAGTCATATAAAATAGTCATAAATCAGAAATCATTCTAAGTCTCAAATGAGCAGGGAAATCAGAAAAGGGTTGTACAGCATCCCCATTATAACAGGTACGTCTTTTTGCTTACCCTTAAATCCAGGAGTTTTTATACACAATTCTTGCATAACAAATTAGTTAAAACAGCTATTCATCATGGTATGATCATAAGTAACAATTGTTTAACAAATCAGAAATGTGCACATCATTACCTTAACACATAAGCACTATCCCATTTTAAGAAAGCATCCAGCATTTACTGTGCTACTGCCAGCCAAAGATGTACGAACATGAATCACTGCAACAATATTACTGCACACAAATTAGTAGGACTCATCTACACAGTGGAACTACAGTGGAAAAACCTTGGAGTGGAGACCTTGGAAAGTGGAGTGGTGAGAAAATGCACAGGGGGCAAGATGGGAGGGAGTGAAGATAAGAGTGAATGACAGAAATAGCAACCGTATTATTTAAGGTGGTGTTTTCACATAAATGTGGCATAACTAAATCATCAAATTAATAAACACATTTCCCTACACCATATTTAACTCTTTTCAACTGAAATCATATTAACTAATAATTTGCGTATTGGATCTGATACAACATTATTTCTAACTGGCTAAACTCACAGGGATGGTCCATTTAGATATCCTTATTCTTAGGCACCAAATAATCTTAAATAAAACAATGATAGTATAGAAACTATTTACACTCAATCAACACAAAGCTAGGCTCTCATAAATGATTTATTTCATCTGTACAAATTGGTTTACAGTTTCATAGATCTGATCCCTCCAGCAACCTTCCCAAAGTTAAAAGTATATATAAAATAAATGAAAATAGAGAGTCAAAATTTAAATCCAGTAGTTTCTATTTCACCATATGTGGAAACTGTAGCAGTTAATCTTCAGTGACTCCTCATCTTGCAGTTGTTATCCAACTTATTGACTATAATATCATAGTTTCAGCTTAATTATTTGATCCATCGTCGTCGGGATAACAGATACATATCCCAGTTGACAGATTTAGAAAGATTGGGAAAGAACTAATCACTGAAGACTAAACTGTTACATACAGTTTTCACAGATAGTGAAATAGCTTTTTTCATTTACTTCCATTTAGTTATAGTCTTTCATTCACTTATGTAACATCAGTCCATTCATTTATGTTTGATGTTATGAAGATCAATGTTTAACTGGGCTCGAGCCATGTGTTCATTAGGTGTGAATAATTTGTATAGCATAATTTTTTATTTACAATAACAATTATTATTACTCATTATTTTTATTGCACAAAAATAGAGGCTCGGACAAACACTGTCAAACATTTCAGAACTAAGGTTCCAGGCCTGCCCCAGCAAATCATCCCAAATGTGGCCCAGTGCCGTGGGCCAAAACGTGGACACATGGGGTTGTTTCAGAGCCAGACCGGAGAACCAAATTAGCCTTTGAAAAAATTTATAAACTGACCCCTCCCGTCATCTCCCTGTCCAATCTCTCACTTTCCTTCCATGCATTTTTTTCTCTCTCTCCTCTGTCAGTTCGTTCTCTTTGATCACTTTATCTCTAACTTCCCTCCCTCCACCCCCCTCTCTCTCTTGAAGACTACTCTTCCTGCTGCAATTTATCTTTGAGAACAGGAGACAGTGACAAATAAACCAGGAACGCCCCCAGCCCACAAAAACAACCTCCAGGTGCTCAATCCCTCGGGAAAATAACTGGGCCTGATCGGGCCTGGGTTGATTCTATGCACATTCAGTCTGTGCTGTACTTGGTAGCTTTCATGCAGCTGTGGGTAAGTGGGGTGTTCTCCGGTCCACTAAATGCCAGCACTTCAAGGACAATCAGTGACTCCTTTAGTTCGAGTTGTGACTTGGCAGGGAGTCAGTGTCTGAAGCGAAGATAGCAGAGCTGGTCGCTGTACTTCCTGTCAGAAGCCCACCTCGGGAAATCCAAGATATGCTCTGCATTTCTATACAATAGACACGAGATAAACGGAGACGTAATCATTTAATTTCTACAAGTTGTTTATGTATGGACCAACCGCCGGTCTATATGTCTAATCAGGCAAACAATGACCATTTATAAAGTGCAGAATACATGCGAATTGATTTTCGGAACTTAAGATGTGCGACGTCTAACTCACCTCAATAGTAGATATTTGCTCTACCTTAGAATATACAAATAATAAAGGGAAAATTGCCATACTGGCTGGTATGAAAAGACCATTGGGCTAAAAGCACTTTGCCCCTTCCCCGCAACCCACCAGTATAAACACACACACCCTCCTATCTCGCCACCTTATGCCATAGCCTGAACTGTAGCTTTGTGGGGGCCTATCATAGAGAAAAACAGGGTTGAAAATCGAGTCTATGTTGGCTCCTACAGCGCGCTCCATAAAAACACTTTTTTTCAAAAAGAGCTACCTTCAGCTTATCCTCCTAATGGAATATGTGCGCGTGAGAAGGTGGGGAGGTTCTGTTGTGATGTAAACGTGATCTAGAATGTGAGACGTTCACAGTTCCAGAGGCGACAGTTGCAAGTAGCCTCTGGGACGGTCGGACGCCAGGTTGTGTTGTTTACCAAATAAACTTGAAACGGACTTCTGCAGTGTTTATTCGGATCGTTCTTACTCACCACATTTTGGCGACGAGTTACCTTGATGTATACACAACCTGGCTGTTGGCTCTTGTTTCTCTTCACTGGCCGCACTGGAGTATTGTTGTGGCGTTCCTGGGGAGCTAAAAGGGCTGTGTTTATTCACAGCAAAGCTGAGCTTCTTGGAAGTTTCGACTCAGCTTCATTTTATGCGGCGTTGCGGAAAGAGGAAGCGTCTGTGCCGCTTTTGGGACTTGCTCTGCCAACCGTTCTGCTTCCAATTTGAACAGTGAGGAGTCACTCTAAGGCAGGTGCGTTCGCACTGCATCCGATTTAAACGGCAAAGAGTCGCTCTGAGGCAGGTGCGGCTCCCAAACGGCCTCAGAAGAATACGTGTGCCTTTCAAGCATGTACGCGCCAAACGCATGTTGTGCAAAACCCCTGGAGGTGAAGGGGCCTTCCCGCAGTTCGTCTTGGCACACGCATGCGCTCAGGTGTTCCTCGCGCTCGGGTACTCCTAGCACATGTGCTCATGCGCACCAGCTACCGGCTCTCCATTGGGTTTTCCAGACATCGCGTTGTGTCATATTCGGCATTCCCTAGCGGAATGAAAGACTAGACCGCTTGTGTAAAGAAAAGCAGACATCTTTGAAAATTGCGGTACACTTCCTGATTGGGAGGGTAGGAATTTGAAATTTTTTAGATCTTGGTGGTGTTTTAAAAAAAAAAGGAGAAAGAGAAGAATTTATTCCTTTTAAGTTTTTCTCTTCTGTTTTGTATATCTTCATGGCCACATTGGGAAACATTATTACACCACCTTTTGTTTTACAACAGGCTGGTCAACCAGATATTTGTTGGGAGGATTGGATAGAAATCTTAGAAAACTACATTATAGCCTTGGATGGGCAAAACTTTTCTCCAGCTAGAAAAAAAGCTATTTTGCCAAGTGCCCTCGGGGATGAAGGCCAAAGAATTGTTAAGTACTTACCAGCAGTGATGGGGCCTCATGATCAGCCAGTGGATGACATCTACAAAGAAGCCGTGAAACGGTTGGAAAATAGATTTGCAAAGGAGGTTAATTTAGTTATGGCCAGGTAAAAATTTTACACGCAACCTCAACATGAACATGAATCTATTGATGACTTTGTGGCCAGACTGAGGGAACTTTCTATTAAATGTCATTTTGGAAACATGACAGAGGAACTCATCCAAGCATAGTTGATCGTCCAGTGCAAAGATAGAAAAATACAAGAGAGACTATGGGCAGCGAAGGATCCCACGCTCGTGGAAGCTAATGGAATGGCAAAGATAATTGAAGAATCGCAGCAGTGCATGAAAGAATTGAACAGGCGGGACAGGACTACTGATGTTTCTTCAGTCAGTTTTGGTCGTGATGATAGCGTTCCAAGTGCAGTGTGTGCTCTTAAAAGGAAAGGCAAGAAGGAGTACGAATTTATGTCTAGAAACAAAGGGGACCAAGGTTCTCAATTACTGAGGAATAAGAGAGACTGTGCACGTTGTGGCAGCATTTTTCATGACTCAGACTCTGCAAAGTGTTTTGCGAGTAACAAGATTTTTAGGAGATGTGGGCGTAAAGATCACTATGCAAGAGTTTGTAAAGAACCTGGCAAAGGAAATAAATATTCTAGTGTGTGTGCGGTCGGGGATGCAGTCGCAGAATTGTGTGAGGACAGAGTTCTTGTAGTGCACAATGATACTAATTTCTTGGGTAAAAACAACTATGGGCATAGGTGTGATTAGACCCTCTGCTATTTTTACCATGTGTGGGAAGAATGTGGAACTTATGATTGACTCTGGATCCATGTACACTATTATTCCTGAACACCTAGTTAAGAGGCATTGGATGATTGTTAAACTTTTACCTAAAGTATATCAATCCGGGAGGGTACCAAAGGAGGTCTATAGATATCCTGGGGTACATGGAAGGGAATATTCAATATGGTAACCGGAGTGTCAAAGGCAAGGTTTATGTCTCAACAGATGGCCCGGCAATTCTGGGGTGGATGCATCGATTTGATCTAAATATTATGATTCACCCTAGGGCTCCCAATCAAGTGTTGGTGGTTGAAGATCCTACTTTGGATGATCTGTTAGAGGGTGCAAGAAGTGTGTTTGACAAGAAGTTGGGATATCTCAGCGGTTACGTTCATAAAGTACGAGTAAAACCAAATGCCATTCCTACCCAACATAGATTGAGGAGGGTGCCTTTGTCTGTTTGGGATGAGTTGAAGTGTTTATTAGGGGAGACGTTGGCAGAAGGTGTTATTGAGCCTGTGGAAGCTTCAGAATGGATTTCACCAGTAGTAATTACTCAGAAGGTGAATTGACTTTTGAGATTCTGTGTTGACTTGCTCTCAGTGAATCAGAATATAGTAGTGGATATGTTCCCTCTTCCCAACATTAATGAGTTGTTGACTCTGGTGAAAGACCGGATGTATTTCTCCAAACTCGATCTGAGGAGTGCCTTTCATCAGATCAGGTTGCATGAAGACTCCAAATCACTCACAGCTTTTGTCACTACAGAAGGGACTTTTCAATTTTAACGTCTACCATTTGGATTAACCTCTGCCGCTAGCGTTTTTCAACGGGCAATGACCAGGGTTTTGGAGGGTGTAGACAATGTGATCTACTTTCAAGATGACATCTTAGTCATGGGAAAGACAGTGACTGATCATAATATTACTCTGAGGTTGGTGTTAAAAAAATTGGAGGAATTTGGTCTTACACTAAATGAGGAGAAGTGTGTTTTTCTAACTGAACAAGTTGAGTACTTGGGCTACACAGTTGCTTTGGGGTCTGTTAAGCCTAAACATTCCTTGTTAGATGCTATAAGCAAAGCTCCGGTTCCGAAGGATAGGGATCAATTGAGGTCCTTCTTGGGGCTTGTGGAGTATTATGCCAAGTTTGTGGAGAAGTTTGCAGGGAAGACAGAGGCTTTAAAAAAATTGTTGCGTAAGGGTAGTAGATTTGAGTGGAAGGAGGAGCAACAACTATGTTTTGACAGCATTAAACAGGAGATATGTTGAGCTGGAATTTTGACAGTATTTGATAAGGATTTGAGATCTGCACTCACAGTAGATGCCAGTGCATCTGGTTTGGGTGTAGTTCTTTCACAATATCATGATGGTGAAGAAAGGACGGTGGCATTTGCTTCTCGTACCCTGACATCAGCTAAGAGAAATTACTCAGTCATTGAACGTGAAGCTTTAGCAGCGGCATGGGGTGTTGAACATTTCCGAGTGTATTTGTGGGGGTTGCCTTTTGTCTTACGGACAGATCATAAATCACTGGTTAAAATCCTGTATGCAGGAGGAGCAGGTAAGGGATCGGCTAGATTGGCCAGACTAGTGGCTAGACTTCAGGGGTATAACTATACAGTTGAGTTTTTGCACGGTTGGAGGAATGTTCGGGCTGATTGCTTGGCGAGGCTGTCTTTAGATTGGGAAGAAGTTGATTGTGATGGAGTGAATAGTGCTGACACGGAGGGTGCTATTGCCACTGTTTGTGATGTAGTGGACAGTGGGACCGGTTCCTTCTCGTTGGTGCAATGGAGGGATGCAATGGATCGGGATGTGGTCATGAGGGATCTTGTTAAATTAATACAGTATGGGAAGGTGAAAGAGAGAACTCCTCCATTACCAGTGAGATCTTTTTTTGAAGGTGCTTGATGAGTTGTCCGTTTGTAGTGATGGTGTGATTATGAGAGGTGATTGTTTTGTACCCCCCGGTAGGGTTGAGTTTCCGGATTTTTCAGTTGGCATATGAGGGACATCTGGGGCAAGGTTTGACTTCCAGAAGGGTGAGGGAAAATCTTTGGTGGCCGGGGATGAATAATCAAATCAGGGAGTGGGTACAAATGTGTGACTTGTGTAAAGCAAGTGAGAAGAGGTTGGTTCTTGAGAAGAGTGTGGGGGGAAACTTGGAGGATCCGGGAAAGCCTTGGCACACGGTTTGTCTGGATTTTGTTGGACCACCATATGAATTGTCATCTGACATGAGATTTGCCATGGTGGTGGTGGATGTGCACTCCAAGTGGTTGATAATGGAGCTTTTGAGGGATATCACTACAAGAAGCACGATTGAAGTCTTGAAAGATATTTTCAAAACGGAGGGGGCTTTGGTTGTGCTTATCACAGATAATGGGACGCAGCTTACATCGCATGAAATGGTAAAGTTTTTGCAGGCACGGGGTGTTAAACATTCTTGCACTGCGCTATATAACCCTAGGGGAAATGGGATGGCCCAGAGAGACGTTAGGCTTCTTAAAGGGACTGTTCAACTTTCCCTAGCTAATCGTTATGATGTCAAACAGGTTATTTCTGATATGGTGTGGGCGTATTGTACCACAACACATAGTGTCACAAATCAAATTCCATTTGCGTCTATGCGAGGTCAGTCACCGGGTACTAAATTAGTCCCAGCTTGGTTGAAGGGTGCATTCGACGATCATGCGGAAGTTCACAGACACGATGGTGCTCAACCTCTTAATGAGAGGGGGGTTAATTCCAAGATGCGAGTGGAAGTGGGGGACTGGGTCAAAGTGAAATCAGGAAGGATTCAAGGAGGTTTGGCCAAGTTCAGGGGCCCTTTTAGGGTTCAGCGAGTTGGTACATTTTTTGTGGTTTTGGAGAATGGGGAAAGATGGAATTTTCGGAATGTGGCCTTGTATCAAAAAGGAGGCATGTCAGATGAGTCTGCTGATGACTGTTCGTCAGGATTGATGTTCATGAGTGATGAAGAAGTGGTTAATGGGATCTGTAGCAGGGTTTCACATAGCGATTATGAGATTATGAGGTTCAGAGTGGTGTGTGTGGGAATGAGTATGAAAAAGGTCCTGTTTCAGGAAAGAGAATTAGAAAACCACCTTCTTATTTGAGTGATTATGTTAGGTAACGTACTTATGGTTTATTTGAGAAGGTTGTGTTGCATAATCTACTTCTTGTTACAAATTTCATTTATTGGTTAAAATTTACTGATTTGAGTTTTGTTATTAGTTTTACTTTTATTTTCATAATTATTTTGTTGATGAACGGGAGAGGATGTGTTGTGATGTAAACGTGATCTAGAATGTGAGGCGTTCACGGTTCCAGAGGCGACAGTTGCGAGAAGCCTCTGGGACGGTCGGAAGCCAGGTTGTGTTCTTTCCCAAATAAACTTGAAACTGACTTCTGCAGTGTTTATTCGGATCATTCTTACTCACCACAGGTTCCAGGTGGTTCACAATATTCAAGGAAATAAACCCCATGGTGGGAGTTCTCTTTCTGCTGGGCAATGTCTTTTAGCATTCCCTGTTGTTTTAAAGGAGGGTCAGTGTTTGCCCATTGTGATGACATAGAATATCTCCACTTTAAGGGCAATGTCTGCCCTGTTCCCAAGTTTGACACCCTTTGAGCACCACCAAACAACAACAGCATAACATCACCCACAAAGTTTTTTCTCCTTTCCAAATGGGCTGGGCTTGACTTCATCTTTATCAGGGAGTCCAGTCTATTCTGCCAACAACATCATGCATTTGCGGCTTGTGCTTTGCTTCTAAAACAGCAAGTCGTAAATCACAAGATGTAAAGCAATGTTGCCAAGTAAGTGGTCTGTGCACTCGAATAGTACAAAATTGTCCAGTTCGTTTTTTCAAAACTTTCTTACAGACAACAAATGAAAAATCTTCATATATTTTGAGGAGTTCGCTTTTTTTTTAGAATTACGTACACAAACTTGCATGACAATTTAAATTATTTTAGCTTTTGTATAGTGAAATGTTTTATTTGAAGCATAACTAAAACAGACAATGGAGCCAATACGACAATAGCAGCTTTCCTAGCACAAAAGTATGAACAAGAGAAGCGGCAGTAGCAGAAGAAAAAGCTCAAAGTGGCATCAAATGCGTTGAAAAAGTGCAAAACGGATGTCAATTAATTCATTACTTACCGGTAATGCTCATTGCTCCAAATACCCTATTTCTCATGCCAGTACTTACTGACGAGCTGTTTCACCTCTACCCAGGCCCACATCTCAGCCAGAACCAATAAAAAAAAGGCTGTAGGAGCCCCCCACCCCTTCCTAATCTCCAATCACCCTCCACCAACCTGGTGATAAAATGGTATGGAGCCCAGAAAAACTCCTGAACATCCCCAAGCCTAAGAACCAAGGTGGTCAGGTTGTGATCTGGGAAGGAAAGCGGAGGATGGGATGTAAGCGTTGGTATGATAAATAGGGTATTTGGAGTAATGAGAATTGCAGCTAGGTAATTAATTCATTAGCTCCTGAATCCCATTTCTTGTCCCAGTATTTATTGACATAAGGATATACCAAATCAATTTGAGAATAACATGAATCCCATGAAGAATAATGACACAAGGCCCTGGGTACTGCAGAATCAAATTTATTACAAACCAGAAAGGCATCAGGCAGGAGGTCCAGTCGTTCACTTAGTAACAGCAGCCAATACACGAGACCCGAGGGGCAGCGAATCATGCGCACCCAACCTGTAATGTGTGATACAGGTAAAGGGAGAAGCGCAAGTGGCCACCTGACAAATGTCCAAAATAGAAACACATTGAGCTTCCGCCCATGAAGCTGCCAAGCCCCTCGTGGACTGCCCCTGAACAACATTTGGCAGACAGGTATGTTTGGAATCATAAGCCAGGGAAATCAAAGAACGAATCCAGCAACTCAAAGTGGGCATAGAAGCTTTCAAGCCATGATGAAAAATACCAAAGTTCACAAAGAGTCTCTCACACTGGTGAAAATCCATGGTGCGAGACAAATAGATCGTCACAACCCTCAACACATCCAATTTGTGTAAGGCTTCCTCCTCAGGAGTAGTAGCCTCTGGAAAAAAGAGGGTAAAGTGATCTCCTGTTTTTGGTGAAAGGAGGAAACAATCTTGCAAGGAAAGCCAGGATCCAATCGGAGGACAAGCCTGTCAGAGAAAACCTGCTAATAGGGAGGTCTGATCTACAAAGATCCCCAGCTCACCCAATCTCCATGCAGAAGTGATGGCAACCAATAACAATACTTTCAAATAAATACATTTCAAACACCTAAATAACCAAAGGCAAATCCCAGGCAGGGACTACTCAACGAACATGAGGTTTGACCAAAGAAAAACCCTTAAGAAGGTGTGAACCCAAAGCAACCAGTCCAGGCACTAAAAGGCAAGTAAATTGCCGGAATAGCAGCCCATTGCACCCACATCATGGAAACTGCCAAATCCTTCTGGAAGTCCTCCTGCAGAAACTGAAGTACCCAGGAGGCGGGAGGACTTGCAGAATCCAAAGACCTATTTTGCACCACTTATAAAATGATGGCCAATGATGAGCATAAGCCTTCGTAATCAACCCCTTTTGAGAGTGCTGAATGAAGACCGCCACTGTTGAGGAAAGACCTTGCAACATCAAACCCCTCCTTTCAAGAGCCAGATCATCAGTTGACAAGTGGCTGGGGGAAGAATGGGAGTGCAAAGGGGAGATGGGTGGAAAAGGAAGATCCATTCTGGTGTTGCCACCATCAGCCGAAACAGACGAAACCAACACATCCACGGCCAATAAGGGGTGACTAGAATGAGACACACTGCTTCCATCTGAAGTCTAGCCAACAGCTTGGGAAGAAGAGGAATGGAGGGAAAGCATACAGAAGAATCTGTGGCAGGGGCTGGAACAGAACATCCACTCCCCAACACCCCGGCTCTGGGGACCTAGAGAAAAACCTGGGAAGGAGGGAATTCTCCCCAGAGGCAAACAGGTTGACTGGAGGAGTGCCAAAAAATTGGCACTGTTGGTCGAAAATACAAGGAGCCAAATAAAAGTCAAGGGCAGAAGGAAAAACTCTGCTGAGCCTGTCTGTCTGCACATTTTCTTTCCCTTGAATATACGTCATGGATAGGGATAAGAGGTGAGATTCTGCCCAACTCCCCACCTGAAATGTCTGTGAATCCAGAGAAAGAACCCTGTCTCTGACTGGTTATTGAGATAAGACTTGCAACAGTGTTGTCCGTCCTTACCAGAACCACATGACTGGTGATCAAGGGTGGAAAAGTGCAGCAGGACCAGAGAAATTGTCTTCAATTCCCTCCAACTTAAAGAGAGTCTGCTCTCCTGAGGAGACCACTGACCCTGAAAGGAGAGGCTGCCCAAAGTAGCCCTCCACCCCAGTCTGCTGGCATCAGTAGTAATAACCCTGGGATGGAAAGAAGGAAGCCATTGCAGAAAGCATAAAGAGTCAAACAAGAGCAGCATCAAAATCTACATACCATGAGACCCTGAAGACCACAGCCAGTTGTGAGCAGTCGCAAATCTTCCTCGCCTACAGTCAGGAGGAGATTGTGCAACACCTACACCTGGTGCAGCAGAAGACTGTCCAAGCCAACAGTAGTCTTGAAATGGGCCCCAATGAACTGGAGATCCTAAGGGGTAAGATGCAACTTCTCCCAATTTATCAGCAGACCAAAGTCTGCCAGAGTCTTGCACACCAACACAATCTGAGACTAAAGCACGGACAGCAGAGGATGATGGAGTAGCCAGTCATCCAGATAAGGATGAACCATCTCCTCCAGACCATGAAGATACGCCACTAGAGGGGCCACCACCTTGGTGAACACTCTGGGGGAGGAGGCAAGGCCAGCGAGGAGGACCCGGAACTGCTAGTGGATGCCGCCCACGCAAAAGCAAAGAAACCACTGATGGGACTGAGCAATGGCAATATGCAGATATGCGTTGTAGAGTGTTCATCTTGAAATGAGGCTTCTGCGGGAAGAGGTTCAGTTGCCTGAGATTCAAAATGAGTCTGACCTTCCCTACAGGTTTGAGAACCAGGAAGACCAGAGAGTAAAAACCTTTCCCCTGCTGTCCCACCAGACCTAGCACCACAGCAAGTTTCCTGAAGATATCTGCAAACTCCTGAGAAAGAACTGGGAGAAGGAAGTGCTTGAGATAGATTCCACAGGTCCTGATAGGGGAGGATAGCTTTCAAAGTAGAGGGAGTATTTGTCTGAGATGATCTGCAGCACCCACGTGTCTGAAACATATTTTCACCAAGCTGGAAGAAAAAAGCCAAGACGACCTGCCACCGGGAGGGCTGAATAGTCAGGAGTGTTCCCCCACCCTGAGCAGAGGTGGAGGCTGAGGTTTGGAGAAAGAGCGAGTAGGGAAGGAGGAAGACTGTTCATGTTTTCCCTGTAACTGCCCTGGGAGTCTCTGTGAGCATTTCTTATAAGAAACCTTAGTCGAGGGGTCAGCTCAGTAATGAGAACGAAAAAGATGGGCTGTTTTCTGGTTTTTGAAAGCCTTGTAGAGGATAGGCTCTAAATCTTCCCAAAAGAGATGGCTACCAGTGAAGGGCATATGCAACAACTCTGACTTCTGAGCTGGGCCCACCTTCCAATCGCCCTAATACACATGGCAGAAACTGAAGTAGCCATAGCAGAAGCTGAAGCCTTAAAAGCATCACATGAAACGCCAAAAGTGTAGCTTGAGCCTCCATGTTAGCGAACAGCCAGGTACACTCAATTCCTTCCTGGATCACCACGGTCAAAGATTGGGAGTCCGTAAAATAAAAAATTAGAGGTGTAGACTGCATAAATGGTGACCCTCAGAGCCAGGTTGAGACCAGAAAAGCATGTTTTCAAGGAAGACTCCACCAGACGATAAACAAAATCAGAAATGGGAACCTCCTCAGACATAATAGAAGGACAACCACATAAGTGAAAGAGCAGGGGATCAACCTTCAATGAGGAGGGGAACTCAATATTGCCTTTGGCCAGCGGATAAAGTAGAGTTAAAAACTTTGGCAGATCCACCTTTTCAGGATCCTTCCATTCACAAAGAAAAAGATCCAACATTTCCTTGTTGACAGCCAAATAGGCCAGTAGGCGAGAATGAAACTGCTGAACAAGACCTGAGCTGGGACCTGGGACTTCATCTTCCATAGGAATATTCAGATTGTCACCCATATCTCTGAAGAGGGCCAAACGATCAGATTTCTTAAGGAACTTGGATCTGAGAAGAGCCTCAGCTACCAGAGACTCATCCTCTTCACCATACTCTGGAGAAGGCCATGAAGAAGAAGAGGAGGGAGAGGACACCACCCAAAAAAACTGAAGATGTAGGAGAAGAGGGTGAGTAACAGGATTCCCTCCCCCCCCCCCCAGAGTCCTTGGATCACAAACCACCTCAGAGATGGATGACAACAGAAGTTGGAATTGATCCTCAGTAAGTCCCAATTCCTGGTATCACCCATAAAGAGCATCTTCAGCCTTGTGCCTTTTCTTCCCCTCCTGAACATCACTGTAGCAGTGATGGTGCTTAGCAGACCGCTTCCTGTGTTCTATGGTGAACTGACACAGAAAAGAAGTAGGATCTACATATAAAGACCCAAAAGACCCCAAACAGGGCACACCAGTGCCTGAAAAACATGTGCAACTTTCATTGAAACAGTAGAACATCAATCGGAAAATTCTATTTTGAAGTGTTCTTTTCTTTTCTTTTTATTTATAAAAAAACAAAACACAAAATCTCCCAATCTTAAATTGGAGGGAGGAAACAGAATACCACAAATACAACTCGTGGAAAAAGAACAATGAGCAAATAAGGATATACTCAAAGAGCAAACCAGAGACATTTGAAAAACTTAAGGCCTGTGGAGACATATAGGTGGTCATTCTGACCCTGGCGGTCTTTGACCGCCAGGGCGGAGGACCGCGGGAGCACCGCCGACAGGCCGGCGGTGCTCCAATGGGGATTCCGACCGCGGCGGTAAAGCCGCGGTTGGACCGGCACCACTGGCGGGGTCCCGCCAGTGTACCGCCGCCCCATTGAATCCTCCGCGGCGGCGCAGCTTGCTGCACCGCCGCGGGGATTCCGACCCCCCCTACCGCCATCCAGATCCCGGCGGTCGGACCGCCGAGATCCGGATGGCGGTAGGGGGGGTCGCGGGGCCCCTGGGGGCCCCTGCAGTGCCCATGCCACTGGCATGGGCATTGCAGGGGCCCCCGTAAGAGGGCCCCTACATGTATTTCACTGTCTGCTGCGCAGACAGTGAAATACGCGACGGGTGCAACTGCACCCGTCGCACAGCTTCCACTCCGCCGGCTCGATTCCGAGCCGGCTTCATCATGGAAGCCTCTTTCCCGCTGGGCTGGCTGGCGGTCTGAAGGCGACCGCCCGCCAGCCCAGCGGGAAAGTCAGAATTACCGCCGCGGTCTTTCGACCGCGGAACGGTAACCTGACGGCGGGACTTTGGCGGGCGGCCTCCGCCGCCCGCCAAGGTCAGAATGAGGGCCATAGCCTATATCTCATTGTATCATTCAGCATATTTTTTTTAGGGAAAAAAAATGGCAACCAAGAAGAAGGGAAATCAACCCATTCTCACGCCGATGACTGAGCAGCCGGTATGCAGCAGTCCAGACCTCCTGCAACAGAGGGGAGTCAAAACACCAACTTCATCCAATGCGAGAGAGAAGCAAACCAGGAAGTGCTGTGCGTCGGAACCCTCGAGGCACAGAGGGCTGAAGGAATCAGAGGAAACATCACTCAGAACACAGGCCCTGCAAGCCTTGAAGCCGTGTGTAACCTGGTGAACCAGAAGGGCCCAGATAGCACGTGCACACTTCACCAAAGCCCGCAATCACAATGGTGAAAACCAGCCACATAAAGGGGTCACAGCTGTACAGCTGTCATTGAGGACCAAACGACAGCAGCACTCTGAACGCCCAAAGACGCGGGAAGAGACGCGATGACCAGGGGCACAAAAACCAGGTAAACCCCAACCAAAAGGTGCCTGAAAAGACCCTAACAAACCCTAATCAAGTAGGTCCAGCAAACCCAATACATAGGGAGATAACCAGGGAGAATATCCCCAGCCCCATGCACAGTGCCCTGCATTACACCCATAACCAGGGAAGCAAGTACCGGGGAAAGCCAACCAACCATCCCCAAGACACTCAGCCTCTTAGGGCTTAACTTATTGGAATGGCTCAAAGGAACAACATTGTATTTTGAGCAGCCGAAGAAAACAGGGCGTTTTCTGGGCTCCATGCCATTTTATCACCAGGTTGGTGGAAGGTGATTGGAGAGCAGGAAGGCGAGGGAGGGTTTTTGCATTGAGTCTTTTTTAGTGGTTCTGGCTAAGGGACCTGGGCCTGGGTGGAGGGGGCACACCTCATGTCAGTAAGTATTAGGGTGAGAAATGGGGTTGAGGAGGTAATAGCGAAACTCAAGCTACAACTAAACCTGCAATGTAAATTTGTCTTTAGGCCTGGATAAAATAAATTATGTTGGCATAATTTGCATAGATTCAGGAATTTTGCCCAACACAAAATTCTCAAAATGATACCATTACTCCATGTCACGTAATTACATTGCTGATTGTGGCAAAGAACAAGTTACTTACCTTCAGTAACAAGTTATCTGGTAGAGACTCTATCTATCTGCAGATTCCTTGCCTTCTATTCCTTACCTTAGAATTCCCTGGCGTCAGCTTTGAATCCGGAATTTTTCTGCTGAGCAGTACCCTGGATGCACCGTTGGGTGGTGTGGTTGGAATCCCCGTGTGTCGTCTGGCTCCGCGTGGCATCGGCAGCATCGTTGGAGCCGTCTGTGATGTCACGGTTGTCTATATAGATGATACCTCAGCGCGTGGGCGTCAGTTCTTTTTCCACAACTTTCCACGCTAGAAGCGCAGAGTTATGGAAGAACCAACAGCATTTAGTTTTTTCACTTGATTGTTTGAAGAAAAAGACATGCCATAAAAAAGGCAAAAATACAAATATATATATATATATATATATATATATATATATATATATATATCTCGAACACAACACCTTAAAATATCATTAAGGCTTCCAGCACTCCACGATGGTTAAACCGAAGGTTTATTTAAACAAAACAGGAACGCGTTTCGGCGTAGCCGCCTTTATCAACCTGTGGGCCGCCATTTTGGCCCACTTTATATATCCTATGTGCTATAGTTCACTTAAAGCAACACCCTTCACCAAAACAAATCAAATAATAACGTGTGAATCAAAATACATACAAATCACAAATGAATTAATACAAAACTCAGTGGATCACAATAAATCACAGGAGAAACTATTAACTGTATGTTGTTAAAAAAATAAACAGTGTCTAATACTCATTGCCTAGTTCATATTGTTGGACGTTTGCTAAGAAGAGAGACCTCGAATGGTATTGTAACAATTCATATATGTAAATAACATTACGATTCTTGGATAATTAAGAACTTTTCTTGTCATTAAATGTAAACTGTTAGTAGTGGTTGAAATAACCATTTTAACTTAAATGTATGTATAACTCTTCACTTGAGTTTAGCCCAACTGGTTCTCTAGAATTTAATGCCAATATGTACCTGGACTCTAATTTTCTCAAATGTTTCTCCCTATCACCTCCACGAATATCCTTTGTGATGCCATCTATTACACTGTATTTGACTTCTTCTGCGCACCCTCCATGAAACTCGTGTATGTGCCGGGCAACCAGATAAGACTCATCTTTGTTGGCTATTGCTCTTAGATGTTGCAAAATTCTTTTGTGTACTTGAAGTTTGGTACTACCTACATAGAGCTTTGGACAACTGCATTTTAGGATATAAATTACATATTTACTCTTACAGTCATATCTACCTTTGATGGTATGTATAATTCTATGTGCTTGCTTAATGGTTTTGATGTTTTCCCCATTCTTGCACGCCTTACGTTTTGCACATTTAAAGAATCCATCTTGAGACTTTAACCAACCAGTATTCGAAGGTTTAACTTGTCTCACATCTCTTCTAACCAAAATATCTCTCATCGATGTTGCTTTCCTGTATGTTATTATCCGGCTATTGCTTATTTCAGTGCCTATGACCGGATCACTTTTCAGCATATGCCAATGTCTTTGTAATAACTTTCTGACAGATTTGTGAGCAGTATTGAAAGTAGTGATAAATCTTACATTGCCCGTGTCACTTCGTTTGTTATGTTTCTTAGTCGGCAAAAAATTTCCTTTTTCGTCTGTGGTAAATAACAATTGATCTCTGGTACAGGATTTAACTCTTGCGGTACTTTTCGCTAGAATCTCATTAGAGTATCCCCTCTGTCTTAATCTCCCTAACATCTCATTCTGAACATTGAAGTATTCTTGTTCTCTGCTGCAAATCCTTTTTGCTCTCAATAACTCTCCAAAGGGGATATTGTTTTTCAGTGACTGCGGATGGTAACTTCTGGCATGCAAAATACTATTGCCAGCTGTGGCCTTCCTAAAGAGTGTGGTTTCAATTTTATTATCTGCAACATTCACTTTGATATCTAAAAATTCAATTGTTTGTTGATCAATTTTGCCTGTAAATCTCAAATTGCAATCATTGGTGTTGATTTCTTTGATAAAATTGTTGGCAGTGGTTAGGTCTCCCTTCCAAATAATAAAAATATCATCAATGTATCTGAGCCACATGATAATATTGTCGCTCCATTTGTCTAAGGGGAAGTTATTTAGAATATGTTCCTCCCACCATCCCATGAACAAATTGGCATAACTTGGAGCAAAGCATGTTCCCATCCCTGTACCGCATACCTGCTCAAATATCTCATTGTTAAAATAGAACATGTTATGTTGTAAGCACCATGCAATCATTTCTGACAACATTTTACTATGATGATAAAAATTGATGGATCTCTTTTTTAGAAAATACTCAACTGCCTGTACTCCCAAATTATGCGGGATGCTTGTATATAATGCTGTTACATCTAATGTCATCAAAAGAAATTCACTTTCCCAGCTTACATCAAAGATCATTCTTAAAAAGTCACTACTATCCTGCACATAGGATGATAAATTTCTAACCAGCGGTTGTAAATATGCATCTATGTACTGGGATACAAATTCAAACAAGCTCCCTTTTATGGAGACGATAGGCCTCCCTGGTGGTTTGAGTGCATTTTTATGGATCTTGGGTATCAAATAAAATACAGGTAATTTAGGGAAATCAACTTTAAGAAACTTATACTCTTGCTCGCTTATGAGGCTTCTATCTCTCCATTGTGCCAATTCAAAATCAAATTTCACCTTTACATTTTCCACATACTTCAAATCAATTCTTTTATAACATTTCATGTCATTCAACTGTTTGTAGGCCTCTTCCATGTATTGTTGCATGGACCAAATTACAATGTTTCCTCCTTTGTCAGAGCTCTGCACTACAATTTCTGGATTATTAGACAATTTGTTCAATGTTTTGGTACCCACTGTTCTGTGTTTCTGCTCTTTTAAGTGCCTGTACCTTTAAGTTCTTAAATCCCTTGATTAGTGTGTCAGAAAATTGATCAATTATATCTCCGCTGTATGCTGGGATAGTTCTAGATTTGGGCTTCAATCGTGATGTCCCTTCTTTATCTAGACATATGCCTTCTGATTCCAGTCTACTAATTACTTGTTCTTCATTTAATGTCTCTGTAGAGCTGTCTTCCAGTTCCCAAAGCTCCCTCATTAGCATCACATCTTCGATTAGTAAATTCTGACCTTTTTGCTTCTCCCTGTGTGTATCTGTTTCTTCAGTATTCCCTCCGTATGACGATATCCTCTTGTTTTTGACTGTATGAATTTTAAACAGTTTTAATTTCCTTATGAAAAGAAACAGATCTATGCGGCTTTGCACGTAGTCAAAATCATCGGGCTGGCAATACGAAAGGCCTAATGACAAGTTATTTTTGTCCTCTTCGTCTAGTGTGATGTTAGACAGATTGACCACTGTCTTGTCATCTGTCAACATCTTGTCATCTGTCAATATCGTTTGTTGCTTCGAGTCATCTTTCCTCCTTCGTCGATTTGACTTTCTTTTGCCCCCTCGTCTCTTCTGCCTCTGCCTCTTCCTCTTGTTCTGATTCCTCCTCTCCAGGGTCTGTGGTTTGTTCTTCGGTCTTTTCTTAAAAAATCAAATTCATCTTGTAATGAAGTGTGTGACTGAATCCGTGATGATTCTTCAAAGTCTGTGTCAGAACTCTCACTCATCTCCACATTAGATGTTTTCCTTTCTGTACTATAATTTTTACTAACTGACTCCTTCCCTTTTTGATGTCTCCAATAATCAAATTTCTTCGCAAATGTATATATGTGTCCTGTTTCATAGTCAAATGTGTCTCTATTAAATTTACGTGACTTTTTAGAAATTATTTCCTCCTCGATTTAGGTAATCGTTCTTCCATGGCATTGGACAATGATTCGACTAACTTTTTATCAGGAAATGTCTCAATTTGTTTCATGATGTTGTCAATTTTCTCTATGACTGACTCTCTTTCTATTTGGGCATATTTAATCAATATTTTCATCATCCCTGCAGAACTAGCTGCATTATGCGCTGCCCACTCTTTTAGCAATTCAGGGTTAGGATCATCATTGGTAGGCATAATGAAAATCCTCAAGCCTCTAGGTACTCTATCTACTTCGAAGTACTTATTCAGAGATTCACATTCCCACCACTTAATTAGCTCTTTCTTTTTTAATGTCTCTAATTCTTTGAATGTACCATAAATATCCGAATTTCCTGAGGTGGAACCCACCGTGGATGTTTGATTCTTTTCTTATGTGATGGCTTTGGCAAAAGCTAATTCAGCTCTCAATCTTCTGCTTTCATAAACATTTGTTATTTTGTTGGCCATCTCGTTAATCTTTGCACGCCTTAGCCGTATTGTCAGCTCTACCGTTTGGTATTTGATTTCTATCAATGTGAATGAGTACCCAATATGCTTACTCGTCCGAATTTTAACGTTGGCGATTTACAATATTGGTCATTAAGCTTCGAGGATGTCTGTGTACTCGTATCGTCACTTTAAGTATGTGCCCGGTATGCTTTTCTGTAGGGAAACACTGTTATCCGTTCGCTGTGTTTAAAAAAATGAATTATCTTGACGTCAGATTTTTAGGTGCCGCTAGAGTTTCACTCCATATAATTGTCTTGTTCACTTGTTGGTGCACATAAGAGAAACCGATTTGTTCTCTTCTTCGTAGACCTACGAGTCAGCAATCTTAATTTCTTGCTAATTGACACACCATTTCTCGTTAGGTGAAACTCTGTAGTCAGTTCGAGCATTCACATAACGTGTGGCTTAAAAGGGTTGAAATGTTCTTAAATGCGAATACACTGTTACCAATTCGCTGTGAGTTCTTGTAAACAAACTCCTTGTTTAACCGATCATGTGCCGTACGTTTTGGTACACATTTGTATAAATTAGTGTACGGCGTTTGGCTCCGCATGTCATGGAATATAAATCAAACGCTTACCGTTCACAGTAATAGTCAGCTTCGGCGTCCTCCGACTCCGTGCAGACTCTCCTTAAGAACGGTTTGATGTTCTCTTGTAAGTCGATATCCATTGCGGGGGCGGAGAGGTAAATAAATGAACACTTCGTTTGGCGTTTCTCTCTCTGCACCTGAACGCCAATGGTGCTAGAATAGGACGCGCGCCGCCACGTCTTTACATCGAACACAACACCTTAAAATATCATTAAGGCTTCCAGCACTCCACGATGGTTAAACCGAAGGTTTATTTAAACAAAACAGGAACGCGTTTCGGCGTAGCCACCTTTATCAACCTGCGGGCCGCCATTTTGGCCCACTTTATATATCCTATGTGCTATAGTTCACTTAAAGCAACACCCTTCACCAAAACAAATCAAATAATAACGTGTGAATCAAAATACATACAAATCACAAATGAATTAATACAAAACTCAGTGGATCACAATAAATCACAGGAGAAACTATTAACTGTATGTTGTTAAAAAATTAAACAGTGTCTAATACTTATTGCCTAGTTCATATTGTTGGACATTTGCTAAGAAGAGAGACCTCGAATGGTATTGTAACAAATCATATATGTAAATAACATTACGATTCTTGGATAATTAAGAACTTTTCTTGTCATTAAATGAATATGTCATTTATATCCTAAAATGCAGTTGTCCAAAGCTCTATGTAGGTAGTACCAAACTTCAAGTTCACAAAAGAATTTTGCAACATCTAAGAGCAATAACCAACAAAGATGAGTCTTATCTGGTTGCCCGGCACATACACAAGTTTCATGGAGGGTGCGCAGAAGAAGTCAAATACAGTGTAATAGTTGGCATCACAAAGGATATTCGTGGAGGTGATAGGAAGAAACATTTGAGAAAATTAGAGTCCAGGTACATATTGGCATTAAATTCGAGAGAACCAGTTGGGCTAAACTCAAGTGAAGAGTTATACGTACATTTAAGTTAATATGGTTATTTCAACCACTACTAACAGTTTACATTTAATGACAAGAAAAGTTCTTAATTATCCAAGAATCGTAATGTTATTTACATATATGATTTGTTGCAATACCATTCGAGGTCTCTCTTCTTAGCAAATGTCCAACAATATGAACTAGGCAATGAGTATTAGACACTGTTTAATTTTTTAACAACATACAGTTAATAGTTTCACCTGTGATTTATTGTGATCCACTAAGTTTTGTATTAATTCATTTGTGATTTGTATGTATTTTGATTCACACGTTATTATTTGATTTGTTTTGGTGAAGGGTGTTGCTTTAAGTGAACTATAGCACATAGGATATATAAAGTTGGCCAAAATGGCGGCCCGCAGGTTGATAAAGGCGGCTACGCCGAAACACGTTCCTGTTTTGTTTAAATAAACCTTCGGTTTAACCATTGTGGAGTGCTGGAAGCCTTAATGATATTTTAAGGTGTTGTGTTCGATGTAAAGACGTGGCGGCGCGCGTCCTATTCTAGCACCATTGGCGTTCAGGTGCAGAGAGAGAAACGCCAAACAAAGTGTTCATATATATATATATATATATATATATATATATATATATATATATATATATATATATATATATATATATGTATATATCCGCAGAGTGGGGAGACTTGGGTGGGTGTAAGGAATCAGCAGCTAGATAGAGTCTCTACCAGATGATTTGTTACCGAAGGTAAGTAACTTGTTCATCTGTTAGAGACACCTAGCTGCAGATTCCATACTTTAGAATAGATACCCAAGCTATAACTCCTGGTGGAGGGTCCTGAGGATGTATTTCATACCAGGAAGTCCTGCAGGACTGAGCAGGCAAAATGCCTCTGTCTCCTCACCTGGCTATCCAGGCAGTAGTGTCTTGCAAATGTGTGCAACAAAGCCCACGTTGCTGCTTTGCAGATGTCAAGTACTGGCATGGCACGAGCTAACGCAGTGGTAGCAGCTTTACCTCTGTGAGCTCTCAAGCCCTCTAGAGGCTGCTTCTTAGCCAAAGCATAGCAAATCTTTGTACAGAGAGCGACCCAGCGCAAAATGGATCGTTTCTGTACTGCCTGACCCTTATTTGCACCAACGTATCCCACAAAGAGTTGGTCGTCCACCCGGAACTCTTTTGGGCAGTCAAGGTAGAACGATAACGCTCTTTTTGAATCCAGCCGATGGAGACGTTCCTCTTCCTTAGAGGGATGCGGTGGCGCAATGAAGGTGGGCAGGGGGATAGTTTGACCCAGACGGAAAGGGGTCACCACCTTGGGGAGGAAAGAGGCACAAGTTCTGAGGACAACTTTATCAGGATATATCGTGAGATACCGCGGTTTTGATGATAAAGACTGCAACTCACTCACTCTCCTGGCAGATGTAATTGCAACCAAAAAGGCTGTTTTGATAGTGAGCAGCCAGAGAGGACAGATATGTAAGGGCTCAAAAGGAGCACACATTAGGAAAGTAAGAACAAGATTAAGATCCCACTGGGGCCTGACAAAAGCCACAGGTGGAAACATATGCACAAGCCCTTTTAAAAATCCTTGTATGATGGGAGACTAGAACAAAGATGGTTGGTTGGGCAAGCGTCGAAAAGCTGATAAGGCAGCAAGATAGCCCTTGAGAGTCCCTAAGGAGGAACTCGGTTGGGCGAGAGATAAAATAAACAAAAGGATATTAGATAGAGAAGAAGAAAGAGGATCAAACAAAACGTTTCCACCTACAGGCGTAAATCAACTTAGTACAGGTACGCCTGGCTGCCAGAATGACATCACAAACTTTGGAAGGGAGTTCATAAACCATCAACTGTCACCACTCAACCTCCACGCATGAAGTCATAAAGTTGACAGGTTCGGTTGGAGAACCTTCCCCTAGTGCTGCAACAGAAGATACTCTTGAAGTGGCAACCTGATTGGAGGACTGATGCTCATTTTGAGAAGCTTTGGATACCAGACTCTACGTGCCCAATCCGAAGCCACTAGGATTACTTGGGCCCAGTCGTTCTTGATTTTCTTGAGAACTTTGGGAAGAAGTGGCATGGGCGGAAAGGCGTGCAGGAGGCCTGAACTCCACTTGCGACGAAAAGCGCTGCCTAGCGATAGCCCCCTTGGAAACTCTAACACGCAAATCTGCTGACATTGAGCATTCTCTACGGAGGCGAACAGATCTAACCAAGGCTCTCCCCACTGCTGAAAGAGTCCTTGCGCCGCCTCCAAATGGATATACCATTCGTGATCCGCTAAGCATCATCGGCTGGGTTTGTCCGCCCTGGCGTTCAGAGAACCTGCCAGTTGTTGAACCACCAGGGTTATGCCCTGCTGTTCCAGCCATGTCCAGAGACGCAGAGCCTCTTGACAAAGGGTCCATGACCCCACACTGCCCTGCTTTGTTGCAGTACCACATCACGGTGGTGCTGTCCGTGAACACCTGCACTATCTTCCCTTTCACAACAGGAAGAAATGCCTTTAATGCTAGTCGGATCGCCTGAAGCTCCAACAAATTGATATGGAGCCCGGATTCCTCCAGAGACCAGAGACCTCTGATCTCCACCTCTCCCAGATGGCCGCCTCATCCCAGAAGTGACGCATCTGTCACTACTGGGAGATCTGGTTAGGGAAGTGAGAGGAGTCTGCCTTTGACCCAATTGCAGTTCACTAACTACCACTGCAGATCCTTTGCAGTCCCCTTCGAGATCTGAACCACGTCAGTAGGATTTCCATGATGCTGTTCCCATCGAAACTTCAGGTGCCGCTGCAGAGCCCGCATATGCCATCTGGCATGCTGGACTAACAGGATGCAGGAAGCCATGAGTCCCAACAACCTCAGAGTCTGTCTCACTGAAATCCATCATAACCTGAATATCCTGGACTCGCTGCTCAGGAGGATAGGCCCAATATTGCACTGTATCCAGAACAGCTCCAATGAAAGTGAGCTTCTGAGAGGGAGTCAGGTGTGACTTTAGCACATTGATAGTGAACCCCAGCCAATGCAGGAGGTCCGCTGTCGTCTGGAGATGGGTGACGAGAGCCTGGGGCGTGGAAGCCTTCAACAGCCAATCGTCAAGGTAGGGGAAGACTGAAATTCCTGACCTGTGCCGATGAGCTGCTACCACTGCCATCACCTTTGTGAACACCCGAGGGGCACTGGTGACACCGAAAGAGAGCATGATAAACTAAAAGTGCTTGTGGTCCACCTTGAACTGCAGGTAATGCCTGTGGGTGGGCCAAATGGGGAAATTAAAATTTGCATCCTGCAAGTCCAACGCTACCATCCAGTCTCCTTGGCCTAGAGCAGACAAGACCTGAGCAAGAGAGAGCATCTTGAATTTCTCCTTCTTGAGGAAGAGATTGACGGCCCTTAAGTCCAGGATAGAGCAAAGGCCCTTGTTCTTTTTGGGAATCTGACATCGGGACCCTTTCTATGGCTCCCTTGGCCAAGAGAGCCATAACTTCCTCGCGGAGCAAAACCAAATGGTCCTCCATCAGCCATTCTTTTGTCGGAGGGATAGAGGGAGTAAAAGACTGGAAGGGGAGGGAATAGCCCTTCTGTATGATCTGCAAGACCCATTTGTCCGTTGTTATGGAATGCCTGTGAGGGAGATGAAATTGAATCCTCCCTCCAACTGGACGGACTTGGTCCCGCAGAACCACACTAGGAGGGCTTGGGTGCAGTGGAGGGGGGCTGTGGGGTGGTCGACCGCTGGCCAGACCCTCTGGGTCTGATGGTACCACGACCACGACCACGTCCTCTTCTGGGATGGAGTGAAGCCTAAGGATGGTGGGCAAGTTGCGGCTGGCGTGGGACTGCGCCCCTTCTGAAGCCTCAAAAGGGGCAGAAGACAGACTGCTGTCTAGCTGGCACTGAGAGGCCCAAGGATCTGGCCATAGCTTGAGAATCCTTGAACCTCTCAAGGGCGGAGTCTGCCTTCTCACCAAAAAGGTGAGAGCCATCAAAAGACATGAGCATCAAATTTGACTGGATATCCCCTGAAAAGCCAGTTGAACGTAGTCAGGTGTGATGGCGTAGGGCCACCGTCGATGCAATCGCTCTACCGAGCGAGTTGGTTGTATCCAATCCACACCTGATAGTAAACTTGGCTACATCTCTCCCATCCTTGACAGCCTGGGGGAGAGTGTCCCGTACACCCTCCAGGACCTGGGGCAGCACCTGTGCCACCGTTTCCCATAAAGTATGGGAAAAATGGCCCAATAGGCCTGAGGTGTTTACTGACCTCAATGCCAGGCTGTAGGAAGAAAACATTTTCTCTCCAAGCTGATCCAGCCTCTTAGATTCCCTATCCGGGGGAGCGGAAGGGAAGGCACCACGAGAAGTAGAGGCTTGGACCACGAAGCTCGCCGGGGTGGGGTTTTGAGTAAGGAAACTATGGTCGCTCGTAGCGGGTCTATGGCGGCGGCCGACTGTCCTATTCACAGGAGCCACTGTACTGTGTTTGGACCATGTTCCCAGAAGGAGGTCTGTTAGGCCCTCATTGAAGGGAAACATCTGCTCTGATGTAGTCACCCCGTCTGAAGCTCCTCAGTCAGGAGATTTGTCCTGACTGGCACCATGGGCAAGTCTAGATCCAAGACCTCAGCTGCCCTATGCACCACCATAGCATAAGAAGCTCCCTCCTCCGTAGCCACATTAGGAGGAGAGAGCATACCAGTATCTGGAGATGTGTCCAGTCCACCGGCCTCTTCTAGATCCTCGACTGTGAGAGACCGGTGCTAGTCCAGATCCGGTATCGGATCCTGGGGTTCCCAACGGTGCCGACGCTGAAGCTGCCGACGTTGACTGAAGACCCACCGAGGGTGCAACTGCTCAAAAACAAGACGCATGGCCTCGTAAAATTACTTCATTTGAGCGGTGGTCGCTCCGGTCCCCGGAAAAGGGGGAAGAAGCAGAGTCGACCCTGGCGACGGCTCTGCAGAACCACACTCGGAAAAACATCAATGTTCACTAGACGCATCTTCGGCCGTCTGGCATGGCAAAGTCGAAGTCCGCTTGAACTTCTTCTTCTTGTGCCTCTTACCTGAGTGATCAGATGACCTCGAATGCAAGGAAGAGGACTTGGGGTTCTGGGAGCAGTGCAGCGACCTCCTCCTACTGCGGGCCTGTGACCTCGTCGGAGTCAAGCCAACCGAAGACGGCAGGCGTGGCAAAGTCGAAGTCCGCTTGGACTTCTTCTTCTTCTTGTGCCTCTTACCTGAGTGATCAGAGGACCTCTAATGTGAGGAAGAGGACTTGGGGCTCTGGAAGCGGTGCCCCGACCTCCTCCTACTGCAGGACTGTGACCTCCTTGGAGTCACGCCGACCAAAGACGGCTGTCGGGCCGCAAGAAGTTTGAGGGATCTCTCGCTCAAGGCCTTCAGAGCCATGGCCGACAGTCGGCACACGAAGTGGAATCTTGATCCTTTTCTAAACACCAAAGACACACCCGATATGGATCCATTACCGACATGGTGCAATGACATGCACCACACCGTTTGAACCCAGTCTTTGTAGAAGACATGCTTCAAACAATCAAGTTTTCAAAAAAACCTTGAAGTCCGTCGAAGAAAAGGGTAGCTCTTATCCGGATCTGCACTTAACCGGCGCGGAAGGAAAAGAACTGCCGCACAGGTGCCGAAGTGGCAACTATATGGACAACCGTGACATCACAGACGGCTCCAACAACGCTGACTATGCCACGCGAAGCTGGACGACGCACACGGATCCGAACAACACCACCCGACTGCGTGCCCTGGGTACTGCTCAGCAGAAAAATTCCAGATTCAAAGCTGACGCCAGGGAATTCTAAGGTAAGGAACAAAAGGTAAGGAATCTGCAGCAAGATAGAGTCTTCCACATAATTTGTTACCGAAGGTAAGTAACTTGTTCTTTGCCACTAACAGCACTGTAATTACATTATGTGGAGTACTGGTATAATTTTGTGAATTTTGTGTTGGGCAAAAGTCCTGAAACTATGCAAATTATGCCAACATAAAAAATGTCACCCAGGCCTAAAGACAAATTTACACTACAGAGTAATGTAATATAATTTACAAATTATAGCTCAGCAGCACAGGAACAATGTAGATAACCTTAACAAGAGAGGCTGTTGTTCGAGGTAAATGTGTTTTTTGTTACATTTTCTTTTGTCCTTGTGTCCAAAATTGATGAGAAGATGCATTTTGTGCTAATATTTAGTGCTAAATGATAGATTTGAATTTCACACAGTTACACGTAATTTCACATAATTTTTCAAAAATTTCATGGAATTACATGAAAGTAAATTGCACAATTCTTTTCACCTCTACTTTTCTTTCTTTCGCAGAAATGGTACAACAGGTGGGGAAATAAAAGTGAAAGCCTCCCTTCACTGTAGAATAGATGTAACTAAATCGACAACAGTGGAAGCTTCTCTCTCTTACAGAAGAGGCATGGCTTATGCAGCAATAATGTCAGCTTCACAACAAGGTGGAAACCAACAGTGCAAACTTTCTTTCTTCACAGAACAGGTGCAGCTTGAAAGAAGAAAAATGTGCTTTCTTCGCTCTCACAAGGATTTATCAGTTCAAGCCTAACTTGCCTCTAGAACAGGCACAGAATGTCAGCAGTATTGCAAGCTCTCATTGCTCATGGAGTAGGTATTGATCAACGCTCAGTGTCAAGAAGCTTACACACAGGTCTCTGGAGCTGGTGCTAAATCCACTGAGATAAGTATATTGGTTGATGAGTGAGTGAAGGAATATGCTAGTGCTGCTGCCATTTCCACATGGGTGGCGTTGTCCAGCAGTGCCCACTGTAGTGAGACTCTATAATATTTCCCTTTAGGATGCTATCAGTAATGTTTTTCTAATATCTGAAAATCTTTGCTGTTGTGATGATCTCTCCTACTGTCACCACAACCCCTATGCTTGTCACAAACCCTGAGTTTTGCTGCTGTCACTAAGTTCTGCTTTCAATACGTGGAGCTCTGTACATGGTTATACCTTGCAACTCCGGTTCTAGTCACTGCAGCAAAGTGCTGCTGCAATCATACCCTTCCAGTCACAAGATTGTCACTCTGAATATCCCATATACCGTATTACGAGTGCATTATATCCATAGGCACTTGTAATACAGTAGACCGGGTATATGACATGTTTGTGAGTCAGTAACCTGGCAAAGAGCTCTATAACCTCGCCTATACTGCAATCTATTTCATTCATTCACCTGCAAGAGAGGACCAGCCATCTGTTCGCATGGAGGAACATAGAGCTACTGGAGCACAATGACAGGGATGCATCAAATTTATGGGCACGCTTACTCTTTCCCAAATGCACGGGTCTCATACTTGCCTGGCTATCCTCCCATGTCTCAAGCTAATGTGGCAGCTGTGTCTTATGCTGCTGAGGCTCACCATAACAAGATTCAATACATTTGCTGCTTCAGCTCCTTTACCAACATGGCTGCCAACACCATATCCCATGATACATTTCGGGGGCAGTGCACACATTTAATCTCAGTGTCTTTGCTCTTGCCTTTTTCATTTGAGGGAAAAGAATCTGCATGAGTGCATGTTTGTATTAGGCTTTTATGTATGGATTGGTATTTATACATCGCAAACCTTCCTAGGAAGCAACAGAGGTCTGTATAATAATTGGGGGTAGGGGTGGGTGAGGCTGAGGGACAATCAGATCATGTACATCAAGTGGGGATTACAGGCATACATTGCATTTACATTTTTTTCAACCACATGAAGATTTAGGGCCTGATTTAGATATTGGCAGATGGGTTTCCCCGTCACAACAGTGATGGCTATCCCATCTGCCGAAATCTAAATCCCATAGGAAATAATAGGATTTAGATTTTGGGTATGGGATATCCATCCACGTTGTGATGGAGTAATCCATCCACCAATATCTAAATCTGGCCTTAAGTGATTTACCTAGAATGACACAATGTTCAGCGAAGCAATGAGGCAGAGATTCGAACCTAGGTTCTAAAGTTGGCAGCTCCAGCAACATGACAATGTGAATTGTTAAAAGAAAATTAATGTACAGCTCACAAAAACTGTGAATGGCTTTACAGTTGTTCATTTATGATATTACTGGTTTTTCCATTTGAAGGTGGAACAGCAAAGCCCACGGCTGAAAAACGGGTTCATAAACTCTGTGAACAGGTCTCTGGTGTTAGAAAATGCTACAATAACAAGCATTTTCATTGCAATGGGTCTCGCATTTGCTCGAGTTAGAGCTATTAGCGTTGTAAATTCCTAACTGGACTTTCCGTGCCACTTAAATTGAAAATGAAAAGTAAAACAGTTGACATAAGAAAGTTGATTTAAAGCGCCACGCCACCATGAGCGTGAGTGCAAGAGTTGTAGGCACCCTGCATGAATGTCTAGAAAGGATCGGGGCTGGGATGAAAAGCAAACTGAAACCAGAAGGGGGTCCATCACAGGCAGTAACAGGTGGAAGCGTGATGTAGTGTGATTGCCAACAAAAATGTTCACTTAGTGAAATCGCCTGAAAGGGGACACAGCACACAAAGGAGGGACATTTAAAAAAATGCACCAATAAAAATGAAGCGTTTAATACAAGCATAACAAAGAATGAATAACAAGAGTGGGCGTGGTTAAAATGCCACAGAGAGATTACAACAGGATACTGCGCTTACGCTCTCGACCTTATAAAGGCAGGCATCATCCTGATAACGCTGACTATTCCACCCTGTAGTGTACGTTAAACGTTCACCATTACTGATAAATCAACTCTTCAAGAACATTGACTTAAATATAGACATATACTTTCAATTTTAAACCATTGCGTTTTGGGTTGAGTAAATTAAGGATATACTCCCAATTAACACTTCTGGATTTCTTTCCTCCCCCACCCCTCCATTACTCCAGTCAATCTAACTAACAAACTCTCATATCCACGGCTCAAATGAACTCATAATAATACTAAAACTGTACTCATTATTTCCCAATACTAATCCATCACTAATTCTTGTTGGGTTCCAGAGTAGCGTGCTACTCACCGAAAAGCGCTTCGACGCCTCGTCAGGGGTAGTAAGCACTATATAAATACGATTACAATACAATACAATACAATATGCAGAAAGACAACCTTGCATCTTAAACAAGAGGCAACATAATGTGGCATTACATCAACTAAGCGAGGACGATGTGTCTAATGGCTGAGCTTCTACCTTGGGCATCTGTGTTTGAATCCTGTCTCCACTCTTGACTACAAATTGAGTAATTCTAGGCAAATTACTTACATTCCATGTGCCTAAAAGTTATATTTGTAACTGTATTGATATACATATTATAAATGAATCACCACTTCATATATGCAAAGTTACACTGTCTCCCTACACCCTACCCCTTATAATGAACAGTGTTCTATTGCTTTCCAGCAAGGGTCCTGGATTATTGAATACCAATGATACATGCACGTTTTACCTTGTTAACATGTATTTCCCATGGTACTCTTCCTAGAAGCCCACCCTCCCCCTTTTGCGCTATTGGTGAATCCCCTTATTTTAGCTAGAGACAAAACTTCCCTCCCAATGTTATTTATTCCTGTGCTTGACCCATCTTTCTAATGAAGGTAAAGCATATTTCTCTCTGTCCAAGGGAGCACTTTTTTGTGCTTGATGGGTAATTCCCCTACAAACATCTTTGTGCTCTCTGCAATTATTTCATTATTATGCAACTTGTGTTGGCTTTAATAGGAAAAGACAACGTGCTAATAAGGCTCCAGTGCTTTCTTTTCTGTTTGTCAGATGTGCACACCAGGCACCTGGCTTGCTCAGCCCCAACCATCTTGCAGACTTACGATCCTCACATGTCTGGTGAACATTCACTGAGCTCCTGCGGTCCTCGGTGTCTCAGGGGAAAGCACTGGCAAATCCAGCAGAACTGGCAATCATGTGCTAACGTATATTTGCATGCATTAGTATAGCCAAGACAGGCCTACTGGGTTTGCCAGTGCACTGTTTTATGCAGGCTTTGCAGATGTCTCCCCACATTTTGTATAAAATGCTAGGCCCACTGCTAATAAATGAATTGTTAACCCATGAAATCGGGTGTAGATGCTCCAATAATTGCAGACAGTGCTTAATATGAGGCGATGTTCAAAAGAGGACCCCCTCACGGGACCAGCACATATGTTCCCCCAACAAGCTTGGATCCAGAGCAAGAAAGAGAAAAACACAAAAGAAGGAAAGAGGCAGAAATAGATAGAAAAACAGTGGCAAAGCGAAAAGGCGAGAATGAAATAGAACCTGAAAGAGTGAGGTAAAGATGAAGGGAGTGCTAAGTATGGATTATAAAGTTATGAAATGGAATCAAGTGAATGCATCCTTTTTATTTGGCATCTCATGTTCAATAGAGCTGATCAGACAAAAAACATTGGGCCCTGGCACTTATTCTAGAACACCATTATCAGTGACTAAAAATGGAGGAATTACTTCATTGCAAAATAACTCTTTCAAAAACCCAATCACATTATCTGTGCTTGGTTCTCTCTAGAATTTGTATGCAATCCATTTGGAATGATAATCCAGAGCAATCAGGACATATCTCTTCCCTTTACACTGACCCCTAATATGTCCAATAAAATCAAATCCACCATTAGCTTTTCCCAGGGTCTCTCTGGAAATTGTATGGGACATAACAGCACCTTCCAGTACAAACACCTTTGTCAGCACATTTACATTCACTACAATTACTCACCATCATTTCTTCCTCACTAGCCATCCCCAGCCACCAGTAATACAAACACAACCACTTTCTCATTCTAGTAATCCCTACATAGCCTTTGTAAGCTAATTTCACTAACCTGCTTCTCAATTCACTAGGCGGCATAAACTTTTCTCCTCTCATCACAAGGTCATCTTCCGCACTCAACTATTCTTTTACTTTGAAATATGGTCTCATTTCTTCTGCTAATCGATTTTCTCAAGGCCAACCTTCACAAATGTATTACCTAAGGACAATTTGACAATTATCCTTGCACGCTATCTCCTTTCAACATTGTCTAGAAATTACCTCATCCAACACTGACAACCCGTAAATAATCCCAAACAAGACATCCCCATCCTCATCATCACATTTCACTTCCTCTGGGGCACATTGTACAGGACACCTAAAAAGAAAATCCGCCCTGCTCAGCTCTTCGCCTGGCTGAGGTTCCTCTTGAATCCTTGAAGTAATCTCAAAGTAATCTAAAGTCTGGGGTTTTGGGTCCAATGCTTATACCAGTTTCTGCCTTTGAAGTTGCCCAACTTCAAAGAGAAGTCTCTGTTGTTTACAGGATCCTGCCTTGCCCAGACCTGGCCCCAGACACACACCTGGGGGTTGGAGACTTCATTGTGTGAGGCCAGGCACAGCCCATTCAGGTGTCAGTGACTACTCCTCGAGTGAATCCTATCTTTTTTTAATAAAAAACAGGAGTTAGCTTAGCCCTCTGGCTTGCGGACCTGTGCCTCCATCACCTAGTGACATTTACCCTACTTAGTTTGCTCTGTTTTAGCGCAATTATTTAATTATATGTTTCCAAGATGGCTGCATTGTTTCTAGTTAGGCCAATGTTTTAGTTTCACGTTATCAGTGCCATCGCGCTAAGGAGTCAACATCAAGCGACAAAGATAAACAAACTGTAGTTATTCACATTAGGTACTTTCCCTCTTCACGCCTTCGAGGGAATTGTTTACATAAATTGCCACCCCAAGCATATCTTGTTATCTACTGTTTGGGAACAGACCTACGTCAGGGATCCGAGCAGATCTGTATAAATGTACCTCACTTAGACAGATACTCAGAGGGATTCTGACCAGATTCCATGGCTGCTATCGATGCTGCACGTCGCCTTGACGCTGACCCAGTCTTTGTGTCCCTACGAAGTCTGAGCTAGAGACCTCATTCCAGGGTATCAATGGTTGGGGGGCTCTTCTCATGGACATGGCATTGGCATATTGGGTTTAACACACCTAGCTCTCTTTAGGTTAGAGATTAGGTTCATCATGCTAGGGCATTAGGACATATTTCATATCTCATATAATTTTATATCATTGCAAGATGGTGGGGGTGTTTGTACTAAGGACTCTCGTTTTCACATTTTTGTTCCTTGCATTATTCATTATCCTAATCATTGCAGCCCATGCAACTTATCGTAGATTGCAGGTCTGTCTATAAAACCTATTGAAACCTTACTGCATCTCCTTCGTTGCCTGTGTTTTAATGAGACATGTTGCTCATGTGAGAGGGGTAATCTCCATTTAACCAAGACACTCCCTGAGATGTCGCACTCTTGAGTCCATGCGTAAAGTCTGCCACAAATCACCTTTTACTGTTCAGGTTTTTGGTGAGGTGCTGTTTGTGAGCCGGGAGGTTTGGGATGACTTTTACAAATTGTTGTAAGACTCACCTACAAACATAAGCACTGTCATCCTTAAACCAGCAGTCTTCTCTACTAACGATGGTGTTTAGGCACTAATCTATGGATTTTGTGGATACCCTGACTATCACTGCCTCACATACAACAGGTACCCAAAGTACCATTATACGGAGACGTCCGTGGTCTTGGGGAAGATCCTCCTCAGCTGAACAGGGTGCACCTAATTAGGCTGTAGGTTGTTCGAGCTCGAATTATAAAAAGGACTTTTCTCCCCACTTGGTGTTCCATCTTTTTACTCACTTCACAATATGGCTAATGCCATAGACATGCCTGAGAACGATAGACAAGCACTAACACTACACTTAGTAGCGCATGGCTGAAGAGAAGGGGGAAATGTTACATTCATAGTGGAAGCTAGTGAAGTTTATCAAACACAAACATTTTATTCCTGGCTTCACTTTCCTGAGGAAGACAACACTACATTCATATTCCACACATACAGAATTGCAAATGTACCTCAACGGTACCAAGCATACAAGTATCATAAAATAACACTCACTTATCATGAGCAACAGAACTGGTTTAATAGCGCCTTACCACACGCAATACAACCTGTGTGATTAGGGGCCAGATGTAGCAAATGTGGAAATTGCGACTTGCAATTTGCGAGTCAGAGCGACTCGCAAATTGCAAGTCGCAATTTCCAATGCAGAACGGTGTCTCAGACACCGTCTGCGACTCGCTATGGGGTTGCAATGACCCACCTCATTAATATTCATGAGGTGGGTCGCAAATTGAGGCCCCATAGCGAGCCTAGGCACTCGCAAACATGGAGGCCTGCTGTAGTCAGCAGACCTCCATGTTCGTGACTGCTTTTAAATAAAGCAGTTTTTTTTTTAAGTGTAGCCCGTTTTCCTTAAAGGAAAACGAGCTGCACTTAAAAAAAAAACGAAACCTTTTGTTTCGGAATTTTTTCAGGGCAGGTAGTGGAGGGCAGGTAGTGGTCCCCTGGACCACTACCTGCCCTAAAAAAATATTTGTGGGTCCATTCACAAAGTGGAAGGGGTCCCAAGGGGACCCCTTCCATTTTGCGAGTGGGTTACCATCCACTTGAAGTGGATGGTAGCTGCGACACCATTTGCGACCGCATATGCGGTCGCAAATGGTATTGCATACCACTCCGAATCGCAAATAGGAAGGGAACACCCCTTCCTATTTGCGATTCTGAAATGCATATTGCGAGTCGGTCCCGACTCGCAATATGCATTTCTGAATAGGAAACTGGAATTTGCGAGTCGCAAACAGCAATTTTTGCCGTTTGCGACTCGCAATCAGTTTCCTGCATCTGGCCCTAGGTACCTTAGGTAATGAAGGACCAATGTGGCCTATGCTTGCCACACACACACACCACACCCAGGCATACAAAACATGCGGGCAGCAGATCTGCGTAATTTATACATTGAGATAGTAACACTATATGGGCAACTTTTTAAGTTCGTAATGCGAACTCTGAACACTACACCAGCGTGTCCAGCACCACTAGCACCTGCTGGATACCAATTGGCTACTGCTGGGATTAACCCACAAACAGTACACTCTCTCATGAACTAGAGAAAATCCCATTCTGGATAGCCCAGGAAACAAATCAGCTGGAAGCTGTGTTTCTCCATACAGGACCACTGGAAAAACATAGAATTCTCACAATGTGCTTGCCCTTCGGGATAGTTCCCTCATTGGATGACTGCACCTAATAGGGTACAGTCTTCGCTGCAATTTATACTACCACACATGGTACCCCGACACTTGCGATTTACTGGAAGTGTTAAAACAAATTCAGAATGAGCACAGGGTTGCACCAGCCCTAGATTTGGGGATGTAATCAATGCGTAACTTCAGCGCAATCTCCTCAATCATGCTCAGTCACATTAAAGGGGAAGCTGTAGCACTGGCTATACACCAGCACTTCAGAGAGATTCCACACTTGGAACAGGAGAAACAGCTACTGAAAATAATTTCCGACACCTATACCAGTATAGGACGGGGTAGTTTGGGTACCAAGCTGAAAAAGCTAGTACCACCCCTAAGGAAGGTACTAAACAAGCACAGGAGGGTTCTAAAAAGCGCTGGGATAAACAAAAGCAATTGAAAGACAGACGAAATCAGAGAGCAGATTCTCCACACCTGGGGAAATCCAACAGGAGATATACTCTCAGAAATAGAGAAAATATAAATACTCCTGTCACATATATTGATTCACAACCCTCTCGTTCTTTTCAGGACGCAACGGATAGATGTAGTGAGAGAGTGGGCAGGTCAGAGCGACGTCCTGACTACACGACACAGAAGAAAGACTCACCAAAGCCATCAGACAAAAAAGAAGATAAGTCCCCACAACAAAAGCCACAGTTTAAAAAGAAAAAGGTGGCAGCACTGTCAATTAAAAATACCAGTTCACTTGAGAACATTTGTGAAGAACAAGACGGGGGCAGTGACACTGCTAGACAGTGCGGCAGAGGTCACAATATGTCACCAGCGTGTGAAAGATCATCTGCATGCGACAGCAACTAGCGATTGTTTTTCAGTTGAGACTGTGGAGGGGCGTGTTCTCCCACCCAACAGGCACCTGTGTTGTTCCGCAATCATGTAGCTTGGGACAAGGATTCACCTTGTCACGTAATACCTATTAGGTCTACACCCCAGCCTCAGCCACAATATCCTGTTAAACACAAAGTTAAAACTCCAGTGAGGGAGATCCTCACTCAGCTCTAGTACCAGGTTGTAATAGACCCGTGTCTCTGCAATGAATAACCCACTATTCCCTGTTACAAAACCTGAACTTTCTCATAGAATAGTCTTAGATTAATGACATTTAAACAGTCATATACGCACATACACTATACAAAATTCACATAGCACGGCACTTATTAATAATATAGTGCGCAATAAATACAAAACAACATTTCCAATGTTTTTTTCTGCCAGAACCTAGCACATGAAAGTCAGGATATGAGTGCATTCTCATTTGGCTCACAAATACGCTTATGTTGTTTGTCCCGAGGCTACAAGAACAGCCCAGGGCTGTTCTCAGCCAGTGTAACATCACTAATACATGATATTGATCCTGAGGCGTTGTCTTACGTGGATGATACCTATCTCACAGATGATGACCTCAACATTCATCTTGCCAGGGTCGATTGGATCGTTTTAGGATTCGCAGCCGTTGGCTACAAATTTAATTTTAGGAAAACTAAAATAGCCTTTCAGCATATTATTCCTGGGATACGAGCTATCAAAGGAGGGCAAGTGCATGGTCCTGCACGTTTTAGAAAAATGTGCTCAACTCCAGCCACCAATTACAATCAAGAAACTACAGTCTTTACTTGGTTTCTTCAACTTTGGCAGAACTTATATTCCTGACTATGCACAACGTATCAAGCCACTTTATGACTTACTACTCCCTGATTTTTCTAGCAGACACTGGACAGTTGAACACATACGCATCCTTAGGGAATTGCAACAGGACATGCTAGAAGCAAAACACTTACACACCTGTGATAACAAAACAAATTTGGTCATCAGAATAATTGCTGGTGCCATTGGGTCCACTTATGTCACCTTTAACGAGGGCAACACGGTGCCCATTGCATATAAATCTCATACTCCAATGCAGAACAACGTTTTGCACCCACAGAAAAAATTCTAACTGCAGTTCAGATGGCTGCATTAAGGAGAGGCCACTTGCCCAAGGGAAACGCATCATTGTTGTCACCCCGGAGACAGCCTTATAGCCTGTCACCAAAGCAAGCATGCCTAATGCTAAAGCATTACATCCACGCTGGATTCCGTGGGCAACTTCCCTGGCTTCCACCTATGATGATTACATCTTTGATCCGACACTTCAGACACAAGAATTTCTCCAATACGAACAGGAGTACCCCGCACCGCTAGATATTTTGCCACTCAGCAGATATCACGTTGTCATTTATACTGATGGTTCAGCGCAGCCAGATGTATTTACTAAACATCAATATTCAGCCGCTTGCGCAGCTGTGAGTGGAGTGATGAAGGATGATGTATTCCACCCTCACAATACCTACACGCAGACCCTAGGGCACTGCACAGTTCAAGTGGATGAACTCAAAGCCCTTATCTTGGTGCTAGAACACACAGAGCCAGGACTACTGACTTTGATTGTCTGTGCCTTATACTACTGCGTCCAGTCCTACAATGATTACATAAATCATTGGCGATTGATGGGTTTAAAGACTCCAAAGGGAACACCATAAAACACAGAACTCTGTGGGGAAGGGTGGCTGATCTCAAAGATAAGGTAGTCCATGTACAAGTCCATGTAGTACATAAATTGTGCCACCAACATGTAGGAGTACATGTTATCAGCAATAATTTGGCTGATAAAGCAGCCGAATCTGCATTAGCTACGGCTTCTGCTGCTGTAGTGACTCATTCTCAGACGAGATTCGATGATGAAATTTTGACTGCCGTGAAAGCCTCGGCTGAAGGTAAGTCTCTTCCAAAAGCATACCCTACAAAATATTCTTACCACATCAGTGCACAGAATGTTGCCTATGCAACACTTCCTGAGATTGGAGATCGAGTGATCCCCAACCAAGACCAGAGATTAGATTTAATAAAAGCAAAGCATGAGGGTGTTGCTTTTGCACATGCTGGTATTTCGGTCACAGTAACAATCCTACCAAAACGCTTCTGGTGGCCAGGTCTAGATAAACAGACCAAGCAATATGTTCTTTGTGGTGACATTTGCTAGCACAACAAGGGCTCAAACATCAAACTCCCACCACAGATATCCCTCTTAGTGGTTAACAGGCCCCTACATTGTGTGTACCTGGACCATTGTGGTCAGCTCTAAACCTGATGGTGCATACATATACATCTTAGTCGCTGTAGATTCTTGTTCTATATTCCTGTGAGTGTAGCCACAGCGGTCAGCTGACATTTGAACTGTTATTAAAGACTTGCTGATCTTTATCTGTACATACGCGCTTGCAGCATTCCATTCAGACCAGGGCCCTGCCTTTGACTCCAAGACATTCAGGGACGCTATGAGGACGATGGGTGTTGAACTCCATTACTCGTCACCATACCATCCCGAGGGAAATTTGGTTGTGGAGAGGATGAATCGTGATCTAAAGCAATCCTTAACAGCAAGAGTATTAGGTTCTGGCTTCAGTTTGCTACATCACCTATATGGGGTCCAGAGAGCACTGAATAATCTGCCAAGAAGGTCCTCGGGGGTTTCACTCCCTATGAGGTTCTCTTTGGAATACCTATGTATGTCCCAGATTTTGATGGCCCTGGTTTGGTGGCAGCAGATGCACATTTTGACATAAATGAACGTTTCACTGTCTTACAGGAGCTTCAGCAATTTTGTGATGATAAATCATCGGCCAATGCTGCCACTGTAGGAATAAGTGATTTACCAACAACTTCTACCAGCTGGATTCCTAAAGTTGGGGATCTGATTCGTGAGAAGATTGCTGTGAAGAAGGAATTCAGCCCATCCTACAGAGCACCAGTCTCAGTCCTGGGAATACAAGGTACCAGAACTGTCACCTTACCATCGCTGCCTGGTTCCAAAGCTAACAGATTCATTTCCATTGATGATGTCAAACTTCACTATTTGGCTGATCCTGTACAGTAGACTTAGAGATCCCTTGGGTAGTTTCCAGACCCCTCTCACTACCCAATAGGACATACCTCTTCAAAGCAGAAATATCAACACTACTTCTGACTACATAAGCATGTCCAATGATGCTACGAATACCTCCTCGACAGTGGGGAGGGCAGAAAATGAGCTCTTTCTGATTCCAGTTACCACTTCAACAACAACACCTGTCCAAGATTTGGCTATTTTCCACACCAACACAATGCAAACTGATGACATCGTCTCCCATGAGCCTCCACCTGAAGTGGATCCGTTCACGGTAATGCACCTGCTCCTGCGTTTGTAGAGATGGCTTCTGGTTACTTCATCGACATTGATGATTTTCCTTCAGATTCATCCACTCCTGTGATTGAAAATGTTTCAAAGACATGTAAACTGTATCTATGGCCTAAAAATAACTATTTAATTTACCCATGGAACTATTTATATTTCTGCTTGACATTCTTTGCATTGTTTCTCTGGATCGGTTTTGTGACTGTTTTTGTTTTGCTTAAATATGGTAATTAACTTTCTGAACGCTCCTTTGTTGAGCCTGTGGAAGATGTCTTAACTCCATATCACTCCTCACATAAGGTCCGAAGAGACTTGTCCCTTGTAAACATTTCAGCTATATAAATTACTGAGGGGATTGTGTGGGACAAAGTTCCATTTGATACATAAGGGCCTACTGAGGTCATTCAAATTCCATATGTTTTCAAAATATCTATGTCTGTTGTAATTACACATAGTGTTGTGTCTGATGATTGGGATGTCCAGGCAGTTGATTCTATGTTATCTGAAATGAAGGACTATTCAGTATTTGAAAGTGATGATGTATACACCAATACAAAGAACTATGGGGAAATGTTCTGCTATAGCAACTGGGGACATTACTACCTGCACCGAGCAACTAGACATAGACCAGTATTTAACTACACACAGTGGGAACACTGTTCAACACCACCTGTGGGGAGCTCAAACCATTATTCAGATAAATTTATTTATTTTTCTGGGCATGACACAAAAAATCCAGAGTCATAATATTTCAAGTTCCCTCCATCAAAAATTAGGAAATTTTTTCTAACTGACACAAAACTGATTTATTCAGATTCATGTCTTGCAGTTGAGGGTTATGAATACTGGAAGAACACTATTGGTTTAAAAAGTGTATGGGGACACAAGATTGGCAAATACAGGGTAGGGAAGCTTTACTTAGAGCGTGCCTTTTCCTGTGCAAATTATCTTTTTAAATGACACCATTCAGCGGACATCCTGTTTGGGGTAAGCAAAAATGAAAGAAAGAAATGCGTTCAGTATCCCCACACCCGCAAAATTTAATAACTGGCAATCCTTCCTGAATGTCACCGAGGAAGACCTAGATGCAAAGATACAGGCTGGTACCTATAACTCTTCACTTTCTAGTCCTGGTGGGTGGTTCATTTGGCCAATAGGCACAAATGGTTGTCAGGCACGGTTTGTGAATTCCTTAGGGGGGTTTCAAGATTAGCCGGCCAGACCTTCACATTATCTCGGGTCAACTCACGGTTATAGGTACAACATACACTGTGGGTAAACTGTGCCAACAGTGGGTACAGGCTAAGATGTTAGCCGCAGTTAAGGAACATCTTAACACTCTTTCTGAAGGTATAGACTTGCAGGACTTTTTGTTAGGTCCTAGAAAGCCACGCTCTAAAAGATTCATCTATGCCATATATAATGAGATCTGGAAGCTTTCTCAGATAGAATCTGCTGCATGTTTAAGGCAGATAGACAAGGAAAACTTAGAAAAGGCTTTAGCTGTTGTCGACAATGGCATGAACACTCGGTCAAACAGGATTTATTCCTTAACCAACATAGTGTAGTCTGCAATTGATATCATTCAGACAGACATGTCCCTTTTATATCATGGACAAAGTCAGCTGCATTCCATCATGCAGTTCGGTTGGACATTTCAAACTTTGAAAAATGGCCGTGTTCCATGGAAATACATTAACAGTAGTGACTTGTTTGCTGCTTTTAATTTCTCCAAGAAACAACAGACAATGGCTAAAAGGGAAGCTAGTTTCCTATAGAAAAGTTAGAGAAATGGCCTTTCACAGTTGCAGAGTCCATCGACAGTATGGCTCCTACATGGCATTATAAATCTGCTGATTTCCACTTTTTGTTTTTCGAAATGCCTGAAGCATCTTGCCATGGGCAGGTACGAGCGGCTAGTTAATAGCTATATTAAAGAAGAGTGGGAGTTGCCCTTTGAATGCAAATGTCTGAACGGCGAAACAGAGGTCTTTCTCAGTGGAAGCGAATGTGAGACTACTGTTAGTCATTCAATGATCTGGAAGCAGGTGCCCCTTCACGGCCTTCGCAATGTGGGGGTTGCAAATCTGGCCTGTTTTCTGAAGGGTACTCCCGTCCCTTTGAGTCGACCAGCACTTCATGTACTTTCAAATAAAAGTTCAGAAATGTGGCCTCACATTGATACTGCTAATTATGACAAGCTGAGCAGACTAAAGGCGCTACTGTTCCAAAAACAAGGCTAGAGAGACCTATGCTCTCCAGATAGCAAGATCATCAGCAGAGATACAATCCCTATACTAACTTCCCCAAGCACTTTGGAAAGCTGGTATCCAGAATTTTCAATGCTTCGAGCACTCCGGGGATTGTCCATTTCTTTAAGGCTGTTGGGTCTGGATTCCTGTCTAACTTCCAGACTGTCTTCAGAGTCATTCCTTCAGCCATCCACTCACTCTTTTCAAGTGTGTTTGGCGGCTTTCCTATAACTTTGGTGTTAATAGGCGGAATACTACTGATATTGTTTCTGATTCGAAGTGGTTGTGCCATTCCAGCTAAGCGGAATAATGGAGCCACTACTACCAGCTCAACCGTGCCGTGAACGCATGGTCCAGTTCTTTAATGCTCCATTTTCTGGAAGAGTTTGAGCGTGATTGGTCATTATCCTTCTGACCAATCCTTTGGTGTGTGCAGACAGTCTTTCGCTGCATATGGTGCCTCTTCGAAAATTTGCCTACAATGTGTATCTCTGTTCCACCAGTGCCTCCTGTGGACCAAGAACAGCCGATGTCACCGATGAGGATTCATTCACGGTCGTGCCCCTTGAGACTAAGGCTGATTCGCGAGGCCATTTATGAGCCGCCAATGGTGAAAGATCTGGCTCTTTTTGGCACTGTGAAGAGTGCCGCTCCTTCAGGTGGACCTGCATAATAGACTGCTACGCACTATTGCTCCATGGCTCCATATGCCTATCCTGATTTAACATCTGACGATGTGGCCTCTTTCCTGAGATCCTTTCCATTCAATGGCTTAGAAGATGCTCTTCAAGATCATTACTATTGTTAAATAGATTTGATGATTGGCTTATCTTACCAAATTCAAAGTTTGCATTTATTGCCCTTACTTTGGCCTGATGTGCTTGTCATTGTCGACATTATATCTCATTGTATGCTTTTAACTGTTTTATAAGATGTTTTTAGTGTAATTTGTAGCTAGTTTTTATGAATTTAGCTTATTTTAGCCCAGAGCACTTTTTAGCTTGGATTCCTTTGCCTTCGGTGGCATCCTCCTAAGGCGTCATCCTTGTTATGTCAATGGGGAGGGTGTAGTGAATCCTATCTTGTTTTAATGGGAAACAGGAGTTAGCTTAGCCGTCTGGCTGGCGCACCTGTGCCCCCGTCACCTAGTGACTTTTACCCTACTTAGTTCACTCTGTCTTAGTGCAATTATTTATTTATATGTTTCCAAGATGGCACATTGTTTCTAGTTAGGCCAATGTTTTAGTTTCAAGTTATCAGTGCTACTGCCCTCAGGCGTCAATATCAAGTGACAAAGATAAACAAATTGCAGGTATTCACATTAGGTACTTTCCCTCTTCACGCCTTCGAGGGCATTGTTTACATAAATTGCCGTCCCAAGCATGTCTTGTTATCTATTGTCTAGGAACAGACCTACGTCAGGGGTCCGAGCAGATCTGTATAAGTGCATCTCACTTAGACAGATAGTCAGATGGATTCCGACCAGATTCCATCGCTGCTATCGACGCTGCACGTCTCCTTGACGCTGACCCTGTCCTCGTTTCCCTACGAAGTCTGAGCTCGAGGCCTCATTCCAAGGTAATGTGGTTTGGGGGGCTTTTCTAAAGCTCTCTTTAGGTTAGAGATTAGGTTCATAATGCTAGGGTATTGGGACATATTTCATATCTCATGTCATTTTATGTCATTGCAAGACTCCAGCCCAGATGGCACATCAGGATATGCAGGCTACACCCCAGCTCACTTTGTGTCACTGTCTAGAGGAGAATTCAGCAGACATCCTGTTTGGGGTAAGCAAAAATGAAAGAAAGAAATGCGCTCAGTATCCCCACACCCGCAAAATTTAATAACTGGCAATCCTTCCTGAATGTCACAGAGGAAGACCTAGATGCAAAGATACAGGCTGGTACCTATAATTCTTCACTTTCTAGTCCTGGTGGGTGGTTCATTTGGCCAATAGACACAAATGGTTGTCAGGCACGGTTTGTGAATTCCTTAGGGGGTTTCAAGATTAGCCGGCCAGACCCTCACATTATCTCGGGTCAACTCACGGTTATAGGTACAACATACACTGTGGGTAAACTGTGCCAACAGTGGGTACAGGCTAAGATGTTAGCCGCAGTTAAGGAACATATTAACACTCTTTCTGAAGGTATAGACTCGCAGGACGTTTTGTTAGGTCCTAGAAAGCCACGCTCTAAAATATTCATCTATGCCATATATAATGAGATCTGGAAGCTTTCTCAGATAGAATCTGCTGCATGTTTAAGGCAAATAGACAAGGAAAACTTAGAAAAGGCTTTAGCTGTTGTCGACAATGGCATGAACACTCTGTCCAACAGGATTTATTCCTTAACCAACATAGTGTAGTCTGCAATTGATATCATTCAGACAGACATGTCCCTTTTATATCATGGACAAAGTCAGCTGCATTCCATCATGCAGTTCGGTTGGACATTTCAAACTTTGAAAAATGGCCCGTTCCATGGCAATACATTAACGGTAGTGACTTGTTTGCTGCTTTTAATTTATCCAAGCAACAACAGACAATGGCTAAAAGGGAAGCTAGTTTCCCATAGAAAAGTTAGAGAAGTTGCCTTTCACAGTTGCAGGGTCCATCGACAGTATGACTCCTACATGGCATTATAAATCTGCTGATTTCCACTTTTCGTTTTTCGAAAATGCCTGAAGCATATTGCCATGGGCAGGTACGAGCGGCTAGTTCATAGCTATATTAAAGAAGAGTGGGAGTTGCCCTTTGAATGCAAATGTCTGAACGGCGAAACAGAGGTCTTTCTCAGTGGAAGCAAATGTGAGACTACTGTTAGTCATTCAATGATCTGGAAGCAGGTGCCCCTTCACGGCCTTCGCAATGTGGGGGTTGCAAATCTGGCCTGTTTTCTGAAGGGTACTCCCGTCCATTTGAGTCGACCAGCATTTCATGTACTTTCAAATAAAAGTTATGTGGTGTTGAGCGACCAAAGCTGTTGCGATATGTGGCCAGAAATTGCCTGCGCAATTTCAGTCTCTAAGGTTGTTTCGTTTTACGGACATGTTTTATTACCCCCCCCCACACGAGAGATAAAAGTATCAGAAATGTGGCCTCACATTGATACTGCTAATTATGACAAGCTGAGCAGACTAAAGGCGCTACTGTTCCAAAAACAAGGCTAGAGAGACCTATGCTCTCCAGATAGCAAGATCATCAGCATAGATACAATCCCTATACCAACTTCCCCAAGCACTTTGGAAAGCTGGTATCCAGAATTTTCAATACTTCGAGCACTCCGGGGATTGTCCACTTCTTTAAGGCTGTTGGGTCTGGATTCCTGTCTAACTTCCAGACTGTCTTCAGAGTCATTCCTTCAGCCATCCACTCACTCTTTTCAAGTGTGTTTGGTGGCTTTCCTATAACTTTGGTGTTAGTAGGCAGAATACTACTGATATTGTTTCTGATTCGAAGTGGTTGTGCCTTTCCAGCTAAGCGGAATAATGGTGCCACTACTACCAGCTCAACCGTGCCATGAACGCATGGTCCAGTTCTTTAATGCTCCATTTTCTGGAAGAGTTTGAGCGTGAATGGTCATTATCCTTCTGACCAATCCTTTGGTGTGTGCAGCCAGTCTTTCGCTGCATATGGTGCCTCTTCGACAATTTGCCTACAGTGTGTCTCGCTGTTCCGCCAGTGCCTCCTGTGGACCAAGAACTGCTGATGTCCCCAATGAGGATTCATTCACGGCCGTGCCCCTTGAGACTAAGGCTGATTCGCGAGGCCATTTATGAGCCGCCAGTGGTGAAAAATCTGGCTCTTTGTGGCACTGTGAAGAGTGCCGCTCCTTCAGGTGGACCTGCATAATAGACTGCTACGCACTATTGCTCCATGGCTCCATATGCCTATCCTGATTTAACATCTGACGATGTGGCCTCTTTCCTGAGATCCTTTCCATTCAATGGCTTCGAAGATGCTCTTCAAGATCATTACTATTGGTAAATAGATTTGATGATTGGCTTATCTTACCAAATTCAAAGTTTGCATTTATTGCCCTTACTTTGGCCTGATGTGCTTGTCATGGTTGACATTATATCTCATTGTATGCTTTTAACTGTTTTATAACATGTTTTTGGTGTAATTTGTAGCTAGTTTTCATGAATTTAGCTTATTTTAGCCCAGAGCACTTTTTAGCTTGGATTCCTTTGCCTTCGGTGGCAACCTCCTATGGCGTCATCCTTGTTAAGACAATGGGGAGGGTGTAGTGAATCCTATCTTGTTTTAATGGGAAACAGGAGTTAGCTTAGCCGTCTGGCTTGCGCACCTGTGCCCCCGTCACCTAGTGACTTTTACCCTACTTAGTTCACTCTGGGGGTCATTCTGACCCCGCCTGGTGGGAACCGCCAGAAGACCGTACCGCGGTCAAAAGACCGCGGCGGTCATTCTGACTTTCCCGCTGGGCTGGCGGGCGACCGCCAAAAGGCCGCCCGCCCACCCAACGGGAAAGCCCCAGCAACGAGGATGCCGGCTCCGAATGGAGCCTGCGGAGTTGCTGGTGTGCGACGGGTGCAGTTGCACCCGTCGCGATTTTCAGTGGCTGCCAAGCAGACACTGAAAATCTCAATGGGGCCCTGTTAGGGGGCCCCTGCAGTGCCCATGCCAGTGGCACTGCAGGGGCCCGCAGGGGCCCCACGACACCCGTTCCCGCCATCCTGTTTCTGGTGGTGAAAACCGCCAGAAACAGGATGGCGGGAAGGGGGTCGGAATCCCCATGGCGGCGCTGCTTGTGCGCCGCCATGGAGGCTTCCCTGGGGCCGCGGGAAACCGGCGGGAAACCGCCGGTTTACCTTTTCTGACCGCGGCTGTACCGCCGCGGTCAGAATGGCCCCAGAAGCACCGCCAGCCTGTTGGCGGTGCTTCCGCGGTCGTTGGCCCTGGCGGTCCATGACCGCCAGGGTCAGAATGACCCCCTCTGTCTTAGTGCAATTACTTATTTATATGTTTCCAAGATGGCGCATTGTTTCTAGTTAGGCCAATGTTTTAGTTTCAAGTTATCAGTGCTACTGCCCTTAGGAGTCAATATCAAGTGACAAAGATAAACAAACTGCAGGTATTCATATTAGGTACTTTCCCTCTTCACACCTTCGAGGGCATTGTTTACATAAATTGTCGTCCCAAGCATGTCTTGTTATCTATTGTCTAGGAACAGACCTACGTCAGGGGTCCGAGCAGATTTGTATAAGTGCATCTCACTTAGACAGATAGTCAGATGGATTCCGACCAGATTCCATCGCTGCTATCGATGCTGCACGTCTCCTTGACGCTGACCCTGTCCTCGTTTCCCTACGAAGTATGAGCTCGAGGCCTCATTCCAAGGTAATGTGGTTTGGGGGGCTTTTCTAAAGCTCTCTTTAGGTTAGAGGTTAGGTTCATCATGCTAGGGTATTGGGACATATTTCATATCTCATGTCATTTTATGTCATTGCAAGACTCCAGCCCAGATGGCACATCAGGATATGCAGGCTACACCCCAGCTCACTTTGTGTCACTGTCTAGAGGAGAATTCCCCAGTGCTGTAATTTTGTACCCTAGATAATTTACAGTTTCAACCATAAATTTTAACTTTTCCTTTTTTTACTGTGATGCCATGGTCTTCAAGAATGCTTAAAACCTTATCTAATTTGTGCATATGCTCTTGGACTGAATCAGAACCAATCAGTATATCGTCCTGATACGCTAATACGCCACTTTCATAACCTAGAAGTTGGTACATGAGTTTCTGAAAAACAGACACTGCCGAACCAGTTAAAATGACATCCGTAAAAAATGGAATGCACCATACAGTGTAATAAAGGTTGTAAGGGAAAGATATTCTTTACTAAGTTGAACCTGATGACAGGCTGCTTTGAGATCAATTGTAGAAAATAATTTCATTTCCCCCAACTGTGCCAGCATATCCTGAATTCTTGGTAATGGGAAACAGTTCACTTGAATGTTCTTGTTCAAAGATACCAAATCCACATAAAGTCTAAGATCCCCAGTCTCCTTAAGTGCCACCACTATAGGTGAAACCCATTGAGATGAGTCCACCAGTTTAATAACCCCTTCGACACAGAGATTATGCAGATGTTCTTTAAGCCTCTCTTTGATGCTCAGTGGCAGACTGTGTACCTTATGTACCACAGGTACAGCATCTGGTTTAAGTATGATTTTGTGTTCATACCCATTTACCATTCCTAGTTTATCCTTGAAAATAGCTTCATGCTTATCAAGAACATACTGCAACAATTTCAGCTCCACCTCAACTTTCTCCACCAATACAAAGGTTGATCTGTGCCTGCTCTAAGTACCATTCCAAATTTCCCTTGGACTCTCCACCCCAAAATATTACAACCTCTCTTAGCTACAACAGTATTGCTCTGAATGAAGTTAAACCATTGCATTGATAATATATATCCTAATTGTAACATGAGGTTGTTCTTATGAGATACACCAGAGAGCAGCAAAAATTCCCACTATTTTTCTACTGTGTTTCTGATGTGGTGAGTCTTTTTCACTTGGGGTGCAGTGTTTGTTTCTTTTTTCTACTACTTTGTTGCATTTTAATTACACAAGAAATGTCCTAAGCCCTATCGTTTTTTTACAATCATAAAAATTCATATTGTTTCATATGTTTTGGTACTCGTGTTTAGTGGACCAAACCATGTTGGTTTTGACCGAAAATTTACAGTCTTCATTTAAAAAAAATATGTTGAATGATTAGGTCAGTAGCAAAACAATTTTCTGCTACAATACAATACTTGTTTCTAAGTGAGTTTCACATGAATATGTGTTTTGTTATACCTTGCTGAGATGACTTCAGGCACACTGCATTTTGTCAGCAGTAAGCTGTCTACCATGTTACAGCATTTACTAAGGTGGTATAAACCATTGTCATAACCTAGAAACAGCAGCAACTCCATTATGGCCCCTAACTCATTGTCATGTGGAAGCTATATGTGTCTCTGAGAAGGAGGGAACTTCCCTCAGGAGCAAGAGGTCACCATGCCTTGGGCCGACCCACCAGGGGAATGAACCCGTACTTACAGGTAAGCTTCATTACCCTTTGGATAGTCCTCCTGTTCATTGTTCATATGTATGAGGTTGCTTTGTCAACTGGGATCACTAATAAGCTTATTTGCTACACCAAATTTGATTGGTGTATCAGGATACCTCCCACCCAATCCACTTCCTGTTAAGTAATCAAACATTAAAATTGTGTCACAGGAACCCAAAGGGAACCTACTATGATGCTGGAAAAGGGATACAAAAGATAATATTTTTTAAACATGTGATACCAATTCACTTTGTGAAGCAAAATGCCACAGAATTACAACATTAGCATGGGTACACATATGCAAAGCTTAAAGCTGCAAAAGTTCTGCAAAACTGCAAAAATGCATGACGCAGCACATGGGGAGCAAATGGTGGAACCAATTAACTTTTGCAAACAAAAGATTATTTTGTGCATGAAGTCAAGTGAACAGCTAAATGTCATTGTAAGAAAGGACCTGCTTTTTGCAGTGGGCTTCCATGGTAGATAGCACACAAAATACACCAGTGATGGGAAGTTAAATGACATGTGCGGACTGCAGCGCCACTGACAGATGGTAAACGTATATGGCTTCAGATAGCAGTAATGTTGTCTGACTGGACAGCAGATTAAAAGCATTCCATTGTCACATGGAAGAGAGTCCATAGAGAAACTCCAACTTTTACATATCACAGAGTCATCCCAAAATGGTGCTTATTAAGTGCAAAGGACTAACCGTTTGCCACTGTTCAGGTGAAGCTGAAACTTCTATTAATGTGTATAGTTAGGAGTTTGTATCTTGGCATGAGAAAATTAGGGAGAGGTAAATCAAAGTTATTTTTATTTGGGCCCTCATGAGAAGGTTCATGGTACTGTTTAGATGCAGACTCCACTATCATGTGGTAAAACGCCACCAATACCGTGCAATAATGAACAACGCTACTGGAATTATGCAGCAAGATTAACTACATTATGTGGTCAAAAAGATGAATTATGCATCACAATGCAGCAAATTTTGTGATGATACTACTTACTTATTTTGTCATTTGTCTGAAGGTTAACACAGTCCAGCATAGATTTTACCTCATCAGTACAAGTTCAGCAAACAAATTCGGGAAAGGAACAGAAGGGAACCAGTCAGTGTGGCCTTTCACTGCGTGGCAACACGTGTCATTGTGCTTTTAGTAACATTTGATTTGTATGAGCTAGAGGCAACTTTTGTTCTGTAAAAATCTGCAGATTATGCAACTGGTGATGGATTATATGGCAAATTTGTCAAATCCATAATTATATGAAAATTGTGACAGCCACAAAATTTCAAAATTTCCCGTTGCCCTGATTATGAGTCAACCCTCAAAGAATGGGGAATAACTGGGTGGTCCTGGTTTTACCAGGTGTAAAACCATATGGTGCTTGGAGTTTAACACTGTTATTTACCACCTGCTTCAAGCAAGTTAAGAGGATATGGAAATAGGGGTAAAATGTCCCCTGGCAAGGGTGATAATATAGGTTCCCCCTTTCTGAAAAATAAAATTCTGTAAGGGTGAGGACAGAGGCTAATCTGCTGGAATATGTGGTGTGCTGCTGAAGTAATGCATCAGTACAGGGATGAAGTGAGGCTGTGTGGCTGGGTCCTTCATCTTTGTCGAGGATCCCAAAAATGAGGGCATGCAATGTGAAGTCTGGCATTAAGAATGTGTTGCACAGTCAGGGTAAAGTGTTGGTTCCGAGGAGCTGCAACTGCGCAATGTGGAGTCCGGCATCATTGTCAAGGCTGCTGTCGACAAGGGAAATGAGGGTCTGCACTGAGGATGTAGTGTGCAGCAGTTTTTGTGATGGGGCAACAGATTGTGATGTGATGCAGGTCTTTGTGGTGGTACCTATCCACACAGGAGCAGTGATGTTTCGGTTCTGCTCAGGATTGCCTGGTGCAGCAGGGGAGATGCATCAGTTCGGCTCGATCCACAAAGGGTAACAGAGCACCTTACGTTCATTTCCAAGGGTCCTGGACTGGGGTGGCACCACTTGGCAGGTTAGTCTCACAGATGGCAGAGTCAAGGTGCAGATTCAAGATTTTTAGAGCCTTCTGTCACTGAAGCTCTAGTCAGGAGGCCAGCCAATTATCCCTTAGAGTCACTTTGGGGTCCTGGGTTCAATGGATGCAAGTCCAGTCCTTCTCACCCAGGCAAGAGGGCAGCAGGTCAGCAGTTCTTCAGAGCAGCAGTCCAGCAGAGTGGAAGTGCTTGAAGCACCACAGCAGTCCTTCTACCTGGCAGAGTATCCACACGTCTAGAAGTGTACTGAAGAGGTGATGTCTAAGGTCCAATATTTACACCCGGTCCACTTCGTCTGGAAGGTGGGAGAAACTTCTAGAAATTCTTTGTGAAGTCTTTAAGCATCCTGCCTTCCCTGCCCTGGCTCCAGACTAACTACAGGCGGTATGCAGCCCTTTCCTTGCCGGTATGACAAAGCCTATTCAAGTGTAAGTAGAGCTGGGCCCAGCTCTGCCCTCGCATTTTGCCAGTGATGGCCCATCCATTAAGGTGCCAAAATCCTCTTTCACTTACATAAGTGATCAAGTTTTGCCTGATCTGCTGTACTACTTTGTATTGTAATATGAACGTATTTTGACTTGTACTTAGCTTAGTTGTCTATTTACTTACTTATATACTATTGCGTAACCTCCTCTGTGTCTGTAAGACCTAACTTTTGTCCCAAATTTTTGTCCTGAACTTTGGCCCTTTGTTGTGAATTTTTACACTCACTGTCCTGAATTTGTACCCATGCCTGTTGGTCATCCTACACCACATAGACCACATCAATACCACGACACACCTTCTCCACCATCTCACAGATCACTTCACTTCAACATACACAGCTACCCTGAACAACCTTCACAGTATACAACATCGATCACTTTAAGGACTTCCTTGCTATCATCTAAGCCCGGATGTCATAGGCTTTCATCAAACTCAACCACCAGTGATGAAATGTGTGCTCATTGCTGAGGTCATCCAGCAACAACAACCTGTGTAGAGATATTTAATCATATAAATACTGATAATGTGTTATTATCACCACTAATCCCCGAGCCACAGCCTTACCTGTAATCTCTCTGAATCTGTAAACTGACTCTAAACAATTAACCATGTCGGCTGCCCACAACTCTTAGACAGGACCAAACCCATGGAATTATACGTGTTACACCACCAGCTTCACACCATAGGTCAACAATAAACCCATTAACTAAAGCAGCTGATATCCCCTCCTCTCTTTGCCCAAATATCAAGGCTTATCACACAGCAGACTTCAACATTTTAGTCTAAGTATTAGTCGTGTCTATGTTTATGGAGGTAACATTTCAATGGCCAGAATCACAGAAGCTCACATTACCACTTAAAAGCTTTCTCCATTCTGAGATCTATCAAATCCAAGGTCCTTGGAACAACCACATCACACCCATACGCAGGGAACTCCATTGGCTCCTTCTGTCTGCCCACATCAGCTTTAAAGTCTGTTACATTCACAGCATTGCGTTCAGTTCAAGCACACCACTATAGCTAGCCAGCAATGCCAAGCTTTCTATAGGAACTCAAACACTCAACACAGCAACATAATTAAGCTTGAGACTACAAACAATAGGAAGGAGAAAACATGACAAATGTTTTTTTCCTGTTATGCATTTATAATGAAAAGCTATCTTCTTTCTCAATTCCTGTAAGGCAATGAACACTTTTCCATTTAAGCAAGATCTCGCCAACCTTCTAGTGACCACACTTCCTTCAATTGGTAACATCACTCTCCTCGTCACTTCCCACTACACATTTATGTGACTCCAGCCATGATTCCACTGCCCCTCTCTATTCGTTAATCAACTTGTTTATTACTGTACGCTCTCTTTTTGGTTCCACGGTCTTCACTGCATACATTTTAGATACAATACAAGTTATTGTTAGAGGAAAGCCCAGACTTGGAAACATAATGCCTCCAGTGGCATGAAGCCACTTGGTAGCTCTGGGCATATAAATACCTTGTATAACTTCAAAATGATTTTGAAGGATTTACATAGAAGTTTGATGTTTTCCACATGCTACCAATGGCTAGTTCAGGTCTATAAATTATCCATTGCAAATACTTCTGTGTAACACACCGAATGTCTGAATTTCAGTGAAGTCGCTCAACTTGCTAAAACATGTATCACAGATATCTGTAACACTAGGAGAGTGACGAGGTCCAGCAGTGGGATTATCACAGAGCAGAGGATGAAGGTAAGCAAAAAAAACAATCTAAATTGCTTTGAAGACTAGGTGTGTGAGTGCCTGTCAGTGTATGTGAGGGCATGAGACTATGAGACTCATTTAGATACTGGTGGATGGGTTAGTCTGTCACAATGGTGCCGAATATCCTGTCTGGTGAAATTGAAATCCTATTGAAAATAATGGGATTTAGATTTTGGCAAATGGGATATCTATCACTGTTTTGATGGAGTAACCCGTCCACCAATATCAGGCCCTATGTTTCTAAAAATAGAACATATGGGTGTATGTGTGTGGTATCGCTTGCCGCTAAAAGTATCTGATGGATGATCTCAGTTTTAAGAGGACATTTATGTCATCATGTTGAAGAAAAATCATGGATGTATATTATGGTAGTTATTTTCGCAAAATTGTGGACATCCCTGGCATGATGGCTCCCACTCCTGGCCTAGAGGTGAGTCGGGCATCGGGCATGCTTGTTATAAATGTGGCATAAGGATGATGAAAATCCTAAGTAGTTAAGGGTGATGTATGAGGCTTCAAGGCTGATGCTGTCTATGGACTGGACTGTAGGACACATGAGAACTTGATTAAAATAAGCCTCTGGGGAAAATATGTTACTTGATATAAAAAGAAAAAGTGTGTGTTTTCCACATAACTGATAGGCTAAAATTTGGGTTCAAAATTATTAAACTTATTTAAAGAAATTTCAGTTATAATACTTGATGAATTGTGGTTATTTTATTGCTAATATAGATTTGTTGGTGCAAGAGAACCCCCCCAAGTGGACTCCATTCTAGGAATATTATTTCATGACGTGTGCGAAGGCACTTCATCATCTATATTGACAAAGTGTATATGCCATTATAACTACTGGACCTGTAAGACGTGTCACCTCTATAAATCTGCAAAGCCTCTGTAATTTAACCCTTAACACAACCAATGAGCATGTAAAATATGTCTTCCTCTGCCATTTATAGCCTGAGATTGAGATTTGCTTAAACGTGCGGCTCCTCGATTAGAGCGGAGCAGTATCGCCCGCCAACTAAAATGCCCCCAGAGATGAAAAATAAAATAGTAAAAAAGTTAGTTTATTACTGTTTTATTTTTTATCACTGTCCCGAGCCGAGTGACGATGGGGTGGGGCCTGCTGAGTGATTGCAGCTTGGATCAGTACTGGGCTCCCTGTGCACTAGCTTAAAGTGTGCATGTCTCTTTGGCCGACTGTCTTCCGACGGCCATCAGACATGAGCACTTTAACCCTCTCAACCCAGCTGTCTTAGACAGCTAGGTTGAGAACAAGCACAGGCCTCCAGTACCCACGGGAGCTTCAAGAGAGGCTGCTCCCTGCAATCCTGGCACTTCTCTGATGCTGGTTAACAGCATGACAGCAGCGCCAGGAGTGGTTGGGAGAGTTGGCTGGGGCCGGTGCTGGAGTCTCGACGAGAGAAGAGGACCTGAGTGAGGAGGACGTGTCGTCTACAGCATCTGAAGTAAGTGTATTTTTATTTTACTATGCAGCACGCGCATTTTGCCCATTTGCTCACCCGCAGGACTTTTGAAGTGGCCATCGGCCGCTGTTTGTGTAACTTTTATTTTTAAATCACAGTACCTGCAAAATAGACTCTTAGAACAAGTGACTGAGAAACTATTTACAAGGGGTAGAGAACTGGAAATCAACAGTGCAGAAAGGTGCCAGAATACATTATAAAAATGGTAGACCATGTGCAATATTATGTCATGATGTTTTGAACTCCTCTGATACCGATTGCTTTTTAGACAATTGTTTTGAAATTTTGCTAGACTTGTGCCAAAAATGAACAACCTTACCACTATATTGCCCATTTTTAAAGTGAACCCCAAACGTTCATGTAGAGAATCAGCCACACTATTATAGCATTCATATATATCATGCCTGCCTCTTAAAATCTATGGCCCATATTTATGGAAGGCTTGCATCATCTTAGCACCATTTATTTTGGTGCTAAATCGGGGCAAACCTAACTCCACATTTAAACTTTGACACTAGACCTGTCTAGCGTCAAAGTTTTGGAGTTAGCGCCATTTCTAGGAAGCGCCAACTCACCTTGCATCAATAAGATGCAAGGTAGGCGTTCCATTCCTAAAATTAACGCTAGCCCCCCTCCCAGCACAGAAACAACGCACGGGTGGGCGGCGGATATAAATAATGGGGCTAAGTCCTCTTAGTGCCATTATTTAACGCCTGTTCAGACCAGGCTTTAAGAAGCAGGTAGGCCCATTTCCATGGGGAAACACCATGGAATGGGCACAAAGATGCCCAACCCAAACCCCAGCAACACCACCACCCACACCAAGGGGACACTACTGGAGAAGGGAGGCCATCCCAGGTAAGTTGCACGTAAGTGCGTGTGTATGTGTGTGGTGTGCCATTGGGGGGAACTGACATGGGGCCCCCTACCTGGCACTCAGTATGTAGGGCTTGCCCAGGGGACACTGGTCACCTGGGGTGGGAATGGGGTGGTGATAATAACTCCTGTCTATACTTAAGAGTAATTCTTTGGCTTCTGGTGTGGCAGAAAATGACGCTAGGCTGACTAGCGGCAGAAATTTTGCAGCTAACCAGTCCAAAGTAATTTTTGATCCACTAGCGCCATTTCAACTGACGTCATCCCCCACCAGCTAGCATCTTTTTTTGGGATGCTAGTCATTCCTTAGCGCAATCGTGGGTAATTTTTTATAACTATGGCGCACGGATGGCTTTAAGGAATGGTGTTAATAAAAATGACGCACAACTGCGTTAGCACAGTTATGTGCCATTTCTCTTAAATGTGGGACTATATTTTTCAATATATTAGCCTAGAAAATGGGCCCGCTGCTTCATAGGGGAGAAGTAAAGATAGCCATAATTGGGGTTCAGTGGACCCCTCACATCCAGCTGTGTTTAGTATTAACGCAACACCACTTTCAAAGATAACCATCCATCAGAGTTTTCAGTTGATGTTAAGGTAAAAGGTCATACTTATTTACTGACCTCAAAATAATGAAACGTTCTATTTACAAAGTAAACTGGTCCTGCGATGCATATATTGATATATGTAATGACTGTCTTCATCTAGTGCCTCCAGAAAATGAAATTATTCTGCAGCAGCTTTTTCCATGCAATTATCAATTTTCCATATGTAGCATATAATCCAACATTTTCTGCTGTAAATTGTGCAGATTTGACTACAAATAGTGTTCATAGCTCCAATGAATCAAAAGGTATTACAATTTCTTCTGTACCAGGAACGTTCTGATATTTAACTGCTCACCATTAGCTGCTTATTTCTGTGCATAAGCTTTTAGAGCAGTTTAATGTTGCCTAGATAGTTTAATCAAAGAACAGGAAAAGGATTTTTGATTCATCAGGGGACTACAACCTTAAATACTCAAAGGTAATTGAAATGGCAAAGAAAATAATGAGTCCTTCTTTGTCAAAAATGTTTTTGATTTTCTAATTTCTCATCTTTATGTTCACATCACAACAGCCTTTATGCCTTTCCAACCTGCAGCTTTTAACTGTCTCTTGACGAAAGACCTATTGTGTGCACTGTCAATACTTAAACTGTGCTTTGGGTCAGTCCATTGCTCATTACTCCTTTGCTTTCTTCCCCATCTTTTTTTGTTACTTATTTGACAGCTTTTGTTAGACTTCATTTGGGGGGCAACAGGGCCGAAAGGAGCTACTAGGCAAATATGATTGGTATTGAGGTTATTTGCCTCAGGAGTGCTGGTCCATCCTACTAGGGCTGTGCAAACTGGGCCAAGTACAGATTTCCACACTTGACTCTCAGGGTAGCAAGGGTGAGCAGTCAAAAGCTTCTCAGTGAAGTAGTGTGTTTTGCAAGAGCTCAGAATAATGACCAACAGGCACAATACTGTATTGTTTATCCAAGTGTTTATGTTTAGGTAAAATAAAGTACTTAAATAACACAGAAATCACAAGGACTGCTTTCCTGCCTCTGTATTGCTCTGTTCACCATCATGCTCATCTTCACAAGCCATCAACCTAAGTTCATGCTGTCTGTATTAATTCACTCCAATTGAAAACTTTAATAAAAAATATTTGAACACAAACCACACATTGAATAAAGTAATACCCATGAGTATAGGGTTCTCAGTTATAGGACTGAAATCATGTTTGCAAACTTCAGTGAGGAACTATACCATTTTGGTATCCTTCCCCCATTACTGAAGTTTCCTAGTTACTACAACCTCAATGTACAACATGAGCCTAAGCATGCATTACACACATGAGCAGATAACTCAAAAGGTCCCTAATATTTAGATGTGCAAAATACTTCAGTTTGTTTTTACCAATTCAAGATCACCCAAGAAAAGTATTGTTTGATTTGCAAATTTTGTCTGCTTCCCTATTCGCTTGTTCCACTCAAAGTCAAACCCTACAATTATCTGTATTACTGTACACAGAGCACCGACAGTGCAGGATAGTTAGTTCAGTGGTCCTGCTTCTGCTGTGGCAGCTCTTATATTATGGGGATCCAAGTAGGTACCTCACTCAGAACTTGGCAGGATCAAGGCAGCATGAATCTCATGGTGGACCTGGTCTTCAAGGACGAGGAATCTCCGAGTCTGACGTCGGCAGTAGCACCCGGTCCTAAGCCACATGGCACAGTGCCAACAACACAATCATGCTTGGTATTTCAAAGTCTTGTCACAGTTCACAGCAAGAACTGACTGGGGAGACCAGGGAGACCCCTCAGCCAGTGGTTGGTTCTGGCTTCACTGCCTGTTAATCATCCCTTTCCTCTGGCTGTTCCCTACACTGGGAAAAAATTGTCTTCCTAATCTACATAGTTTTCTCTTCTTCAGGACCAGGAATACTTATTTTCTCTCTCATGAGGGCAGCAAGCATCTAAGCTTTAGTCGGACCCTTGAGGTGACTTTCCCTCAATTCCAGAAGACTGACTGTCCGTTGGTCAGACAGCAGTTATTTGATTACTCTGCCATGCACTCCTTACTCCTTTCCTCAGTAACTATTATTATTATTATTATTATTAGATAAGCATTTACAGAGTGCAACACTCATCTCTGAGGGGATATCATGATGCCAGAAAGACAACTCATGTTTCACAAAGAACTGTCACTGCAAAAGCCTGGGCCAGAACCCAGGTCTAACCGGAAACAGCCAAGTTTTTAATTTCATCAAGATTAACTGGTGGTCATCTGTAAATCGGAGAACTAAGGGTAGAAGATTCCACTTATCAGCCACCAGATACAAAAACGAGCACCCACCTGCTCTAGAATTCCTAATACGTAAGGTCTTGGATAGGGCTAGATTGCTGGATGTCAGAGCTTGTGGGGGTTTGTAGAATTTGACTCGAGCATAAGATTTCAGGCCCAGTTTTATAAGGTCTTGTGTGTGTAACACAAACGTTTGAAACTAGCCCATTTCCACATAGGGAGCCACTGAAGAGACAACAAATGGGCTGATGCCAAATCTATCTACGTCACAGATCAGCTTAGCAGCAGCATTTTGGATTATCTGGAGTTTCATAAAAAGATAGTTTGCTATGCCCACAAAAAGGGCATTACCATAGTGCAAGCAACTAGCAATCAAGGCCTTGACTATAGTTTTGCACCAAGCAATCGCTATCCTTTTAAATTCTCATCTCAGAAGCTTAATGTTGGCAAACCACTTACCACAAGTTATTATCATGTGTTCGCGCATTGAGAGAGCATCATTCACCATGATCACTAGATTCTTAGCCTGTTCCTTAGGGATAGGCATAATACCCAAGGAGTCCGGGCACCAGGAAGCATCCCATATGGCATGCCCCGACCAAAAAACAAAATCTCAGCCTTGTCAGCATTTAATTTTAAACACTGGCTCGACATTCAAAAAGCCACCTCCATGAGATAATCATGCAGTTTACCTCGGGTTACATCCAAGTTATCACCCAGGAAGACAACTAACGGGGTATCAAACAAAATTAAGCAGGTGTCAAAGCCCCATGACCATATGATTTTTGCTAATGGGGCCACATAACCATTAAAAAGCGTGGGGCTCAACAACGCACCCGAGGTACTCCACATACCGAACTCTGAGATTGAGATCGAAGGGTGCCAAGTTGGACAGAGGAAGATCTCTTTCCAGAAAGGAGCTCAGCCATTAAGGACCATAGGATGTACCCCAACATTGTAGAGTTTCTCAATCAGCAAAATATGTGAGACGGTATCAAATGCCGCAGACAGATCCAATAGGATCAACACCGCGACCATTCCCTGAATCTATTGCTCAAAAACCAAATTGATATGGATCTAGAAGATTGTTACTTTCCAGGAAGTTTGTCAATTTACTGTTTACCAATTTATGTAAATAATTTGCCATAAAGAGAGTAGTGATATTGATCGATAGTTAGAAAGTGTAGAGGGTTCAATTCCTGGTTTCTTTGCTAGGGAGGGACTATTGCTTTTTTCCAGTTTTCTGGAAAGATAACCTTATTAAGAGACTGATTAAAAATCTGAGTAAAATAGGGGCAGAGAATGGTGGCGAGCTGAGAATAAATGAAATGTGGACATGGCGCTAAAGGGGATCCTGACTTCATGTCTAACATTCATTTCCAAACCTGCTCTTCCATACAATGCTCAAAATCTCCCAGGTGCGCAATGGCATCTGAGGAAGGGTCTCAAATGAGCCCAAAAAATCCTTCAGGAAGAGGTAGGACCTCAAAAGAGCAATAGATCTCAGATATTTTGTCAGTAAAATAAGCTCCTAATTCTTTGGAAAAGGCCTTTGTCTGAGGGAGCAATTGAGATAAACAGGCAGGCAGTGATAGCTCTATTACCATTTTAAATAACTCTTTAAAAGAACTACTACTTTCTTTGATTTGTTTAATAAAGAAATACTTTTTTGCGCTCCATACGGCTTTATAATAAGTAATGAAGATCTTGGAGCGGGTCAACGTGGGGTGGTCTGGATCCCACTTTTATACTAATTTTCCAGACATAGAATGTGGATCCATGATCTATCAATTCAAAACCCTTTGGGCTGCTTCTTTTTCTGGCTGTTCCTCGGTCACAGCCTTTGGGATGACTTTCACAGCAGTGCATGTTGCAATAATGCTCTCTCCAAACAGGAGAACACAAAACAAGGGCATAATGGAGTGTGGGATCTCATCGCTGGTGGTCATCTGCCTTTCTGAAGCAGTAATGCGGGACACACTAAAGAGCAGACCCTGGCAAAAACTGTCCCAATTTGAACAGCAGAAACTGCAGTCCCACCCCTCACCCCTAGCAGCTACCAAATGGCAGTGCTCAGGAAGAACTAATCAGCAGCCTTTAACTAATAAGGCCTTCGTTGAACTTCCAAGGGTGTCCCTGTCTCCATTCTGCTTCTTGTTTGTGTCAGGATCTCCATCCTCCAGCCATTGGGCTCAGTCAATCCACTTCCTCGGAGTGGAGAAGCTGTCTACCCTCCATCTTGTGCCATGCTATACCATGTGCAATCCAAAATGGTTATCACTGCTCCCAGTACTCAGACTTTTACAACACACAGAGTCCTACTACCATACATATGCTACACACTTACTGCACATACAACTAATAGACATGTTTATGGAATGTCTGCAAAGGCACCTGGAGCTCACATAACAGCAGAAAACATAATGACAGAGGAGTCCATATACCACTCTGTCCTGGATACAAAGAAAAAATATGGTCACATTAATGATTCACCAAAACGTACTAAGCAGCCACCGCCACTTTGTGTCTCTTACCTACAGCATAGGCAGAAGCCCTGTGCCTGCTATGATGGCATGTTTTGGACACCTGTCCTTTACCAGGAACAGGCCCTTACACAAACAATAGAGTGGTGCCAGGGCCAAACAAAAGTCAGGACATCAGTTTCACATGAAGTTGAGCTCTAAGAGCAGGGATTCATACCTGTTTACTATGTTGGGTTTAGGGTATGTTTCCTTCCTCTTCTGGCATTTATCCAATCCCTGTAGCATGGTTTCTTCATCATGCTTTTGATTGGATGAATTGCATCCTTCAACTGCTTACATCAACAGAACTACGTTTACCTTTTTCCAACAGCACTTCATGGGAGTGCACATGTTTTCTTGCTCTTACCCACATGTGCTGCTGTCTCTTACACCCCCCACTCTCTCTATGTTTCTCTTCCCCCTGCCTCGAGCTCACCTGTTCCGTCCATCGCCCCTCCATGTTAGACTGCAATTATTTCATCCCCTCCAGGCCCACAAGTGTTCCATTGCTCCCTCTCAGTCCTTGCTTGGCATTGTTCACTTGCTCCCCCATTATCTTGTCTCACTGCTGCATTGCAGCCTTTCCTTCCCACCTCCTTTACAGTTTTCAATTTTTCTTTATTTTGTTTCCCTTTTATGGATGGCCCAGGAACTGCAGTTTGTTACTGGGACACTCAATATTATAAAGCACTTTTACACACCTTTTGTTGTACTTTTTAAATTTACTTTTCCAAGAAAAGCGTCCACTATGTTGGAACGGTAAATTAAAAAAATAAAACGGCTGGTTCACCGTCATGTAGCATGTTAATAAATACACGGTGATTATGTAAGAAGCATTTGTTTTGTTTCTGCATATGCTGTTCAGCATCATTGACAAAGCATTTGTTTTGTTTTGTTAATGCCATTCAACAACAACAAGCATTGGCAAATCCAAATGTTTGGTAAGTGGCTTCCATACTAGACCTATTGGCTTAAGTAGGTAATAAATATGAAATGTACATAATGAAATGCAGTCATTCTAGAGCCTTTTGTATATGTGTTGAACAATGCATTTTATCTTAGTAATAGAGAGGGTTGGTTAACAAAGTTGCATTCCTATGCTTACGTGCAAATCATTAATTACCAGATAATTTCATTTTTAATGGAATCTGCTTAATGAGTGTAATAAGTCTAGTTTATGCCAAATAATAATGCCGCAGAGTGTGTGCTAGAATTTGTTTTTAACTGCATAAAATGTCACATAATCTGTCCTTCATACCCTAACATTTTTACTTTCTTCCTGCATTGCACCACACCATTAAGTAATGTCCAGTACTACTGCATAACTACAGTAGCCTTAATTAAGGCACAGAGCTGTCTAACCAGCTAAGGCACGTGGCCTTTCAGGTGCTTTGCCATCCAGATCGAATCGCTGAGGGACTTCAAAGCAATAGGTCTTCACACTCAGTAAACATCGGGGCATATTTAAGAGCCGCTAGCGCTTCTTTGCGCCTCATTAGCGTCATGCTTTTTTACGCTAATGTAGCCCAACGAGGCCAAAATTGCCGTGCCATATTTACAAAGTGGTGCAATGCGACACTTTGTAACCCCTTGTGCCACATTATGCCTGCTCCAGGCATATTGTATGCAAGGGGGCATTCCCCGTTAGAGAGGCTGAAAGAATGGTGCAAAGAAATCTAAAAGGTTTCTTCGCAACATTCTTTTTGGCATTTTTAACGCCCACACACAGCAGCTTTAAAATGAGTCTCCCATTGTTTTGAATGGGCCTCTAGGTGCTTTGCAGGATTAGCGGCAACATTTTTGACACTAATCCGGCAAAGTGCCAAACTAGCATCAAAAATGTTGACACTAATTCCCTAACTACGCCATGGTGCATCGTATGTTAAATTCGGGGCCCACATTATGGCATTAGGGGGTGCTAAGGGCGCAAGGAAAGTGGCGCGCCACTGGGTGCAGTGACACTTATCTTAAATATGCCCCGTGTATTTACTTTCCAGCGCAAAACTTGTTGTGCACTGGAAATTAACTAAAAGTAACGCAAAGCAACGCAAAGTGCCACTTTCATTACTTAACGTTAAGGGGGCATTACATGGGTGTTCCCATGCAAATACCCACCCTTTTTGACGCAAAACCCTGTTTTACAAAAATGTGAGACAGGGTTTTGCATCACAGAATAACAACTTTTAAGATCAGGTGTTAAAAGGAGAAATGTAATTTCTTCTTTGTTTTCCTACATTACATGTATGCTGCACTGTGCAGCACTCAAAGTCTGAAAACTTTTAAATGTTGTCTAGGCTTAGTAGTTGGAACTGGAAGGGAATCCTTCCAGTAAAAACCTTTGCTAGACTCTCGCACGCACCCTTGCACTGTGGCGCAAAAGTGTATGAGTGGTGTACAGCAGTTAAAATCAGTGTCAAGCACTTGCTCCCTCCCTGTCAAGCAACGCAGTGCGCCATTTTTGGCTGCTGTCCTGTAGTGCCTACAGTTCAGTAAACCTGCCCATTCATATTTATAGTGCATTTGACTGTGACTTTTTATCTAGTTCAACAGCAGAGGAGGGAGGGAAAGCTAACCCACCTCAACAATTTCTCAAGATGTTTGCATTCAAAATATCTGAAGCAACAAACACATTCTTTTGGTTCAATTGAGGGTGTATTGTTTCAGTAGCAAGAAGAAGGGGATATAATGTTCCTGCTTCCAGGTCTTTATAGCAGCCTTTCAGAGGTTGCTGTTTCTTCGCCATCAACTTGCACGAGGTACCTCAGCTCAACACCCTCTGGAGCACTCTATCAGAGGTTGGTGGGTACTGTTGCTAACAGTTGTAATAAGTGTTTTATTCCATCAAATTTGTTACATAGCACTTACCAGCCTTATGTGGGACACTGAAGAACTTGTTTACATGGGCAGCAAGCTACTCTGTGTAGGATGTGTGATTGTGAGTGTGATATCTTTGTTTTTTTTTATCCTACGTAGGAAGTGTTCCCATGTTGTGCATGATGACCACCGAGGGGTACTTATCATGTTCTGGAATGCAGTGCTTAGACGGGTAGTGAGTGAGGAGGTGTGAGCGATAGATGTGCAGTTTATGGTATTCAGTAAGCTGGCATCTTCGAGCAGATTTTCTGATTCCTTTACGACATTGCTTATAACAATTGTCTACTTAACTATACTGAGTTGTATAACCAGCTGTTTTGTTCAAAGTGTTTTAGTCCTGAGCAGGCATATTTGGAGAGAGAAATTATGGGGAGATCTACTGGGATGGGTTTTGTTACTATTGTCCCATATCTGAAATTACAGTGTGAGGAGTAAAGAAGTGGTTATAGTGCATAGCTAGTGACCAGCAGTGTGTGACAGATCTCTTCTGTTATTCCATGCTTCTTCAGTTGCTGTTGGCTAGGTCATCTACTAGTACAGCAGTGGGCAATGGACAAAAATCGTAGAATATATGTCTTATGTAAACATGAGAGGATTAAGCTACATTTGACTGCCCAGCCCTGAGTTTTATGGAATTAGTATTTGTGTGGGCTAGAAGGGTTCTGTAACAATTTACATTATTTAATGCACAGCCCAACCATAGGTCAGCCCATCTTAGCTGACCTGAACAAAGAAAGTAGTGTGCTGGAAGGGTTGTTCCATATCTGTGGACGGTAAACTGTAGATTGTACTTCAAGGTGTGATTATTAGCTTGGATTCTATAATAGGCTTGTGGGAATTCAGAGCTTGGCAGCTTATACTGTGAAAGCAGTGCCTCCTATGGATGTCTCATGCTAAGGTGGTATAATGATCTGCGGTGCAAGCCAGGAGCAATATAAACAAAATGTGTTTGTATTCGCTGAATTTGACCTGTGGGTATAGTGGTGCTCTACTTTCGGAGGCTCTGACGACACAGCCCCTTACATTGAACAATGTCCTTCTGGATGTAGGTACCCAGTGATCTGATTGCAGGGCTGGAGTCTTGTATTCTCTTAGGTGAAGGTGGAGAAGGAGACTTGCGGCAGCATTTTGGAGTAGCTGTATTTGGAGTATGATGAATCTGGGTGCCCAGGATTTAGGCTGTTAAAGTAATCAAGCTTGGAAATTTTAAGTGAGAAGATAACTTGTAATTTGCCTTGATATCAAAGGTATAGGAAGATACAACACAGTGTTTTCTGTGTGTTGAAGGCACACTGTGTGAGGTTGTTGGGATGTTGTATCAAGGATACGTTTGAATCCATGGTTACCTCTAGGTTTTTTAATTCTGTTGATGTTGGTTGAGGGACCTCAAATTCATGGGACATATTGCAGTAGTCCAATATTTTTGCCTTTGTCAACAGGTCACGATCTCTGTCTTTGCGGTGGTGAACTACAGGTGATTGCTCATATCCATGTGTTTAAGACACATAGGTCGTTGTCAAATTTTGAGTTATAGATATCTGCTAGGCTAAACACTTTTAGAATGATCTGGGTGTCATCTGCATACTTATAACAGGTGAGGGTGAAAGATTTAATCAGATTTAGTAAGGGTGTTAGGTAGATATTACAAATTAGAAGGGATATTATATACCATGAGGGGCATCACAGTGCTGTGTGTGAGGTGCTGATGTGGAAGGTCATAGGCAAACTATAATGTTCTGATGGGTCCATTGTTTAGCCTATGCACAGTTCCCTTACAACTGTTTTCCTTGCATGTCTTTGTTTTTTTAAATTCACGTCTTTTGGATTTGTTTCAGAGTTTAAGGAGTGCAAACCATTTTTTTTGTCTTAGCCATCATATTGTTTCCCCTAACATGTGCTTTGCACCCTTCTTTCTTACAGTTTTAGCTTCTGTATGATAGTGATGATTGCTAAAAATCTGGATGCTCAGTTTTTTTTCTTCAAAGTTTTTGTGTTTCATGTTGGTAACTTTGGCAATTCATTGACTAATCAGTACTCATTAAGATAAGCATGTTCCTAGAAAGGCAGGACAACTCAGGAACATAATGTGGTCTGGCTGATTTCTTTTAATAACAAGTAAATATATAAATATGGTATATAAATGATCAATTTTGTTGGGATGTTAAGTCCACTTATCTGGGATGTACCGTTTCTTTGGTACTGCCCAGGATTATTTCTAGCTGGGACAAAGGTTAAGTGTTTCAGTTCTACTCCTTGCCACACATTATTCTCCACCTCGAGTCTGCCAGACTGGAATGTTTATCATGTCAGTATGGCAGTGTTTGATTAAATTATATCCTCATACCCTCCTACAGGAAGTACTGCTTTTGTATTGGTTCATGAGGTAAGAAACCTGCAGGCAAAAGTAACCATATGAATATTAAATGCCTCATTTATGGTTTGGTAGAGGGGGTTACTCCATCACAAATGTGACGGATATCCCATCTGCCCTATTACGATCCCATAATAGCCTTTAAAGATCGTCACACTGCAAACAGGATATCCGTCACATTTGTGATGGAGTAACCTTTCTGCCAAACGCTAAATCAGGACCTAAGTTATCACTGGTAACATTGCTTGTGGTGGATACCCTATAGCCATCCACAAACACTCCAGTTCAGAGGAATACACAGATTCAGATTTAAAAAATGTTTATTAAGACCATAGTTAGGTAAACTACAATACCATACATAACATGATACAAACAATAAACCTTTTTTGCATGCCTTTACTGATAATGCAAATTTCCCCACTGCACAAATAAAATCTAAACACTGAACTGCAAATAAAACTTTATGGCTTCTAATTGTGAATGTACACAATGGCCCTCATTACAACATTGGCGGTAAATCCCACTTACCGCCGTGCAGAAGACCGCCAACACACTACTGCAGCGGAGGAAATCCACTACAGCTATTACGACCCACAGCTCGGAATCCGCCAAAATCCAGACACCCACACAAGTCCGCCACACCAAAGGTCAGTGATAAACTGGCAATAACAAAACCTCCACCGTCACGCCAACAGGAATACACCCACACTATCATGACCCACGAATCCACGCGGCGGTCTTTCAACCGCGGTATTCCATTGGCGGTACACACCGCTGCGCTCAAAATACACACACATTTACAAAACACAACCACATTGGACAAATCGAAATACACACACCTGATACACATACACACTCTACACCCACACACCTAATCCAATATAAAACACACACCCACAAACCCTTACGACCAGAATTGCGAAAGAAGGCCAGAGAGAGACACCACCAGAAACAACACTAGCATCCACAGACACACAACATCATCACTCACACAACATCCACGCACCTCAGACAACACACACAAACACATCCCCTCACACATCACAACACACACAACCCCACACATCACCCACACCACATCATGGCAGCACAACAAAACCCCAGGTTCTCAGAGGAGGAGCTCAGGGTCATGGTGGAGTAAATCGTCCGGGTAGAGCCACGGCTATTCGGATCACAGGTGCAGCACACCTCCATTGCTAGGAAGATGGAGCTATGGCGCAGAATCGTCGACAGAGTCAATGCAGTGGGACAGCAATCAAGAACACGGGATGACATCAGGAAGAGGTGGAACGACGTACGGGGGAAGGTGTGTTCCGTGGTCTCAAGACACCAGATTGCAGTACAGAGGACTGGCGGTGGAGCCCAACCTCCTCCCCCACAGCTAACAACATGGGAGGACTGCATCCTGAGGGCCTCGCAGGATTAGCAGGAGGAATGGACTCTGGTAAGTCAACTCTTAACTATTATATCCCCCACCCTACCTGCAATGCCATCACATAACCCCACCCTCACCATCACCCCATCACTCCAACACCTCAAATATGTCCCACTATCACAAACCACCCATCCCAACACCAAGCCCTGCATGCAACACCAAAGCATGGACACCCATCTCCAAAGCATGTCCACTACAGATACCCACACAGACCCCAAACCAAATATCAGACAAGGACCTAGAAATGAATGCAAGCACTGGAGTACAGGGTCACTCACCCATTGCACACTATGACACACACAGATGCAATAATCATGCCTTTACACCCGTGCAGGAACCCTACCCAACTTCGCCGGACAGCAGGTTCCAGACATGTCCACTCCACCCACAGAACAGGCCCACAGTGATGACAGCAGCTCTGTACAACTGGATCAAGATGACCAGCCCGGCCCATCTGGGACCTCGGGAAAGTCGGTTCCCCTGACACTGACACAAACCACCACAGAGCCTCCTCCCTCAGTAAACACCAGCACAGCACCCACCCAGCGTGCCCCTCCCTCTGTCCCCAGGACACATCAAGCAGCAGTGTGTCCACCATGACAGGGAACCCAGGCAAACTCACCACCCAAAGAAAATCAGGGACCTGGGGGCAGTGGCAGCGGGCACACGGTTCAGGGGACAGAGGTACAGGAAAACAGGGGAACTAGGAGGACTGCTGTGCGACAGGGGGAGGACAGGCCCAGAGAACCCACTCTCCACGAGGCCCTCTCCAACATCATGGGAGTGTATCATCATTCCCAGGAGGCGATGGCAACTGTACTGGCCAACTTTCAGGAGACCCAGCGGCTGCAGGAGGAACACTATCTGGGGATCAGGGAGGAACTCAAGTCCATAAACACCACCCTGGTCACCATTGTAGGGGTGCTGCAGGACCTTGTCAACACCAGGAGGGACACTGTGGCACAACAAGGGGCCCCTGACACTAGCCTGGATGATGAACAGCCCACCACCTCTGCCAGCGCTAGTGGAGAGGAAGCACCACCACAGGACCACGACACCAGCACCCCACCCCCTGAAGATGGAGAGCCACCCTGCAAATGGTCCCTGAGATCCAGGAACAAGACAGAGAACATTGCCAAGACCCCCGCCAGGAAACGAGACCACCCCTGAATGTCATCCTTCTGTCCCACTTTATCACCCTGTCCATCCTTAAACTGCCCTAGCTCCACTTTCTATGCCCCTTTGGACAATGCACCTGTGAAACAAATAGACTGGACTCTGCCATGGACATTCCTCCACCATCACCCCTGACCATTTTACAACCCCCTCCACTTATTTGCACAAAAAGACTCACACATCAATCACAAAACAATCTGGAGTCAGTCTGTGCTTTCACAAATGTGTATTTACAATAACTATGGAATATAGCAATGTCAATTTTATTGTCAAAATACCGATGTAACACAGCTCTAGTCCATGAGGAAATATAGCAGAGGGCACACAGTGGGATCCACATCTGTGAAATGGAAAGGCAAAGTGACAAGTAAGGGTCCATACACTGGGTGAAAGTGACAGACTTATGATAGTTCAAACAATAGTATGAGATGTGTGAGGCAGTGATATCTTCTTACCTGTGTCTCACTGGAAGTATTGCTGGATAACGTTGTTTCTGTTGTCGATATCCTCTTCTTCTGCCTCCTCTTATTCACTGTCCACAGGCTCCACAGCTGCCACAAGACCTCCAGCTGGACCATCCTCCTGCAGAAAAGGCACCTGGCGCCGCAAAGCCAGGTTGTGCAGCACACCTTCTTTGGTGAGTAGTAGAGAGAACCACCTGTGATATGGAGGCACCGGAACTCTATAATCCTCCTAGTTCGCCCATGGGCCTCATTGTAGCATTCCTCTGCCCTTGTCTTGGGATTTCTCACTGGGGTCAGTAGCCATGACAGGTTGGGGTACCCAGAGTCACCTATAAATGTCGAGGGACAACTGTGAGACACACACTAACCCGTAGGGACAACCCCAGACCCAGACAACTATTCACAGTTTATAGGCTCCTTGTCCTCACCTATTAGCCACACACGGTGCCTCTGGAGTTGACTCATCACATAAGGGATGCTGCTATTCCTCAGAGTGCAAGCGTCATGCACTGAGCCAGGAAACTTGGAATTCACATGGGAGATGTACTGGTTGGCCAAACACACCATCTGCACATTCATTGAATGGTAGCTCTTCCTGTTTCTGTACACCTGTTCACTCCTGCAGGGGTACCAAGGCCACATGCGTCCCATCAATGGCACCTATGATGTTGGGGATATGTCCCAGGGCATAGAAGTCACGTTTCACTGTAGGCAAATCCTCCACCTGAGGGAAAACGATGCACCTGCGCATGTGTTTCAGCAGAACAGACAGCACTCTGGACAACACGTTGAAGAACATTAGCTGGGACATCCCTGATGCAATGGCCACTGTTGTTTGAAAAGACCCACTTGCCAGGAAATGGAGTACTGACAGGACCTGCACTAGAGGGGGGATCCCTGCGGGATGGCGGATAGCTGACATGAGGTCTGGCTCCAACTGGGCACACAGTTCATGGATTGTTGCACGATCAAGTCTGTAGGTGACTATTACGTGTCTCCCTTCCATTGTCGACAGGTCCACCAGCGGTCTGTACACCAGAGGATGCCGCCATCTCATCACCTGCCCCAGCGGACGTGCCCTATGGACGAGAACAGCTAGCAGAGAGTCAGCCAACACTGAGGTATCACAAATTGTCATTAGCACACATTTATTAATCCACAATGTGCATGTTACTGTGTGTATGCAAGGCCTACATAGGTGTGACGCAGGTAATATTATTCTCGCCATGTGGCCCTCTGAAATGGTGGCTGCCTGACCTGTAAGGTGGGACAAGGGGATATGAGGTAACTGCGCTGGCGTTCTACACAGTCGGGGTAGTCGGTCGAAGACCGCGGCGCAATCCTGCATTGGTTAACATGGGACCCTATAGGTCCGAGGAGCCAATGACGATGTACGCCGGTGGTGACGGTACGCACCACCGCGGACGTGGCCGCCATTTTCTCTCTGTTCACTCACTTGATGCCTGACCTTCAACAGGAGAGGACCTACACTGCAAGTGCTGCTGTGACCTCGGTCTGGAATCGACGATGGCTCATGTGTCTGGGGAAAGGGCCCCTGCCTTCACTTTGGAGGAGTTGGAGAAGTTAGTGGATGGGTTCCTCCCCCAGTACACGCTACTCTATGGTCCTCCAGACAAACAGGTGAGTACACTGTGAGCATGCTGTATGGGCAATGGCTGTTTGGAGTGGTGTGGATGGAAGATACATGGGGGGGCTGAGGCCTGCATGTGCGGACTGTGAGTGTATGTGCGTCAGGGCAAGGGTGGGAACGTGGGCCCATGACTATGACGGTCTGGACGGTGAAAGATTTACCTTTTCCCCTGCACTATTCCTCTAGGTCAGCGCCCACCAGAAGAAGGATATTTGGTGTGCCATCACCAAGGAAATCCGGACCCTGCAGGGGCCACTATAGACGGAGCACCCACTGCCATAAAAGATGGGAGGACATTTGCCACTGAAGCAAGAAGATGGCGGAGGCCCATCTGGGGATGGTCTCCCAACGTGGAAGGGGTGCACGTCGCACCATGACCCCCCTGATGTTCCGGATCCTGGCGGTGGCATATCCGGAGTTGGATGGGCGCTTGAGGGCATCACAGCAGCCACAAGGGGGTGAGTACAGACACATGCATCTGACTCTGCACGCATTACGAGGTGTCTGGGTGGGGGAGGTGGGCAGTGGGTTCCCCTAGGCCAGGGTGAAGTTTGTAGGCAAGGCCCCTTGTGAGTCAGGCCATGTGGCACTCCAACCCCACCAGTGGTAAGAGCCATCTACATCTAGTCAGGCTCCTGTGACTTCCATGTGTGCAGCAATCGGGCATAGGCCTTGTACCCCATGGCCTTGTGAATAATCTAGGAACTGTTAGTGCATGGCGTAGTGCTGAGGTCTGCAGCGTCTGTAGTGTCCCCCAACGGTAGTGGTATTGCATGCACTGAACATGTCTTTCTTCTGCCCCCCCCCTTTTTGTGGTCTCCCTGTTCTTGTGTGCAATAGCATCATCTGGCGGAGGAGCAGTGGCACCAGAGCAGGAGGGAGCTGCATCCCACTTGGCCCTGGAGGGCGAGACAATGGAGTCTGAAGCCAACAGTGGGACGGAGGGCGAGGGGAGCTCCATGGCGGGGACAGAAGATGACAACAGCGACAGCGACTCCTCCTCTGATGGGAGCTCCCTTGCGGTGGCGGGTCCCTCTGTGCCCCCCGCATCACCAGGTACAGCCGCCACCCCCCCTACCAGCACCACCCTCCCAGCAGCCCCTCACCGTGTGTCCTGTGCCCGCTCAGACAGGAGGATGGGCATCTCCTTCGCCCCAGGCACCTCAGGCCCTGCCCCAGTCAGCCCTGCTGCCCTCAGTGAGGAGGCTATTGACCTCCTGAGATCCCTCACTGTTGGGCAGTCTACCATTCTGAATGCCATCCAGGGTGTTGAGAGGCATTTGCAACAAACAAATGCATACCTGGAGGGCATTCATTCTGGGCAGGCAGCCCAGGAGACAGCATTTCAGGCTCTGGCCTCAGCACTGATGGCAGCCATTGTCCCTTTGTCCAGCCTCCACCCTCAAACCTCCTCCACCCAGACTCAATCCCCTGTACCTCAGCCTATCCCAAGCACACCATCAGACCAGCATGCACACACCTCAAGACACAAAAGTGGCTCAGGCAAACATAAGCACCACACATCCCACAGGCACTCACACAAGCATCATACCAATGCAGACATCCACTGCCTCCACTGTGTCCCCCTCCTCCACGTCTCCCTCCTCCCTCCCAGTCTCATCTCCACTCACACCTGCATGCACTACATCTTCAGCCACTACCTCCATCACCAGCACGCCCATCACCACACACCGCTCATGTGCACTCACCACCCCCACTACCATTCACACATCCCCTGTGTCCTCTCCCAGTGTGTCTGTGAGCCCTCCTCCCAGAGGGCAGGCACACACCCACCCAACAGCCATCCACCTCACAACAGCCTCCAGCCCATGCACCTTCACCCAAATTCAGCAGCCGTACACCTCCTACTACCATGACCTCTTCCTCCACTCACAAACCCCCTCCATCTACCCATGCCAGTGTGTCTAAAAAACTTTTCCTGGCTAATATTGACCTCTTCCCTCCACCTCCACCCCACCCGTCCCCTAGGGCCAGGCTTTCCAGGTCCTAACCCAGCACCTCAGGCACCACATCACCAGACACAGTGGTGCCAGCAACTGCGGGCTATTGGAGTGCATCAACCATCAGGGCTGCCAGTGTGCCTCGGAGCGAGGTCAAGGACATTCGACCACCTGCAAAACTTAAAAAGTTGCCCACATCCCAGAGGGAGAAGCCGAAAACACCTGCCACCAAGGGCTCAGGGAAACCGAAAGGGGATAGTGGCAAGACAGCAGCTCCACCATCCAAGGTGGGGAAGGGGCCAGAAAGTGAAGGGCAGGTCAGGAGATGGCATGGTGGCACCGACTGAGGGACCAGTGTCACACCTTCTGTCCATGTCGATGCCAACCTGTACGGCGCAGAGGACCGCCACATGCACCTCCATCTGCACCGCCACAGAGCCCGCCACCAGCACCGCTGTCATTGAGCCCGCCACCAGCACCGCAGTCACTGAGCCTGCCACCAGCACCGCAGTCACTGAGCCCACCGCCAGCACCGGCGCCACAGAGCCCGCTGCCAGCACCGCTGCCACAGACCCCGCCGCAAGCACCGCTGCCACAGAGCCCGCCGCAAGCACCCCCGCGACTGACACCGCAGCAAGCACCGTCAGCGGCCCACGACATCCTGAGCCAGTGGCACCACCGCAGACATGGCTGTCATCCCCAGTGGTCAGTCGTCCGAGGCTAGTGGTGAGTTCCAGGAGCCTGGGCAGCTTCAATGATGCATCACTTTCAGTGGAGAGATACAGCTACTACCTCTGTCCTTGGCAGGATGAAGCACTCTGGTCACAAAGCTCCCTCCACAACCAGTGGAGAAAGACATCCACTACCTCTGTCCTTGGAAGGATGTAGCACTCTGGGCACAAAGCCCCCTCCAGAACCAGTGGAGAGATACAGCTACTACCTCTGTCCTTGGCAGGATGAAGCACTCTGGTCACAAAGCTCCCTCCACAACCAGTGGAGAAAGACATCCACTACCTCTGTCCTTGGCAGGATGAAGCACTCTGGGCACAAAGCCCCCTCCAGAACCAGTGGAGAATGACATCCACGAGAGACTGTGGCTTTGCACTCCCCAGGATAAAGCAGTGGGCAAACCACCCACTGGACAGACTTGAGAGACTGTGGCTTTGCACTCCCCAGGATAAAGCAGTGGGCAAACCACCCTCTGGTTAGACTTGAGAGACTGTGGCTTTGCACTCCCCAGGATAAAGCAGTGTGCAAACCACCCACTGGAAAGACTGGAGAGATTGTGGCTTTGCACTCCCCAGGATAAAGCAGTGGGCAAAGCACCCACTGGAGAGACTTGAGAGACTGTGGCTTTAATCTCCCCAGGATAAAGCAGTGGGCATAGAGCCCCCTCGTGGAGCAGTGGCGTTGTGCGTTCATCAGGCTGAGGTGCCCCCCCTCCTGCTCCCCCTGAGGTGCCTGTTTATTTTCCATCTGATGCCCCTCCTGTGTTCTCTCCCTTTTCAGTCAGGTATCGAGTGGGCCTCGCCCATGTATTTTTGGCCCAGTGGTCCACGGACAATGATTGGTGCACTATCCGGACTTATGTAGTTGGTGTACATAATTGTATATACTGTATTTAGAGTTTTGAGTACTGGAATTTTATTGATTACAATTGTTCAAATCAATTCCTTTTGTCCTTGCGTTGCATGTGTGTGTTACTCTCATTTCCCTTCCCCTCCCCTGTGTTGTAGGTTCAGTGCTCACCGTGGTCGTTACCGCTGTCTCTGGAGCTCCTGATAGAGGAGCAGGAAGACCTTCGCCGGCAGGATGTGAAGTTCTGGCTCCACGGCATCCTGGTTCCTTGTGGGGTGTGGAGAGGTGAGTGATTTCCCCTTCTGTGTACTGTTTCCGCTGTGTTTTTGATCGCGTTGGTTCCGCCCCGGAAATGGTGGCAGATTGGCATCTTGTGATAGGGTGGCCGGTACATTGTCTTCCGCCTGTCTGTTGGTGGTTACCGCCGCGATGTTTGTTTGTACCGCCGTGGCGGTCGGAGTGTTAAAGTGGCCATCTATGATGGCGGTTTCCGCCATGGTCGTAATCCCATTTTTTTTTTCCTCCGGCCTGTTGGCGGTATTACCCCCAATTTAACACCGACCGCCAGGGTTGTAATCAGGGCCAATATTTATTTATTTTAAACTGGTTTAAAAAAATCTCCTTCTTTCATCGCAGGGAAATAAGCAGTCCAATAAAATGTGTAGATTTGAACATTTCATACATATTCCTTATATATATATATATATATATATATATATATATATATATATATATACTGTCAGATTCCATTAATACTTAGCCCTCTCTGGATATGCATAACAGGGATGTAAAACAATCCTAAATTTTATGGTGGCAAGTCTCATTTCTGGGTTCGGTAAGGACGATATATTTGGAAAATGTTATAGCAGAGTTCCTCTCCATTAAATAATTCAAATAATGTTCTTTAGAAGCAACTTCCTCCCTTGACCATAATTCCTCTTGGCATTGTTAAAATGGGCAAGCCAAGTGAGAGTCACTCTGTGATCTTCTCCAATTGCTCTCTCAGCCTCAGAACAACTCTTGGGGCCAGATGCACAAAACCTTTTGCACGTCACAAACAGCGATTTTTGCTGTTTGCGACATGCAAAAAGCACATTGCGATGCCCAAACCCCATTTAGCGATTCGGTAAGCTGGTTAGGAAGTTCCCTTCCTAATTGCGAGTCGCAGCGCGATGTTGTATTGTTTTGTGACCGCGAACGCGATAGCTTCCATTTCAACCATGCTAACCCATTCGCAAAAAGGAATGGGTCCCCATGGGACCCCTTCTCCTTTCTGAATAGAATTAAAAACATTTTTCCAGAGCAGGCAGTGGTCCTGTGGACCACTGCCTGCTCTGAAAAAATGAAAAAAAAACGTTTCATTTTTCGTCTTTGTAATGCATCTCGTTTTCCTTTAAGGAAAACAGGCTGCATTACAAAAAAAAACTGCTTTATTAAAAAAGCTGTCACAGACATGGTGGTCTGCTGTCCGCAGCAGGCCACCATCCCTGTGAATGCCGCCACTTGCAAGGGGGTCGCAAATTGCGACCCACCTCATTAATATTAATGAGGTGGGCCTCTGCGACTCCCTTGCGAGTCGCAAATGGTGTCAGGGACACCATCCTACATTCTGAATTGCGACTGGCAAATTGGTTCCCTATTTATCACTTCATTTCTACAAAAAAAAAAAAGTTCTCCTCAATAGACATTATCAATTTATTCCAGAATCACAAAGTGTACCCAAAGGATTTAAAGTACCAAGACATTAATCTTGTTTTTATTGCCTGTATCATTGAGGATTTAGGCAAGTTCAGAACATTTTTCAAACACTGACCCTCAATTTCACTCCAGATGTGTATTCCAGTCAAGTATAGAACTTCAGAATCACACCATAACCTTCTTTGAACCATTGCTTCAAAAGCTTGTATAACAGGGAAAAATCCAGGCCAACCTAATTTCTGCTCGGTTTATGTAATCCCCAAATTGTTGGTAGAATTTGGGATTTTAAAACTTCCAAATGCATCTTCCAACTCACATTGGTAGAGAATTACATCCCCAGATATCCTTAGGAAGTTATTTGTTCAACCCTATTTTTTGCAGTACACCAACTAAATTATTTTGTTCTAGTCCAACATTACATATTTAATTGGTAACATTTTTGATACAAAACAATCACTAAAAGCTCCAAATTTGAGTCATGTCAAAGATAACCAGGTCACCAGCACATAAAAATCACAACATATGGCACCTTCCCATCTTTTGTGAGAAGGAAGCTGCATTTGATAAAACAGAAGGCACATCTTTTAAATGTGATTCAAACAATGTTGAATCCAACCCACAACCCCACTGGAACCCTTCTTTTTGGAATCTGGTAAGGTACCATTATAATCTAGCTCAACCATTGCCCAATTCTTTCTATATATTTCTTTCAATATTAGCAATAACCTTTCCAGGATTTAATGTTCTTTTAATATGTACCACAGTGAACAGGTCAAAGGCTGCTTTGAAATGTTCAAAATGGCAAAACACCTTTCCTTAAACCTAAGGATAAATTACTATAGATCAATAGATGCATTAACCAGCTAAATTCCTATTGGGATTAAATTAATTTTCTTTATCCATTCCTTTAAAAGTAGTATTCATGGATATTTAATATTTGCATTCCTGCCACTTTCATCAATCTCCTCTCCACCTCTAAGGGTAAGGAAACAAGGATGGGAACTAAATTCAGAGCACCTGCGTGACAGGGTATACAAGATTATAATGTCAAAACTCGGGAGGCACCAAAGTCGAACTGGACTCTTAGCACTACACACAGCTGCAGGAGAGCAATTTCAACTTTTCCAGATCCAGTCTGGCACTATGGTAAATTCATGAGGTGATTAATCGGCAAGTAGAATATCCACCAGAAACGTTGTTACACAAGATAAGTAACTTATACAATTGTTTCTCAAGGCTTTTTCAGTGAAAGCAATTAGTTTCAATGATACACTGCAAACCTCTTAATTGTGTCCAACTTTCTCAGCATGCAGCCTTAAGCAGTGCACTGCAGGGACTGGCTGTAGGAGGTGGTCTCTGGCCAAACAGTACACCTACCATCCTGAATGTGCACACGTCTTTGGCTGTATACACCAGAGGCTGGCTGCAGTGCCAGGTCACCATTAAATAACCTTTCCAAAGCCCACCTTTCACAGTTTTCTAATGCAGATACCTCAACCAAAGAAAGGCACACAGTTGAGTAAAGCTCTAGGTCTATGAAAGTTTAGTTCAATTTTTCTGTACAAAACAAAACTTCCTATTTAATTAACACTGAAAACCAATGTTTGCCTAACGGTGCAAACGTTCTTAAAAAAAAGAAATACATTTAACACAGCCCCCCTTTAAGTATGAGTCCCACCGCTTCTTCAGCAGATTAAGAAGAACCTGACATATCAACAGAAATGTCACCGTTTACAAAATATGATGCATATTTGAAAAATGGTTCCAACGTTCTAACAAAGTAAACAAACACTTACATGACCCCCCCTTAAATAGGGTCACCCATCAATGTGCATGAAAGTGAAAATACGTTGAGTAGGTCAAAATGTTAAGGGCCTACTCAGTTTTCGGCATACTCAACAGACAACGCTAATGTAATAAGCAATACAACACATTATCTCACTAACCAAAGCAGCAAGGTTTTCATTCAATAAAAAATGGCATTTATTTTATATTTGCTTCTCTTTTTCCAGTTCATAAAAATGAACACAACATAATTGTTTGTTGTGTAACCACAGCTCGTAACAGCATTAGAAAAGAAGGCTGCAGTAAAACACTGACCACCTATAATAAATTATTTAAGCAAATACAATACAAAATTCCTTTTCAAATTATAAAGATGTATTATAGCAAAGAGGGAGCAACATCTGGCCAGAGATTAATAAGACTAAAAGCATCTTAAAATGATTTTTCATCAACAGGCAAGGCTCTTCTCTGTACAATCCATTGATGTTCTTCACTCTGTTATAACTTTGCTCATATGATAATTGTTTTTATATCAAAATGTTTATGGTGTGCTGTTAATAGTTGTCGCATGTTTAATAGTGCAATTGAAATTTACATTACAATTAACTTCAAAGAACTGTCTAAAGGGCAAGAGCATATGAATCGCAATAATCGGAAGCTTTAAAAACATAGCGCATATTATAAGTAAACGACTAAAAGGGAAGTTCTCGTAAGTAACTGCACACAGGAGCCCAATTTCATAGAAACATTACCCACTTAAAATGTAGTTAGCAAAGATTAACTATGCTGCAGAGAACATTGTTTTTTCATTAGCATGTTTCAGTCACACATTTAATGAGTTAAGAAAGCATATGCAAATATATAAAATGAAACCAGAGGGTTGGGTTAATCATTTTACTTGTATGCCTCATCTATTGATACTCCTGGGTCCGCCTTTTGTTCACTGTGGTTGACTGAATTTAATTATCTGACAGGTGAGCCAGGGTCGGTAGCAACAACACAGAAGATCTAATTGTTTTTTCTTTGGGAGAAACAAATGTAACAATAGCTTCGCTGAAATTGTCTTAAGCCCTCGACCCTGAGAAAATACCAGGAGACTTATATAAAGCTGAGTTGGCAATCTGGATCTTCTATATTAACATGGTATCTAATGCTATTGCAGTGGGTTGCCCCAACCTGATATTTGTTAGGAGGCCAAATTAATACCCGTTTTCAAAAAAGGTGATGTGAGCACCTCCTTAAACTATAGACCAATCAGCCTTATCGATAATCAGCCTTATCGATAATCTACAAGACAGGTTCTTGATAGGCTGTTATGCTGGGTTGGGACGAACAGTGTACTGTCCTCTCTCCAAGCTGGTTTTCGGCCCAAAGTTAACACTTCAGACCAAGTTTTTCGTTTGGCACTTTCGTATTGGAAATATGTGTTTCTTGCCAAGCAGAAATTATATGTGGCTTTCATGGATCCTAAGTCCGCGTTTGACGTGGTTCCTAGAGTGAAATTGTGGGAAGTCTTAGGCAATATGGGTATACCTAGGAATCTGGTACATCTTATAGAGTAGCTACATGAGGGCACCTACACCAGGGTCCGATGGGGTAATCAGGATGAACTTACTGACCGTATCCCCATAAAGCGTGGTGTTCATGAGGGCTAATGTTTGGCACCCACATTGTGTACATTATACATAAATGATGTGGTTCAAGTTCTATCTTGCCAGAACGATGTTCCCATCTTGAATGCCCTAAAGGTTCCTATTTTACTTTTTGCCAATGACTCTCTCTTAATTTCCAAGACACCAATAGGACTCCAGACCATCATTTTTTTGTTTTTTTGCATAGCTCATGATTTGGAATTGAATGTTAACTAAACCAAGCTGAAGGTGCTTAGCCCGGGGTTGACCAAGAGTTGTACAACACTAGTAGATGGTATCCCTTTGGAAATGGACTATCATGGCTTAAGAGTGTCAGACTACTTAGGTTGGGAAGATCAGATCTCCAAGAGCTCTTTTCTTACTCAGCATAGGTCAAGTGCCATTCTCCACTTTTACAAGAGCACTAGCTCAAGGGCAGTATTACCAGCTCTTAAAATATATCAGGTAAAAGCGCAGAATGCAGCTACTCATGGAGCTGAGGTATTGGGCAATTGGAAAGCCCACAAGTTGTCTGTGGCTGAAAATGTTTTTGTTAGATCATTACTTGTGTGCCCAGTTAGTACTCCTCTGACTCCTATCCATTTTGACTTAGGTCTAAATAGAATTTCTGATTTGATAGCACTAAAATGCTTGACTACTGGGTTAGGCTCTGGACTACTCCTGAATTACATACATACAGGGATTCACTCTCTGATCTCTTAGAAAGGCCTAATGGGTCCTTTATCCCTGGGGTCAAGCCTGTGTTCACTTGGTTTTGTAAGTTAGGCCTTTGAAGCTATTGGGAGAGTCCCAGAGGCCTAAGAAAAGCACAGTTGCCCTCTTTAAATTCATGTAATTGGGCATTCTTTCGAAAGAGTTATTTTCTCGATGTTACTCATGGACGATTGACCAATCAATTTCTTGAAATTTTTTAGATACTATTTCTAATCCTCTTGCAAAGAGCCTATGTATTCCCTTCCAGTATGAATGTCTGCCACTGAGGCTTTTTATCATTAGTTGAAAGAAAGCATTAGCTTCCAACTTGTATCCAGCGTGTAGTTTAGCCACTGAGTCAGTTGAACATATACTGTTCTTCTGCCCAGCTTATGCCGCTTCCCGGCGAAAGTGGATTTGTCCTACATGTCTCAATATGGGCATTAGACAGTATGCCACTGCCCTTAGAATTTTAAAATGCAACACTTCTGATGTAATTGGTCAGGCAGTTAGTACGTTTTTAGTTGCTGTATGGCATACGTGCAATACATTTTTAAAGGATGGCTTAAGTAATCATACACAGAAGACAATATCTAATAGATTGTTTAGGAAAGAATAGGATTTGACTAAATACTTATGGAGTTAGTATGGGCCCCTATGGCTAGTCTGTCATGGTGTTTATTTTTTTATTTTTATTGCAGCATTATAGTGATAATGCTTGGAAATCTTTAGGGTAATTTGACGTCACTAAAGATATGTGATTGTTTTTTATTTCATTATATTTATTTATTACAATGGTTTTAGATTTGCATGTTCTATGCTGCTGTTTTTATTGTTTATGTATGCTTTAATGGTTTTATAACCAACTAAAGCTCTGAAAGATAATGATATAAAATGAAACATTTTTTAAAACGATCTTACTACTGGCAACTTGAAACAGAAGATCTAATGATGCAAACATGAACACTAAAAAGATGGTACATTAAATCATATTGGCTCTCTAATGGGCCATTCACTGTTGTAACTTCACTTACTCAACTTATTCAATTGTATAAAAATATTGTTAGAAATGGGGTCTCTGGTTGGCAGAGGTATACATCCTTGTCGAAGTAGGGCTCACAATCCTAGTCAGGGTAAGTCACAACACAATCCACATTATCCTGTGCCCACCCTCTGGTAGCTTGGCACTGAGCAGTCAGGCTTAATTTAGAAGGCAATGTGTAAAGTATTTGTGCAAAAACTCATACAGTAACACAATGAAAACACCACAAAAATACACCACAGAGGCTTAGAAAAATAGATAATATTTAGCTGAATAAAATAAGATCAAAAAGACCGATCCAATAAGCACAAGTTGAAATATTATTAAGAGTTGTTTCTTTGTTACAAACAGAACCTGGGATGCGTCAAAAATAAAGATGCACGGAGACCGCAGAGGTTTGGAGACAGGCTGTAAGGCACAGATGGCAGTAAATGCAGAGAAATGCCCACTTTCTAAAAGTGGCCCTTCTAAAATAGTAATATGAGATCCAACTTCACCAGTAAGCAGGATTTTCTATTACCATTCTGGCAGTACCAAACAAGACATGGCCTGGCCTTCCAGATCACAATCTACCACTTAAGAGTTTATGAAGGCAGTTTGAATGTTAGTCTATGAAAGGAGCAGGTCTCTCAGTAGTGGAAAACAAATGTATGTGGTTTTCAATACCAGGACATGTAAAACACATAAGGATATGTCCTGCCTTTTACCTACATAGCACCCTGCCCTATGGGTTCCCTAGGGCCTACCTAAGGGGTGACCTGTATGTAGAAAAAGGGAAGTTTAAGGCTTGCCAAGTAGTTTTAAATGCCAAGTCGAAGTGGAAGTAAAACTGCACACACAGGCCTTCGAATGGCAGGCCTGAGACATGGTTAAGGGGCTACTTAGGTGGGTGGCACACTCAGTGCTGGAGGCCCACTAGTAGCATTTCATTTAAGGCCCTGAGCAAAGGTAGTGCACCCTACTAGGGATTTGCAGGTACATTAAATATACCAATTGGGTAGGGTCCAATGTTACCATGGTGAGGAAACAGAGCATATGCACTTTAGCACTGGACAGAAGTGGTAAAGAGTGCATAGTCCTAAAACCAGCATAAACAGTGTCAGAAAAATGGAGAGAGGCAGGCAAAAAGTTGGGGATGACCACCCTACGTCTGTCAGGTCTAACAAATATTAAGTAAGATAGATAGATAGATAGATAGATAGATAGATAGATAGATAGATAGATAGATAGATAGATAGATAGATAGATAGATTGCATGCCAGCCAACTGCTCTCTTGCATGGCATTTCACCTAATTATATTTGTTCTCTCCCTAAAAGACGTGCACTTCAGGGGTCAATATCATACTTTGGTTGTGTTTTTTGTTCTTCCCATCATTTGTCTGTTTTTCCATTTTGTTTGTCCATAGATGTTTATACCATGTATTCAGTTTGTTGGAGTTCAAAGCCAATAGTGCATTTTCTTTGCATCCATGTGACGCTAGAACACTATTTTTTCCTTTTCTACATGCATAAGCCTACTAGGAAGCCCAAAAGTATTCTAAAGATATTATATGTGAAGGCTCATTTAATTTTTTTACTTTTTATTGCATGCATATCCCCATCATGTTCAGGAGGAGGCATGTTTTTGTGGCATTGATTGCAATAAAAACATAAAAATATATTTGAACATCACACCACTTTTCCAAAAACAGAGCTATTTACTTTCCCGATACTTGGTATTGACAGCAGCCTTTTCCACACTCTTCAGCACTATGGCCCTCATCATGACATTGGCGGTAGGTGATAAAGTGGCGGAAATATCGCTATCAGGCCAGCAGTAATTACCGCCACATTATGACCATGGCGGTGGGAACTCCCATAGACAGCCAATGTACCGCACCATCTGCCAGGGCGTTAACACCACGCACGATGGCGGTCACCATCAACAGCCAGACGGAAGACAAAGTACCGCCCACCATATTATGACATAGGAAACCGCCAGGATGCTGGACCATGTCAGCAGGTGAAGGTGCCTCCTGGGGAGCATCTGCTGGAGGTGAGGGCTGCACTGTCTCAGCAGGTGAAGGTGCAGCGTCTGCAGGAGGAGTGGGCTGCACTGCCTCAGCTGAAGGTTTGGGCTCTGTGGCCACTGGTGGTAGTGGTGGTGGTGTTATCCTGACAGTATCTGCTGGAGGTAAGGGCTGCACTGTGTCAGCAGGTGAAGTTGCATGCTGGACAGCCTCTGCTGGAGTTGAGGGCTGCATTGTCTCAGCCGGTAAAGGTGCAGCATCCGCAGGAGGAGTGTGCTGCACTGCCTCAGCTGGAGGTGAGGGCTCCGTAACCACTGGTGGTGGGGGTGGTGTCCTCCTGCCAGCCTCTCCTGTGGTCGAGGCTTCTACAAATTCATGGCAGACGTCGAGGACTTCTTCCCCTTCATGCCAGGAGTCAAGGGCTTCTTCCCCTTCATGGCAGGAGTCGAGGGCTTCTTCCCCTTCATGGCAGAGGCTGTGGGATCCTTACCCTTCCTTGCTGGTGGAGTGGGAACCATCATTGTCTTGCCTCCACAACTAGGAGGAACCTCCACTGTCCGTGTGGACTGTTTGGCTGAGGTGCTGGGCTGTGTCGTTTGGACTCTGCTCTTACGGGCAGGACAGTGGGGTAGGCGGAGGGAAGAGGTCAAGTTGTGCAAAGAAAAGCTTCTTAGGGACAGTGGGGCGGGAAGAGGGAGAAGGGATGGGAGTGGAGGTTAAGGGAGTCATTGTTGGAGGAGTACGTCTGCTGGACTTGGGTGCAGGTGCATGGGGAGTGTGCTGATGTGAGGTGGATAGCTGTTGTGTGTCTTGAGTGCTTAGGTTTGTGACCTTTAGGAGGAAGGGGGACACACAGGGTTGGAGATGACACAGGGGGCGCATGTATGGATGTTGTGGAGGTGTCTGCTAGTGAGGTGTGTGTGGTGCTTGGTGTGGTGGTGCTGGTGGTGGATGTTGAAGCAGTGCATGCAGTTGTGAGTATGGACGTGACTGTGAGGGAGGTGGAGGAGGAGGGGGAGACAGTGGAGGCAGTAGATGTGGTTGTGTCTGCAACTGTCTGGTGTTTGCGTGAGTGCTTGTGTGTTGAAGTGTGGTGTCTATGTTTGACTGTGCTACTCTTGTGTGTTGTCTTGTGTGCATGCTCGTCTGCATGAGTTCATGTGATGGGTTGGGGTTGAGGAGACTGGGACTGGGAAGTGGTAGCTGGAGGGGGGACGGTAGGGACAGGGACAATGGCTGCCATCAGAGAGGAGGCCAGAGCCTGTATCAATCTCTGTTGGGCCACCAATCCACCGTGGATGCCCTCCAAGAATTCACTGCATTGCTGCATCTGGGATGCCACCCCATGGATGACATTCACAATGGTTGACTGCCCTGCAGAGATGGATCTCAGGAGGTCAATAGCCTCCTCACTCAGGGCAGCAGGGCTCACTGGGGCAGGGCCTGAGGTGCCGGGGACGAAGGAGATGCCCACCACCCGGATCCCATGCCACCTACAAATTATTGTTGTAACGGCCACTTTACTCACCCCCTTGTGGCTGCTGTAATGCCCTCAAGATCCCATCAAGCTCTGGGTAGGCCACCGCCAGTATGCAGGCCATCAGGGGGGTCAGGTTCCTACGGGCACCCCTTCCTCATTGGGAGGCCATTCCTTGCTGGGCCTCCGCGGTCTTCCGTGCCCAGTGTCTCAGGCCCACCCACTGTTTCCAACAGTGGGTGCTCCGCTTGCCATAGACACCCAGGGTCCGAACGTCCTTGGCTATGGCACGCCATAATCCCTTCTTTTGATGGGCACTGACCTGCAAAGGCGATACAGATGGGAGGACACAATTACACATACAATCCAGCCTGTCACACATATGGCCCACCAATCTTGTTTCCATTACCATTGGCACAAACATTGGCCGGCGCACACCATGTACACCACCCCATGACATCACCCACCAATGACACGATGCTTGCACACACATCTCCATGCATCCTTCAGACATGCATCGTGCCCAAGGTATACTCACCTGTTGGTCTGGAGGCCCGTACAGCAGTCCGTACTGGGGTAGGACCCGATCCACCAATCGCTCCAACTCCTTTGAAGTGAAGGCAGGGGCCCTTTCCCCAGTTACACGGCCATGGTAGGTTCCAGACACAGGTCACAGCAGCACACACAGTGTAGATGTTCTCCTGTTGAAGGTCAGGAAACAAGTGAGGAATCAGATAGATAATGGCGGTCATGTTCGCAACGGTGTACACCGTCACCGCCGACGCAGATCCCCACTGGCCACTGTACTCCATAGAGAGCCATATTATCCAATGAGGAATTGCACGGCGGTACAAGACCACCTTTCGCCACGACGCCCAACCTCAGTGGAGTTACCTCACTTCCACCTGTCCCCACAGACAGAACAGATGGTCATCATGTCATGGTGCTGGACAACCATAAATTTACTGCGTCATTGTTATGATTTGCACATGCCTTGTCATTCCCTCTGTCTCATCACATAAATGCAACATGTACACTGAGGCTGTGGTTCCATTGTTCAAATTGTGACAGCCTACTCACTCTTGTGTCCCTTAGATACCTACTGCTGTAGATGAATGGGAGGAGAAGACGAACCCCTGTGTACAGAACCCTTGTGGACTTGGCTACACTGAAGGACAGGAGCATTATATTGACTTATAGATTGGACAGGGCCACAATCACCAAGCTGTGTGCCCAATTGGAGCCTGGCCTGATATCAGCTATACGTCATCCCACTGGGATCCCCCCTCTTGTGCAAGTGCTATCCGTGCTCCATTTCCTGGCAACTGGTTCTTTCCAAGTGACAGTGTGCTTGACAGCTGGAATGTCACAGCCAATGTTTTCTATTGTGCTGACGAGGGTCTTGTCTGCCCTGGTGAAACACATGTGCAGATACAATGCTTTCCCCCAGGTGGAAGATTTGCCCACTGTAAAGGCAGGATTCTATGCAATGGGCAATATCCCCAATATAATTGGTGTGACTGACAGTACACATATTGTGTTAGTCCCCCCCCCCCCACCAGAATGAACAGGTGTTCAGGAATCATAAGAGTTTCCACTCACTGAATGTGCAAAGGGTTTGCCTGGCGGACCAGTACATCTCCCACATCACTGCCAAGTATACTGGGTCGGTGCATGATGCCTTCATCGCGAGGAGTAGCAGCATCCCAAACGTGATGGTTCAATTACAGAGGCACAGGGTGTGGCTAATCGGTGAGCCAGATCCCCCACCCACTGTATGTCAGTGTATGCCTTCAAGTGTTATCCCCATAGCATTGTGTAAGGCTAAATGTTGACCCTCAATACCTGCAGGTGACTCTGGCTACCCAAACCTATCGTGACTGCTAACCCCTGTGCGGAATGCCAGGACAGGGGCTGAGGACCGTTATAATGAGGCACATGGGTGAACCAGAAGAATAATCGAGAGGACCTTTGACCTCCTGAAGGACAGGTTCAGGTGCCTCCATCTGACAGGTGGATACCTGTTCTACTCACCCGGAAAGGTCTGCCAGACAGCAGTGGCATGCTGCATGTTGCACAAACTGGCCCTCAGACAACATGTGCCTTTTGTGTAGGAGGAGGGGACTGAAGATGACCCTGTGGCAGCAGTGGACCCCTGAGGACAGTGAGGATGAGGAGGCAGAAGATGAGGATGAGGACAACAGAACATCAGTTATACAACAATACTTCCAATGACAAACAGGTGAGACAGTGGAACTGACCATTACTCTGACTAATAATTTACCTGTGTGCCTGTGGCATGATGGCATTCACTTCCTTTTTATCTCGACTTACTGTCACCTATGGATTCTCATTTTCCAGATGTTGGTGATATGACAACATTGTCCTGATGTGATCACTACAGACAGTTCTGGGTCATTATTTGGTCGCTATCACAGTGTTCAGATCATTTGCACTATATGTGACTGTTGTGTTCAAGGGTGTTTATTGTAGTGCTATAACATTGAGGTAAAGTGCAATGGAATGGGGTGATGTTGGAGGAAAGTCCACGGTATTGTTCCAGTCTGTTTGTAGCACAAGTTCATTGCCAAGGTGCCATAGTAAGGGGAGCAAAGGCAGTTCAAAGTGGACTGGGTGACAGGGTGGGACACAAGGGGGACATTCAGGAGAGTCTAATTTCCTGGTGGTGGTCTTGGTCTTGGCAAGTGTCTCTGGCTTCTGTCTGGTTCACCGGTAACGTTTGCGGGGTGGTTCACCTTCTGCAGGGGGAGGGGTGCTGGTGGCCTGCGGGCCCTATGGCGGGGCCTCCTGTCCACTAGCTGCAGTGGAAGTGGTGGACTGGTCAGGTCAATAGACTGGCTAGTGGTAGGGGTCTGCTGCTGTGCAGTCCATTCCCTCATGATGTTGCCCATGTCTGCCAGCACCCCTACTATGGAGATCATAGTGGTGTTGAGGGCCTGCAAGTCCTCCATGATCTTCTGATGGTGTTCCTCCTGCAGCCGCTTGTTCTCCTGAATGTTGTTCAGGATCTGGCCCATCATGTCCTGGGATTGTTGGTAGGCCCCCAGGACATTGGTGAGTGCCTCCTGGAAAGTTGGTTCCCTGGGCATGTCTTCCCCCTGGTGCAAGACGGTCCTCCCAGTGTCCCTATTGCTGTATGCCCCTGTCCACTGAACGGTGTGCCCACTGACTCCAGGTCCCAGATTGTCTTGGGTATGAGGTGTGGACTGGGATACCTGTACAGGTTGGCACACTGCTGATTGACGTGTCCTGGGGACAGAGATGTGGGGCCCCTGGGTTGGTGCTGTGGTATTGTTAACAGATGGGGGAGGCTCTGTGTGGACTGGGAGTTGACTGGGGTGACCGACTGTCCAGTGGTCCCTGATGGGCCAGGTTTCTGATTCAGATCCTGGAGTCCAGAGTTACTGTCATCCCTGGGGGCATCTTCCGTTGGGAGACAGGATAGTAGTGGCACCTCCTCTCCACTGAGATTGGCTGGGGCACCTGTGGGGATGTAAGTGATGTATTATGCTTCATGCCTGTGACATGTTGTACATCCCTATCTTCCCCTCTATGGTTGCTTTTGCCCTGCCACCTTTGATTGTGTATGGTGATGTATTGTGGGATTGTTAGTTCCCCTATGCTGTGCATGCTTTGGTGATGGGCGTCCATGCAGGGCTGGGAGGGCTATCCATGCATTGGTATTGCATGCAGGGCTTGGCCTTGTGGTTACTCATATGTGTGGGTGCAGTGTGTGGGATGGAGTGGAGTGGAGTGATGGGAATGAGGGTGAGAGGGTGTGATGGCATGCATGTATGGGGGGGGGTGATAAATGGTAAATGTTGACTTACAAGTGTCCAGTCCTCTGGCTACTCCAGCTAGTCCCTCGGGATGCAGTATTGCCAAGACTCCCATGCTGTGAGCTGTGGGGGAAGAAGTGGGGGCCCACCACCAGTCCTCTGTATGGCAAGCTGATGCCTTACTGCCACGGAACGTACCTTCCCCAGTAGGTCGTTCCACCTCTTCCTGATGACGTCCCTTGTTCTTGGATGCTGTCCCACGGCATTCACCCTGTCCACGATTCATCACCATAGCTCCATCTTCCTTGCAATGGAAATCTGCTGTACCTGTGCTCCAAACAGCTGTGGCTCTACCCTGACTATTTCATCCACCATGACCCGCAACTCCTCATCTGTGAAACGTGGGTGCCTTTGTGGGGCCATGGGTGTTGTGTGATTTGTGTAAGTGTGTGGGTGTTGGGTGGTGTGACTTGGTGTGAGTAGTGGAGTGCATGAGAGATGTATGGGTGTGTGTGTAATTGTCGCAGTGGTCTGGATGTCTGTCTGGTGGCAATGATTTGTATTCGTAAAGGGTTGTGGGCAATGTGGTTGTGTGTTTTATAGTGGTGTGGGTGGGTGGGTGGGTGTGGTATGTGTATGTGTGTCAGGTATGTATTGTTTGAATTGGCCAATGTTGAGTAGTTTAGTAATTCCGTGTCACATCTGAGCGCGGCAGTGTGTACTGCCAATAGATTATCGCCGCTGAGTGTCCGCTGTGGTGATTCGTGGGTCATGATGTTGCGGGCGTTGTTCTGTGGGAATAACGGTATAGGTGTTGGTACTGACAGTTTACCACTGACCTTTGGGCTGGCGGATTTGTGTATATGGCTGTATTCTGTCGGTTTAGTGTGTGTGTGTCGTAATATGCCGAACGGATATTCACCACCGCTGCGGTATGTTGGCGGCCGTAAGCGTGGCGGTAAGTGTTTTTTACCACCAATGTCATGATGAGGGCCCATGTGATGGCCTGAAGTGGGACAACACCAGACACTACCTGGCATTAGAATTCACTGGTGTTTTCTAGAGTTGTGTGACCCTGTTACCTTACAGCAAAGGGATCATGTTAGGCAGGGCTTTAAGTGGGCTGGGTGTGCCAGTTGCCAGCATCTGTAATAACCAAAAAACTGACATCGAAACAAGTTCCTCCTTTGGTCCCATTAACCTTAGAAAAAAAAACACTGATCTCTTTCTCGACAACGAGCTGTTGTGTTTTAGAGTGTTGTTTATCTTAACTCATATGTTTGGCATAGTGCATGCTGTGAATTGAGTTCAGTCGCCTTTAGAGATATGGGTGAGTTCATTTTGTTTCTGGAAGTTCATGACAGAGCACTATTGAGAGTTATGGCTTGAAGCTGAAGACCTATCAGTTTCTGTATGCCTGTAACTGTGCTATAACAGTGTTCAGAGAAGAATACATACAATGACGATTATTAAAGGTTAACTGAATAAAGAATCACAATTTTATTAAAGGCAAGGAGGTTAGCATTATGCATGAGCTTTTATGCACTCCTTCTGAGCAGCAACTCTTAAAAGCTTCCAAAACAGAACTTTAACACATCGCAATGAAATATAGAATTCTCAGTCCCATAAATACTCCTTGTCCTGCATACTCTTCCTTTTTTGTTTGATTCTTCTCTGTAACCTTTTTTATCATATTCTTTATCCACAGTTAATTATCTGCAAGATAAATCAAAATCATATATCTGTGTCTTCATTAAATTATTAACTTACTATCGGAAAAATTACTCGAAACAATTATAATTCCCCAAACATCTCACAGTAGCAAACTTCTTAAGTAAAAAGATCCTTTCCATGTCCATACCTGTGTAACCTCTTTTCATATGGGAGGGGTGAGTGGGATAAAGTTAACCTACTTGTCTTTAATAAAATCATGATTCTTTATTCAGTTAACCTTTAAGAATAGTCATTTTATAGCGAGATATGAGGCTAGCATTATGGATGGTCAAAGATTTTCAACGCACAGTTTGAAATATGCGCTACACACTGAAATAGAATCTTCTAAACCTATGAGCAGTAGACCAATCTGCTGCCTTCAAAATGTCTTCCAAACATCCTCCCATGCACCGCAAATTTGGACAAGTCTATCCCTGCTTCCTTCATTACAGCCTTCAACCTTCTTGCCATAGTTGCATTTGTAACTGCTTTAAATGGTTTTACATATGATATCAATAGTTGATCCACTCCTGCACATCTTTTATCTGTCATTCTACTTTCATACTCTTTTATAAATCTCACCACATACAAATTTGGTGACTTGTCAAATCTTGGGTAAATTATTGAACCAGACATAGGGCTTCATTGCGAGTTTGATGGTCTGACGGTAAGACTGCCACGGTGAGGCCACCAAAAGACCGCCATGTTGGAGGTCATAGACACTACCGTATTATGAGTTACATAGGCAGGACCGCTGAAACACAACCAAACTTCCGACACCACCAGAACTCTGAACGGCAGGAAAAAGGCAGTTTCACCACCAGCACCGCCAGCCCATCAAAAATCCATCGACCCAATTACGACCCAAAAATCACAGCAGCGGTACTCCCATGAGGGAAAACCAATGGCGGTGCGAACCACAGCATAGTCTACACAGTAATACACTACACCACATTGGATAGTTTGAATTCAACACACCTGACACACATCTGCACATCTGACACACCTACTAACTGCCCTGTAAAACACCCCCTTCACAGCCCACAATCCTTCCCATCAAAAACACCATACAAAGCAAGACAGAGGCCATATGCTGAATTTAGGAACCATAGAACAGGCACCCCTCACCACTCCTAATATCACCCATCCTACACCCCCACTTCAAACTTATCACACCTAATATTGCCACACATCACAAACCACCCATCACCCACTCACAACACAGCACCCACACCTCATTCCCCTTTAGGTGTTGTCCACCACTATCATGTCCCCTTAAAAAAAAAAACCCGCTTCACAGACGATGAGTCGAGGGTTATGGTAGATGAAATCATTAGAGTAGAGCGACACCTATTTGTTGCCCAAGTCCAACAAACCTCAATTGCCAGGAAAATGGAGATGTGCCAAAATATAGTCAACAGGATGAATTCTGTAGTCAGCTATCCACGCACAAGGGAGGACATCAGGAAGAAGTGGAATGACCTCAGAGAGAATGTATGTTCCATGGCCGCCAGGCACCAGCTGGTGGTCCGCAAGGCTGGCAGTGGGCCACCACCAACCCTCCCCCAATGTTTACATCATGGTTGGAGAAGGTCTTGGACATCCTGTAACCTGAGGGCTTGACAGGAATATCTGGGGAGTGGAGTCAGGTAAGTCACAACACTGTAAATGTCACCCTAAAGTTCTGACTTGAATGCTCTCTGATCACCTTTTGACTTCTTAACAGCCAACACCCTCACCACCCAGGGTCCAACTGTCCAAATACCCCTCTCTGCCACACCACATGTCAACTAAACTCACCTGGGGGCACAGTGCCTGTATATGGCGTGGGTCGTACGGGGACTGACAGCACAACAACTCCCAGCAGGCACTGTTCTACCATTAAGAAAACAAGAACAGTCTAACATAATGAAAATAGCCTTGTATGTCAACTACACAATCGACTCAACCCACCTGAATGATCCATAAGTTCACAGTCTAGGGCACTGACAGCAATGCTATGGGGATCTGCCAGTACAATACCACCAACACACACCTACTGCTGCGTCCTCTGCTAAAATTGCCTTTTTACCACCCGTCATCCATTGACAGATACTCATCTGGAGGAAAAACACATATTTGTAGTATGCTGTACTAGGTGTAACAGATATGGCCAGGTAGAATGGTCACTCTGAAGCTGATGAGAGGTCAGTGTACAATTACATTCATCAGCTGGCTGGTGACTTAATACTGAACTATTGCTAACTAGGAGGTAACATGAACAATATCAAGCAACACAGCAGACAAGATATGAGTCTATCAGCATACCTCCAACTGCCAAGCTAAACTGATATCCTGTAGCAAGGTGTATGACATAGGAATACCCTGAATCCCATAAAGGTGTACCCCAGATTAGAAACACCTATCACTGTCATATCAGGGGATCAAGTAAACCCTGTTTATACATGGCTCAAAGCATATCTACCTGTCAAAGTATAACATATGTTGCATTACAATCTGTAACAGTCTGTTCCACTTCTTTCACAGGTCACCTACCCATTGTGACTATGGAGAGGACACCTGAGACAGCCTCCTACCCCCTGGATGAAGCCCTCAGTGAGGACAACACACTTGAATGTCAGGACAATGAGGACGACTGTGGCACATCTGGAATACCTTGTCAGTCGACACCTGTCAGCCTCACCCTGCCCACAACTACTCCTCCCAACCCTGTTGCTTCAACATCTCAGGCAAACATTCACCCCCAAACCTGTATCCCAAGGACAGTTAATTACCATCATGTGCCACCAAGTACAGATACCGTAGCCACTACTAGAGAACCCAGACAATGGAGGAGGTGGCACCAGTGGGAGTGGGCAAACTGGGCCAAGTGCACAGGCATGTGGGAGTAGGGTTCCTAGGAGAGATGCTGTAGGCCAGCAGACTTAGGTTTCTAGGGATACAACTCACCAAGACACCATCTCCCAAGTCTTGGGAGCCTAACAACAGTCCCAAGGCGTGATGGGCCAGGTACTTTCCATGATGGGGGAGATCAAGCAGCTGCAGAGGGAAAACCACTAGGAAGTCATGCAACAGTGGGAGGCCCACAATGCCAACATGGCCTCCCTAACAGGGGTGCTGAGAGACATTGATACCACCTTAAGTAGGGTTATGTCCACTACAGCAGACCACATCCATTGGCCATATTCCATCAGAACCCTCTTTATCTGTGGCAGCCAGCTGAATGGAGGCCCTGCAAGGGGAAAAACATACATCAGACCTCCCTGCTTCTGTGCTGAAGAACCCTCCCCCTGCAATTGTGGACATATGTCCAAATACCCAGGAGGAGCAGATGCCAAGACTTCAACCACAGCCAGGAAGTGATACTCTACTCATTGGTTCACCTTGTGTGTGACAGATTCACCCTGTTGACTGTAATTCCACCACTCTCCTTTAAAAAAAAGTACAAGGACACTGGACTTGAGACTCCAAATGTTGTTGCAGCTACCCTGATGATTACATCCACCATGACTTAACCCTTCACTATTTGCACTTCATGATTTCATCCCAAACCTTTTGCTTGCCTGTGCATCTGTAAATAAACAAACATAAAACACATATCATTCTTGAGAGTCATTTTGTATCTATATTGAACTCTCAACTGTGAAAAATGTTGCATACACTTGATATTCACATATGTTCCAAATCAATTAAGTCCCATCTCACATGTACTGAAGAATCTGCATCCGATATATGTATAATTGTACAAATGGACACACTCTTTTTCCCATTTAGAGTGCACTTTCCAGCACATAGATTGATGACATGCCAAATTTCAGATGGTCCAGTATAGCTGCACAATGTACAGCTACAACATATTTGTGACAAACAGGCACCCCACAGACTACTGACGTTAGGGTGTCAGTGTTTGTTTATCCAAATAGGCAAACAGATTGGTTCAATGTCTCATCACCTAAAGCCTTATCACATACCCATACCATACCTCCCAAATGACCATGCCCCACGTTACTGACAGAGGTCAGTACTACTGTCCCAAGTCATGGAACACTCCACTTACCATGGTCAGGTATCTGTAGGCATGCTACTCACCTATGTTAGTCTTGACACACATGCACAGTGGCCTGAAATCAGTAAACGGTAAGTATATAGAGAAACCCCCACCGGGCAAGCTAATCCAATCCCACCTCACTCACACAAACAATGAATCTCTCTGTTAATAAGCTAAGAATCCGACAAATCAAAATTAAATATTTAATAAAATTCTGAGCAAATTCTCAAATCATACAATGACAAAACAAACACATAAATATTAAAACATCAAAAGTATAAAATTGACATTGAGTGCAATCACATAAAGGGGAAACAGACAAAAGACATATACAATCGTCTATAAAATGGCACTGTCCCAATATTGATAGGAATCGACCTATCAATAGTTATCAAAATTCCTTATTCAATAGAGTCCTCCTTCTTTGGGTCCAGTAAAAGTAAAGCGTTGACGCGCTTCAGTGGGCTTCCAAACTTTTTTCACCGCCTTCTTTAGGACTAAATATTGTACCCCCAAAAGTATTTCATTCAAACCTACATATAACAACATAATAAACTGAATATAAATATATTATCACATATCAATTCCATAGATACACCATAAATCCCTCTGGAAGGATTTTTTTAAAACCATAAAATATCCAAAATCTTCCAGATTCTTCTAATATGTGTCATCACAGACAGAGATTTCATTGACCATAGTCTATATCCAAATTCTCTATGCACTTATAATAGCATCTATATATACTACATTTCATATTAAGTATTAATGCAACCATTGAAACAATCACAACCACTCACCTCCAAAAGGGCCAGTACACAACATCCACATTAATCTATACAGAAATACTTTCCTTAACATCCACCGTCTTTATGGGTTGTGTTTCTATATAGCGAGAGAAAACCATCATTCCGTTATCCATCATCTCACAGGGACCCAAAACACCATGTGATAACCCATGTGGTGATGGAAATTCCTCACAGTATCTTACACCCATAAGTGCATAGAAAGTGCGAAAAACATTGTTTTATTTACACTAAAAACAAAACGAGCAACACCCAATTCATATGTGTCCAGCATGCACTTCCAAGAGATGTTTTTAATTACATAGCATGATCGCACTATATTCAGTTTTCTAACATGCATTAATCATAGTAAGGGGCTTACCATGGAGTCCAAATGTATATAGGTAATTTATGGCAGAACCAAATATTATTAACTGGTTCCAACCTTAATTCTAAAATAAAAATAGGACAAAATGAATTGCAGAGTACAATAGTGCTCTCTGAGTAAATTCGCCATTACCTGACAGCACCCTATAGCTGCACTATATAAAATTCTAAAGGCTAAGAACCTTAAACATCTCCTAATTTCTACACTCTTGTTCTTAATATGTAGACTCATACCCCTTCCTAAAATCCTATTCTCACGCTATATAACTATGCTCTAGGCAAACAGCGCGTCCCCTTGTATGACTGCTTATAACATACTATTGGGAACTCAACTCTAACTCTGTTAGAAGGCTCAGGAAAGATTCCGTGTCCCCAAACAATTTGCCCTGCTTACCTTCAAGTCCGCGTTCTTCTTAATATTCATATTTTAACGCTTAACTTTTTATTATAGAAGAACCGGACTTGCCTGACTGCCGCCCCTTTATACCCGATGTTTGCTCTGTAGACCCTAAGGCAGGAAGTAAAATCACTTCCTATTCTTTCAGAATCACTTCCTGCCCTCGGAAGAAAGGCCCCAAACAATTAAACTGTCACTCACGGCACCGCACCAGCGCCATATTGGAATCTCGGACTATGCTGCGATGTACCCAGTGCTGAGATCTGCTAATACAAGGATTTAAAACATTCGTTAAGGGACAAAACCGCAATCATTAATCATTACTACGTGATAAAAAACATAATCAACATCTAGGTGTCACAATACTTGTTAAAAGCTAAAAAACCATACCTTATCAAAATTACCTGTGGTGATGGAAATTCCTTACAGTATCTTACACCCATAAGTGCATAGAAAGTGCGAAAAACATTCTTTTATTTACACTAAAAACAAAACGAGCAACACCCAATTCATATGTGTCCAGCATGCACTTCCAAAAGATGTTTTTAATTACATAGCATGATCGCACTATATTCAGTTTTCTAACATGCATTAATCATAGTAAGGGGCTTACCATGGAGTCCAAATGTATATAGGTAATTTATGGCAGAACCAAATATTATTAACTGGTTCCAACCTTAATTCTAAAATAAAAATAGGACAAAATGAATTGCAGAGTACAATAGTGCTCTCTGAGTAAATTCGCCATTACCTGACAGCACCCTATAGCTGCACTATATAAAATTCTAAAGGCTAAGAACCTTAAACATCTCCTAATTTCTACACTCTTGTTCTTAATATGTAGACTCATACCCCTTCCTAAAATCCTATACTCACGCTATATAACTATGCTCTAGGCAAACAGCGCGTCCCCTTGTATGACTGCTTATAACATACTATTGGGAACTCAACTCTAACTCTGTTAGAAGGCTCAGGAAAGATTCCGTGTCCCCAAACAATTTGCCCTGCTTACCTTCAAGTCAGCGTTCTTCTTAATATTCATATTTTAACGCTTAACTTTTTATTATAGAAGAACCGGACTTGCCTGACTGCCGCCCCTTTATACCCGATGTTTGCTCTGTAGACCCTAAGGCAGGAAGTAAAATCACTTCCTATTCTTTCAGAATCACTTCCTGCCCTCGGAAGAAAGGCCCCAAACAATTAAACTGTCACTCACGGCACCGCACCGGCGCCATATTGGAATCTCGGACTATGCTGCGATGTACCCAGTGCTGAGATCTGCTAATACAAGGATTTAAAACATTCGTTAAGGGACAAAACCGCAATCATTAATCATTACTACGTGATAAAAAACATAATCAACATCTAGGTGTCACAATACTTGTTAAAAGCTAAAAAACCATACCTTATCAAAATTACCCAACAATCCTAAAAATACAACAGAGCAACACTTGCTCAATAAAATTAATATTTAAAAAAAAAAATACTTCATGAATATATGTTAAACAAATAGCCAGCCATCCATTAAACGATTAACATTCATTATGTATACGTACACACCTAGACCTGTGTCTGTTCTTAATTAACAAAATAAATAGCCATCTCCAAAATACTGGAGAGCCACCATCTTCATGAACAGCCAGCTAGAACAATTCACAGCAACCTATTCTAAATCAAAGTCCTTCCTCTTTACAATTTAAACCTGTTTCGATGGTATTGAACCTGGTAATATACCACCATTCACGCTTTTTCCTGAACAATTCACAGTTAGCCCCTCTCTTCCTTTGAAATATTTTTTCTAAAATGAACCACTTAAAATCTGTTTCTGAGTGTTCACTTCTCATGAAATGGTCTACCAAAGGAGCGTTGATCTTTCTGGTTCTAATGGCAGATCTATGCTCACATAAACGAACCCGCAATTCACGCCCCATCTCCCCCACATATCCCAATCCACAGGGGCAGAGAATCAAATAAACCACATTCTTACTGCAACAATTGTTCAAGGTTTTGGGGGTAATATTAATTCCATTAAGTTCAATGTTTTTCTTCTCTAGACATTGACCACAGCAACTGCAATTGCCACATTTGTAGTTGCCTCTAATTACGTTGCTGGTTATCCCCAACTGTCCAATTTGTAGTTCCTCCCTATATGTATGGACCAACCTATTTATCAGGTTCTGATTACGTCTAAAAGCGAAAAGGGGCTTTTCCAACTTAATTTCATCTATAGCCTCCAATAGATGCCAATTCCTATTTATCACATTCTTGATTTTATTGCTAAATGCACTAAATTGGCTAACAAAAACTATCCGTTCCTTATTTTTGCATTTCCGCTCCTGATTGAACATACTGTCCCTATCATAGAACCGGGCTCTCTTAAAAGAATGACTGATTGGTTTTTTCGGAAAACCCCTATTTTTCAACTTTTGTTTTAACACATTAGAATGTTTATAAAAATCATCCAAGGATGTACAGTTTCTTCTCAATCTTAAGAATTGGCCAAACGGTATACAGTCCCTTTGAGCTTTAGGGTGAAAGCTCTTATAATGGAGCAAGGTATTTTTATCAGTGGGTTTTGTGAATAACTCTACCCCTAAATATCCATTATCATCTTTAATCGATATGTGAAGAAAGTTAACCACTGTCTGACTGATATGGGCTGTAAAGCGAAAATTCATATCTTCCAGATTCAGCCATTTGAGAAATTCCTGAAGCATCTCTTCTGACCTTCCCATATGAAAAAAATATCGTCAATAAAACGAAACCAGACGACAACATTTTCATGGAAGGGTGCCATAGCATTGTATATGTGTTTATCCTCGAAGTCACCCACATAAAGACAAGCTAAACTAGGAGCACATGTTGCTCCCATGCTAGTCCCTTTCAATTGGAGGTTTAAATCATCCTTGAATAAAAAAAGATTATTCTTAAGGACCAAGGTGACACAATTGATGATAAATTCACTGCTTGCTCCTCTAAGATCCGTCTGTTCAATACAGTTCCTAATACCTTCTATAGTCCGGTCCTGCAGAATGTTAGTATACAGGGCCTCTATGTCTAATGTCACTAGGAACTGGGTACCACTATTAAAGGGTTTGTCCTCAACCTTTCTAATCATTCAGACACCCCATACCGCCATCCTGTTCCTGGCGGTTCACCCGCCAGGAACAGGATGGCGGTATGGGGTGTCGTGGAGCCCCTGGGGGCCCCTGCAGTACCCATGCCAATGGCATGGGCACTGCAGGGGCCCCCGTAAGAGGACCCCACAAAGAATTTCAGTGTCTGCTTTGCAGACACTGAAATTCGCGACGGGTGCAACTGCACCCGTCGCACCTTCCCACTCCGCCGGCTCCATTCGGAGCCGGCTTCCTCGTGGGAAGGGGCTTTCCAGCTGGGCTGGCGGGCGGCCTTCTGGCGGTCGCCCGCCAGCCCAGCGGGAAACACAGAATAACCGCAGCGGTCTTCTGACCGCGGTGCGGTATTCTGGAGGGGGGAAGTTGGAATGACCCCCATAATGTGCTACTGGGGAACATTGAGCAACTAATATGCGCAGTGGTGAAACACAAAGTCATTGGTCAAACACAATTAATAGCATCACAATAAAATGCCGGAGTAATGGGGCAATCATTCACAAGGAAACGACCCTCTTCTTCACAAATATAACTTTCCATTAATCCTCTGTCTACCACTTCTCTCACTTCCTTCTTCAAAGTCTCTAACCTGTTCATAGACACTTTTTATAATGATCTTGATCTGATAAAAGATCAGTGGCCCTTCTCTCATTACCCATGTATCAAGGACTACCGCCCCACCACCTTTATCAGCTGGTTTTATCGTGATGTTAACATCCCCCTGTAGCCCACAGAGCGCATTATATTGTTCCTTAGGGAGGTTATTCTTAGATTTAAAAGGGTTACGAACAATTCGCTGAATATCTTTCTCCACCAATTTCTCAAACAATTCAACTTCTTTTCCTACTTGTGAGAGCATTGGGGTGAAGGTAGCTTTGGGTTTCAGGCCAGAGATATTATCAGAATTCCTGATATATTCCGACCCCATAAAATATTTTCGAAGCCTAGCTTTACGGAAAAAGGCCCTCAGATCCTGTTGTAGGTCAACCCTATTCATATTAGCTGTGGGAACAAAACTAAGGCCCATCTCCAGCACCTCAATCTCAATATTGGTGAGGATCCTGGATGATAAATTAACTATAGGGGCCTTATCTATCTCCAATAGCGTTGATTCCTTGTTCTGATGTATTCCTGTTGAGGTTGATTCCTCTGTGGCATCGGCCTGTCTATAGTGCCCCTCCCTCTCCGGTTCAGCCTCGGGCGAACTTCTAAAAAACCATTACTACTTTGTTCTTCCAGTTCCCCACTATTATGTGTATATGCCTCATCTTCACTCCCCGAGCCAGATGACTCAGAAAAGGTAATAAACTTTTTTCCACCCGTCTTGGGTGCCCCCATCGCTGTCCTGAGTTAAACTCACCACCCTGATCTTTTTTATTTTGATTAAAATCTTTTTGTAAGTATGGGTAAGCGAAATCAGGAAACAGTGACAGCTACATTCAAGTCAAATATGTCATCATCAAACCAATGTGAAGCTTGAGGTGATGGAGTACACAGGATGACGTGTCAGAGACACAAGACCACACATATTACACAACTAGACCCAGATAATATGACACACAGTTCTATTGTGGGGAATAGTACACTACCATCCCACTGTCCTAAGAGTCTGGGCATGGAACTCAGACACCAATATAATGCAATACAGTACCTGGATCAATCCATGTTTGCTTCACATGTCAGACCTGCAAAATTCCACCTGCCTGTGACACAAGTCAGATTTGACCACATGAGGATGACATTGTTCAGAAATCTGCAAAGTACAAATGTAATACAAAAGGTATAGGCAGGTAATGAAAACACATAAATACATGTTCTATATAATATTGTTACAATGAGTGTGCTGTGTGACAAACAGTAACAAATGAGATCATCACGATAGTCACAACTCCATTTACAATTTTGCAAGCACACCTGAGGTATGTACTACTAAGCAACTATTGAGCTGTCTGATGGTCAGACTCTTCACAAACATCTCTAAGCCCCTCAAATACCAACTAAGCCAAGCAATTTACTGAGAAACACATACTTACAGTCAGTTGAAGTACTGATGTGTGAGATCTGCCTAGCTGTCTCCATCTTCATCCTCGTTACTGTCATCCTCACTTGGCAAATCTGCATTCTCACCCACTGTAACTGCTGACTCCCTCCATCTGGTATATATGGGATCTGGTGTTTCAGGGTGAGGTTGTGGAGCATGTAGCAGGCAACAATGATTTGACTCACTTTGGCAAGTGAGTAGAGAAGGGCTCCATCTGACTTATCAATGCAATAAAATCTAGCCTTTAGGAGCCCGAAGGTCCACTCCACAACACGGCTCAAACTTCCCCTGGCATGGTTGGGTACGTCACTGGTGTCAACAATTACATGTGTGCAAACATCAATATTAGACATCCTACATTTGGCAGCAGACCTTAGTGACACTTATGCCATATATGGCATACTAACCAGCCAGACCCTCTCTGTGTTCTGTCATGTCATCAGGTGTGGGATATTGCTATTCCGCATGATGAAGACATCATGAACTGAACCCAGGTATTTTGCACAAACATGGGAAATGTAGAGGTCTGCCAAACAGACTACTTGGACATTTATGGAGTGGAAGTTATTCCTGTTTGAATACAACTGTTCATTGCCATGTAGAGGGACCAAGGTCACATGGGTACCATCAATGGTTCCCACCACATGCAGGATGTGTGCCAATGCATAAAGATCTGCCTTCACATTAGCCAAATCCTCACACTGTGGAAATCAGTTGTAGCTGTCCAGGTGTTTCAACAGGACCTACTGGACATCCTTTAAGACCAAACTGAGCATAGACTATGACATCCCTGCAGTTAGGGCCAATGTATTTTGAAAAGAACCTGTGTCCAGGAAATGCAGCACTGACATGACTTGTACAATTGGTGGAATGCTATTGGGATGACGAATGGCAAGCATCTGATCATGCTCCAACTGACAACAGAGATCCATTATTTTCTGTCTATCCAGATGGTAGACCTGGATGATATATCGATCCTCCTTGGTCTGCAGTTCTGCTAGTAGACGGTATACTAGAGGTTGTCTGAACTTTCTCATTCCAGGGTGAGTAGATGGAGGGAAACATGAAGGTATGACTATCAGTTATTGTGTCCCTTGTTAGTGTGAAAATACATATGTCTCACACTATGCTTGAATATGCCATATGAAATAGTAAGAACATGGTACACAGGACATACCTAGGGAAATAATGGCTTATTGCTGCAATGTCATCCCCTTTCCTCAATTGTGACTTGGAAATGGATACACATCAATGAAAGTCTCAGTGACAATGACATTCTTTCCATGTTTTACATGTTATAGACACAAATGCCATCTAACCAATTACCATGAGGGTGCAGACTATGCCTCCAATTATATTTAACTCATATCCCATGAATATCACAAAATGTATTTGAATCTGATCTCAGAAACATGGTTGTGCATAGCTGTAGGAGGCTGGCCTGGCTTGTAGTGGGTACCAGAGGTACTTACACCTTTTGCCAGGTCCAGTTAGCCCTTATTAGTGTAGAAGAGGTGTTTCTGGCAGCTTAGGCTGATAGAAGGTAGCTATGGTAAAGCAGCTTAGGCTGAACTAGGAGACATGTAAAGCTCTTACTATACCACTGGTGTCATTTGCACAATATCATAAGAAAACACAATACACAGAAGTATTAAAAATAAAGGTACTTTATTTTTATGACAATATGCCAAAAGTATCTCAGTGAGTACCCTCAGTATGAGGATAAGTTATATACACAAGATATATGTACACAAACCAAAATTATGCAGGTAATAGCAAGAAAAGTAATGCAAGCAGTGTAAAGTTACAATAGATTGCAATAGGAGCACAGAGGTATAGGGGCAACACAAACCATATACTCCAAAAGTGGAATGCGAACCACGAATGGACCCCAAACCTATGTGAGCTTGTATAGGGTCGCTGGGACTGTAAGAAAACAGTGAGGGTTAGAAAAATAGCCCACCCCAAGACCCTGAAACGTAGGTGTAAAGTGCACCTACTACCCCCAGAGAGCACAGAAGTCGTGATAGGGGGATTTTGCAGGAAGAACAAACACCAGCAATGCAACAACAGTGGATTTCCGGACCTGAGTACCTGTAAGGCAAGGGGACCAAGTCCAATAGTCGCGACAGTGTTGAGAGTGGGCAGGAGCCCAAGAAATGGCAGCTGAGGGTGCAAGGAAGCTGCCATCTTTTGGAAGAAGCTTGGAGTTCTGCAAGAAAGAAGAGAGCTAGGAACTTCTTCTTTGGAGGATGGATGTCCCACGTCTCGATGAAGCTTGCAGAGGTGTTCCCACGCAGAAAGACCACAAACAAGCCTTGCTAGCTGCAAGGGTCGCGGATAGGGTTTTTGGATACTGCTGTGACCCAGGAGGGACCAGGATGTCGCCAATTGGATGAGAAGACAGAGGGGGTGCCCAGCAACTCAGGGAGCCCTCACAGAAGCAGGCAGCACCCGCAGAAGTACCTGAACAGACACTTAGAAGAAAAATGAACCAGAGTCCACCCAAAGTCACAAAAGGGAGTTCCACGACGCCTGAGGACAACTCAGGAGGTTGTGCACTGCAGATTAGAGTGTCGGGGACCCAGACTTGGATGTGCACGAAGGAAATCCTGGAAGAGTGCACAGGAGCCAGAGCAGCAGCAAATCACGTGGTGCTCAGCATTGCAGTCTAGCGTGGGGAGGCAAGGACTTACCTCCACCAAACTTGGACTGAAGAGTCACTGGACTGTGAGAGTCACTTGAAGAGAGTTGCTGAGTTCCAGGGACCACGCTCATATTGCTGAGAGGGGACCCAGAGGACCCGTGATGCAGTCTTTTGTTGCCTGCGTTTGCAGGGGGAAGATTCTGTCGACCCACGGGAGATTTCTTCAGAGCTCCTGGTGCAGAGAGGAGGCAGGCTACCCCCAGAGCATGCACCACCTGGAAACAGTCGAGAAAGCCGGCAGGATGAAGCGATACAAGGTTGCTAGTAGTCGTCTTGCTACTTTGTTGCGGTTTTGCAGGCGTCCTGAGCAGTCAGCGGTCGATCCTTTGGCAGAAGGTGAAGAGGGAGATGCAGAGGAACTCTGGTGAGCTCTTGCATTTGTTATCTGGTGAGATCCCCAAAGCAGAGACCCTAAATAGCCAGAAAAGGAGGTTTGGCTACCTAGGAAGGAGGATTGGCTACCAAGAGAGGTAAGAGCCTATCAGAAGGAGCCTCTGATGTCACCAGCTGGCACTGGCCACTCAGAGCAGTCCAGTGTACCACAGACACCTCTGTTTCCAAGATGGCAGAGGTCTGGGACACACTGGAGGAGCTCTGGGCACCTCCCCTGGGAGGTGCAGGTCAGGGGAGTGGTCACTCCCCTTTCCTTTGTCCAGGTTCGCGCCAGAGCAGGGCTGGGGGATCCCTGAACCGGTGTAGACTGGCTTATGCAGAGATGGGCACCATCTGTGCCCATCAAAGCATTTCCAGAGGCTGGGGGAGACTACTCCTCCCCAGCCTTCACACCTATTTCCAAAGGGAGAGGGTGTTACACCCTCTCTCAGAGGAAATCCTTTGTTCTGCCTGCCTGGACCCCAGGAGGGCAGAAACCTGTCTGAGGGGTTGGCAGCAGCAGCAGCTGCAGCGGAGACCCCGGAAAGGCAGTTTGGCAGTACCCGGGTTCTGTGCTAGAGACTCGGGGATCATGGAATTGTCCCCCCAATGCCAGAATGGCATTGGGGGGACAATTCCATGATCTTAGACATGTTACATGGCCATGTTCGGAGTTATCATTGTGACGCTGTACATAGGTAGTGACCTATGTACAGTGCACGCGTGTAATGGTGTCCCCGCACTCACAAAGTCTGGGGAATTTGCCCTGAACGATGTGGGGGCACCTTGGCTAGTGCCAGGGTGCCCACACACTAAGTAACTGTGCACCCAACCTTCACCAGGTGAAGGTTAGACATATAGGGACTTATAAGTTACTTAAGTGCAGTGGTAAATGGCTGTGAAATAACGTGGACGTTATTTCAAGCAGGCTGCAGTGGCAGGCCTGTTTAAGAATTGTCAGAGCTCCCTATGGGTGGCAAAAGAAATGCTGCAGCCCATAGGGATCTCCTGGAACCCCAAATACCCTGGGTACCTCAGGACCATATACTAGGGACTCATATGGGTGTACCAGTATACTAATGTGAATTGGTAAATTTAGTCACTAGCCTGTTAGTGACAAATTTGGAAAGCAGAGAGAGCATAACCACTGGGGTTCTGGTTAGCAGAGCCTCAGTGAGACAATTAGGCATCACACAGGGAACACATATAGGGCAAATACTTATGAGCACTGGGGCCCTGCCTGGCAGGGTCCAGTGACACATAGACTAAAACAACATATATACAGTGAAATATGGGGGTAACATGCCTGCAAGATGGTACTTTCCTACACCCCCCCCCCCAAACGATGGACAGTAAGACTAGCCATGACCTGATGAGTCTTCATTGTCTAAGTGGAAATATCTGGAGAGTCCATCTGCATTGGAGTGGGTACTCCCAGGTCTATGTCCCTCTGTATAGTCCATTCCCTGTAGAGATATGGACCACCTCAAAAATTTAGGATTTTCACCTTTCATTTGTTTTAGCCAAAGTAGAGGTTTGTGGTCTGTCTGAACAATGAAGTGAGTGCCATACAGGTATGGCCTCAACTTCTTCAGTGCCCAGACCACAGCAAAGGCCTCCCTCTCTATGGCAGACCAACACTTTTCTCTAGGGGTCAACCTTCTGCTGATAAAAGCAACTGGTTGATCCTGGCCCTCAGAATTCAGTTGTGATAAGACTGCCCCTACCCGTAATTCAGATGCATCAGTTTGAACAATGAATTTATTGGAGTAACATGGGCTTTTTAGGACAGGTGCAGTGCACATGGCCTGTTTGAGCTCCTCAAAAGCTTTCTGACAGCTAGCTGTCCACAATACCTTTTCAGCCATCTTTTTACTAGTGAGATCATTAAGAGGGGCTGTTATGGAGCCATAGTTTTTAATGAATCTCCTGTAATACCCAGTGAGGCCTAGGAAGGCTCTCACCTGGGTCTGTGTTGTAGGGGGAACCCAATCCATGACTGTCTGGATTTTCCCCTGACGTGGTGCAATCTGTTCTCCACCTACTAGGTGTCCCAGATAAACCACCTTTCCCTGCCCTATCTGGCACTTTGAGGCCTTGATAGTGAGGCCTGCCTTTTGCAGGGCCTCCAAAACTTTCCAAAGGTGGACCAAGTGCTCATCCCAGGTGGAGCTACAGACAGCTATATCATCTAGATATGCTGCACTAAAAGCCTCCAACCCTTGCAGGACTGTGTTCGCCAACCTCTGAAAAGTGGCAGGTGCATTCTTCAAACCAAAAGGCATCACTGTAAATTGGTAGTGCCCTCCTATAGTTGAAAATGCAGTTTTAGGTTTAGCATCCTCAGCCAATTTGATCTGCCAATACCCTGCAGTCAAATCAAATCAAAGGTGCTTAGATACTTGGCAGATGCCAGTGTATCTATGAGCTCATCTGCCCTTGGTATAGGGTGAGCATCAGTTTTTGTTACCTGATTGAGACCTCTGTAGTCTACACAAAACCTCATCTCCCTTTTTCCATCTTTTGAGTGAGGCTTTGGTACAAGCACCACAGGACTCGCCCATGGGCTTTCAGAAGGTTCAACCACTCCTAGATCAAGCATTTTCTGAACCTCTTGTTTTATGCAGTCCCTGACATGGTCAGGCTGCCTATAGATTTTACTTTTGACAGGCAAGCTGTCTCCAGTATCAATTGTGTGTTCACACCAAGATGTGGTGCCTGGCACAGTTGTAAAGAGTTCAGATAATTGTCCAAGGAGATTTATGCAGTTGTCTTTCTGTTCTGCAGTCAGACAATCTGCTAACACTACTCCCTCCACTAAAGCATCCTCTTTAGTGGAGGAGAAGAGATCAGGGAGAGAGTCACTCTCTTCTTCCTGTCCTTCATCTGTTGCCATGAGCAGGGTGAGATCAGCCCTGTCATAGTAGGGTTTTAGGCGGTTGACATGAATCACCCTAAGGGAACTCCTAGCAGTGCCTAGGTCAACCAAGTAGGTGATCTCGCCCTTTTTTTCAACAATTAGATGGGGTCCACTCCATTTGTCCTGGAGTGTTCTTGGTGCCACAGGCTTCAATACCCACACTTTCAGTCCTGGTTGGTACTGGCTCAGAACAGTCTTCTGGTCATGCCATTGCTTCTGGAGCTGTTGGCTGGCCTGAAGGTTTTTACTGGCCTTTATCATGTACTCGGCCATTCTGGATCTTAGGCCAAGTACATAGTCCACTATGTCCAGTTTGGGAGCTTTTAAAGGTTGTTCCCAACCCTCCTTCACAAGTGTTAGTGAACCTCTTACAGGGTGTCCAAAGATGAGTTAAAAGGGCCTGAAGCCCACTCCTTTCTGGGGTACCTCCCTCTAAGCAAAAAGGAGGCAAGGTAACAGGACATCCCATCTCCTCCTGAGTTTTTCAGGGAGTCCTATTATCATACCTTTGAGAGTTTTATTAAACCTCTCTACCAGTCCATTAGTCTGTGGATGATAAGGAGTGGTGAATTTGTATGTTACACCACATTCCTTTCACATAGCCTTCAAGTATGCAGACATACAGTTGCTACCCCTGTCTGATACAACCTCTTTTGGAAAACCCACCCTGGAAAAGATTCCCAGGAGGGCCTTTGCCACTGCAGGAGCTGTAGTGGTCCTTACACAAATTGCTTCAGGATATCTTGTGGCATGGTCCACAACCACCAAGATAAACCTATTGCCTGAAGCAGTAGGAGGGTCAAGGGGGCCAACTATGTCAACCCCTACCCTTTCAAAGGGGACCTCAACCACAGGTAGTGGAACAAGTGGAGCCTTTGGTGTGCCACCAGTCTTGCCACTGGCTTGGCAGGTCACACAAGACTTGCAACAATCTTTTGTGTCCTCTGACATCCTAGGCCAGTGAAACAGGGGGACAAGCCTTTCCCATGTTTTGATCTGGCCCAAATGCCCAGCCAAAGGAATGTCATGTGCAAGAGTTAGAAGGAACTCTCTGTACTGCAGGGGAATGACCAATCTCCTGGCTGCTCCAGGTTTTGGGTCCCTTGCCTCTGTGTACAAGAGGCTGTCCTCCCAGTAAACTCTATGTGAGTCACTGACATCCCCATTTTGCTGTTTGACAGCTTGCTGTCTGAGACCCTCTAATGTGGGACAGGATTGCGGTGCCACACTCAGCTCTTCCCTGGCAGGCCCCCCTCCACCCAAAAGCTCAGCAGTGTCTGCTGCCAGCTCATCTGGTGAAGGTTCTGCACAGGGAGGGAATTCTTATTCCTCAGAAGGAGAATCATCTGTAGAGGGAGGGATAGTGGGTAGGGATTTACACTTGCTACCCATAGCTTTAGGGAGCACTTGGTCCATTGTTCCAGGATCCAAGTTACCCTGTCCTTTTTGCTTTTTGGCCTGAGCCCTTGTCAAAGCAAAAATATGCCCAGGAATGCCCAGCATTGCTGCATGAGCCTCCAACTCCACTTCTGCCCAAGCTGATGTCTCTAAATCGTTCCCTAGTAGACAGTCTACAGGTAAATCGGAGGCAACCACAACTTTCTTTGGACCAGTTACCCCGCCCCAGTTGAGATTCACAACAGCCATGGGGGGGGGCTAAGAGTGTTGTTATGAGCGTCTGTCACTTGGTACTGTGACCAAGTAGGTGTTGTTCAGGGTGTACCAGTTTCTCTATCACCATGGTGACACTGGCACCTCTGTCCCTGTAGGCCTGAACCTCAACACCATTTATTAGGGGAAGTTGCTTGTACTTATCCATATTAAGGGGACAAGCAACCAAGGTGGCCAAATCAATGGCACCTTCAGAGACTAACACAGCCTCTGTGGTCTCCCTAACAAGACCAACCCCAACTAAATTACCAAAAGTGAGCCCAGCTACTCCCTTGGATTGGCTATTAGTAGGTTTGCTCCCACCACCACTGCTATTATTAGGGGCACTAAAATTTGCAGTAGGGGTTGTGGTAGTGGGAGGTTTGGTGTTTTTCTTTGGACAACTGGCATCAGTTGTCCAATGGCCTTTGACTTTACACAAATAACACCAAGGCTTTTTAACTTGATTTGAAGAGGATTTGGACCCACCACCCACACCAGAGGATTTTTGTGGGCCTGATGAAGACTCAGTTTTACTTTTGTCCCCACCCTTGTCAGAAGACTTACCATCCTTCTTCTTGCCATCCTTGTCACCCCCTGTATGAACTTTTCTGTTCACTCTTGTTCTGACCCATTTGTCTGCATTCTTTCCCAATTCTTGGGGAGAGGTCAGATATGAGTCCACTAGATATTGGTGTAACAAGTCAGACACACAGTTGTTCTGAATATGCTCTCTCAGAATAAGAATATACAGGCTTTCATAGTCAGAATCTTTACTGCCACGTAACCACCCTTCCAAGGCCTTCACTGAACAGTCAACAAAGTCTATCCAGTCTTGTGAGGACTCTTTTCTGGTGTCTCTGAACTTGATCCTGTATTGTTCAGTGGTTAAGCCAAATCCATCCAAGAGTGCATCCTTCAAAACTGCAAAATTGTTAGCATCACTTTCTCTAACAGTAAGGATCCTATCCCAACCCTTTCCATTGAAAGATAGCCACAATATAACAGCCCACTGCCTTTGAGGGACCCCCTGTACCATAGAGGCCCTCTCAAGTGCAGCAAACCACTTGTTGATGTCATCCCCCTCCTTGTAAGGGGGGACTATCCTGTGCAGATTCCTGGAATCATGCTCTCTAACAGGATTATCAGGAATACTGCTGCTGCCACCCTGGGGTTCAAACCCCAATCCCTGTCTCTCCTTCTCCAGGTCAAGGGATTCCCTATCTAAGGCCAGCTGTTGCTGTTTAAGCTTCAGTCTGGTCTCTTCCACTCTCAACGTTTTGGGTTCCCTTTCTAACATGTTGTCTTCAGGGTGGGTGGGTTGGGAATGCTTGGACACAGAAGATAAATTTAAAACAACAGAGGGAGATCTGTCCCTAACTGACTGGACTCTAATAACCTGGCCTCCAGGAATAAAGACACCCCTACTATGATGGGAACCTCCATTACTACCAGCATTACTAGGTGGCCTGCTAAGAGGCAGATTTGGAACAGAACCCCCCCACCTCCCTCAAGGAGATCCCCTGAGTCAGAATGGGAGCCATCTATTAACTTCTTATTTGAAGTGCCTCCTAGAGACTCATCATTCACAATAAGCATGTTATATAGAAACTCTTTTGTGGGGTTCTTTCCTATCACTAAACCTCTATATAAGCAGAGACTCCTTAGGCTCTTGTAATTCAAATTGTCATAGGTAGTATTGACAATTTTAAGAGCAGACTCTACATCAGACATGATAGAAGAAGGTTTAGAGACAGTGAGAAGGAAGAAAAAGTTTCAGAACTTTTTTAAAGAACAGAGAAAAAAAACTTTTTCTAACTTTTAGAAACTTTTAGACGTTTAGAGAAACTTTTCAGAACTTTGTAAAAAGTTTGAGAGAAGAAAAGCAAAACTTTTTGGTTAGGAGCACATACACTGAACATGTTTTGTATATTATTCTCTTATGAAAAGTACACAATGACAAAGTGGTAAGTAGTTACAAGTACTTATCCCACCGCTGCACAACCAATGTAGGCTGATAGAAGGTAGCTATGGCAAAGCAGCTTAGACTGAACTAGGAGACATGTAAAGCTCCTACTATACCACTGGTGTCATATGCACAATATCATAAGAAAACACAATACACAGCAATACTAAAAATAAAGGTACTTTATTTTTATGACAATATGCCAAAAGTATCTCAGTGAGTACCCTCAGTATGAGGATAAGTTATATACACAAGATATATGTACTCAAACCAAAATTATGCAGGTAATAGCAAGAAAAGTAATGCAAACAGTGTAAAGTTACAATAGATTGCAATAGGAGCACATAGGTATAGGGGCAACACAAACCATATACTCCAAAAGTGGAATGCGAACCACGAATGGACCCCAAACCTATGTGAGTTTGTAGAGGGTCGCTGGGACTGTAAGAAAACAGCGAGGGTTAGAAAAATAGCCCACTCCAAGAACCTAAAAGGTAGGTGTAAAGTGCACCTACTACCCCCAGAGAGCACAGAAGTCGTGATAGGGGGATTCTGCAGGAAGAACAAACACCAGCAATGCAACAACAGTGGATTTCCGGACCTGGGTACCTGTAAGACGAGTGGACCAAGTCCAATAGTCGCAACAGTGTCGAGAGTGGGCAGGAGCCCAGGAAATGCCAGCTGAGGGTGTAAGGAAAGCTGACACCTGTTGGAAGAAGCTTGGAGTTCTGCAAGAAAGAAGAGAGCTAGGAACTTCTCCTTTGGAGGATGGATGTCCCACATCGTGATGAAGCTTGCAGAGGTGTTCCCATGCAGAAAGACTGCAAACAAGCCTTGCTAACTGCAAGGGTCGCAGTTAAGGTTTTTGGATATTGCTGTGGTCCAGGAGGGACCAGGATGTCGCCACTTGGATGAGGAGACAGAGGGGGCACCCAGCAAGTCAGGGAGCCCTCACAGAAGCAGGCAGCACCCGCAGAAGTACCTGAACCGGCACTTAGAAGAAAAGTGAACCAGAGTCCACCCGAAGTCACAAAAGGGAGTCCCACGACACCGGAGGACAACTCAGAAGGTTGTGCACTGCAGGTTAGAGTGTCGGAGACCCAGGCTTGGCTGTGCATGAAGGAAATCCTGGAAGAGTGCACAGGAGCCAGAGCAGCTGCAAATCACGCGGTACCCAGAAATGCAGTCTAGCGTGGGGAGGCAAGGACTTACCACCACCAAACTTGGACTGAAGAGTCACTGGACTGTGGGAGTTAATTGGACAGGGTTGCTGAGTTCCAGGGACCACGCTCGTCATGCTGAGAGGGGACCCAGAGGACCGGTGATGCAGTCTTTTGTTGCCTGCTGTTGCAGGGGGAAGATTCCGTCGACCCACAGGAGATTTCTTCAGAGCTCCTGGTGCAGACAGGAGGCAGGCTACCCCCAGAGCATGCACCACCTGGAAACCGTCGAGAAAGCCGGCAGGATGAAGCGATACAAGGTTGCTAGTAGTCGTCTTGCTACTTTTTTGCGGTTTTGCAGGCGTCCTGACCAGTCAGCGGTCGATCCTTTGGCAGAAGGTGAAGAGGGAGATGCAGAGGAACTCTGGTGAGCTCTTGCATTCGTTATCTGGTGAGATCCCCAAAGCAGAGACCCTAAATAGCCAGAAAAGGAGGTTTGGCTACCTAGGAAGAAAGATTGGCTACCAAGAGAGGTAAGAGCCTATCAGAAGGAGCCTCTGACGTCACCTGCTGGCACTGGCCACTCAGAGCAGTCCAGTGTGCCACAGACACCTCTGTTTCCAAGATGGCAGAGGTCTGGGACACACTGGAGGAGCTCTGGGCACCTCCCCTGGGAGGTGCAGGTCAGGGGAGTGGTCACTCCCCTTTCCTTTGTCCAGTTTCACACCAGAGCAGGGCTGGGGGATCCCTGAACCGGTGTAGACTGGCTTATGCAGAGATGGGCACCATCTGTGCCCATCAAAGCATTTCCAGAGGCTGGGGAGGCCACTCCTCCCCAGCCTTCACACCTATTTCCAAAGGGAGAGGGTGTTACACCCTCTCTCAGAGGAAATCCTTTGTTCTGCCTTCCTGGGCCAGGGCTGCCTGGACCCCAGGAGGGCAGAAACCTGTCTGAGGGGTTGGCAGCAGAGGCAGCTGCAGTGGAGACCCCAGAAAGGCAGTTTGTCAGTACCCGGGTTCTGTGCTAGAGACCCGGGGGATCATGGAATTGTCCTCCCAGTGCCAGAATGGCATTGGGGTGACAATTCCATGATCTTAGACATGTTACATGGCCATGTTAGGGGTTACCATTGTGACGCTGTAGATAGGTAGTGACCCATGTACAGTGCGCGCGTGTAATGGTGTCCCTGCACTCACAAAGTCCGGTGAATTTGTCCTGAATGATGTGGGGGCACCTTGGCTAGTGCCAGGGTGCCCACACACTAAGTAACTGTGCACCCAACCTTCACCAGGTGAAGGTTAGACATGTAGGTGACTTATGAGTTACTTAAGTGCAATGGTAAATGGCTGTGAAATAATGTGGACATTATTTCACGCAGGCTGCAGTGGCAGGCCTGTGTAAGAATTGTCAGAGCTCCCTATGGGTGGCAAAAGAAATGCTGCAGCCCATAGGGATCTCCTGGAACCCCAATACCCTGGGTACCTCAGGACCATATACTAGGGAATTATATGGGTGTTCCAGTATGCCAATGTGAATTGGTAAATTTAGTCACTAGCCTGTTAGTGACAAATTTGGAAAGCAGAGAGAGCATAACCATTGGGGTTCTGGTTAGCAGAGCCTCAGTGAGACAGTTAGGCATCACACAGGGAACACATAGAGGGCACATATGTATGAGCACTGGGGCCCTGCCTGGCAGGGTCCAGTGACACATAGACTAAAACAACATATATACAGTGAAATATGGGGGTAACATGCCAGGCAGGATGGTACTTTCCTACAATAGCCAGAACTGAAAAGCATAGAGTAGATATGTTTTAGACCCCGTGACGTATCTCAATATTTACTTTTTCGACAATCTAAGGTCCTTAAAATGGCAGCTTCCTGACCTACAGTAATGGAGATCAAGAAATGACCTAAGTCCGCCGGCGTAAATTGTCATAGCGGTAGGCTGATACTACTGCAGTGGATATTGCCATTGGAACACATTGCTGTCCGTCGGTTGTGACGGTGTCTTACGTAGCGACCGTGACCGCCATTTCACATTTCATCTCTCACTTCACTCCTGATACTGCTGCCAGCAAGACCTCCATGACTTGAGCTGCTGTGTAATGCCTCTGGGAACAATCATGCCACGTCCTACAGGTGATTGTCCCCTGCCTTCTCACCCAAGGAGCTAGAGATTCTGGTGAAGGAGGTCTGAACCATCTACGGACAGCCTTATGGTACACTAGAGGAGCAAGTAAGTGCACCATATGTACAAATATTTCCTCAGCCCAACTATAGTTTGTGAAACTAAGCAAAGGCTTAGGAGCAAAGTTTCTGAATGTGTGCTTAATGTCTGTAGGGTGCCAAAGTTGTGACATGATGAGTTCCTGGTCAAGTACTTATGTTTGGTGACAGATTGTGAGTCCTGAGACGTTGTGGAGGGTGCATGATGTATGTTCCCTGCCCCACCTTGTAACTGTTGCACAAGGTTAGTGGAATTTGGTATACCAGACTCCTCATCAAATAGCAAATTTGCAAATGTGTTTGCTGTCTGGTTATATGTGATAATAATATGACAGCTGGTGAAGGAGATGCATGCTGTCTGACTGTTTCCACCTCGCATCTGGCCTGACTGCATATGCTCATCTATCGGTGGAGGGGATGTTAATTGCAGACTGTGTTTGGCTTGTTGTAGCAACTAATTATTACCCTGCCTGTTGTAGTGTGGTACATGTAGAAATGACATACATTTTTTTTATCTACGTCATCCATGCAGGTCAACGCCCATCAGAAATAGGGGATTTGGCATGCCATCGCCAAGAAAGTGCGGATCCTGGGCATCCGCAGCCGGTGGTGGAGCACCCACTGTTGGAAGAGGTGGGAAGACCTGAGATACTGGGACTGAATCAAAGTACACAACATGCATTTTGGATATGACTGATGTGTTCCAACATTTCTATTGGAATACAGATATTGATATCAGAAGCTAGGAATGTTACAACCTTGCTAATGTTCTGTGAGTGGAAAGTGGCCACACAGCATTGTTATTGAGCATACTGTTGGGCGACTCCTCTGACGTCCTGGTCAGCATCTGTTCACCCTTCTCTGTGCAGCTCCACCTGTTGCTGCTGCTGCCTCTGCCTCTGCTGCATTTCGAACTGAGAGCCTGTGTGGCTCTCAGTTTGAGGTCCACCTCCAGTCGCAGGCTCCCACCTGCACCTCATCCCTGGTGGCCTAGTGGCCATCTGCATGTAAGTATCTCGCTGTCTCTTTCACTTTGTGCTATTTTTTGTCATCTTTCCTTTTTCTTTTCTTTCTTTATTGTCTCTTTCTCTCTTCTTCAGCCTTTCACTCTACCCACATTTCCCATGCCGCTGCTGCCCCTGTGGCCCGGCCCCCTTCATCCCTGGAAAGTGCTTTTCCGGCCTCCCGCCTCCCAACAGACCAGATCTCCCTCCTCTTCTTAATGGCAGCTGCACACAGCGGAGGAGCGTCAAAGGCAAGCCCGTCTACACATGGACCGTGCCAAGCGCCACAAACCCTGATCCTTTAACCTTCCATTACTACAACGCGAAAACCCCTCCATGCGCTGCACACAGGACAATCTGCCACCTGCCATTATGCATCACCCAAAGATACACAAGGACCAGTCTCCTGCCTCCACTGCCACCACACCCTCCCCCCCACAGCAAGCACCAGACACTCCCTTGGCTGTGCCATCAAACACCAACCTGAGCATCTCAGCTGCATTCTCCTCAACATTCGCTCCCTCAACAAACATGCCACAGACCTCTGGAACCTGCTGGACTCCACCACCCGGACATCACCTTCCTCACTGAAACTTGGACAAACCCAGCATCTGCACCGGACATCGCCATCGATCTCCCTAGCGACTACAAACTGCTCTGCAAAGACCAGCCTTCTCCCCGAGGCGGCGGCCTGGCCATTGTACACAAATCCTCCCTCCGTTTGACACCCAACACAGAAGAACATTCACCTCCTCATGGAGCACCTCCACTTCCAGATACACGCCACACCCAAGTCAACCTTCCACGGCTCCCTCATCTACAGGCAACCCAGCCCCCATCCAGCCTTCAGCGACTTCATCTTCGACATCATCTAAGCTCACGCTCTCACCTCCTCAAACTACTTCCTCCTCGGCAACCTCAACTACCACATTGACAACATCAATGACACCAACACCGCCTCCATGCTCGACAACCTTGCCACAATAGGACTAAAGCAACTGGTCACCTCACCAACATACATCACTAGACACACGATCAACACCATCTTCTCCACCAGCAACAACATCACCGTCAACAACAGCTCTACACTTTGACGGACTGACCACTACTGCATCCATTTCTCCATCACCCCACCGACCATCCACCTCCACATACCCCAAACCCCAAGCATAAAATGGAACTGGTTCACCAAGGAACAGCTCTCCAACATCCTCAGCAAGTCCCCTCCACCCCACCCAGACACCAACATCTCAGCACAGAACGTCCACCAATGGATCTCCGAATACGTCAACACCCTAGCACCTCTCCGTAAGACCTCAGCAAAACACCACTGCAAGAAGGCCAGCTGGGTGTCACCTGCACTCCAGGACTCCAGGCACACCTGCAGATGGCTAAAGAAAAGATGGAGGAACCGCAAATCCCGAGAAGTCTTTGAGGCCTTCAAAGCGGCCACCAATTCCACCATTACCTCATCAAAGTCACCAGGAAAGCCGTCCTGCAGAACCATATCAGCGCCTCGGCTCACAACACCAAAGAGCTCTTCATCGTGGTCAAAGAGTTTCCCAACCCCCAATCAGAAACTGCAAACATCCCTCCATCTCAAGACCTCTGCGACAGGCTAGCCAACTTCTTCCACAGGAAAATCAAAGACATATACGACAGCTTCGGATCCCAAGACACTTCAAGCCCTCCAACAACCACCCATATCCCACCCATCGAGCCATCACAGACCATGTACTGCTGGACCACCTTCAGCACACCTTCAGCACAGACAAGACCCACACCATCACGAGTAGCATCCACTCAGGAGCCCCTACGTACCCCTGTCCTCACTACATTTTCAACAAGGCCAACACAACCATCGCACCTGAGCTCGAACACACCCTTAACTGCTCCATAGAGACAGCCACCTTCACAGAGAACTGGAAGCACGCCGAGATCTGCCCGCTTTTGAAGAAACCCCTGGCCAACTCCCAGGACCTTAAGAATTACTGCCCCATCTTTCTACAGCCGTTTCCAGCCAAAGTCATCGAAAAGGCCATCAATGCTCTGCTCCACAAGCACATTGAGGAAAGAACAACAGCATCCTGGACATCTCCCAATAAGGCGATAGAAGCAATCACAGCACGGAGACCACCCTCCTCGCCACCACAGATGACATCCGCTTGTTCCACGACCGCGGCCATACAGCTGTCTTCATCCCACTGGACCCATCAGCGCCCTTCGACACAGTCTCACATCGCACCATGTGCTCCAGGCTTCACGCGGCAGGCATCCATGGAAAGGTCCTATATTAGATACGCTCCTTCCTGTCTGGCAGAACACAGAGACTCAGACTCCCGCCTTACTTTCAGAACCTACAGAGATCAGCTGTGGAGTTCCATAGGGCTCCTCCTGGAGCCCCACACTCTTCAACATCTACATGGCCCGCTTGCATCCATCGTCAAGGACCACGGACTGAACATCGTCTCCTAGGCCGACAATACCCAGCTGATCATCTCACTCATTGAAAACCCCACTACTGCCAAGAAGAATTTCCACGAGGAGATGGAAGCCGTTGCTACCTGGATGAAGAACAGCTGCCTCAAGCTCAACTCCAACAAAACCGAGATCCTCATCCTGGGAACATCCACATCAGCCTGGGACAGCTCCTGGGTGCAATCGACCATCTGCACCCCTACCACCACTCCAACAAACCATGCACGCAACCTCGGCTTCATCTTGGACTCATCATTCACCATGATTCGTCAAGTCAACTCAGTCGCATCCTCCTGCTTTCACACTCTCTGACTTCACTGGAAGATCTACAAATGGATCCCAAAAGACTGTCGCAAAACCGTAAACCATGCCCTGGTTACCAGCAGACTCGAGTATGGCAACAACCTATATGCTGGTATCACCCAGAAGAATCTGAAGAAATTACAGAACATCCAAAATGCATCTGCAAGGTGCATCCTAGACATCCCGTTGCAAACATATCTCCAACCATCTCCACTAGCTTCCCATCGAGAAAGAATTAACTTCAAGCTCCTCGTCAATGCTTACAAGGCCCTCCATGACCTAGGACCTGCCTACCTCAACCACTGCATCACCTCCTACTCTCCCACCAGGCCTCTCCGCTTAACAAGCACTAGCCACCATACTCCACATACGGAAGGCCTCGGTGGGTGGCATATCCTTTTCCTACCTTGCAGCAAAGAGCTGGAATACCCTGCCCCTGCACCTCAGGATGTCACCATCACTGACTCAATTCAGGAAGTACCTTAAAACCTGGCTCTTCAACTGAAGCTCAGAGGACTAACCCCTTTAGCCCCTGGAAATCCTTACAGGTGACTAGTTGCAGTTCATAAACCCTCATTTGATTTGATTTGAGTTGTGGGCATTACACCTAGGCAATGGTAGCCTATTCACAGGTACATACTTGACAGATATGTGTCAACATCATGTATCATTTGAAAGGTTCTGGGAAGATTCAACAGTGCAAGTAGTTATGTATAGTTGCATTTGCTATGAAGGATATGGCAAATGAGTCCTGGCTGTTTGGGAGCCGAATGTTGACATTGATACCTATGTGGTACTGGTGTGGTAGTTCACATACATATATGAGTAGTGATGTAAGAGCATCAAGGCATGGTGCTTGCGTCATGGTAGGTGTACCTGTCATGTTTGTAACACATGTGCCTTGGCCCACAGAATCCTCCACAGACGGATGTAAGGCTTGACATGTCTGATGAGTGTGTAGTGTTTTACCCACTCAGTCAACAGCCCAAAGATGGACTAATTGCATAAATAGGTAGGTCTGATTATCATCTTGCTGCACAGTTTAGTTGTCCATATTTCTGGTACACTCTTTTTGACATCTTGTAGTTGTGACATAGGTCAGAGCTAACTTGCCCCTTGCTTGACTGATGATGTTAGTTGTCTGAAAACCAATGCCCTAGATGACTTGGTCCACAATGTTTTTCAATCCTTGGTACATCATTATTGGAACATGTGTGTGTGACATGTTCAGACTCCTCTACCTTCACTTGCAATATAAGGCCATTAGAGGGTCTTACAGGTTTGCATGTGTCCATTGTGTATAGTTATAAGTATGTGGAATGAAGTAGGTTTGGTTTGTCAACTTCAGGCTTGCTTGCCTTTAGTTTACAACAGGTGTCATTGCCTGGTACATGACATCAGGTTAACATTTTTGTATGTGTTGAGTATGTGTTGATGATTAGTGTTAAGCAATTTCACTTTCCTAAACTATTGCTTCATTGGTGCTTGGTCAGGCTGTTGTGGATAGGGAACCTGTATAGTGTGGCAAAGTCACCTTGTAATGGTATGGTTAGTGTGACTGGTCCACTTTATTCATGGTATCATAGGTGTCAGCTAGGTAGCTTAGCTGGTGTTTGACAAAAAACGTCCATATTGATGGACATAATCACATTTTGTAGTAACATGCTGTTGGCACTTTACTGGCACTACCTGGGGGTATTGGTGAACAGGATGTAATGTAACTTATGTGTACTGTATGATGAAGTGTAATTTGTGAATGTGATGACCATCCCTGACTTTCTGTTTTTCATCATCAGCACCAGCAAGTGAAGGAGGCAGGGCACAGCTGATTGTGGAAGCTTCTGGCCACAGGACCTCCAGTCACAAGAACACCAACAGCAAGGGATCCAGTGGCCTGAAGGGCAAGGGGAGTGCCATGGGTGAGACCGGATCCAGTACATTCTCTTCAGAGTCCTCCTTATGTTACCACACCAGTACCATCTCTGTCTGCCACTCCATATTCTATCACTGTCATCCCTGTAACTCCCCAACCAGTTGGCCGTGCCCGCCCATCCATTCGCAGCATGCACCTCTTCCTCAACCCCTGTCAGCTTTGCTTGCTCAGTGAGGAGGCTATTGACCTCCTGAGGTCGATCTCTGTGGGTCAGTAGACCATTGTGAATGCCATCCAGGGACTGGCAACTCAAATCCAACACAGCAATGTGTCCTGGAGGGCATTCATGGTGCACTGGCTGGCCTACAGAGGTCATTTCAGGCTCTGGCCTCCACATTGACAGCAGCCAGTCACCCTTTGCCTACCGTCCCCCCTCCACCTTCCTCTTCCCAGTCCCAAACCCCACCTTATACGACCCAGCCAAAGCACATAAACAGACAGGCATGCATCCACCTCAACATTCAAGGGAAGCGCAGACAAACATAAGCACCACAAGACACACCACCAGAATGCACACAGATAGCATCCACTTGCAAACACAGCAACATTCATGACCTGCCCTGACACCCCCACCACTCCCAACATCACAGACGCAACACCTGGCACACCTACAGACACCACACCAACATTCACTGACCCAGCCTACCCGCAAACATCACCCCAGCAGATCCTCAGACATCTACCCCAGTCACCACACCCGCAGACACCACAACCACTGACACACCTACGTGCAGCACATCCACCATACCTGTAGTCACCACCCCAACAGACAGCCATCCACCACAGCATCCCCCTGCACCTCCACCCCATCAGCCCGACATATAAATGCCAACACTCACTCACCCAACAGACACTCACTACCCACAAGCACACCTCCCTCAAACACGCACCCAAAACATCCACAATGACACATCATACAACCACTCCCTCACCTTCCACACCCAAACCCAAACCCCCTTCAGATGACCATCCTTGTGTGTCCAAGAAAACTTTCTTTGCTGAGTTTGACCTTTTCCCTTCTCCTCCCTGTGACAACCCTAAAAGGTCTGTTTCCTCCCCAAGTCCATAGGTCCATAGTCACCTCAAAGGCCTTCCCTACCCCCACTGGCAGCACCCATGCCCCTCCCCGCCAAGAAGTCCATCCCTGCCAAACAGATCCACCCCACTCCCAAGACCAAGTCTAAACCCCCATCCTATGACCAGGCCTAAACATCCCCTCACAAGCGTAAACCGAAACCCCCTCCCTATCATTCACCAAGGATCCCTGCGGTGCCTGCCTGCCCCCTTGATGTCCCTATCTTTGGAGGTTAGATGGCAGTTAGGAGTCAAGTAGGGGCACCATTTCGTGACTTTGGTGCTGTTTCTCAACAGCTGTGGATTGTCCTATGGCCTTGGACATTGTTTTTTGTAAAAATGTTACACAAAAAGGTTGACTCAACCAATTGTTGGTTTTAACATGCCATCTTTGCCCTGCATTTCCTTTCCTAGATTGAGTTGTTCCTGGCTGACATTGGTTGTGTGGGAATATTTGTGTGTGTGTGTTGCTTGATGCTTCCGGTATTATCTGAGCATATTGTGAGGTTGTGTACAGTGCTTTTATCCCTCAGGGATTGTGTGGGTTTTGTGTGATGGGTATGTGTATGTAGCAGAATTGTTGTTGTCATGGTGGTGTGTTGTGTTAGTGTTGATATGTGTTTGTAGTAGTGCCGTGCGGCTTAATGTGTTTAGCCTGTTTGAGTCTGTGTTTACTGTGCATGGCATAATAGGTTTGGGGTACTGTGTGTGTGTGTGTACGATGTGTATGTCGATTGGTACATTGTATGATGTTGTAATTGTATGTGTTTGATTACAGCTGGTTGTATATTTTGTGTATGTGTGTGGAGTTCCTGGCCCATATTGGTAGTGAGTATTTGACATGTGTTTATATTTGTGCAGTTGTGGGGTTGTTGTATGTGAATTGGTGGGACTGGCCTTGTGCTGTGTTGCCGTGTATAGGTGTGCGTTCTTGACGTGTTGTGTGTGTGTATGCTAGCTGCAGTGTGCGTGCTGTGTATGTGTGGGTGTGTTTATTGCTGTATGTGTGTGTGTGTGTGTGTGTGTGTCACTGTACTGTTATGTGTGAGTACAGTCCTCACACACCCCTCCCTATGGTATGTTTTGTGACTGTACAAAAGTTAACAAATAACAAATGTGGCAGGTGAGTGTGTATACTTACGGTTGCTGTCTTCCTCGTTGGAAATGATTCCGTTGTCTTTCGGCGAGCACAAGCAGTGGGATGGCATCTAGTTGTGGTTCCATGGCGGCTCCGGATGAGTATGGCTTCCTGGAGGTGAGTGTCTCCTTTTATCTTGTTTATTTTCTTCTGGTGTTCTGTGGTGGTCCAACAGCAGCAGTTATGTTGGCGGTGTGCAACCTCGTAATGATTCAGGTGGAAACACGGTCTCCGCCGGACTGATGGTGGCTCTAATCAACGCAGTGGTCTGAATGCACTGGTGGTGCCGGCGGTGCTTTGGCAGGATTCTGTATGCATCACCGACAATGTCATCTTTTGGCAGTCCTCTCAACCAGCCTGTTGGCGGTCGGACCGCCAAACTTGTAATGAGGCCCATAGTCTTAGTTCTTTTACAAATTTCGAAAATTACTCCATCTGGTTGGAAAAATCAGTTTGACAAGTATAGTGCTATTATATCTGAAACCTTTAAAAAATAAATTAATCATAGTAATGTTGCTAATTTCCAAGATAACTCTCTCACCTCAACGTTTTTATTGCTTGGACATCTCTCAAATAACTGTAATACCAAATCCATATTCCATAGTGTTTGATACTTTACTCTAGCCGGTCTTTTTATCCAAATTCCTTTCATTACCCTGCATGTCAATGGATTCTACCCACTAATAATCCTTGTTGTAATGAATTTCCAGCTGCCATAACTGATCTATAACTATTCACTGTTCTATAAGACAATCCTTTCTCAAATGAGTCTGGTAAGAAATTAGCCACCTCTACTTCATCTGCCTCCAAAGGATCCAAATCATTCTCCACACACTAACATAGCCCTACTTACTGTGTACTTCTATATCGTTTCCTTCTTCGTTGCGCCTATGACTCATTCAATACATTTTTAGTTGTTCCTGAAAGTCCTAAGAATCTACCTGAACAAGTTATATCCTCCATGCTAGAAAGTTGAGTAAACCTGACAACAATAAAGGATGCTTTTTCTTCTCTACTTCTAGTAAAAGACATGGGCATGACTTTATCAAATATAGGGGGTTATTCCAACTTTGGAGGAAGTGGTAATCCGTCCCAAAAGTGACGGTAAAGTGACGGATAAACCACCAGCCGTATTACGAGTCCATTATATCCTATGGAACTCGTAATACGGCTGGTGGTAAATCCGTCACATTTGGGACGGATTACCACCTCCTCCAAAGTTGGAATAACCCCCATAGTATTTTTATTGCCATTTCCATAAGTGTTGGAAAACATACTTGTGTCTTCCAGAAAGGTATGACTAGCACTATTTAAAATCTCGTCTCTTTGCGTGCACTACTACTCTCGGAATCATAGAAAATGGGGAAAAGGCAAACCCTTTCATTCTTTCCAATTGTACATAAGCGCATCCACTGCTATTGCTCCTGCATCTGTTCTTCAACTGATATAGGGGGTCATTCTAACTCCAGAGTTCCCCCGACAGAACACCGCTCCGCGGTCTAAAGACCGCTGCGGTGATTCTGTGTTTCCCGCTGGGCTGGCGGGCGACCGCCAGAAGGCTGCCCGCCAGCCCAGCGGGAAACCCCTTCCCACGAGGAAGCCGGCTCAGAATGGAGCCGGCGGAGTGGGAAGGTGCGACGGGTGCAATTGCACCCGTCGCAAATTTCAGTGTCTGCAAAGCAGACACTGAAATTCTTTGTGGGGCCCTCTTACGGGGGCCCCTGCAGTGCCCATGCCATTGGCATGGGCACTGCAGGGGCCCCCAGGGGCCCCACGACACCCCATACCGCCATCCTGTTCCTGGCGGGTGAACCGCCAGGAACAGGATGGCGGTATGGGCTGTCAGAATCCCCATGGCGGCGCAGCAAGCTGCACCGCCATGGCGGATTCCCATGGGCAGCGGAAAGTCGGCGGTACACCGCCGGCTTTCCGCTTCTGGCCGCGGCTGTACCGCCACGGTCAGAATGCCCGGTGGAGCACCGCCAGCCTGTTGGCGGTGCTACCGCCAACCTCCGCCATGGCGGTAATTACCGCCAGGGTCAGAATGACCCCCATAGTCTCTTTGTCCTGCTTCCTTTAAATTTGTTTATATATGTTACTTATATTGTGCTGTCCATCTTTAAGAAAACTGAATTTTCCATTAAATCTTTCCTGAAACTGAGGAGAACAAACAAACCTGCTATCATCTGTAGATACTTTATATGCTCCTCTTTCTCTACCCCACTCCAGACTCCTTCTGTCTCCTGCCTAGCCCGAGCCTATGCCCCCCAATCCTGATTTGCTTGCATCTGCCTCTAGAATCAAATCTGTTTTTGTCCCCAAAATAGCCCATCTGTTTCAGGCTTTCATATTTACCTTCCACCATAACAAGGGGGTTTGGAGAATATTGGGCCTTGCCATTTGACAGGATCTGTGGGCCCTAAAAACAATTCCAGTCCTCAAGCTGCTTAGAACTGTTTACCATACCAAGACTGTTACTTAACTTTGCCATCTCCATGGAAGTGAATTCAGGTTTTGCTTGGACAAACAATCAAATCACAATGTGTTTTGTGAATAGGACAGGGGTGTTTGATCACAGTCTTTGGTAGTAGTGGCCCAGTGTGATCTGTGGTTGGGCTGAATTTCACCAATGTGGCTGAGTATATGCCTTGAGGAGGACTTCTCTCTGGGGCTCGGTGAGTTTCAATTCTCCCTCTCTCTATTTATATATATATATTTCTCTCTCTCTCTCTCTCTCTCTTTCGCTCTCCTTTTGTTTGTCACTTATGTGCCCTTTCTTGCCACAAATCTCTTTCTGATGTTCCTCCATGAGCATGCCTCACACTGTCTCTCTTTCCTCTTCATAAGTGTCTTTCACCCTCTGCTTCTGCATGCACTTCTTTTCCCTACCCTATCTCTACACTCTCTGTCTCACTCTCATGCTCTCTCTCTCTCTCTCTGTCTCCTTCCCTCTGCAAACTTTGGCACCAAGGAGCTAGCTGGTATAGGACTTGAGTAAAATGGAATAACAAGGAACAAAGAGGCCCTGATAATGGAAATGTACTTTAAGCAGAAAACAACTTTGTGCTAAATCTCCTTGTGGAGTCAAATATTCCTCAAAGCAGCAACAAACAGAATAGCTCCCTTTGGCTAAACCTTTAAGAGTGTTCAAGGAAAAATCAGACATGATTTAGATATTGGCGAATGAGTTACTCCGTCACAACGGCGATGGATATCCTGTCTGCCAACATCTAAATACCAGAATATTCATCACAATTTTCCCGGAGTAACTTGTATGCCAATGTCTAAATCAGGTCCAAACACACACCCCAAGGCAGTGTTTGGTTTTGGTTTCTGTCCCTGGCCCAGGACCCTTATCTTTAACAGGGAATCCCTCAAATGCATGATAATATTTAAATCAGGCCCTTAGGCCCATATTTATACTTTTTTAGCACCGCATTTGCATAATTTTTTGACTCAAAAGCAGTGCAAATGTAAGTTTGCGCCGATTTTGCATAAAAAAATGACACAAATGCAGCACTAAAAAAGTATAAATATGGGCCTTACTCTATTCTTTCTGCCATGGCCACAGAAATCCTTCAACCAGGACTAGGCAGCAAATTAAAACATAAATCTGAGGAGGAATTCGCTCCACAGTGTTTTCCCTTTCATCCAAAAGGTCTAATGGAGCAGTTTATTTAGAAGCAATAAATGAGTGATCAGTGAGACAAGAAAAAGGTAGTCCACCTTAGGTACATCTGGAAAGTCTTTTTCAATGTCATCTAGTAGATACATGTTACCCCAATACCTAAGAATGAACAACTTTTCTCGATATTTCCATTCTTGCAACATAACCTTCCCAGTGCCTTAAAGAAGATGAATTTCCGGTGATACATTCAGAACAAAGCAGGCAAACACATTGGGCCTACATGAGTCCACAGGTGTGAAAGGCAGTGCAGGATCAGAGAATCCCAAGTTAAGGTGGAGATGAGATTCTACTTCCCTCAGTATCTTTTTAATGTAGTGCTCCTTGCTTCAATTTCACGATTGGCATCACCATCAGCTGAGGCAGATTTATCAGCAGCTTCTTCCATTTGAGAGCCATCCACAACAGCCAGTGCACTAGGGAAATGCCAACGCACTCTAACAGGGATCAGAAAGTTTACATTTTCTTCAATCAATCTTCATACAGATGTATATTAGAATATGAAATGCACAAATAGCGTCTGACATAAATATTGTGGTCTATATCTGGTTTACAATAATATATTTCCACTGGATGTTGATTTTCCAATGTTAAATTCAATTCGGTGATATTTTGTAAATAATATTTGCAGCACAATATTTATGTCAGACGATATTCTAGAAAAATATTCTGGTACCTCACCATGTCCAGAGACTGAAAGTCCAAAGAAACAGGAATAGGATTGTCAGGCTGAGGAGAAGAAGTGGTTTGAAAGTCCAAAACCACAATGGGCAAATGATCATGTCAACAATGCTTATGTTCACTACAGGAGCCCGACCCGCTCATTGCCCCACAATCAAGGTGCCATCAATTTCACAGAAGCTTCCTGGGAGAACAGCTGTGATCACTCTCGGCAGTCTAGCATGCATTGTCTACAGCCCATAACAATTATCCACACCTCAAGCTCACAATTTATTATCAGCAATTATATAACAATAACCAACCGAAAGTGACAGGTCTGGGATTGAATCGTTAGCTTCACTGCTACAGCATGGTGACTGTACAGTTAGCAAGTTAAGCCTAGTACACAGATTTCAGGTTCAAACATGTGACAAAGTTAAGGGTGAGGTAAAATCATTGGTTTGCTAATAAACTTTGGTGGCATTTTGGAAATATGTCAGAAATATGGAAGACTCTTAATATGTTTAACTTATTCTGAATATGCTGAATTTCATGCAGATTTGTTAAGGGCGGTCCCCAATAAACGAGCAGGGCAAAAACGTATACATGTGCAAATAATGTTGTCACAGTTACACAAATAAGAAAAATATTGGAAGATATTTACATGCTTAGTTTTCTGGTGACAGGTTAAGTTCTGTGATCCCAGGATTTCAAGTAAATCTAACAAGCGGGAGTACGGTTAAAGGGTCGGGGTTAAAAAGGTTTTAATTTGAAAATAGTTTTCATGCTATTTGATGGATTTGAACAAAGGCTGAGATATCAAAATTGGGCCTAAGTTGGGTTTAAGTTAAAGACTGCATGTGCAGCTGCTGTTTGGCTGCAATGGAGATTGTTTGTGGCAAATCCTCACTGTAAATGGAGTGGGGTTCATCTCAAAGTCGGTTTGTGTCAGGGCCTACAGCCAAACCCTAATCCACATGGCTGAAGGACAAAAATAAAGAGGGTAGGCTACAAAATCACACTGAGGCGTCATTATTCACTATCACATTTACAACACACTTGCCACATTTACCAACACATTCACGAGGTAAATGGTGGAAATAACAGAGACCATAAAAGGCAGCTGGTAAATTTCAGAAGTTTTAACCTTTGGATGTAGAACTACATCGAACATCGATTGTTGTTTTCACTCTTATTAACTTTGCCCTATTTGAGCAATTTATACCAAACCTGGGAAAACAGCATGCTTGATGTGACCTAAGAGAACGCCAAATTAGTGAATGCAGCACCGAGGAAAAGCTGATTCTCCATGTTTCATAAGTGGGCTGATAGTCGCATACTAATGCAGAATGTTTCCTGGCTGGCATATAGGCTGAAGAGATAGTCATCATCCCTATTACCACACCACGCCTGGTCAAGGCCAGATGGTAACAAATACAGCATCTGTCTTTATAGTTGCAGGGGGGGGGTGGAGATGGGGTTTGAAAATTAAACTCTCCACAGCCTTAAAGGTTACCCCTATAGGAAGAGATGGTCCCGTATCCTTCCTGGATGTAGCCTCCGACTTACCCATGAGTGGGAAGCCCTTATTTACTAGCTGCAACAACCATGTCTATGGACTAATGAGGTATCGCCACAATGGTGTCCTGCCCCAGGGTGTAGGTATACAAAACAGAAAAGACAAAGCAGTAGGTGTTGTTTCTGTCTTTCTGTGACCAAATGTTGAGGAACTTGTAACATCCCTGCCTTGCCCAGGGGTAGGAGGTCAATGTTTGCCTCAATTACTCCACTTCATTAAATTAAAAAGACTGGATGCAGCAGGCCTGAAAAGAACACGCATCAATCCCTAGGAATACCCAGTGTAAGACAATAGTAGTTCAATAAATATATATAGTGTGCATCTCCACCTGGCCCCTGCTGCAAAAGGGAGCCAAAGAGGCAAAAGAGGCCTCAACGATACAAGAACATTAAGGGGGTGCACCACTCTAGAAACATCCAATAATTACAGTAACCAAGAAAAGTCCAATGTCCTAGAAATAATGCGAAGCTCCTTTAAGTTGTTTTCCGAAGATATTTTATTGTTGACAAGTGGAGCTTGTTGTGACAAAAAGTTCATGAAGAAAAAAAGCAGCCAACGCGTTTCGCCCCATACAAAGGGGGCTTCCTCAGGGCTGCAATGAAACATATAACCATAAGCTGATCAAAAACAATATCATAATGTCCATATACCACCAAAAAAACAAAAAAAACAAAATATTGACAGATAAATTAACTACTTGTATTTTAAATATTAGTGGATAGATGAACACCTAGTATGGTGATAGATAAAAAAAAACACAATACAAAGAGAAAAATTCCTAATATTTGCAGATATTTATAAAAAATTCTGTTAATTGTAGTATTGTCATCAACTGTTCTGCCTGTACGCTGTGCTCCTGGGAGTTTAGCTTCAGTAAAGATGTGACCCCTAGGCACAGTCACTCCCCAACCCTCTAGCAGGCAGTTTTAATGTACGCATACCTGAGTCAATGGTTTCCTAGTTGTTGTGTTTGCTTAGGGATCTATGCAACGCAGTATGTTAATGTATTTTCATTTTACTAACTTACCCTTTTGTTTTTTGCCACCTTCGTGACTTGAATCTGAAATGTGCAAGATCTAGGCATTACTTTAATTTCAGGCATCATGTGGTATAAGGGTGTGGTCTATAGCTAGCATGTCCCCCATTGTCACGATGCTTGGCTTTGCATTCTCCAATCGGGAGAAGGATCGTTACGAGGCCAGCTCTGAAAGCATTCTTTCTGGTTCCATGGTGCAACTCCGCGTTGTTTGACTGCTGCTGTGGTTTTCTGTGCCTAACAGCTCGGAGGCTGTTTTCTATGAGGGATTCTAGCCTCCTTTTCACTTGGATTGTTTCCCAGCCTGCATCTGATTTTTGTGGCCCAGGTGCAATACTTACTTTTTTCGTGGATATCCCTGTTCCCCTCGTCAGGAGCCTTAGGAAACTAAAGACAACACCCAGCACCCTCATAGTTTGTTTCCAATTGCTTCCTCTCTACTGAAAGAACAAGGTCAGTGCACTGGACCAGGGTAGTAGTGGTAGTAATTTATTTATTTACATAGCTAATTAAGACCAGTGCAATACAAGCAAGTCATAGAAAAAATAATAAAATACAATAAAACCACCGTTAAAAAGGGCATGCTTAAGCAGCGTTTTCTTGTTTGATAAAAAGAAGTGAAAAAATTCCAAGTTTTGTGACCAGGTAGCAGGTGGGCCCAACAATGCTCAAGATGTTACAGTGTGCCTTTATTCCCCAGTGGCGCCAATTTGCCATGTTTCCTTGTAGAATAGGCTTGAGAAAGTGCTAAGTGCAATGTCTCCCTAAAATGAAAGAGAAAGGAAATCCCTCTCTGTGTCTATCAAAGAAGTCTGTTTAACTGCTTGTAGAGTCTATTCAAATGCCACAAGTTTGGTACCTCCCCCATACGCTGTGGCTGCCGATGCAAGGGATGTTGGTCGGGAAACCTTTTGCATTTTCTTCTCTACCAACTATAAAACTTTTACCAGCTTGCAGTTCAACTTTGGGTCCTCTAGTTTGAAACAGGCAAAGACTGCCTTTCCTCGTGTTCGAACTAGTCATGAGATAAACTGTGGTTTGATCAGAAGAACCCTGTCTACTTGCAGTTCTGGCAAGTGCAGAGCAAGTGAGGCAGATCCTCCAAACCTATTCTGCACAGACACAACTGGTTGGGACTTACGCTCTCTGTTAAGGTGGGAGATGTCGCATGGAAGGTAATATGCCCAGACTATATACAAACAATGTCTCTTTTGTGTATATAGAGTAACCGTGACTCAAGTATTTTTGAGGACCAAGTGTGTGATAACCATTGATCGTCATCCCAGTGTGGCTGTGCCCGAAAATGTGGCTTTATCTTCCACCAGTGAGAGGCTTTTAATCGTCTGCCAGGCCAGTTTCTTAAAGACTGCGTGACTGGTGGGGCTGTACCAAGCCTTGGACAGTCCAGTGTTTGCAAGCAATCCCTGGAGAAAACATCTGGCTGGTGATGTGTCTCTGTGATGAAGCTCCAGCCAGACTAGATGGTTCAAAGTGTTCTGGGTGTCATTCCTGATCTTATGCCAGCAAACTATGGGGGTTATTCTAACTTTGGAGGAGTGTTAATCCGTCCCAAAAGTGACGGTAAAGTGACGGATATACCACCAGCCGTATTACGAGTTCCATAGGATATAATGGACTCGTAATACGGCTGGTGGTAAATCCGTCACTTTTCCGTCACTTTTGGGACGGATTAACACCTCCTCCAAAGTTAGAATAACCCCCTATGTAAGCTACTTGCGTGGCCAGAGACTGCTTTGTTAAGCCAAACTTGTAAGAAAGTAGCCTCTTTCTAGCATGGTTACCCCCATTTTTTACCTGTTTGTGAGAGTTTGTCAGTGTGTTTTTACTGTCTCACTGGGATCCTGCTAGAAAGGACCCCAGTGCTCATAGTTAAAACCCTATTTGTCAGTGTGTTTTGCCTATCTCACTCGGATCCTGCTAACCAGAAATCCAGTGCTTATGCTCTCTCTACTTACCAAATTTGTCACTATAATTTAGTGACTCCTTATTCCAATTCCAATTTGTACACTGGACCCTCTTTATAAGTCTCCCGTATATGGTACCTAGGTATCCAGGGCATTGGGGTTCCAGGAGATCCTTATGGGCTGCAGCATTTCTATTGACACCCACAAGGAGCTCAGACAAACCTTTCTTCAGGACTGCCACTGCAGCCTGAGTGAAATAGTGCCCACACTATTTCACAGCCATTTTCACTGCACTTAAGTAACTTATAAATCACCTATATGTCTAACCTTCATTTACTGAAGGTTAGGTGCAATGTTACTAAGTGTGAGGGCACCCTTGCACTAGCAAAGGTGACCCCACGCTGTCCAGGACCAATTCCCCAGACTTCGTGAGTGCGGGGATACCATCACACGTGTGCACTACATATAGGTCAATTCATATATGTGGCTTCACAATGGTGACTCCGAATATGGCCATGTGAGGTGTCTAAGATCATGGAATTGTCCCCCCATTCCAAATCTGGTATTGGGGGGCCAATCCCAGGCATCCTGGGGGCTCTACCATGGGCTCCCAGTACTGCCAAACCAGCTCTCTGAGGTTTCCACTGCAGCTCCAGCTGCTACCACCTCACAGACGGGTTTCTCCCCTCCTGGGGCCTGAGAAGCTCAGTCCCAGGAAGACAGAAAAAATACATTTCATTTGTGAGGAAGGTGTTAAACCCTCTCCCTTTGGAAAGAGGTGTTACATGCAGTGCTTAATTTGTGCTTGTTGTTTCCGGTGATGAGCACCAGCACTTATGTTTGAGGGCCGGGGCTTATTCTTCTGCCTCAAGCATTTGCTGCGAGCAAAAGACACATTTGGGTAAGACGGAGGAAGTGAAAAACGAAAAAGCGTCACAAAGGGAGGAAGTAGAAAGCTGCTGGAGTGAGCTGAAGGGGCTGGGAGTGGCTTTATATGGTTTGAAGAGGCCCGAGATGGCTTTTGGCTTGGATTCCAAGGTGTGGAAACACTCTGGAGACCTCTGAGTGAACAGTGCCAGCAGGTGACATCAGAGACCCCTCTGATAGGTGCATACCTGGGTAGGTAGCCAATCCCCCTCTCAGGGCTATTTAGGGTCTCTCCTCTGGGTGGTTCCTCAGATTCTCCTCCAGGAATCCTCTGCATCTTCTGCTTCAGCTTCTGACCATCAGATCAACCACAGACTGCTTCAGAACCTGCTGTAAATGGAACAAAGTATCCAGTGTGACTCCTGTGACCTGCAACTTCAGCTCCTGCCAGCATTTGCAACAGTTTCCAAGGTGTGCACGCTCTGAGGACTCCCTGTCTTCACCCTGCACCAGAAGAACCAAAGGAATCTCCAGTGGGGTGATGGAGTTACTTTCCTGCTTCTGTAGGCACCCTTTTGAGATGATGACCGGTTCTCTGGGACTCCTCTCTTGACGACGAGCATGCTCCCTGGAACACCGGTGGTGGATCGACATGACCCACACTGTCCTAAGGTCCAGCTGTCCAACTTTGGTGGAGGTTGCCTTCCCCTGTTGCGACAGTACCCCACTGCATTGCGTCATCTCCAGCTCCTTAGGCTTCTGTGCACTTTTCCAAGAATCCTTCGTGCACAGTGTAGCCCAGGTCCCCAGCACTTCATCCTGCGACACACAACTTGCTGAGTTGTTCTCCGGAGGAGTGGGACCTTCTTTTGTTGTGCTGCAATGACCACACTTTGCATCTTCTTTGTCCCCGTGTTCTGGGACTTCTGTGGATTCTGCCTGGTCTTCTGTGGGCTCTCTCATTGCTGAGAGCCCCCTGTGTCTCCTCAGTCCGAGTTGAGAACCCCAGGTCGCTCCTGGGTCCAGGCAGCGCCATTTTGACGCAAACCGCAAACTTGCTTGAACCAAGGCTTGCTGGACATATCCAGCGACGCAAACAGCCTGCATCCAACAATTCGACGTGGGACATCTCCTGCACCACGCAGGAACCCGCAGCCATCTTCTTTGGTGCTCTTCTGTACACATCTTCTAACCGGAGAATCCACTTTTGCACCAACTTCTAGGTTGGCAGGGGATCCTGTCCTTCCTGGAATCTTCTGCAAATTCTGGACTTGGTCTCCTCTCTTCACAGGTCTTCAGGTCCAGGAATCCACCAGTTGTTGATTGCTGTCTTTCTTGGTTCTTGCAATATCTCTTATCACAACTTGTAGTGTGTCCTGAGGAAACTTGCAGTACTTTACTCCTAATTTACTGGGCTCTGGGGTGGGGTACTTTACTTACCTTTGGTGTTTTCTTACACTCCTAGCACCCCTCTACACACTACACTTGCCTAGTGGGGGAATTTGTGGTTTGCATTCCACTTTCTTAGTATATGGTTTGTGTTGCCTCTAGGCCTATTGCATTCTATTGTATTTTCTACTGTTTGCACTATTCTATGACTATTTACTTACCTGATTTTGGTCTCTAGTGTATATATTGTGTATAATACCTCCAGAAGGAGTATTGTCTGTAAGATATTTTTGGCTTTGTGTCACTAAAATAAAGTACCTTTATTTTTGGTAACACTGAGTATTGTTTTTTATTGTGTATAAGTACTGTGTAGCTATAGTGGTATTGCAGGAGCTTTGCATGTCTCCTAGTTCAGCCTAAACTGCTCTGCTACAGCTACCTCTAGACAGCCTAAGCTGCTAGAACACTGCCTACATTTCACTAATAAGGGATAACTGGACCTGGTATAAGGTGTAAGTACCTTAGGTACCCACTACAAACCAGGCCAGCCTCCTACAAAACTTCAGCTTGATCTGTGCAGCCGATGCATGGTTTGCAATGCTGAACATGATTCTGTAGATCTTGACCAGAGTGCTGTCCAATATTTTAGGATCTCTACCTCTCAGTGCTTCACTTCCATAAGTGAGTGTTGGTAATATTTTGGATTTAACCACCCTGAGAAGAGGTTCCCACATCGGGCCTGTCAGTTTTGATTTTAAGTTTCAAAATGTTGCTGCCAATGCCATCCTTTTTCTTTTGATCTCTTCATTTTGTGTGGCAAATTGGCCCCCCTTGTCAATAATTATGCCCAGGTTTTTGTAGTTAGTAGAAGTCTGGATTTAAATGTTCCCTAGATACAAGACTCAGGGTTTTTTCTTCCACAATTAAAGGTCATTGTTTTGGTCTTCTCGGCCAGGGGAATTATTTGTTTTCTGGGCACAATTGGTAGTACCCTTTTTCTTGATGGCATAACTTAATCTCTTCTTCGTTTCTACACCCCTTCCAAGTTTTTCTTGGATTGACTGTTCAGGAGGTTTTTTTCCTCCTTAATTCCCCCTTTTTTGTTTGAATATTACAAGATTGTATCCATGGGAAAGACACACATTCCTGTGGCCTCCTACCCAGACTTTTTCTGTTCTGTACTCAGTTATCCTATGATACCCTGAATACTGGATAATTACCTGAGTTTTTGTGCTTCTTGTGTTTTAGAGATGTGTATTTTAGCTCAACCTATCACAGAGTGAGGCATCCTAAGAAAGGACAAGACCTACCCGAAGTGACAGCAGCACCCCCTGCTCCCCTGTTTTATTACCCCCTTTTTCCCTTAGTGCTAATCACCCACTCTGGTATATTCAGGAGTGGAGGATTAGCCTGGAGTTGAAGGCAAGGACTATTTCCATTTCTGCAGATCCTGGTTTTCAGGTGAGTGGGACTGAGAGAGAAAGCCAAGGCTATAATACACATATTCTGCCCAAACAGAAATGATCGGGTAGAAACCACTGACAACCTGGCTTCTCTGTGGCTACAGTAACAATTCCTACCATGCAGGACTTGGCTGATGCTTTGGCCATCATTCAGGCAAAAGTACAAGTACTGAGACAGGAGAACCAGACACTTAAGGGTGAACTACTAAAATAGAAAAAGGCAAGAAACACAGGGACACATCTTTCTGGGACTATTCCTAAAACTCGTAATCCTGTTACAGAACCTGCCACCTTCTAGTTTGATAGAACCCATGCATCAGACGAAAACCCGCCTATGAATATCACAGTAGTAACCCCAGTGCCTGTTCCCTTGGCAGCCCCAGAGAGAATAAATGGAGAAAGTAACAAATTTAGGGCCTTATTTACTAGAATGTCGCACAGCGCGGTACTCAGCCAAATTTGGCAGCACCGCCATGCGTCACTTTAGAAACGCAGGGATGTGCCATAATTAAGACAATATGGCATACCCATGTATTTTCCCTACCAATGGTGCTAAATTTTGTTGCCCATAACCAATGCTGGCACCCTTGCACCATGGTGCAAGAGTGCCTGCATTGTGGGAAATGATTGTTTATGTGCAGGAAGGTGTCCCTTCCTGCACATAAACAATAATTAAAGGCATTTTGCTCTTCCCGTGTGCTGCAGAAAGCAGCACACATTGGAAAAGCAAAAAAGAGGAGAAAGAAAAGTGTTTCTCCTTGTATTGCCATGCTAATGCCGCCCCTGGGGTTTATGAATCCTCATAAATCTGGGGAAGCATCGCAATGCAATGGGTGTTGCATTGGAATGACCACAGCAACACCCATTGCACGCCCCTCTGCTGCAGAAAACTGTGTCCTGGGCCATATTTACAAGGTGGCGTTAAGCCACACAAATATGGAAAATGGCACACCATTGCCAGAGCATTGCTTAAGGTGACGCTATTGTGGTGCTAGGGACTTGTAAATAAGCCCTTTAGTATATTAATGAATCAATGTCACCTACAGTTTTTATGTAAACCTGCTGCCTTCAAAGACCAAATGAGGTGGTTATTTGGAAAACACACGTTCATGCAGGCCAGCAATAATGAGCTTCTGAATCTAAGGCAAGGAAAGCAACACAAAAGGATGATGGACGGAGTGCTGAACAATTGAAACACTCACCCCCAGTCACAGAGCTGGGTTTAATCCATTGTTCCTTTGCTCACCAGGCCACCCCAGTTTGGACCCAGCCGAATACAAATCAGGCTTGACCCTGTTCCTCTTGGGAACAGTCCAGCCCGAACTGCCAAGCTAGGTCTTCCCTGGACCGGAAACAAGCATCCTGGGACCGGTTTCAGGGTTTCACCCGTCATCAGCCAGGCTAGCTTGAATCCAGTGGCACAGTGAGCAAGGGACACATGTCTGGGAATACCCTTCCCACTTAGAGCGACTTTAGCAACACAAAAGGAGGATGATGGACGGAGTGCTGAACAATGCAAACACTCACCCCAGGTCACAGATCTGGGTTTAATCCATCATTCTTTTGCTCACCATGCCACCCAAGTTTGGACCTAGGCGTATGCAAATCAGTCTTGACCCTGTTCCTCATGGGAACAGTCCAGGCCGAACTGCCAAGCCAGGTCCTCCCAGGACCGGAAACAAGCATCCTGGGACCAGTTTCAGGGTTTCACCCTTCATCAGCCAGGTCAAGACTGATTTGCATTTGCGGCACTTTGCCGGATTGATCTGGTTCCTACAGGGACTCTCCCATGCAGCAGGATATATACTCTGTTTGAACAAGAAACCAAACACCTGAGGGAATACTTGAATGAGATGTTAGCAAGTGGAGTTATCAGACATTTCACCTCTCCTGTTTCAGCGCTTCTTTTCCTTGTCCCAAGAAAATAAACGGACTTTCATACATGTATCAATTATAGGGCTCTCAACAAAGTAGAAATAAAAAACAAATACCCCTTGCCTCTGTTCCCTGTGTTATTGGACCAGATACGTAATGCCACTGCCTTCACGAAAATGGACCTTCGCAGAGTATCTCATCTCCTCTGTTTCCTTGAGGGGGATGACTGGAAGAAGACCGCATTTCGTACCAAGTTTGGGTTATACGAATATTGCGTGATGCCACTTGGACTGTGTAAATCCTCTGCGGCATTTCAGTTTTTTTTTATTAATGAGGCTCTTCAGGATTTTCTAGACCTCTTTTTAATCGTTTACATAGATGATATTCTGGTGTTCTCCAGGAATCCCCATCAGCATGAAGTATATGTCAAAGAGGTGTTACAAATGTAGTGAGAAAACCACCTGTTAATGAAACTTAAGAAAGGTGTGTTCCATGTCCCTCATGTGGATTTCTTAGGTTTCATGAATTCCTCTGCAGGCATTAACGTAGATGAAAAGAAGATTGAGGCAATCCTGACTTGGCCTGTTCCTTCTTGTATAAAGAAAGTAAAATCCCTAGTAGGGTTTGCCAATGGTTACAGGTGCTTCATCACAGAATTTTAGAACATTATAACACCTATAACTACCCTTCTTAAAAAAGAGAGTTCATTTTGTTTGGTCTCCTGAGGCTCAACAAGCATTTAATCGACTGAATACTAGTGTCACCTCAGCCCTGGTTTTGGTTCACCATGATCCAGCGTTTCCATATTATGTGGAAGCAGGCACGTCTCAGTACGCACTATGGGGAAGTCTGTCACAAAGGGATAGCAACACGTGGCAGACACATTATGTTGCATATGTCTCAAACAAACTCTTGCCAAAAGAAAAAAATTAATCGGTCGCTGAAAGATAACTTTTGGAAATTCGGAAGGCATTTCTGGAGTGTAGATACTATCTTTGGGGAGCTAAACATCCTATAACGATATACTCAGATCACAGAAACCTAGAGTTTTTCTGCTCTCCATGAGCCCTGACACCTTGGCAGATGCGTTGGGTATCCTTCTTTAATGAATTTAATTTTGTTATCAACTACAGACCCACGTCAAATAAGTAAAGGCAGATACCTTTTCTCGACTGTGTATACTGTCACAAAAACCAATGAAATACACAATGATCCATAACCATAATACCTCAGGAAAGGGTACTCGGAGTTTGTTCCTCGTGGGATTCCTAGATGAGATCAAGAAAACAGTGAATAAGACAAATCCAGCCATATGGTTGTCCATTCCCTCATGTTCCGTGAAATATGGCTTGTTCTATAACAAAGAACAGTTGTTCATACAACCCGAGAACAGAGATCAGGCATTACAATGGATTCTTTCCTCTTCATTGGCAGGGCATCCTGGCATGGGTAAAACTATGGACCTCTACAACAGATGGTTTTGTTGGGAGACCCTGGCACTTAATGTGCAGGACTTTGTTAAATCTTGTCCAGTTTGTGCTACATATAAGGCTTATCATACCCTTTTGGCTGGGTTGTTACAACCTCTCTCCATCTCCTCCTATCCTTGGCAAACCATCAGCATGAATTTCTTTACTGATCTTCCCAAAGATAAGGGTCAAACCACTATTTTTGTGGAGGTAGAGTTGTTTTCCACATTTGCTCATTTTGTTCCTTTGCCTAAGATAACCACAGCTAAGAAACCGGATGGTCACGTTTATTCAACATGTCATATGACATGTTGGTATTCCATCAGTGATCATCTCAGATTGGGATCCACAATTTGTATCTATGGTTTGGTGTGAGTTTTTTCTGCTCTACAGATAGATCTAAGTTTGTCATCAGCCTATCATCCACAACCTGACAGGCAGATAGAGCATACTAACTAGTCCATGGAACAGTACCTACAGTGTTTGTTGGCCACCACAACAAGCTGCTGAGTTACAGCATTGCCAGTGGTAGGGTTTGCCTGCAACAATAGTTTTCAATCCGCTTTGGGAATGTCACAGTTTTTCTGTACCATGTGTTTTCATCCTAAGACTATGCCTATCCAACCCATGTTTTAGGTCCCAGCTGTGAACACTCTTTATACAACCCTTCTATATATCTGGAAATCCACACAAGTTCAGTTACTGGCATTCAAAGTAGAGATGAAAAAACAGGAAGATGAGCATTGGAGTCCAGCACTTTCTTATTCTTCTGGTGATCTGGTTTGGTTGGCTACATAAAAACCTACAGTTTGATAGCTCAAAGAAACTCCAGCCCTGGTTTGTCATTCCTTTTAAAATCTCTCCGATCATAAACCCTGTAGCCATGAAGCTCGAATTACCTGATGATCACCACATACATTCTGTATTTCACACCTCACGTCTTAAACCCTTTGTTCCCACCACACCCTCTGTTGATGGTTGAGGATCACATAGAGTATGAGGAGAACCATATTGTGGACTCCCAGAGATGCCAGAGAAAACAATACTATCTCATAGACTGGAAAGGGTACCCCGAGAGGAGCGGTCCTGGAAACCTTCCTTTCATGTACAAACCCCTCATCTTCTATGAATATTCAAAGTATACAACCCCTCCTAACCACAGCCTCTTAGTTGGCCTTTGGGGAGAAGTACTGTCACCACATTCTGTCTGCACGCTATGTTTACCAGGAGTTTAGTTTCAGTACAGATATGATCCCTAGGCACAGCCCCTCCATGTCCCTTAGCAGCCAGTTTCAATGCATGGATACTTGAGTCAATGGTTTCCTAGGCAGGGGTGTGCTTGTGTTGGGATGTATGCAATACAATATGTTGTGTATTTCCATGTCTCTAACTTACCCTTTGTTTATTGCCTCCTCTGTGCCTTGAATCTGTAATGTGCGAGATCTCCCGAGATCTCTGCATTACTTTTATTTCAGGCGTCATGTGGTACACGGGGAGCAGCCTATATCTGGTGCATCCCATGTTGCCACAGTGCTTGCCTTTGCTTTCACCAATTGGGAGAAGGATCATTACGAGGTCAGCCCTGGAGGCATTCTTCCTGGTTCTGTGGCACTACTCTGCATTGCTTGACTGCTGTTGTTTTCCATGGTTAAACAGCATACTGAGGCTATTTTCTTCTAGGGATTTGTGTCTCATTTTAACCCAGATTGTTTCCCTGCCTGCATCCAATTTTTGAGGCCCAGGGGCAATACACTCTTTTTCTTGGATATCCCTGTTCCCCTTGCCAGGATTATTTCCCTGCCCACATTCTTTGGAAACCAAAGGCAACACCCACCACCTTCATAGTTTTTTTCCTATTGCTTCCTATTTCCTGCAACCACAAGGTCAGTGCACTGGACCAGGGTTATTATTTGCTTATTGAACACATTTGGTAGTACTCGTTTTCTTGATAGCACAAGTTGATCCCATCTTGGTTTCTGCACCCTTATATGTTTTTTGGGATTGTTTTTTTAGGAGGTTTTTTCTCCTTGATGCCCCTTTTTTGTTTGTATAGTACAAGACTTCAACCATGGGAAAGACACACATTCCAGTTGCCTCCTAATGAGATTTTGTTTCTGTTCTGTACTTAGTAGTCCTATGATACTTACAAAATGGGAAGAAAACCTTGTTTTCGTTTGTCACTGTCTTGGCAGATTATGGGGATGGTGTTTGATTATGTTATTATGATGGATGAGTGTGTTTCTGGGCACACATCGAGTGAATGTATGAGAGTAGTATATTGAGTACTGGACACTTACCTGAGTTTTTGTGCTTATTGTGTTATATTGACGTGTGTTCAGCCAACCTATCACAGTGGGGGTCATCCTAAGGAAGGACAAGAACTTCCTAAAGTGACAGTAGCACCCCTTTTTGGACCAAGCTCCTTCTCCCTCATTTTACTACACCTTTTCCCCTTACAGCTAATCAGACACTCTGGTCTATTCAGGTGTAAAGGATTAGCTTGGAGTTGAAGGGGCGGACTATTTACATATCTGTGGATCCTAGTTTTCAGATGAGTAGGACTGCAACAGGTAATAGGGTATTATAAGGTGAGGTACCAAACACTGTGGTGGGTAAGGTTATATGATTTCATGGGTTTGTGAATCCCTTCCAATGGCCCCTCTCACTCGGGACACATCTTGTTAGAAACATGTAAAACTGGGCATAATATTATCTTCAGAGTTCACCTTTACCCTAAATCATTGCAGTAGTCAGTTGTACCACTTTCCTCATGTCTATGCTTTACAGAATTCTACCATACCATCAAAATAGTGAGTAGGTGATGCTGAGAGATATCTAGTCCTAGCAAAATGACATCACCCCAAGAAGCTCGGCAACAGGGGCTGCGGAAACTGCAGCTTTGACCACAAAACATGAGGGGTGTGCCTGGCAAAGGGGAAGGCCTGCTCTAAGTGTGGAAAACCAAACCACTTCACCAAGGTCTGCCGAGGGGGGCGGTGCAGGCCCGGAGCCATGACAGCGGGAAAGGCCACAGTACGTCAAGTGACACCCACCAAAGACACCAATACGTTGTACTTGGAGACATGCCGAGGGAGCGCTCAGTACGAGGACAAAAACATATTTGTCATCTCGGCCAGAATAGAAATCGAGGCCACTGCCCATGTGCATCGTGAACATCAATGGTGCCTTGGTAAAGGCGCTCATCGACACAGGTGCCTCCTTGAATGTCAAGGACATAGAACAGTACCGTAAGCTGTCGCCCCCGCCTCCCCTTCTGCTGTGTTGCACAGAATTCTACACCTACGGGGGCCAAGACCCGATACCGTTGGGAAGGGCAAGCAATTGATTCTATGTAGCTGATGGAAAAGGAAGACCTTTCTGGGCTTCCACACCGCCGAAGACCTCGAACTGGTCTTCTTTGCGAGACAAATACATGACTCCCATGAGGAGACCGTTCTGGCAGAATTCCCAATTCCCAAGACTCTTCAGAGGGTTGGGCAAGCTAAAAGGAAAACAGTTCCAACTGCATGTCGACCCTGCGATCAAGTCCACCGCCTTGAGACATCGCCGGGTGCTGTTCCATCTACGGCTGCTCATGGAACAAAAACTCCAGACCCTCAAGGTACAGGGAGTCATCAAAAAAGTAATGGGCCCAACACCCTGGGTGTCGCCCCTCGTAATCGCCCGAAGCCAAAACAACTGGGAGCAATCCACCTGTGCGTGGATATGCGACTACCCAACAAGGCAATCTGGCAATTACGTCACATCACCTCTACTATGGATGACATAATTGCGGACCTTAACGGAGCCCAGTGGTTCTCCATGTTAAATCTGAACTCTGGGTACCACCAGCTGGAGCTACACCCCAGGAGTCTCAAAATCACCATGTTTTCCATACACATGGGGCTCCACCGTTCTGAGTGGCTCAGCTTTAGGGTCTCCTCAGCCCCTGAGATATTCCAAAACGTAATCAGAGGGACTCTGTCGGGCGGCGGGTGTAATCAGAAACAGTGACGACATCCTCATCTACTCAGAGACACTAGAATAACACCATCAACTCCTAAGATCCACGCTCCAAAGACTCGCCGAGGCTGGCCTAACGCTACACCTAAAGAAGTGTGCATTTTATTGTAACTCTGCAGAGTTCTTTGGGTACATCTTCTCCAGAGAAAGCTACAGGTTGACCCATGAAAGGTTACCGCCATCCAAGAAGCCTCAGTTCCATGGAGCGCCACAGAAATAAGTAGCTTCCTGGGCATGGCCACCTACTGCAGGAGGTTCATTCCCCGGCTGGCCACCACGGCTGAGCCTCTCCGATAACTCACGAGAGCTGACACTAAGTTGGAGTGGGGCCCTGAGGCTAACAGCACATTCAAAGTGATGAAAAGGGCTTTGTGGGAAAAAGTAACCATGGCCTACTTTCGCCTGCAAAGAAGGACGGAAGTAGTGGTAGATGCCTGCCCCGTCGGACTCAGGACAGTCTTGCTTTAAGAACAACAACACCAAGAATGGGATCCGGTGGCCTACACCAGTAGAGCACTATCAGCGAAGGAAGCCCAGTACGCCCAAATTGAGAGGGAGGCACTCGCCATCAGGTGGACCTGTCAGCATTTTCTTCTGTATTTGTGCAGGCATGAATATAGCATGGTCACCAGCACAAGCCACTCGTACCTCTCTTCACTGGCACCCTCAGACTTGCCCCACCGAGGATCGGACGGTGGGCGGTGCCCCTCCAGCCATACAGATTTCAAGTCATCTGCATACTAGGGGTTAACAACCCCTCCAACTACCTCTTGCAACATCCCACAGTGGCGCCCCTCCATGAACAAGGTGAAAATGATGAGGAGAAAATGGAGAGCTTCATAAGCATGGTGGTCCATCTGGCATGCCCCACTGCCCAGGAGATCGCCAACGCCGCAAAGGAGGACAGGGTCATTGGCAAGGCAAAGGAAACATTGGCGAATCGACAATGGAAGCGCTTCGGAGATGATGCCAAGTCCCTCGGGGAGTGCAAAGCAATGCAACTCGTCTGTAGGGTAAGATCCGAGCTGTCGGTGAGCCGTGAGGGGCTTCTACTTGGAGGCTAGTGGTTGGTGATACTGCAGTCACTCCATGGTCGGGTGGTGGAGTTGGCTCATCAAGGACACCAAGGGGCCGCAAAAACCAAGGCCAGACTCAGAAGCAAGGTGTGGTTCCCAGGGATAGATGCCTTGGTCGACAAGAAAGTTAGGAAATACCACCCCTGTGCCATAACAGCCCGTGCTCCGCCCCCTGCTACCGTGGTGACTGTGCCACCGAGCATGCGACCATGCTCAGAATAATTCTGGATTTTCGAAGTTTCCTGGATGGCTGCTGACAGCCGTCATGATTGACTCCTGCACCAGATTCCCACTGGTAGAGCTGGTGACGTCCACAGCTTTTGAGCACGTTCAGCCCCTGCTAGAGAAGGCATTCGCAATGCTGGGCTTACCCGACGAGGTGCGAATGGACAACTGGCCTCCCTTTCATGAGCAAGAGTTCCACGACTTTTTGCAGTCTCTGGCCATAAAGCACCGCAGGATTACCCCACAGTGGCCTCAGGCGAACGGCGATGTCGAGAGGTTTGTGGGAACACTCCACCGAGCCCTGAGGATAGGGGTAGTCCAAGGCGAGGACGCTGCCTGAATAACTTCTTGTGAGCCTATCAGCGGACACCCCACAGCACAACCGAGTGTGCCCCGCGGTACTGTTATTCCGGCAACCACCCCACAACTGCATCCCGATTGAGGAAGAGTGGCAACCAGCGACCCTAGATGTGGCCAGGGCACAGAGAAAGAGACTCCAAATGAACTTGAAGTCCAGCGAGAGTCGACGAGTGAGACAACCCGATCTTCAGGTGGGGTACCAGGTCATCCTTAAAGATCGCCATCCCCGATGGAAGTTCAGGACTCGATTTGAACCCGATGTCTGGGTGGTGGAGAAAGTCGAAGGAACAACGATCATGGCCAGCTGGAATGGGTGGCATGTCACCCGCAATGTGTCTTAGTTCCGAAGGGTGGTGCCGCTGGATGGTGGTACCGAAGCCTGGCCCCAAGAGGAAAGCGAGGAGCATGCAGGAGGAGACGGTCATTTTGACCCTGGCGGTAAAAAACGCCTACCGCCACGGCTACCAGCCGTCAGCCGGATTGTGACCACAGATCGATTTCCGCCAGAAGGATGGCACAAATCCGGCTGTGGCCATGCCAGCGGGTGGCGGTAAGGTGCCGCTGTTGCCAGCAGCAGTGCCACACCAGTAGACCGCCGCAGACCGTATCATGACCCATGATACGGCCTGGCGGTGTTCTGCTGGCAGACGCTGCTGCTGGCAGCAGCGCCCGTCCCGTCTCCTGCCGAAGGACCCTCTACACAGAGGTAAGTGGGTGCTCCGACAGGGGAGGAGGGTGGGGTTTTTGTTTGTGTGTGTGGGGGTGTATGTCTGTGCATGCGTGCATGCGGGTGTGTGTTGCATGTTGTATGTGTGTGCATGTATGGATGTGTGAGTGCGTGTATGTTGAGTTGTGAAACTGCTTGTATGTATGTCAGTTTGTGTATATGTGTGTGTGAATCGATGTATGCATTCGTGGATGAATGTGGATATAAGTGTGTGCGTGTGAGAATGAAGGAGCCTGATCGAAGGGAGGTCTCAAGAGGGAGGGGGGGTGGGGAAACCTGGGGAGTGGGACGGGGAGGGAGGTGGTGAAGACCCCTATCAGTGATAGAGAAGGGATACCCTGTAACTGATAGTGCCTATCGCCACGTTATTTGTGGCAGTATGGTTGCCACGAAAACCATGGCGGTAGGTGGGGTCATAATCCTGCAGGCGGGCTAGTGATGGCCACAGGGCTGGAGACTGAAATCTCCAGCCTGGCAGTCGTTACCGCTGTGGCAGACGGTGTGTGGTACATTGGCGATTTGGCTTGAGTCAAACCGCCAATGTCTTAATATGGAGGAAAGTACCGCCAGCCTGTTGGCAGTACTTTCCTCCATATTTACGCCGTCCGCTGGGGTTATAATGACCCCTTTAATGTGTTGACTTGGCATGTTACTACGAGTTTTTTGCTACACGTCTCTCTTTTTCTTTCCTTTTTTCTCTCTCTCTTTCTTTCCTTCTTTCTTTCTCTTTTTCTTTCTCTCTCTTGTTTTGTGACACTGTTGAGAGAGAGGTGACTCATGACTCAAATAGGGGGAATGATGTAGAGAGCCACCCGGGCTCTTCTATACTTAGGGGCATATTTGTACTCTGTTTGCACCGAATGTGCGTCAAACATTTTGCCGTACATTCGCCGCAAACCTTGCACCATATTTAAACTTTGACGCCCGAGCCCGCAGATGTCAAAATTCCTCCGTGTGCGTCATATTTTGGATGCGGGAAACGGCCTTGCGTTAATGACATGCAAGGTAGGTGTTCCCGCCCAAAAAATGACTTTAAGGCCTGTGTGCCTTATTTATACTCCTGCGTCATTTTGAAGCACAGGCGGGGCAGGCCTTAAAAAACGGCGCACAGCCTGATGTGCGCTGTTTTTTAACGCCTGGGTCAGGGCAGGCGTTCAGGGACCTGTGGGCTCACTTCCATGGTCTCTGACGATGGAAGGAGTCCAGAGGTGCCCTTCCCTGCCCCCAGGGACACCCCCTGCCACCCTCGCCCACCCCTGGAGGACACCCATGGATGGGGAACCCATCATAGGTAAGTACAGGTAAGTTGGGGTAAGTATTTTTTTCTTATTTTTTTAAAGTGGCACAGGGGGGCCTATTTTGGGCCCCCCTACATGCCACAGTGCCCAATGACGATGCCCAGGAGACTGAAGTCCCCTGGGCATGGCCATTGGGCAAGTGGGCATGACTCCTGTCTTTGCTCAGACAGGAGTCATTTCAATGGGGGTTGTGCGTCAAAAAATGGGCCAAGTCCGGTTTGAGGCATGATTTTTGGCTCAAACCTGACTTGCGACATTTTTGGACGCACAACCCCCATTTTCCCCTACCCCGGCTAACGTAATTCCTTAAATAAGGCACCCGCATGGTGCGTAGGAATGGCGTTAGCCAGCGGTAAAAAAAAATTACGCAAATGGTTTGCGTCAAAAAGTATAAATATGGGCCTTAGTTTCCTTTTGGCTGAGAGGCCGGGCTTCGGCTTGAGAGTTTATAAAATAAATGAGCCGATGGCCCTGGTGGTCTTTGGTCCAGCACAACATAACGCAGTGCGCAGTGTCGTCTTTTGATGCAGTCTGCCACCAAGCCAGGCCACCCCTCGTGGCCTACAGAGCTCCACCACATAGCTGGACCCTGTTTTTTCGATTTGTGACCTTTACCCCTTCATTCTCAACCTCTGTCTTTGCGCTTTGTGCGTTTTCCCCCCCTTGCTCTTGGTAAATGTCTACTACTGAAAAATAAGTGTCAGTCTCCAAAAATGAATGCCAGTGAACCCTCACCCTAAACTACCAGGTAACAATTAGGCAATGCATTTTTTTTATTTACAGCCCGTAAGTAGGGAGGGGTTTTGAGAAAAACATAAGTTTAAAATAGATGATTTCTTTTAAAACTGTCACGATTCGGGTAACAACTGGAATCCGTTTATACAACATGTTTTCATGTGTACTAAAATTTAGGTCGAGAAACTAAGAGAGCCTTACACTATATATCGTGCACCCTCCTTTTACGCCAAACACATGAGTGCGCAAATAGATATTTGTACCTTTACTTTTTGTATTTTCGTGCTGTTTTCTCTTTAGTTTCTCGTCTTCTTGACAGGATATTATCCTGAGTGACTGAGACCCAGTGAGTCAGACGTGCTGAGTATAATGAGCACTTAGAGACGGAAGGTAGGGGGCGTTCGGTTTCCTAGCAACTCCTCCTATGCGGGAAGCACTCAGAACTCGCGGTGGCGAAGCACGTGGGCTCGCGTGACCGCACGCGTGCCGCTGTTTTGGATCTAGAAAGAAGATGCGGGAAAATGTATGTGTACACGCTGCGACTAGGGTTTCATTACTGCTCTGATTACAGTACTACATTAAATACAGCTCTTCTTGCTCAGTGCTACGTGGTGCCACCAGAATTATACAGCTTAAACGGTCGAAAAATAAAGGAGAAAGGGTCTAATCGTAGGAGTACACTGTAACTTCTCTTTTAGGCTCTCGGGATGGCTTACAGTCCACTGTACCCCTCCACCTCCGAAGTACACTTTTGTGAAACGTTGGTAGAAATTGAACTCCAACGCCCAAGGAGCTGGCCCTTGCAATGTCTTTATTAAATAACTGGGCAGGACATGCTGGACTCTTTGAAAAAGATGCAATCTACCTAATTCGTCTAGAAATGAATAGAAAAACTTAAGAGTGAGTGAGGTATTTTATAGGACTACTTCCATATTCATTCCAAAGACAGTAGTGTCTCTAGAAGTCATATTTAGGGGGCACACACTAGCAAAGTGAAAAAAATGAAAAGTGAGAGCAGGCGTGGTCACCAGTTTGTAGTTCTAGTTAGGATCTAGTTTCTAAAAGTAAGGTGTTTTTTTGTTTTGCCCATGACTTCAGCACCATTTGACACATTTTCACAATTTTTTTTTAAGTAGTTTGCAACGCACTTCAGCTACTGTCTTGAAAGTTTTGCGGAGATTCGTCAATCGAGGGCTGAGAAAAAGGGGATGGGCCGAGATTTTTTTTCCCCATGCAATTTCCCATAGCTATTTTGAACACGACTGCAGCCTGAACTACTGGACGGAATTACACCAAATTTGGCAGAAAGGTATCTCTTGGTCCAGAAAGACCCCCAAGTTATTTGATGTAAATCCATTTAGTAGTTTCAAAGTAATTAAAGTAAAACCAAATTTGTGTATCTAGAGGTGCAGGGCCTCCTCAGATCCCAGAGATCTCTTGCTGAGATCTGATTGGCTGTCAACACTTCAACCAGGAAGTGTATGCAGCCATTTTGGGACTCGGACTGAGTCACGTCTCAAAAAAAAAAAAAAGAGAGAAGTGTAGGATTATCCTGCCCCGCCCCTACTCCTGGTGCTGGAGTCTCCCTAGGACCTCGCAGGCCAAAAAGGCATTTTTTCAAATTTTCAAGTAACTATATCTCGCGGCCTAGGGTAACTATAACTTGTGCCCTCGCCATGCACTGGTAATTACCGCAGATATTACAGAACTCGAGACAACTTTTATACTGTCAATAAAAATATCAATGAAACATTAGAAGTTAAATTATTGAAGAAGAAACTGTGCATGGCAGGGGTGCGAGTTATAGTTACCTTAGGCCGTGAGTTATAGTTACCTGAAATTACTCTAACTAGAACGGCTGAATTTCTCCAGTTTTGTTTACTTGTATGTGTGTGCAAAATTTTTTTTTTATTAATTTCTTCCACCGGAGGTGTCCCTTTCAAACCCCTCTATCACACCTATGGCATCACAATACCTCTACCCTGACCTCTTCATTCAATTGAATATTTTATTTTTAATCCCTGGGACCGAGTCCCGCTATATGAAAAATGGCAGCTGCAACTTTTCTTTCAGGTTATGGTGAGCCAGTCAGGTCTTACTGTTGGTGTTTTGATTGGCCAATCCACCACAGTGGATCAGTGGTGCATCTGTGTTCATAGATATACAGAAATCTTTTTTCTTTATTCACTCTAAAGCTACTGACAGGATTTACACAAAATTACAAAAAGCACTCTCACTGGACCAGGAGCTGGTCTTCTGGCAAATTTTGTGTAATTCCATACAGCAGTTTAGGCTGTAGTCATGTCTAAAATTCCTATGGTAAATTGCAAGGGGAACACGTGTTTTGGGACACCAAAGCAGGCAGAGAAACCTGTGTTTGCTGTTGCTTGGGAGGAGCATTTTAAAAAACTCCCTCCAAGCAGGAGAAAACACAAAGGGGGTTATTCTAACTTTGGAGGAGTGTTAATCCGTCCCAAAAGTGACGGTAAAGTGACGGATATACCACCAGCCGTATTACGAGTTCCATAGGATATAATGGACTCGTAATACGGCTGGTGGTAAATCCGTCACTTTTCCGTCACTTTTGGGACGGATTAACACCTCCTCCAAAATTAGAATAACCCCCAAAATGTGCACACAGCCAACAGGAGATTGGGAAAGCTTTCTGCCAGCAGGAAGAAGACTTTTAAGCTATTTCCCTGCCCACACTGAGGTGTGGGCAGGGAAATAGGTCTAAATATTGCTCCCTTCCACATTGATTAACATAAGTATCTGCTCCTTGCGTGCAGGAGCAATGCTGGCTCCTGGTGCATGTGGGGAGCCACAAAATCCAGGGAGGCATGCGCCCGGGTTATAGTTAGCTTAGGGAATGAGTTACAGTTACCTGAGGTAACTATAACTGGTGAATATCAGTGGTTTTTAGAGTTTAAAACTTATGTTGTTACTGAAGATTTAACCGAACTATAACATTACTTTAACCTTTGTTTTTTTCAGTGAATACATAATCATATACATATACGGTGGATCCTCAGTGGATTCGCAGCTCTAGATATACATAAATCTTTTTTCTTTAATAACTCCTAAACTACTGAACAGATTTACACCAAATTACTTGGCCAAGATCTGGATTTCACCTGAATTTAGTGCAATTCCGTTCTGCCTACGGGAAATTCCATTGGGGAAATGTATTGTATCCTCCCCAAAACACCTCATAGTACACCTTCTTTACCAATATCAATTTTGTTCCTAGATACTTTGTGGTCTGGTAATTAGATTAGAACATTGCTGCATTGCACATAGAGGGGCAAACCTAGCATGGTATAGCCTCAGTATACTTATCCAAGAGGCAAAACTAGAAAAGAGAATCCTCCTCTGTGCATACATTTCAGAAGTCAGTGGAAGGCATAGGAACGATGGGAAATGATTTCCCTCTGTGATTTCTGGAAATTCAATAGATTGGTGCTGGTCAAAGCATCACGGGTACTAAAAGACAGCCAATGTGAATAAGAAGCTGAATGTCAGGATCATTGAAGCTATGGACTGCATTTATCATTTGGCTCCTGGAACAAAATGATGTTCCTCTGAAAGATGTTGATGTGAAATATTAGTATTTTTAACTATAATAATGGTTCTCCTGGATTCATTGCAGCACAAAAATGGGAATAGCAACTTAGATAAAGTGCCTGTTTTGATTGTGCAGAAGCTAGTTTGAATGTTTCAAAACAAAACTCATAGCAATATAAGCTTATTGTAAAGAATAAAGACAACCCAAACTAAATTAATTAATGAAGGATGTGTAGAACTCAGTGTTTAGTACTCAGTTCTAAGCTGTCATTCAGATAGTGATAATGATGCAAATGGCAATACATTTTCAAAGCAGCAAATTGGCCCAAGTGGTTAGACTATAGTTTAAACAGTGTATGAAATTTGATTATTAATTGGGGTAGAAGACTACCCATCTCAAGGTATAATCTCAACCCATTTCAGGGTGAAACCTTAAATTACTTGAACTCCTCTCCTTGGTAGCTATGACACAGAGCAGACAGGCTTAACTTAGTGCAATGTGTAAAGTATTTAAGCACAACCAAAACAGTATATTGTCAAAATACAAAGCAATAAAAATGGCAAAGTAAATTAGAGAAAATGAGAGGCATTTAGTTAACAAAATGGCAGAAATCTAAGAAGGGAAATGGAGATATTAACTTTTTAACATTTTAAGTAGGTAAGAGCGTCAAGAAGTACAAAGTGCCAATGATAGTCAATGATCACTGTAGACCAGTGCCTATGGGGGATTTGAGGCTGACTGTGATGGAGTGCAGGTCACATATGCCCAACAGGTTCGTCCTGGTCAAAGATTATGGGGGTCATTCCAACCCTGGCGGGCGGTGATAAAGCGGCGGCCAACCCGCCAACAGGCAGGCGGTCCAAAAAAAGGAATTCTGACCCTGGCGGGAACCGCCAACACAGCCCGCTACTTTAACACTCCGACCGCCACGGCGGGACAGACAAACAGCGCGGCGGTCACCGCCAACAGGCAGGCGGCAGACAATGTACCGCCCACCCTATCACAACTCACCAATCCGCCACCTTTTCCGGGGCGGGAACCCCGCCGATAAAAACACGGCGGAAACAGACTACGAACGGGAAAACGCTCACCTATACACACTCCACGAGGAAGGAGGACAGCATGGAACCCGAATTAAACATCCTACCAGCTATTGTCTACCTGCTCATCTACCAGGAGTACGAACGCCGGCGCAGACGACAACGGTGAGTACTGCACCTACGACACAGGGGAGGGGGGAGGAGGAAAGCTGACGCGCACACACATGCGCCATACACCCACCCCCCCACCACAAATACCTACACCCCAATGCCGAGCAACAAGTCAGAGTGACACCCCCCAAACCCACCGGAATAATGCAAAGACACAATTAAAATGATCTATAAAATATATGTAGAAATAGCTCCAATAAAGGCATGGGAAATATGCCATATAAAAGATACAAAAATAAGGAATGAACATAGTCAACAATATATACATAGGCAATAAGTCCTGCACATTCCCTCAAAGTTCCATAGTCCGTGGGCCAATGTGCACAAACACATGGGCAAAGCCCACACAGGAGACCAGATACCATTGGAGAGAAAACTGCTGGGGCATCAGATGATAAAACTACAGGCACCTCAGGGGGAAGGGAAGGGGGGGCACCTCAGCCACATGAGTCCACGACACCAGATTCACGAGGGGCCTCCATGCCCACTGTCCCATCCTGGGGAGTGCAAAGCCACAGTCTCACAAGTCTCTAGAGTGGGTGGCTTGCCCACTGTCCCATCCTGGGGAGTGCAAAGCCACAGTCTCACAAGTCTCTAGAGTGGGTGGCTTGCCCACTGTCCCATCCTGGGGAGTGCAAAGCCACAGTCTCACAAATCTCTACAGTGGATGGCTTGCCCACTGTTCCATCCTGGGAAGTGCAAAACCACAGTCCATCAGATGGATTACCGACTCCACTGTTAATGGAGGAGGCATGGTGCCCAGAGTGCTTCCTGAAGCCCTGCTCGACACAGAAGCGGCACTGTCAATGGGCCAGCGGTGCTTGAGATGAAGGCCCCAGCGGAGCGGTGCAGAGACGGCGGGGCCCAGCGGAGCGGTGCTTGAGATGAAGGGCCCAGCGGAACGGTGCTTGAGATGAAGGGCCCAGCGGAGCGGTGCAGAGACGGCGTGACCCAGCTGAGCGGGGCAGAGACGGCGGGACCCAGCGGAGCGGTGCTTGAGATGAAGGCCCCAGCGGAGCGGTGCTTGAGATGAAGGGCCCAGCGGAGCGGTGCTTGAGATGAAGGGCCCAGCGGAGCGGTGATTGAGATGAAGACCCCAGTGGAGTGGTGCTTGAGATGAAGGGCCCAGCGGAGCGGTGCAGAGACGGCAGGACCCAGCGGAGCGGGGCAGAGACGGCGGGACCCAGCGGAGCGGTGCTTGAGATGAAGGCCCCAGCGGAGCGGTGCTTGAGATGAAGGGCCCAGCGGAGCGGTGCAGAGACGGTGGGACCCAGCAGAGCCGTGCTTGAGATGAAGGCCCCAGCGGAGCGGTGCTTGAGATGAAGGGCCCAGCGGAGCGGTGCAGAGACGGCGGGACCCAGCGGAGCGGTGCTTGAGATGAAGGCCCCAGCGGTGCGGTGCTTGAGATGAAGGGCCCAGCGGAGCGGTGCAGAGACGGCGGGACCCAGCGGAGCGGGGCTTGAGATGAAGGCCCCAGCGGAGCGGTGCTTGAGATGAAGGCCCCAGCGGAGCGGTTCTTGTCTCGGCGGGCCCCTGTTCAGCGGTTCTTGTCCCGGCGGGCCCCTGTTCAGCGGTTCTTGTCCCGGCGGGCCCCTGTTCAGCGGTTCTTGTCCCGGCGGGGCCCTGTTCAGCGGTGCTCCTCCCGGCGGGCCCCTGTTCAGCGGTTCTTGTCCCGGCGGGCCCCTGTTCAGCGGTGCTCCTCCCGGCGGGCCCCTGTTCAGCGGTTCTTGTCCCGGCGGGGCCCTGTTCAGCAGTGCTCCTCCCGGCGGGGCCCTGTTCGGCGGTGCTTGTCCTGTGTGTGTAGGGAGCCAGACCTGGGCAAGACTTCCCGCTCATTCGCCATCCGACCTTGCGGTCGCGGGGCCCTCCTGTGATGGAGTCCTGGGCCCGTGGGAGTCGTCCGTCACAACCGGAATGGGGCTGGTGGGGCCCTCCTGGGCAGCTCGCCTGCTGCCTGACTTCTCCGCCCTGCTGCCCTTGCCCTCCTTCGCTGAAGCTCTGTGGCCCTTGCCTCCAATGGATGATGTGGCAGGTGACGGGGCAAGGCTACTGTCCTTGGTGGCAGCCGTCTCACTCTTGTCGCGCCAGGCCTTTTTTTTTTTGGTCCTCTTCCCAGGGGGTGGGCTGGCTGTCCCCTTGCTGCTGGCCGATGTTCCTGCCCTAGGAGCTGGTGGACTCCAATAGCCCTGCACTATGGTCACAGTAGATGCAGGGCTGGTGGTGGCTGAGGTGCTTTTTTTGCTCTTACCAGATGGAGGGGGTGGGTCAGTGATTGGAACGAGCTCAAGGTTGGAAAGGAAAACGACTTGGGAAGGACAGGGACGGGTAGGTGTAGTGGGTATGGGAGTGGAGGAAGAGGATGTGGTTGTAGGAGAGTCAAGTGTGCTGTCTTTGGGTGCAGGTGCTTGTGACGGAGGCTGTCGTGAGGTGGATGGCTGTTGGGTGGGTGGCTGCCTACGTTTGTGTGCTTTGGAAGAGGGGGTGACAGACACACTGGGAGAGGACACAGGGGACGTGTAAATGGCAGTGGGGGTGGTGACTGCACGTGTGCGGACTGTAATGGAGGGTGTGCTGGTGATGGAAGTACTGGCTGATGGTGGTGTGCATGCAGGTGAGAGTGGAGACATCACAGGGAGGGAGGAGGGAGATGAGGAGGTGGGGGACACAGAGGTGGTAGTGACTGTTGGCATGTCTGCATCTGGATGTTGCTTGGGTGAATGCTTGTGGGATCTGTGGTGCTTATGTCTGGATGAGCTGCCCTTGGGTGTAGAGGTGTGTGCAGGCTGGTCTGATGGTGTGGATGGGATAGGCAGAGGAACAGGAGACTGGGACTGGGTGGAGGGAGTCAGAAGAGGGAGGCTGGAGACAGGGACAATGGCTGCCGTCAGTGCTGAGGCCAGAGCGTTGAACGATCGCTGATGGGCAGCCTGACCCGAATGAATGCCCTCCAGGTATGCATTGCTCCGATGCACCTCCCTTTCTACACCCTGGATGGCATTCAAAAGGGTAGACTGCCCAACAATGAGTGTCCTGAGGAGGTCAATGACCTCCTCACTGAGGGCAGCAGGGGTAACTGGGGCAGGGCCTGAGGTGCCTGGGGCGAAGGAGATGCCCGCCTTCCTGGGTGAGCGGGCATGGAGCGAAGGCTGAGGGGCTGCTGGGAGGGCGGGGCTGGTGCGCTGGGTGGCGGCTGTACCTGTTGTGGCGGTGGGCACGGATGTTGCCGCCACCGCTAGGGAGCTCCCTTCCGAGGATGTGTCGGTGGCGCTGACGTCTCCACGGGTCCCCGTTGTGGAGCTCCACTCGCCCTCCGTCTCACTGGTGTACTCGGAGTCTGTTGTATGGCCCTCTGGGGCCATGTGAGATGCAGCTCCCTCGTGCGCCGATGCCACTTCTCCTCCGCCTGATGATGCTAATGCACACATGAACAGGAAGACAAAGAAAATGGGGGGGGGGAGAAATGAAGACAGGTTGAGTGCATGCATTGGCAACACCGTTGTCGGAGAGGACAGACACAGAAGCCCCCTGAACTAGGCCGCGCAATCGGGGTACACTACTCAGTTATTGTGACTAGGCCTACAGGTCTATGGACGACAAATGCACACATGGGTGAGGCCGGACCATGGATAGCTGAACTTGGCACCCTACAGAGGTGGGGGGCGGGGGCACAGGGCCGTGTCTAACGGAGGGGCCTAGCCTACAGAATACGCCCTGGCCTGGAGATAGCCACAGCCCTCCTCCCCCACCCAGACACCTTCACTGCGCGCAAAGATAGCAGAATGTGCTGATACTCACCCCCTTGTGTCTGCTGTGATGTCCTCACGCGCCCATCCAAATCGGGGTAGGCCACCGCCAGGATCCGGGACATCAGGGGGGTCAATTGGTACGTTGGGAGGCCATCCCCAGCAGAGACTCGGCGGTCTTTCTGGTCCCGCGGCGGATGTCCTCCCACCTCTTTCGGCAGTGGGTGCCCCGTCTGTTGTGGGCCCGGACGTCCTTGGCGATGGCACGCCAAATGTCGATCTTCTGATGGGCGCTGACCTATGTGACATGTACAGGGTGGTAAAGGAAATCGCATCAGTTTTCTGCCTGGTCAATATGAGTGGCCCCCCCCTCCCCAACCTTGCCATGTGGCACATGCTCTCATCTTTCGTGCGTTGCACTCCTCATTCGCTCCCCTCCCCACCATCTTACATACACCCCACTCAACACAGGCATAGCCCATTCAACGTGCACCCTGTGTACTAACCTGTTGGTCTGGAGGACCGTAGAGTAGCGCATACTGGGGGAGGACCCCATCAACAAGTTTCTCCAATTCTTCGGAAGTGAAGGCAGGGGCCCTTTCCCCAGTCGCAGCAGCCATTGTATCTCCCAGACCGAGGTCACAGCAGCATTTGCAGTATAGGTCGTCTCCTGTGGATGATCAGGTCTCGAGTGATTAATCAGATAGAAAATGGCGGTCACGCCCGCGGCGGTGCGTACCGCGGCGGTGCGTGCCGCGACCGCCGGCGCACATCGTCATTGGCTCCTGAGACCCATAGGGTTCAATGTTAACCAATGCTGCTTTGCGCCGCGTCTTCGACCACCTACCGCCACGGTGTGCCACGCCAGCGCAGTGACCTCACATCCCACTGTCACACTTCACAGGTCAGGCAGCCGCCATTTCAAGGGCCCACATGGCATGATTTCTACTGCGTCACACAGGCCTAGGCCTTGCATTGCCACTCATACAAGCCTTTCAATGCATAGCGATTCGTGTACTGTGCAAGCTGTGTGAAAGAACCTGTGGGTTGCTTGACTCTGTGCTCCATGTTGTCCTTCCTAGGCACCGTCCGCTGGGACTTGCGAGGAGAAGGATGAATCCTCCCGTGTACCGACCGCTGGTGGACCTGTCGACAATGGAAGAACGACATATCATACTTACATACCGGCTTGACAGAGCAACTATACATGAACTGTGTGCCCAGCTGGAGCCAGACCTGATATCCCCCATCCGCCAACCCACAGTGATTCCCCCTCTGGTGCAGGTTCTGTCAGTACTCCATTTTTTGGCAAGTGGGTCTTTTCAGACAACAGTGGCCATATCATCTGGGATGTCTCAGCCTATGTTTTCTAAGGTTTTGTCCAGAGTGTTGTCTGCCCTGATGAAATACATGCGGAGCTACATTATTTTCCCTGAGGTGGGCGAATTGGCTACAGTGAAGGGTGATTTCTATGCCCTTGGACACATCCCCAACATCATTGGTGCCATTGATGGGACCCATGTGGCTTTGGTTCCCCCCAAAGAAAGTGAGCAGTTGTACAGAAACAGAAAAAGTTATCATTCGATGAATGTCCAGGTGGTCTGTTTGGCTGACCAGTACATCTCCCATGTAAATGCCAAGTTCCCTGGGTCAGTGCATGACGCGTATGTCATGCGAAATAGCAGCATCCCTTATGTGATGGAACAGCTACAGAGACACCGTGTGTGGCTAATTGGTGACTCTGGTTACCCCAACCTGTCGTGGCTACTGACCCCAGTGAGGAATCCCCGGACCAGGGCAGAGGAACGGTACAATGAGGCCCATGGGCGCACTAGGAGGATCATAGAAAGGACCTTCGGGGTCCTGAAGGCCAGGTTTAGGTGCCTGCATATGACAGGGGGATCCCTAATGTACTCACCAAAGAAGGTGTGCCAGATCATCGTGGCCTGCTGTATGCTTCACAATCTTGCTTTGCGACGCCAGGTGCCTTTTCTGCAGGAGGATGGTCCAGATGGTGGTGTTGTAGCAGCTGTGGAGCCTGTGGAGAGTGAAGAGGAGGAAGACGACGGGGACGACATGGACAACAGGGATACAGTCATACAACAATATTTTCAGTAGCACACAGGTAAGAATCAGACACGCCATTTTACATTTACTTAAGGCCTCATGGGTCTCCACTGTCTGTGTTTCCCCCCAGTTCCTGTTAACGGATTTGTGACTTTCCCTTCCCTTTTCACAGCTGTATGACCCACTGCCTGACTTCAGCTTTGTTTGCCCATGGACTAAAGCTTATTGAAATTGGTATGTTGTCATCACAAAGTAACTGGACATTATTGCACTGTTATGTGTAATACATTTGTTAAGAATACAAGCAGACTCCTGTTATTTTAAGTGCAATAAGTGATTTATTTTAAGTGCTACATATAGGTTCATGATTGTGAAACGGTGATGGGTGGGGGTGGAGTAATGTCCATTGCAGAGTCCAGTTCTCAGTCGCACAAGTGCATTGTCCATATGCCTGGGGAAGGATGGAGCAGGGGCAGTTCAAGGTTGGACAGGGTGACAATGTGGGACAGTGGGATGACATCAGGGGGTATCTTTGGCTGGCGGGGGTCTTGCAATCCTACTCTGTCTTCTTGTGAGATCTCAGGTTCCGCTTGCGGGGTGGTTCTTCTTCTGCAGGAGGTGGGGTTCTGGTGGCCTGTCGTTGTGTGGGGGCCTCCTGTCCACTAGCGCCGGCGGAGGTGGTAGGCTGTTCCTGGCCTGGGCTAGTGACAGGGGCCCTTTGGGGTGCCACATGGTCCCGCAATGTGGTGACGATCTGGGTAAGGGCCACGACGATGGTCCCCATTGCGGAACCGATGTTCCTCAGTTCCTCCCTGAACCCCATGTACCGTTCCTCCTGCAGTTCCTGGATCTCCTGGAACCGGGCCAGTACCGTCGCCATCGTCTCCTGGGAGCGGTGGTATGCTCCCATGATGGAGGAGAGGGCCTCTTGGAGAGTCGGTTCCCCGGGCCTGTCCCCCCCCCGGCGCACAGCAGCCCTCCCAGTTCCCCTGTGTTCCTGGGCCTCTGTCCCCTGGACGGTGTGCCCACTACCACTGCCCCCAGGTCCCTGTTGTTGTTGGGGTGGTGGGTCAACCTGGGTGCCCTGTAGTGGTGGACACACCGCTGATTTACGTGTCCTGGAGACAGAGGCATGGGCCCGCTGGGTGGGAGCTGTGCTGGTGTTCCCAGAGGGGGTTGGGTCTGGTGTAGTCTGTGCCTGTCTGTGGGGAACCGACTGTCCAGAGGTCCCCGATGGGCCGGGCTGTTTATCTGGCTCTAGGGAGACAGAGCTGCTGTCATCGCTGGGGGCCTCTTCTGGGGGTGGGATGGACATCTCTGGACCCTCCGTGGCGGTGTGGTGGCGTTCGGGTCCTGCAGGGGTATAAAGGTATGGTTATTGCTTCTGTGTGTGGCATTTCGTGTGATGGGTGGGTGTCCGTGTACCCAAGTGCAGGCATTCCCTTGTGGGGGCTTCTGTGAGGGTGGCTTGTGGGGGTGATGTTTGTGTGCAGTGGGCATGCTTTGGTGATGGGTGTCCATGCTTTGTGGTCGCATGCAGGGCTTGGTGTTGGGATGGGTGGGTTGTGATGGTGAGCCATTTGCAAGGAGTTGGTGTGATGGGGGTGAGGGTGGGGATGTTACACCCTATTACGAGTTACACAGGCAAGACCATCAACTGTCAACCAAAGAAGGCAGACCGGCAGTGGCACGGAGGGCTGGAAATAGGCGGTCCGACCTCCAGCACCGACAGCACTACAACCAACCACTGATCGTATTACAAGCACACAGTCGCCATGGGGGACCCTCATGGCGGTCAGCCAATGGCGATCCGAACCACGGCAGTCCGTGGTCACCAAAGTAATACATAACTACAGATTTGATGAATTTGAAAACAACACAGCTGACACACATTGCCACACTGGACACACCTGCAAAGGACACTATAATACATCCCCCTTCACACACCACAATCCTTTGCATCTCCAATGCAAAACACTGAAGCCAGAGTGACCTTTGTTCATAGGACAGATATGAGGCACAACTTTTTTTTCACCATCTCTTTTCACACCCAGCACACACTTTTGTCAAGTCACACCCTTTGCACTTCCCCTCTTTACTAAATCACTGTCACACATTTTTTTCTACCATGGAACGTTTAAAAAAACAACAAAAAATTCTGAGGATGAGTTAGGAGTCATGATAAATGAAATTGTAAGAATAGAGTAAAAAAATTTTCGAGTATAAGTCCAGCATACTCCTCTCAGTAGGAACATTGAAATGTAGGACAGAATTGTTGACAGAGTGAATGCTGTAGACACCACCCTGCACACAAAGGAGGACATCAGGAAGAAGTGGAACGACCTCAGGGACAAGGTCCGTTCCCTTGTCTCCAGGCACTAGCTGTAGGCCAAGAAAACTGGCAGTGGCTCCCTATCTTTTTCCCTCAGAGGAGAAGGTTTTCACCATCCTGCATCCTGAGGGCTTGACAGCAGTACCCGGGGGTGTGGAGTCTGGTAAGTCACAACACTAAAAATGCCACCATAATGCTATATCATGCATGCCCACAGGTCACCTTTTGCCACAATTACTGTCATTCCACTCACCAGCCCAGTGTCCACCTGTCCAAAGACCTCTATTTGGCAACCCACATTTGAAGTGTACACACTCAGGGAGAATATTGTATATTGTGTGTAGTACAGGGACTGACATGACTACACCTCCCAGCAGGCACTGTTCTACAATTCCAAACACCAGACCAGTGGTCACTTGTCCACATCCCCCTTTTTGGCAAATCACAAATGAACGTCATTCACCTCGGAGGATACTATTTGTCAAGTATGGGAAATAGAGCAAGTGACCTGTCTGCAACTCCCAGGAGGCACTATTCTTGTAACTACAAACACTAGCACAGTGGTCACATGTTACAATACGTCATTTAGTGAGCTCTCAATTGAAGTGTACTCACCTGGGGGAGAACATTGGTTGTGTGTGTACTAGAGAGAGTGACATGACTGCAACTCACAGGAGACACTGTTTCAGCGTTCCAAAGACCACAGTCTGCTAACTCATAACTTATGTATGCCCAGCTGGGAGGATACCATTTGTGAAATGGGGGAAGTAGAGAGAGTGACATGAACACTAAGGCCAGGAAGGCCCTGTGTCTGAAAAACCAACCATCAGCCCAGTGTACTGTTGTCCAAATACCATTGTTTGTGAACTCTCAATTGAAGTGGACTCTCCTGGGAGGATAACATTTGTATAGTGTGTGTAGTAAAGGGGGGCAGACTGAAACTCACAGAAGGCCCTGTGTCTGTAACCCCAAACACCAGCACAGTGTTCTCTTGAGCATGGACTCCTGTGTCTTAACTCTCAATTGCAATTTACACACCTGGGAGGATACAATTTGTATAAATACCCTTGTCTGGTAATTCACAAATTAAGTGTACTCACCTGAGGGATAAAATGTATCAAGTGTGTGAAGTAGAGGGAGTGACATGACTGCTTAGGCCAGGAGGCTCTGATTCTCTAACTCCAAACACAAACCCAGTGTTCACATGTCCAAATACTCCTGTCTCTTACATCTCAATAGAAGTTTACTCACCTGGCAGGGACCTAGATACAGATCGTGCTCAAATCTGAGATGTCTCTGGCCACCCAGCTCCATCTTGCCCAGCTAACCCAAGATGAAACCATTGTGGACAGGAAGGACACCTTACCCAGTGTGCTAAACAATGATCATATAGGCCTCAAGATGCATCACCAGAACTGTATGGGCAGCAGACGCATTCAAAATGCACTGACCACATGATTATTCCAGTCACATATGCAACAAAATCCTGGGTCTGTCTGTATAACAAACAACTAGGCCTCAAAATGACCAAAGACATATCTTGCATAGCCACTGTTTTGCCTGCACTGGTAGCAAGATGACATTCTCAGACCATCCTCCTAAGGACTAATGATCTGCACATTTCACCAGCTGCTTCAGTCAAAGAAATCTGGCATGCTCCACAAATGTCATGTCAATACAACCAATGCCATGGCTACTTGCCACAATAAGATGAACTGAAAAATAACTTTGTACACGGTCCATGCTTAATGTAACACTACATTTTTGTAGGTAGAAGTCGCAATACAACCAGTACCATTGTATCTTACACATCAACATGTTGTGCTGCCACTGGGCACACAGAGGCCACAGAAGAGACTACAACTACCCCCTGGATGAAGTCCTCAGTGAAAAAGACACTCCTGGATGTATGGACATGGAGGACGGTTCTGGCCCATCTGGGCAGCTGGGTCAGACACCACCAGTGACTCTCACTGTGGCTTCCAGCCCAGTTGCCTCTACATCGCAGGCTACCATTCGCACCCCAATCTGTCTTCCAAGCACACTGTCTACTATCTCATGCCCCCAAGTCCTGGATCCTGAGTTGCAACGCAACACTTCCTAAAATGAGGGTCTAGGACCCAGAGGAAGAGGGCACCCTTTGGAAATGGTACAGGGCCTTGGGGGTAGGGTGCGTTGGAGGAATGCTGTGGCCCAGCAGGGTGAGGCCAATGGGAATGCTCCTGGCCAAAACGCCATCAGCCACATCTTGGGGGTCTATCAGGAATCACTAGACGTTATGGGCAAGGTCTTGACTGAACTCCGGAAAATCATGCAGCTACAGAGGGACATGCGAGAGCAATGGGAGGGTCACAATACCAACGTGGCCTCCCTAACAAGGGTGATGAGGGACATCAACACCACCCTGAGCAGGGCTCTACAACACCACTCTACCCCTTCCTTTGGCCAATAAACACTAGACCCTTCTTCATCGGTGCCACCCACTTGCAGGAAGGCCCTGCTAGAGGAACAAGACCCAGACACCCCTGCCTCTGTAGCAGCCGGACCCCCCCCCACCACCACGAAAGCGGGGACGTCTGGTAAATACTCCAGGGGGTATGGATGGCAAGACACCCACCACTGCCAGCAAGTGACCTCTTCTTAAAGGAACTCCTTTGTGTGTCATACATTCACTCTGTTGACTGATCCTAAATGACCCACCAGTTTCAATGGGAGGAGTATTCTGGGCTTCGGACTCCCAAAGGTGTGGCATCTACTCCAAGGATTTTATTCACAATGACTGAACCCTTCACTTTATTATTTGCTTGCTTATATTCAACATTTTGCTATGTAGAGATGTAAGACCATGTGAACCACATGATGAAGACATGACTAACTTGTGCAAGGAGGGATATGTTACTGGTACACAGTGTCCTGCTCAGGATTACAACCATTGCACACAAACACATCATTACAAGTGTCTGGTCACAAAAAACATTTTATTTAAGTGTACAGCACATAGGCTGTCCATATGTCTGGACCCTTGTGACAGAAAAATGTGTGACTCATACTGAGTTAAAGTACATATTCCAGGGTACAGCCCCTCAGACCACAGAAGGAAGGGATTTTGTCAGACATTGTCCTGTAAAATAGGCAAACAATAAAGAGGTTGATGTCAGCAGCTTGAGCTTTATCAGTAACCACTCCATAGGAATCCAACATCACATAATCCAAGATACTGACAGATGACAGTACAACAGTCCCTGACCACACACCCATCATTATGCAATGACCATGCATCTGGTGGTATGAAATATACGTATGTCAGTGTTGTGGCAGAGGCACTGTGGCCTGCAATGATGAAACACATCTATAACTACATACAGGTCATACAAGAAGAGTAGTTAGCCAATGTGAAGGGTGAATGTCTTGCTTGCAATTGCTGACTATATATTTCATGCCCACATAATGACACACATGATGCAGGTGGTGCAACACAGCACACAAAACAAGTCCCTGACCTTCCACCCAAACACTGTTCAAGCTGCTTTAGCAAAGGCCTCATGCACCCTAAATCTCTGACCCACATTGCCGGAAACAATCCATGTCTACTCTGTATGTCTGAAAGGCATCAGATATGTGTCAATGTCACAACTCTGAAATGCCAACAGGAGGATGTCATGGTGAAGGTACCTGTCCAAAGACAAAACAAGGGGTATATGCTTGAAAACATACCTATTACACAAATCATATAGGAAGCATCTGGAAACTAAATTACATTACAATTAGAGTGACACAAACAAAGCAGCATCATTAAGGTGGGGATATGTCAAAGGCTGATTCTTCAAGCAGCCTTTGTCTGAATTATGCAAAGTATCAACTCTCTACTTGTTGCTAAAACACTCAACTCCACACATTCTCACAACTATAGTTCATTGTACAGTCACAATCATTACATCACATCATATCATATACTTACACTCATGAAAAGTAGCTGTTGATGAGATCTTCCCGCAAGCGAGCACCTTCCTCTTCACCACTGTCATCCTCTCTTGGCATTTCAGGGGGCTCATCAGTTGGCACTGCAGGATCTCACTCCTCTGGTATGTACGTGATATTCCTCTGCAGGGCAATGTTGTAGAGCATGCAACATTCCATAGTGTTCTGACACACTTTTCTGGGTGAGTAGAGGAAGGCTCCACCAGTCTGGTCAAAACACCTAAATCTGGCCTTAAGGAGCCCAAAAGCCCACTACACTACCTGCTGTGTTCTTCCATGGGCCTCATTGTAGCGGACTTCCCATGGCATAGTTGGATTCCTTATTGGCGTCAACAACTAAGGACGGTTTGGATATGTGGAGTCTCCTGTTAAGTAACGGGACATATGTGCATCAATGTGTCACTCATTTAATGAGTGTAGCACCAGTCATTGCCCGGACACAAACTGGACAGATGTGACTTTCCAACCAGCCAGGCCCTCTCTGGGTAAAGTTGTGACATCAGCCAGGGTATGGTGCTGTTCCACATAATGAAGGAAACATGGGCTGAACCCGGATAATGGGCACAGACCTGTGTAATGTAGAGATCTGCCAGACAACTTGCAAGTTGATGGAATGGAAGTTCTTTCTGTTGTTGTATACTTGTTCATTGGCCTGCGGTGGGACCAAGGCAACATGTGTGCCAGCAATGGCACACATCACATTTGGGATGTGTGCCAAACCATAAAACTCAGCCTTCACATGGGCTAAATCCTTATGTCGTGGATATCGCTGTCCAGGTGTTTAAACATTGCTGAGAGGATATCCTTCAACACCAGACTGAACATAGGTTGAAACATGCCAGCAGATAGGGCCACGGTATGTTGGGAGGGCACTGTGTCTAGGAAGTGCAATACTGACATGACTTGTACAATGGTTGGCATACTGGTTGGATAACTAATAGCTGGCATCAGATCTGGCTCCAACTGACTACATAATCCCACTATTTTTTACCTATTCAGACGGTGCAGCAGGATGATGTGGCGTTCTTCCATGGTCTGCAGGTCTGGCAGTGAACAGTAGATAGGAGGTTGCCACATCCCCTCGCTCCCTGGATACCTATATCTGACAAGACATGATTTCTAACATTAGTCAGTGTATCCAAAGCAACATACATGATGTAGATCAATGGTATCATGTGACAAGGGATTTCTGAATGGATAGACATGGCAACCAGTACACTTCATCAACTGCAAATAACACAAGGGTCGCATTTGGCCACAATGGTTTTCTACACATGTGGTCACAACATGTATTTGGACCAAACTCAAAGATGTGCAACACAATTTTCCCATGAAATATGACTGGTTATCTCTACCCCTTAAATGAGGGTCGGTGGTGGTGGAATGTGCCCACTGTTAAATGCCATCCATGCCCTGCCACATACTACAGTGGTGTTTGAGTAGTAGGACATATATGACAAGTCAGAATAAGCCTGTTTATGAAGTCAGAAATCCATTTTCGCAGGTGTGACACAGTTTATATAGCCCAATACAGCATTTCAGGCTGCCAAAATGGTGGCTGCCTGACCTACTCCACTGGATATTAGGAACCGCCTGCGACCACTGGTGGAAGCCATCATGGCAGGAGGCGATTGCAACTGCGGCGGACACAGCAATACACGAATGTTGTTGCAAGTGGCAGTCATGAGCCAATGGCTGTGTCCGCCAGCGGTGACAACCATGTACATGGTGAACGTGACCGCCATGTTCTGCAGGTTCACTCACTGAACTCCTGACACTGCTGCCAGCAACACCTCCACAACCTGAGCTGCTGTGTGCTGCCTCTGGGAGCAATCATGCCACATCTCTCTGCCTTCTCTCCAGAGGAGCTGGAGATGCTAGTGAATGAGGGCCTACCCTTGTATTGACAGCTCTGTGGCTCACCAGAGGAGCAGGTAAGACCCTTAAGTGCACAATTTTCTCTGTACTTCACCATCCTTTCCCGCCTCACAGGCTAGAATGTGCCCATGTGTGCCACTTTGACTACTCGTGTGCCTGTTGTTGCAGTCTGTGTGGCATCAATGGGATGGATAATAGGGAGGTATTGGTGGCCAGTGTCATATGTTAAATTCAGTTCCGTTGTGTTGTGTGAGGTTGTTTGGGCCCTAAATCATCCTTGCATTGGATGCACATAAGTAGGTAAGGAGACATTACAGCCATCCACTGACTTCTCTTTCCTCATGATTGTTGTAAATGTTAGACTACATGTATGTGCATGACAGCATGAGCTCAGTATGCATGTTGCATGAGTCAGTTGAGAGTTGTGTGAGCAATGTGTATAGTGCCACAGATCTTTCAAAACACATATGACCTTGCTAATGTGTTGTGTGGAAGACATTGCATGACTCACTCTGCCCTCCGGGTTCCCACACAAACTACATGCCAACTTTCTGTTGGCTACATTATGTACTGTCATGCTTGGAAGTGATATGAATGGAGTGTCATATGGGTTCTGTCGGCTCAGCCTGCAGTGACCAGGGCCTGTCAAATGTATCACCCAGTATGGTACTGAGTCTAGGTTGTGGGAGAGTCACTGTAGCTATGTAACTGTGACTCTGTGCCCACTCCCTGTACCCCAGCAGATCCTGTCATTTGGCCAATATGAGGCTCTGGTGCCAAATTCTGCCCTGAGTGCTTCGACTACATTATGAATGGGTACAGAGGTGAATCATTCATCTAGTCCATATGTGCACTTAACATCATTGTCAGTGTGTGTCTTACACTCTTGACAGGTGCCTTACTCCCATAGCTCTTTTGTCACTTTCACACAGGTCATATTTGTTCTGTACAGGTGTATTGCATAACTGACAGTCCTACAGTGCAGACAGTGTGTTGATTCCTGGGAGGCCATGATATGTGACCCAGTAGCTTGGTCACACAGCCGAAACTGTACAATGCATGCCTTTGTTTGTTGAATGCCATCTCTGCAGGATTGACACATATGTACAAAGGAGTGTTCTGTGGAACAGGTACATAGCACAGAACTCCACCCCCTGAAGTGGCATGAGTCTGCATTTGCATGGAACATGGAAGATACTTTCTGTGCCCGCCATGCCAGCCCCTTCATTGTTGGAGTTTGTACTTTGGCAGTTGCCTGTAGGGTCTGCATAAAGTGAGTCATTCTCACAGAGTGTGAATGTGTTGGTCCATTCATGCCTAAGGAGTTTACCCTTCAGAAGCCACCGACTTGCATAGTGTTTCATAGTGGCTTACATCACAGTACAGGTTGCTAGAGCATGGGCTACCTGATGTCGGTAAGCTTGCTTAGTCATTTAAGGCAGTGGATTAGTTTGCAGATGGAAATATATATGTCTGTAGTCATGTCCCTGTACTGATTGGCTTGTGTGTATTGCACTTGGGGAGTATTGACAAATAGAAATGTCCTAGCTTGGTGTTACTGACACTTATGTGACTCAACCTTTTGTGATAAAACTTGTGATTATAGTGTCTTTTGCATCCGTGCAGGCCAACACCCATCAAAAGAAGGCACTATGGGCAGCCATCGCCTGGAAGGTGCGGACCCTGGGGTTCCACAGCCGGCAGAGCACCAACTACAATAAAAAGTGGGAGGACCTGAGATGCTGGACCAGGAACATCACTGCTGTTCAGCTGGGGATGTCCTCCAAATGTGGCAGGGGTTCTCATCGGACCATGACCCAACTAATGGCCCGCATTCTGGTGGTGGCCTATCCAGAGCTTGATGGGCATTTGAGGACAGCACTGCAGCCATAAGAGGGGGAGTATGGAGGCATATTCTTGCCTGTCACATTGCCAAGTGAATGTTTTAGGTTCTGACAGCTCCCCCTGACAATCAGGGATGAGCCATGTGTCACACAGTAGATGAGTGATGTTTGAGTATACATGTCATGTGTTGTATACTTATGTGCCTTGCCTATTGTTCCAGGGAGCTGGACACAACTGTGTACAATCCACAAACCACTTTCTGTCTAGGGACAACATATGGCTGTGTGCATTGACCAATCAAGTACTGTTTGTAGTTGTAGTGTGTGTTAATTCTATGTCATAGACCACTTCCCATCAATGCTACATGACAAAGGTGATGGATCACTGTCCTCAGTCATGTGTCTGGGCAAATGTGTATATTGGCATCTGCCACCCATAGGCTAGTTGTCTTCAGCGTATGACAGTCACTGGTGCCTCACTGCAGTCTGTAAAGTGAAGATGGCCCTCATACATATGACAGAGCCTACATTGTACTTTGGGTGAAGCTATAGATCAATACTTTCCCTTGGTAACTGGGGAATGGCTATTGACATGATTTATGTGCCATCACTGTTGCCAACATTCCTTGTGCCTACATATCAGCAGATGTATCTTTATCCTTTGGAAAACATGTATAAACCGCTGTTTCATGCATGGTGAACCTGTGTTGATGGGATGATGTCTGTATTTCCTCACATATATGTGCATGGCAACCTTGTGTGTGAAATAAGCCATTTACAATGGGGCTATATTTAATGTTCTGCCACATACAGGAGTGGGTCACCATTGTTTATTGGCTGACACATTCCCTCATGAGTCATAACATGTCATTTGGCATGTACAACTGCAGTAGCAATGAGGGACATGACAGGTAGGCCTAGAGTTTTGAGCCACAATGTGCATTGCTATGCCATTGATATGGCATCATGTAGCAAAGTGCACTGCATATGTTTAATGGGTAAGGTTTGTGACCTGACTGTTGGCACGCATCATGGAGTGTCTTACAGTTATGTTGAAATCACATGTGTTTGGGTACAAGCATTCATCCATAGATAGACATCTGAGTCTGCATGACGAATATGGAGACAATGATGTAGCTTCCAATTGAACAACATGTTGATGTCCTTCAACACATACTTGCAAATCTCTGGGCCTCTCCAACATCCAAGGTACTAATGGCATCTACTGATGCATTCAGTGTATGTCATTGTAGGGGGTGACAGACATTAGTGGTGATTACCCTGTGGCTTGCTGATTCATTGTGTTGTGCAACTTGGGGACATCTCTCACTGACATATTGCACATTATGTCTACAGTGTCCATTTCCATGCCACATGTGTGGCCTATCTGAGCAACATTAGTACTTCCTCCATGACTCTAGTGCATGGGTACTCACAAATATTCTCCCATGGGCCGCACTGTTTGGTCTTTGATGTGACCGAGAGCCGCATTGCTGCTAGCATGGTGGTGTTCGGAGGGTTGGGGGCAGGGAGGGGTAGTGGTAAAGTGTGTGTAGGGTAAGAGAAGCGTATACATCTAGGGTCTGAATTGCCCAATGTGAAACCAAAAACTTGGGTATAAATCCCAGCTTCTCTACTTAACCATATTGTGTGATCCTAGGCAAATGTTTTATTTCACTTTACCTCCTTTTTTCGTTTTTCTTCATCAACACATATAACCTTGAAATATGTCTTCAGGATGTATGCTGTATAAAACCTTCTGTGTCTGATTTAATAAACTATAATGTTGTTCATGTTTTATAGAAACCCAGCCCTCCCAAAGAGTTCACATAACAACTGACTTTCCTGTTAGTTCACAGTTCAAATTGTTGTCAGAGTATGTAGGATGGAAGGGGATGAAAGTTTCTAAATTCATTTTTGAAAATTATCACTTTAAAAGATACTTCTAATATAATGTTGTGTACTAAGGTGAAATGGTTCTGCAGGTTAATGAAATGCACTGTTTGAATTTCACACAGATCATACTTTTATATTGTTGTTGCAAGATGTCTTTAATATTGAAGGTCTTTCTAAAGTTAACAGTTCCAGAACACCCTAGTTACTCATTTTCTTTAACTTCAACTAGACTCCAAATAAAAACATGCCAGTTTATTTAACAATTTTTAGTGCCAGCGCTGAGTCAAAGAAACAGCAGCACAGTGCTGTTGTTGACCTGGGGGCCGCATGTGAATGTCAGGAGGGCCGCATGTGGCCTCTGGGCCGTACTTTGAGTATCACTGCTCTAGTGGGACAAATATCACTTGGTGAAGTGTGCATTGTTGATATGTTTCCAGTGTGACATGAGTATTTCCATGCCACCTTCTCCAGGCTATTGTACTTTTGTCATCAACATAGCAGGATTTTGGAGAATCATTTCCTGTTGTTGGGTCATTTTCCTTGTGACAAATAGATGTGTGCCTGTCCGTGTGTGGGATCTGTGGGAACGAATTTGGCATTGGCCTACTATTGTATTACAACAGGTAACTGAGGTCTGTTCCATCAGACAAAGCTTTGAGGGTGATGCAATCTCCTACTTGTTGAATGGTACTGCAATTGTAGTTGTCTGAGATCCTGATTTTCCTGTGGGCAACTGTTGACAATTCAGGTAACATGCCTACATATAGCATGGCACATGTATGGGCCACTTAGGTGGAGTTTGTTGCTGGGGCCTACTTGACATCATGGTAATGTTTGCTAAAAGAGCTGAGGTTCAAATGTGATCAGGGACATGTGATGACCCTATTTCTCCTTTATTTGCAGCATCAGCACTGGCACTCAAAAGACACAGCCAAGTATGGATGCATCTGGCCACGAGACCTCCGGATCAGACACCATGGTCACAGAGGGACCTAGTGGCCATGGGGAGACAAGAACATCCTATTCATCATCGGATTTGTCCTCCAGTGGACACTTCCTAGTGTTGGTGGACTCATCGGGTTCACCTGTACCATCTATGTCCACCACCCCCCCATTCTATCACTGCCCTTCTCGTTGCCACTCTCTTGATCTCCAAATCCCCACCCCTTCTGCAGACCATCCCCTTGTTCCTAAGAATTTTTTTTTGTTTGACTTTGACCCTTCCCCTGTTCCCTCCACCACGTCCCAAACCCAAGAAGCCTCGACCACCTCCCAGTCCCTACCTCCCACCTCCAAGTCCTCCCCTGCCCCCCTGCAAGCACCCATCCCCCCAAAAAAGAAGCACACCCTCCCAAGAATCTGTCCATCCCTCCCAAACCCAAGATCAAACCCACTCCTCCCACATTCAGTAACCTCCCCCAGAGATGCTCCCTGACATGCCTGCCTGCCCACTTGATGCCCCTTCCTGTGGAGGTTCCCTGGCAGTTAAGATTCAACCAACAGCACCATGATGTGCCTGTGTCAAAATGTATAGACTGGCCAATGGCCTTGGACTGTTGAAAGTTGCTTGAAAATAAACCTAAACAGTTGTTTTTGGGGTATACATTTGTCCTGCAATTGCTTTTCCATCTTTTTGATGTTCCTGGGAAACTAGTATTGTCTGCCTTCAGTTGTGTGTGTTTCGGCCTGCTTGCTGATGAATTGGCTGTTGTTTGCCGTATCTGACTTTGTGGGCATTGCAGGTGTAGCCCAAGACAAGGGTGTATGTTGACTGTATGGACATGTGGTTGTAAATGCAATTGTGGTATCATATTGTGTTCTGTTGGTATGGTAAGCATTTCATCTTGTGTTGTCTAATGTGAGCATATTTGGTGTTAGACTTGTCCCCCTGATATGGATTATAGATTCATCTAATGTATGGCAGCTTGAGTTTTGTTTGTGCAGACATGGAGGGTGTTCAATGCTACTACTTTTGCAATTGACTATGCATGTGTCCATTTAGCTGTGTGCACCATGCAGCTACTTCATGTAGATGTATGTCCCATGCAGACGGAATTTTATGTGCTTTGTTGACTTGCACTTCCACATTACGCAGTTAGGCATGTCATTCGGTTCTAGTAGTGTTTGTTCCTGAGATACATGTAGGGCCAGTTCCTGTGCAAATGTTGTTTAAGAGGCATATGCAAAGAGGTATGTGCCCCAGTGCAGCATCTTCAACTGAGTGCTCCTGCTAGCCCCATCACTATTGTGCAGGTATTGTTTGCATAGTGAGCTTAGGATATTTGTCTCTGACTATTTTGCGTCCCATTGTCCTTCCATTGTGTTGCAATGTGGGGGATGTGTATGTCCGTTGCAGTCCTGTTTACTTGGAGTGTTGTTTGTGTTCCACGCCACATCCATACAAATGCGTGTTGAATGTGACGCCAGTCCATGGCTTTTAAGGAATGTGAGTGTGTGAGTTGTATTTGTAGATGTGATGTTGGTATGTTGTTGTGTAGGATAATGTTGTGTGCACTTCACTTTCCCTGTGCCTGAGGTGAGCAGACAGTTTTTGTGTAGTGTTGCGGTGCAGTATGAGTGAGCTGCCTATAGAGAGGGTTTATTGTCACTGTGCAGGTGTCCTTCTTTGTACCTGGTTATGACGGAGGACACAATGACAAGTGTAGTTGGTGCCCTTTGCGTGACTCCCATATGATGTGACTGACGGTGCGAAGATCTGTTGTTACGGTTAATAACAGAGGTAGGTGTGTGTACTTACGGTCGTTGCACCCACAACGGCGTGGATTTTGTGCTTCATCAATGATCAGCAGCAGGAAATGTGTGATGGGTTCTATGGCGGCAGCAGACATGTAAGGCTGCCTGCAGGTGAGTGTCTCCCTATATACTCTGCGTTTATGCCAGCTGAGACATTGTGGTTGGACCGCCAAGGTTACATTGGCAGTGTGCAACCTCATAATGCGTCCAGTGAAAACACAGGCTCCGCCAGCCTGTTTGTGCAGCCTTGTGACTGTGGAGGTCTGTGCTGTCTGGCGGTGCCAGCAGGACCGCAGCGGTCTTTGCTCCATTGAGCAGCATGACTCGCAATATGGTAATATGACCACCAACCCGACTGCGGTCGGACCACCAAACTCGTAATGAGACCCTTGGCCCATATTTATACTTCATTTGCGCTGAATTTGCATCATTTTTTTAATGCAAATTCGGCGCAATCCTAACTCCATATTTATATATTGATGTTAGACACGTCTAATGTCAAAATATAGGAGTTTGCACCATTTTTTGGAAGCGCGCACCTACCTTGCTTCAATGATATGCAAGGTAGGCGTTACCATCTATAAAATGGTGCTATCCCAATAGCCCCATATTTATCCCCTGTGCTAAAATGACGCATGGGTGGGGGGAGGGTTTAAAGGTGCTAACGCCTTGGTCAGACCAGGCGTTAGCGAACCTGTGGACCCATTTCCATGATTAAACACCATGAAATGGGTCCACAGGTGCTCTCACAAAACCCTAGGAACACCCCTACCCCCACCAGAGGGACAACGCAGGATGGGGGACCCCATCCCAGGTAAGTCTGGGTAAGTATTTAATTTATTTTGCCAGCGGGGGCCCTACCTTGGGCACAGGGTGCAATGGCCATGCCCAGGGAACACATGTGTCATTGCTGGCCATAGGGGTGGTGGGCATGACACCTGTCTTTCTTAAGACAGGAGTCATGTTTTTGGTGGTTGTGCACCAGGAAATGACACTAGTCTGGTTAGAGGCATTTTTTTTGCCTCTAACCAGACTAGTGTCATTTTTGTACACACAACCCCCTCTTTCCCCACCGCCACCCCCACCCAGCTACCGTCTTTTTTTAAGACATGAGCCCAAGTTTAGTTCCGGCTTACCCGATTCCTTTAATATGGCACCTGGCTGGCGCTGTGGAATGGTGCAAGCCTGCGCTATACTTTTTGCCGCAAAACTGCGTTTGCGCAGTATAAATCTGGGCCGTAGTCTTTTAAGTACCAATCCATCTCAGGAGTACACCTCTAAAACCAACAGGACCTAAGGCTCACAGGGTGTCAGGCAGATGCCAAAAGCCTGATCTAGTCTAGGTCCAGTTGCTACTAGTCAGCTGTGCAGTAGCAGGAAAAGGCCTCTTGCAGAGTATTGTATTTCTGTACCTTGAACAGGCAGTCAGCCTTATGACCCTTGGAGTCAACTTCTTTTGCCTGGGTATAATAGTCATAGACAAAAGGTTCAGTCCTCTTCTGTTCTTCGTCAGGTTTGGGGAGCTTCTGAACTGGGTGCCTGGAGATTCCACTTTTATGCCTGATACAAGCTAATGTGTGGTAATGACTGCTGAGCACGACTTAACCAAAGAGGCAAAAGTTACTGGGGCAAACCCTATTCGCTTTGGGCATTTTCTTGATAGTAAACTGGGGAGTGTGTGGGGTGCATTATTGTAATCTAGTGCCCTTCCACATCTGTCACTAAAATTGAGTTTGAAGAAGATACGGTATCCACAATAAACCCTGAGGCAGAAGTCTTGTCTGACTAGGTTTTGGCAGAAATAAGTTGCTTTCAAGTGGTCCTTAAGATTGTTAAACATTTTTAAGGTTTGTTAAGATTGTCAACACTAGCAGATATTAACCACCAATGATTTTGCAATATGGTTAAACAAGGAAGAGTTTGAAAAATCAAAGAACAAAGGCCCATATTTATACTTTTTGACGCAAAACTGCGCTAACGCAAAAAAATTAGCGCCGGCTAACGCCATTCTGAAGCGCCATGCGGGCACCGTATTTATTGAATGGCGTTAGCCGGCGTTAGCCGACCGGCGCTGCCAGGTGTGCGTGAAAAAAAAACGACGTACACCAGGCAGCGCCGGCGTAGGGAAAAATGGCGTTTGGGCGTCCCAAAATGGGGCAAGTCAGGCTGAGGCAAAAAAATCGTCTTAACCAGATTTGCGCCATTTTTTGGGGGCGCCCAGACGCCATTAACATGACTCCTGTCTTAGCAAAGACAGGAGTCATGCCCCCTTGCCCAATTGCCATGCCCAGGTGACTTCTGTCCCCTGGGCATGGTCATTGGGCATAGTGGCATGTAGGGGGGCACAAATCAGGCCCCCCTATGCCACAAATTTTTTTTAAAAAAATACTTACCACAACTTACCTTTTCTTCCCTGGGATGGGTCCCTCCATCCTTGGGTGTCCTCCTGGGGTGGGCAAGGGTGGCAGGGGGTGTCCCTGGGGGCAGGGGAGGGCACCTCTGGGCTCATTCTGAGCCCACAGGTCCCTTAGGGGCATATTTATACTCCGTTTGCGCCGGAATTGCGTAGTTTTTTTTGACGCAATTTCGACGCAAAACTAACTCCATATTTATACTTTGGCGTTAGACGCGTCTAGCGCCAAAGTCCATGGAGTTTGCGTCATTTTTTAGCGTGGACACCTACTTTGCGTTAATTATATGCAAGGTAGGCGTTCCCGTCTAAAAAATCGACTCCGAGGCATGTGCGTCGGATTTATACTCCCCGGCAAAATTCACGCCCGGGAGTGGGCGGGTCCAAAAAAATGACGTACGGCCGCTTTTGCGCCGTTTTTTAGCGCCTGCAAAAGGCAGGCGTTAAGGGACCTGTGGGCTCTGAAGGACCCCAGAGGTGCCCTCCCATGCCCCCAGGGACACCCCCTGTCACCCTTGCCCACCCCAGGAGGACACCCAAGGCTGGAGGGACCCATCCCAGGACATTAAGGTAAGTTCAGGTAAGTGTTTTTTTTTTTTTTTTTTTGTGGCATGGGGGGGCCTGATTTGTGCCCCCCTACATGCCACTATGCCCAATGACCATGCCCAGGGGACAGAAGTCCCCTGGGCATGGCCATTGGGCAAGGGGGCATGACTCCTGTCTTTGCTAAGACAGGAGTCATTTCTATGGGGGTTGGGAGTGAAAAAAAATGGCGCAAATCGGGTTGAGGCGAAAAAATTGCCTCAACCTGACTTGCCCCATTTCTTGACGTCCAAGCCCCATATCCCCCTACGCCGGCGCTGCCTGGTGTACGTCGTTTTTTTTAACGCACACCAGACGGCGACGGCGGCTAACGCCGGCTAACGTCATTGAATAAATACGGCGCCCGCATGGCGCTTCAGAATGGCGTTAGCCGGCGCTAATTTTTTTGACGCAAAACTGAGTTAGCGCAGTTTTGCGTCAAAAAGTATAAATATGGGCCTTAACGCCTGCCATGACCCAGGTGTTAAAAAGAGGCGCAAATGCGGGTTTTTTTGCCCCGCCCACTCCCGGGCGTGATTTTTGCCCGGGAGTATAAATACCACGCACATGCCTGGGAGTAATTTTTTAAGACGGGAACGCCTACCTTGCATCTCATTAACGCAAGGAAGGTGTTCACGCAAAAAAATGACGCTAACTCCATGAACTTTGGCGCTAGATGCGTCTAACGCCAAAGTATAAATATGGAGTTAGTTTTGCGTCGAATTTGCATCGAAAAAAACGACGCTAATTCGGCGCAAACGGAGTATAAATATGCCTCAAACTTTCTTAATAGTTATCTTTCTTTTTTGGCACTAGTGTTAACTTGCAAGGGTGACCCAGGCTGCATTAAGCCCTTACCACTAGTTCACTCAGATAGATTTTAACCCCCTAGCTGCTGGGTCTTTTCCCCCCTAGTTCTGAGCTCCTTTTAGGTCTCAGCTAGACAGCTTTTGTGTGGTCTCTTCAAGACATGTTGTATATACATTGTGGGCTTCAGCCAACCTATAGACCTACCATTTTCTGGTTCTATGATTGTTCTCATATTCTTTTTCTCCATTTGTCCATGGCATGCATTTGTTTTGCTCCTAAAGAACCCAAAACAAACATTCAACCATCATGTAATGCTAAACAAAAACATTAAACATTTATTGGTCTATTTCCAATGCCTTTTCAGAAAGACACATTTTAATTCTACTTTCTAACAATTTTTCAAAGCTCATGATTTACAGGCATTTCAAAGGGTCTGTTATTCAATCTTGCTCACAGAGATTGTCGCTGTCACTTTCTTCCTCAAAACATCACATTCCAAGACGAGTCTAGCACACTTATGTCCCCAGCCCTCGCTGCTGCTTTTTTCCTAATGTGTTCACAAAATATAGCTATTGGCCCTGTGCTAATCATGGCTGTTTACATTCCCACCGTAAACCCCAATAGCAATCTGCACGCTTGTTTTTGTCTTGTTACTGAAACCTACCCTCCACTCTATGCAACGCAACTCCACTCTACGCAACACCACTCCACACAACTATACTCCACCCTATGAAATGCCACTCCACTCTACACCACACCACACCACTCCACTCCACTCCACAAAACACCACACTGCACAATGCCACACCACACAATGCCACTTCACTCTGTCACTCTTCACCATGCAACTCCACACAACGCCACTGTATGTAACACCACTCCACTCTACACAATGTGACTCCACTCCACGCAATGCCACACCATGTGATGCCACTCCACTGAATGTAACACCTCTCTAGTCTATACAACCCCACTCTACGCAACTCCACTCTATGCAATGCCAATCCACTCTACGCAATGCCACTTCATGCAACTGCACTCCACTCTAGACAATACCACTCCACTCTAGGCAACACCACTCCACTTAACTGATCCCCACTCTATGCCACTTCACGCAACACTACTCCACACAACTGCACTCCACTCTATGCCACTACACTTAACTCTACGACATGTCACTATACTCTTCGCCATGCCACTCATTCTACCCATCACCACTCCATGCAATGCCCACCACTCTACATAGTGCTGCTCCACTATACGTCACTGTGCTCTACACTTTATGCTACACCACTCTGCTCCACATAATGCCACTCTGCTCTACACAACGGCACTCCACTTTCTGCAATGCCACTCCATGCAACTGCACTCCTCTCTAGGCCACACTACTCTACTCCACCCCACCCCAAGCAATGCTACTCCACTTTACAAAAACCACTCCATGCAATGCCACTCCACTCTACGCGATGCCACTCTTTTCTACACAATATTACTCCGCTCAATACAATGCCACTCCGCTTTATGCCATGCAATACCACTCCATGCAACTGTACTCCACTCTATGCTGCGCCACTCTACTCTACACCATGCCGTTCCATGCAACACTATACAACACTACTCCACTCTATGCAATGCCACTCCACTCTATGTAACATCAGTCCATGCAACCCCACTCCACACATCAAACTATTCCACACCACTCCACTCTTCGCATAGCTAAAACACATTGGCCAAGGCGATAACTCTTGCATACATAAGACCTATTAGTTTTGCCACACATAACACACAGCCACAGACACCCCCTCAAAAGTAATAACACACATTTGAATGCAGGAACACATGACACATCTGCAACCTCACAAAAATATGGTTAAAAACATTTACATTGACAATGCCAAAAGCTCGGAGCTCGACCATTGCTGGGACCTATTGGCTTTTCCAATGCTTGTTTGGCTACTTGGGGAATTTTGCACTTATCGCTCCAGAACTTATTTTTCCACATAAGGTATCCACGCATAAAAACTTGCAACCTTCTTTCCAACATCTGGGTGATTTCAAAGGTAACTAAAGATAAGTGTGCAGTTTGTACAGGAAACAGAGAGAGCGTGTGCAGGTCAGGACTTCAAAAGTGGGTAGCCCCTTTTAGGAACAAGAGCCCTTACACACCCCGGAAGGTGTAATGCTTCATCATCGGGCAGCTCCACGTTGGCCCGCGCTGAAATGCCTAACTGGTCCCATAGAAGGGCTCTTTACCTGAGATCTTTTTTAAATTGCCAATGTGAATGCTAAGGTTCATAGAAAGTATAGGCCCTCCTTATGACCTTGGCGGTAAATACTGAATACTGCCGCGCTGACTGCCGCCAGCATACCGCCTCGGAGGCGGACATCCGGCCGCCAGATTATGACAAATACATTACAAAATGACAGAAAACAGCCACAACCACAAATCCACCAGACCCACTGAACGTGATAAACTGTCGGTACTACCACCCATACCGTTATGCCAATACTATGCCCTCCAAATAATGGCCCACTAATCACCACAGCGGACATTCAACGGCAGTAAACCATTGACAGTGATCACCGCTGCAGAGGAAATAGCCACCGAAATACAAAACAAGACAACATTGGCCTGAACAAAAAACGCACACCTGACACAAATACACCCCCCCCACTAACAGGAATATAAAAAGCACGCACACGTCACCCACAATCCTTTGCTCACATGAGAAGATGGCTACACTTTGCGACGCTAATCCAAAAGAGAACTGCATATACATATCACAACTACCAATTCATCCGATACGCACCACACACCACACACCCCACCACATCACACCTCACCCTCTGAACAACGTACACACACCACACAACACCCATGTCCCCACAAAGGCATCGCTATTTCACTGATGAGGAGTTGCGGTTCATGGTTGAGGAAAATAGGGTAGAGTCACAGCTGTTTGGAGCACAGGTCCAGCAGATATCCATTTCCAGGAAGATGGAGCTATGGCGGAGGATTGTGGACATGGTGAATGTCGTGGGACTACATCCATGCACAAGGGACGACATAAGGAAGAGGTGGAACAACCTACAGGAAGGTGTGTTCCATTGCAGCAAGACACCAGCTCGCCATCCATCAGGATGACTTATGGTGGACCCCCACTTCCTCCCCTACAGCTGACAGCATGGGAGGAGCAAGTCTTGGTAATCCTGCATCCTGAGGGAGTCACTGGAGTAGCTGGAGGACTGGACACTGGTGAGTCAATATTTACTACCTATGTCCCCTCATACCAGCATGCCACCAGGATCCGTCACCCTGACACCCATCACCCTACTCCATTCCACACAGTGCACAACGACAATTAGCAAAATGAAATGTCAAGCCCTGCATGCCATACCCACTGCATGCACATGAGGAGTTGCCACGGCTCCCCAGTCCCCCACCCGAAGATGCCCCCAGTGATGACAGCAACTCTGGAGCTCTGGATCTGGAGGAACTCTCTGGCCCATCAGGGACCACTGGTCAGTCAGCTACCCCATCCAACACCCAGTCCACTACAGAGCCTCCCCCCTCAGAATCCAACACCACAGCAGGTGCCCAACGTCCCCAGACCTCTGTCCCCAGGACACATCAATCAGTAGTGTCGCCACCCGTACAGGGACCCCAGTTCACACCTCGCAGGCAAGACAGTGAGGGTCCTGGGGTCAGTGGAAGTGTGCACAATGACCAGGGAACACAAACACAGGGTGCCTGGGACGGTTGAAGGACAGCTGTGTGCCAGGGGGAGGACAGGCCCATGGAACCAACTGCCTAGGAGGCACTCACTAATGTCCTGGGGGCTTACCAACAATCCCAGGACAAGATGGGTCAAGTGCTAAACATCAGGCAAGAGGACCAGCGGCTGCAGGGGGAACACCACCAGGAGATCAAGCAAGAATTGCAGGCCCTGAATACCACCATGGTCTCCATTGCAGAGGTGCTGGGTGACATGGCCAATGTCATGAGGAAGTAAACAGCAAGCCAGCTGTCCCCTTCCACTAGCCACTGTACTGACCAGCCCTCCACATCTGCTGTAGCTAGTGGACAGGAAGCCCTGCCACAGGACCTACAGGCCACCAGCACCCCCCAACAGAAGGTAAACCACCCAGCAAACAGTTTCTGTGACCCAGACAGACACCAGAGACAGTTGCCAAGACAAAGATCACCGCCAGGAAATGAGCCCCTCCTGAATTTCCCCCTTGTATCACACTGTGTCACCTTGTCCACTTTGAATTACCATTACTCCCCTTCCAGTGGGCCCTTGGACACTGGACCTGTGCAACAAACAGACTGCCCCACTACACTGGACTTTTCCTAACCCTCACCTCACTCTATTGCACCTTGCATTGTATACCAATTAACAGTCTTACCTGAGTGTCATTGGAAGTACTGCTGTATCATATCTGACCTGTTGTCCACATCCTCATCCTCTTCCTCCTTCTCACTGTCGTCACTGTTCACTGCTGCCACAGCTGCATTGTCATGCCCTCCTCCTGCAGATAGGGCACATGGCGTTTGAGGGGCAATTTGTGCAACGTGCAGCACACAACAAAGATCCTGCAGACCTTCTCAGGGGAGTAGAATAGGGGTCCACCTGTCAGATGGGGGCACATAAACCTGGCCTTCAGGAGACCAAAGGTCCTTTCAACAATCCTCCTGGTACGCCCATGACTATCATTGTACCTATTCTCAGCCCCTGTTCTCAGATTCCTAACAGCGGTCAGGAGCCAGGACATGTTTGGGTAGCCCTGCAAGAAGTGAGGGACACACATTAGCCTTGAACAATGGCATGGGGTATGACTCCTGAAGGCATACACTACCATACATTGGGTGGGGACTTAGGCTCACCTATAAGCCACACTCTGTGTCTCTGAAGTTGTGCCATCAGCTGTGGATGCTGCTATTGCTCAGGACAAAGGTATCATGCACAGAACCAGGATACTTCGCAGTGATGTGGGAGATGTGCTGGTCAGCAAGGCACACCATCTGGACATTGAGTGAGTGGAAACTGTTCCTTTTCCTGTATAAGTGTTCATTGGCCCTGGTGGGGAACTAAGGCAATATGGGTCCCGTCAATGGCCCCAATAACATGCGGTATATGTCCAATTGCATAGAATCCAGCCTTCACAGTGGGTAATTCATTTATCTGGGGAAATGCAATGTAGCTGCACATGTGTTTGAGCAAGGCTGCCAAAACCCTTGCAAGCACAATAGAGAACATTGGCTGTAACATTCTTGCAGCCAAGCCCACTGTTACCTTGAAAGAGCCTGTTGCCAGGAAATGGAGCACTGAGAGTACCTGCACAAGAAGGGGGATTACTGTTGTGCATCGGTTAGCAGGTTGCAGATCAGGCTCCAATTGTGCACACAGCTCTGTGATTATGGCCCTGTCCAGACGATAGGTGAGTATGATGTGCCTGTCCTCCAGAGTAGCCAAGTCCACAAGGGGTCTGTACACGGGTCCTTGCCTCCTCCTCCTATTCCTCCACAGTGGTTGGTACCTAAGGGATTCAAAAGTAAGAAGGGAGTGACAAGAGGAACTATGAACCCTATGAACAGAGCATGCTTGTATGTTGGAATTGTCTAGGTGTGTACATTTGACTACAATTACACACTTTTACAACTGTCCATGTGTACTAGCAGTAGAAAATGGCAACCGCCTGTCCTGTATGTAGGGACAGGTGGAAGTGACCTCACTCCATCGGCGTTCACATCATGGTGTGAGGCTGTCTGCACCGCCGTGCAATTCCTCATTGGCTAACATGGCCCTCTATGGAGTATGGGAACCAATGATGATCAACTCCGGCAGTGACTGTGCTCACCGCCGCAGCCGTGACCGCCATTTTATTTCTACCACTTCACTTGATTTCTGCCCGTCTTTACCTCTTGAACAGTGGAGTCCCCATGTTGTCAGGAGTCAAGTTGGGGCCTGGACTTTGCCCTGTGCATTACAGACTTTGAACTGGCGATTGGGCCTGCATGGAAATATGCAGTTCTGTATTTTTTTGATTTGGGCTCTTCATTCAACAGGATTACAGAGGTTGGAACAGAGGTATGTGTTCTGGGTTTCTTTGCTCCTGGGTCCTGTTTGAGTCAATTTACTCTGCTGCTGGTTCTGGGTATGTCGTGTGTGTGTATATGGTGTGTGTTGTGCATGTGTGTATTACTCTCCCCTCCCTCTCCCCCTTCCTTGTGTGCTAGGCAGTTGTACGCACCGTCGTTGTCTTCGTCGGTGCTCCAGGACAGCCAAGGCCCATGGCATGGTACAGCATCGGAAAGACTTGCAGTTCAGGTTCCATGGTGGCCGCTAACTCCTCTGTGTCCCTGGAGGTGAGTGTCCCCTTTTATATGACGTGTTTCCGCTAGACTTTTGGTGGCATTGCTACCTGCCCCAGAAACCCTGGCTGTGTGCTATGTCGTAATTTGGTGGGCGGATCCTTGTCTTCCGCCTGCCTGTAGGTGGCTACTGCGGTGTTCTGTGGTCGTACTGCACTGGCGGTTGGTGTGGTACATTGGCTGTCTATGGGAGGGATCACTGCCATGGTCATTATTTGGCAGTCATTACCGCCGGCCTGGCAAGGGTGCTACCACCATCGCCGGTGTGGCGGTCACCTGGTCGTCAAGGTCATAATGAGGGCCATAGAGGTTAGGTTGATTGGTGCAGCGAAAATTAAAAATGACTAGGGGTGATCCAGAATTTGTTTACTATGCACGGACCCCGTCAAGATTAAAAAGCAAAAGGCAAGTCAGTAATGGTCACAGTGATCCTTCTGACTCAAATGTGTGGTTAAAAATAGGATCAACATGTCCCTTGCCTCTTTTAATGTCCTACAAGGATCAGGGCAATTCTTCAGGACCAGAAACCTAACCTGCTCCCGGGGGTAGTCCTTAATGGTTTTCCCTATAATGTCCATTCCTTACAAAAACATAAGGTGTAGTGTATAGCTTGAGACCTACCGTGTCCTCTGCCCCGATGGACAGAGTAGGTCTCGAGCTATACGCCCCATGAGATTCCTGCAACACACTCTAGGGGTGTCTCCTCTGCCACTTGATTGAGTAATTACTTAGCTCCAACTTGGTCAGTTTTTCATCAAACAAGTATGCACTACACCTTAAGTTTTTGTAAGGGGTGGACTGTCTTGCTTGCGTCTCACCAGGTTTGTTTACTTATACTCACTGGCAAATCTCAAACATTGACTACAAAAACAAATTTTCCTCACATTTCTGTGCTGGAAAGTTCTGGAATCAGCGGGGGTCCACAAACTTCCCTTCACCCAGTATTTCCCTAAGTCTTCTGGTAAAAACAGTATCTCACCTATGTGGCTAGGCCTAGTGCCACGACAGGAAATTGCCCAAAACACAAGATGGACGCATCACCTTTCTGAGGCACCTTCGGATATTGATGATTTCACTTCTGCCCCTTTAGGACAAGCTAAATCAAAGACATCATTATTGGAGTAATACAATTTGATAAAGATGTAGTTTAATCTAAAAAATGCCCCAAATGGAAGAGGACGAGGAAAAACCAGAGAAGGCCATAACAATGAGGGGTGGAATGTGGAGAAAAATACAAGAAGATTCCTCACAGGTTGAAAACAAGGCAGGCTCAAATGATGGATGAGAATAATAAGTTGACTGTTATTAATTCATCCAATAATGTTTTAACACCTCATGAAACATATGTATTGAAGTTGGGTTTATCTTTCTGCCCTACTGCTGTGTATGATTATTTGAATGTATGCATAGACCATTTCTACTTTCTAAGGAAGCTTAGCTTGAAAAAGTATTTTAAGTTGAATTATGATCAATTTATCAAAGATTCCCTGAATATGACAACTATGCAATCCAATGAAAACTTGTGTTTTGAAGAAACTGCTACTCTTTTAACATATATGAGTTAGGCAGAGAGTATTCCTGAGGGACTGGAATAAAAACATGCTCTTCAGGAGCTAGTGTTACAAACAGATAAAATACAGATCAGTCCTTTTAGACCTATATCCACATTTCTTCTGGATATGGTTGGTGGATATCATTGAGTTTTTTCACAATGTGATGGACAGGGATTGAAAAAACTGTATATGGAATCTGGTAATTGGAGAGATGATAATTTGACCAGGGATCAAAGACGGGCATTGGTGGATTTGACGAATGATACCTCTCTGGTGATTAAACACTCAGATAAAGGTGGTAATGTGGTATTGTGGGATATCTAAAGGTACAGAGCTGAAGCGATTAAGCAGCTGACATTATCAGGCTGTTATGAAGCGGCCCCACAAAGTCAACATAGGGAAGCAAAACACAGGTATCATACAATGTTATATGAATGGAAAACATTGGGTCTTTTGAGTTTTGAAGAACATAATTATTTTAAGGTAATAAACCATCTATTCCTTGTTTATACCTGTAACCCAAAATACATAAATATTTACATGATCCTGCAGGGCGCCCCACAGTCTCTTAAAATTGCAGTTTATTAGTGAATGCTGCCATCTACTTAAGACTACTTTCTTTCACCATTTGTGAAAAATATTTCATCTTACTATGAGAACACTATGGATTTTCTCTGCAAGATATATGATGTGCATTGGGAGGACTCTTATCATTTGAATACCACTGATGTAACTTCTTTGTATACTTGCATTGATCAGAAGTTGGGTTTAGAGGCATGTAGGTATTTGTTTATATAAAAGACTATGTACTTTTTGGATCATACTGATATGCTATTGAAAATGATTGAGCTTTGTCTCACTAAAAATCTGTTTTTGTTTGAAGGGCAGTTATGTAGGCAATTATACAGCACAGCTTTGGGCACTTGTTTTGTCTCCAGCTACGTAAACATCTTTATGGGCTGGTGGGAGGAGCAGGTGGTCACCAAGACGTTAGGTAATCAAATGCAGAAGATTCTGTTATGGATTCAATATATTGATGATTTGTTTGTTTTGTGGGATGGAAGTAGGACAGAGGCAAAAGAGTTCACTTATGAATTGCAAGAGAATAGTTTTAATCTATCCTTCACATCCCAGATTAGTAACACTGATATTGACTTCTTGGATATCAAAGCCAAAGTGAGGCAAGATAGGAATTTTATGAGTTTTACAAAAAATGAATTATTTCATAAGGATATAGCAGGCAATAACATTCTACATGGGTCAAGGCACCAGCCGGATAGTTTTAAGTGTAGTACTTCATACGGGGAGGTTCTTAAGACTAGACGCAGTTGTAAGACTGATGAAGAGGATTAAAAAGAACTGTTATCAGCGAAAGATGTTTTAGACAAAGGGGCTATCTTGAACAGGTGTTGCGCCATGTTGAATTAAAGATGTCAACAGTAACTAGAGACCAGTGCCTGTTTTTCCACAATAGGCCTGCTTATGAAACTAAAGCTAAAGATGCAGTACATTTTATATGTACATACAGTAAGGCAAGTAAGAAAGTGAATAACATTGTAAGGAAACACTAGCATCTTGTCAAAACTGATTCAATTTTGGGCCCTGAATTGCCTAATAAACCAAGCATTACCTATCATAAAGCTAAATCAAAGAGTTATATTTTATTACCCAGTTATCTACAACCAAGGTTTTTTTTAAATGCAGTAACTGAAGAGCTTTTAGGTTCAGTACTGTTGTAAAGTCCCTTTTTTGGATGGTCGCCTCTACTTTTTGCTACTTGATGCAGTTGCTTTTGACCTGGAAGTATACTGAGGCCTGCTAACCAGACCTCAGTACCAGTGCTCTTTCCCTTAAATTGTACTGAGATTTTGCAAACCCAATTGGCGATGACTTTACCACCCCTGAAAGGCCCTAGAAAATGGTACCAGTTGTACAGAGGGCATGGATAGTAAAGGGGTCACTAGTGCTGCAGAACTGATTGGACCACCCTGCTTGACCAGAGGAAAGGTAAACCTGAAGAGCTGCCATGTCAGCCTGCACGAGCAGCCAGATTGCTCAAGTTCAACTCTGCCCACAACAGGTGCAAGCAGAGGCTATTCACTGCCATAGCACAGGTCTGTCACCCTAAGGCAGGCCTCCTCTAGCCTAAGAGGCAGGGTGCGCTGTTATCAGTGTGGACATATGTGCACAAGCATACATGGCCTGGTGGCAGCATTCAAACCCAATGCTACCACAAGTGACCGACGGTCCATAAGATAACATGGGCCGGCACCCGGGCAGTTCCCAGATGTCCAGCTCCAAGATGGCCAAACCGGTTTTCCCCGTGTTTGGTGTCAAACACCATGCTTTTCAACCCTGAGTATGATTGTCGTGCCCAGGATTAGCTAGCATGTACTCTGGTGGAATCCTTAGAGGATGCCCACTAAGTTACCAGATTTTCCCTGCCTTGGTGGGCTCTACTGAGCCATTTGCCGCCAAGACAAGAGTCTGCCCTCCTGCTGCTCATGCTAACATTTCCTCCAGGACAGAGACAAAGGACCTGGGCAGGACGGAGATCACACCTCCGCCCTCCCAGGTTGGCTAGTGTTTACAGTGATCAAAGCGGTGAGCCTCAAGGGCTTTCACCACCCTTGATATGTATTCTCTTGTCCCCCACTCAAGGACAAAGCCCTTCCCACCCTGTCCAGGGTGACAGGTGGGAAAATTAGTTATTCAGGAGGTGTACACCTCCAAAAGGCTAGCCACACCTTTAGGGTGGGTTCAGAGGTCTATGCAGCAAAGGGAAGGTTCTGTCATGTCTACAAACCTTATATATAGTAGGTTCTGGGTAGAAAAGTGGCATACTCCCACAGAAAGTCATCACTTCAGGGGCAGATTAGCCACAGTGGCCAGTAGCCTGTTGGCCTCTGTCCCTCACCACCTTATTGCCTCCTAAACCAGGATTTAAGGGACTCCCCTGGCACCAGAACCTCAGTTCTGACTTTGATTCTGAGAAGAGCCACAAAGAAGATGCTGTCAGCAACAACAGGACTTGGAACTCTGCCACCGTGCAAAGAGAGAGCACTTAAGTGCCCTGAGGAGACCATGTACTGGAAATGCATGTTTGACGTATGACCCTGGTGAAAACTCATTGTTCCCAGCAAGAGGAACTCCAGAGGAAGCCAGAAAGTAAATCAGATTTCCCTGAATCGTGGGATCAGTCACCTGCAACCTGCAGAAGAATAATCGCGCTGTATTACAAGATGTGCAACCTGTCGGGCCCCTCGTGAGTGAGTCCAAAGTCAGTGACCTGCACCCCAGGAGTGGAAATTCCAAGCCGCTACTCCATCCCAAACAACCTCCAGTCAACAAAGTAACAACAGATTACTCTTGCTGCTGCCAGGACTTGTCGGTTGCCTGCTAGATAGCCAACCCCGTCTCGGACATCACCAACAACAGAGCAGTTATCAGCCCAGTGATTGACATCGGCAATGACCCCACTCCTGACATCCTGCATCCTGAAGGAGGAGAATACAAGCGAAGTGCAAAACATCTTTGGCATGACTCCCCCGTGATTGGCAGCTGAAAGGTTACCACTGCACCAGGACTCTCCGGATGTGGTAGTGAAGATCCTGCTGGAGAATCGAGGACCTGGGGCCCCAAAGGACTCTACTGTCCAAGGGTAGAGAGTAGTTCAACCCCACCAAGAGTGTGTTTGTTAAATGCTGCAATTATGACTGCGCCTGCGGATCCCGTCAGCACCAAGGACATCAAAAACACCTCTGCACCCGTACTCCCTGGGCAAGGTAACAAAGTACCGTTTTTTGAGTACTGGTCTTGGGACCAGCCAAACCTTAACTCCAGGTGGGTTCAATGGAACTCACCCTTCAAGTGTCTGTTTGCAAGCTGTGCTTTTCCCCCATTGACTTTAATGGAAATGTTTGACAACTAACAGTGCATCTATTTTTCAATGCTTCTAAAATCCACAACTCTGTTTGTATGAAAGATGTAAAGTCCATTTTGGTGTCTAAATCAAGATAAAAATCTGCTCTATCTTTCTAAATTGGTGATGGATTTCTTTCAAGTCGTATTATTTACTTATTAGCCATGTGGGTGTTGTGAAATACTTTACACATTTTTCTCTAAGTAGCCTGACTGCTCTTTGCCATTCTACAAGGACTGAGCTAAGGCTTACTTGTGTGAACCTGAGGTCCACTTCTGCGTAACGTAGAGGTATTACATGGTAAGACTCCCGAGTCATACCACATAATACTGCCACCTTGCTACAAGTGCAAACTGTAAAAGCTTTAGGTTACCTACAGGGCAGCAGATAATAATTCAACAACATATTTATAGAGCTAGTAAATATTGTGTATACGTATTAAAATGTCCCTATTTGCATATTTCTGTGGCAGTACCTTCTTTCCTGTACAAAGAAGAATTTTGGAGCACATGCCTGCTATAAAAATTGTGATAATTCATATCCTGTTTGTTAGACATTTTGACACATATCATAACCATGATATGCTGCATTTTTGGTGTTAGTTGGTGTAGAAGGCTGGCCTGGCTTATAGTGGGTACCTTGTGGTGCTTACACCCTGTGCCAGGTCCAGTTATCCCTTATTAGTAGAATAGAGGTGTTTCTAGCAGCTTAGGCTGATAGAAGGTAGCTATGGCAAAGCAGCTTAGGCTGAACTAGGAGACATGCAAAGCCCCTACTATACCACTTATAGCACAATATCATAAGAAAACACAATACTCAGAGTTAGTAAAAATAAAGGTACTTTATTTTTATGACAATATGGCACAAGTATCTCAGTGAGTACCCTCAGTTAGAAGGTAAGTAATATACACAAGTTATATGTACACAAACCCAAAACAGGTAAGTAACAGTAAGAAAAGTAGTGCAAACAATGTAGAATCACAATAGGATGCAATAGGTGAACATAGGTCTAGGGGCAACACAAACCATATACTCCAAAAGTGGAATGCGAATCACGAATGGACCCCAGACATATGGGAGCTTGTAGAGGGTCGCTGGGACTGTAAGAAAACAGTAAGGGTGTCCAAAATACCCCACCCCAAGACCCTAGAAAGTAGGAGTAAAGTTACCCTACTATCCCAGAAAGACACAATAGTCGTGATAGGGGGATTCTGCAACTCAGAGAGCCACCGCAGTAGCAGGCAGCACCCGCAGAAGTACCAGAGCAGGTACTTAGAAGATTTGTAAACCGGAGTCACAAAAGGAGGGTCGCACGACGTCGGAGTCCAACTCAGAGGGTTGAGCACTGCAGGACGGAGTGCTGGGGACCCAGGCTAGGCTGTGCACAAAAGGAATCCTTGGAGAAGTGCACAGAAGCCGGAGCAGCTGCAAATCATACAGTACACAGGTTTGCTGTCTAGTGTGGGGAGGCAAGGACTTACCTCCACAAAACTTGGACTGAAGGATCACTGGACTGTGGGGGGGTCACTTGGAACTAGCTCCTGTGTTCCAGGGACCACGCTCGTCAGGATGAGAGGGGACCTAGAGGACCGGTGCTGCAGTCTTTTGGTGCCTGCTTTAGCAGGGGGAAGATTCCGTCAACCCACAGGAAATTTCTTCTTGGCTTCCAGTGCAGGGTGAAGGCAGACAGCCCCCAGAGCATGCACCACCAGGAAACAGTTGAGAAAGCCGGCAGGATGAGGCGCTACAATGTTGCTTAGACATGTTACATGGCCATGTTCGGAGTTACCATTGTGACGCTATACATAGGTAGTGACCTATGTATAGTGCACTTGTGTAATGATGTCCCCGCACTCACAAGGTTCGGGGAATTTGCCCTGAACGATGTAGGGGCACCTTGGCTAGTGCCAGGGTGCCGACGCACTAAGTAACTTGGCACCCAACCTTCACTAAGTGAGGGTTAGGCATATAGGTGACTTAGAAGTTACTTATATGCAGTGAAAAATGGCTGTGAAATAACGTGGACGTTATTTCACTCAGGCTGCAGTGGCAGGCCTGTGTAAGAGTTGTCTGAGCTCCCTATGGGTGGCAAAAGAAATGCTGCAGCCCATAGGGATCTCCTGGAACCCCAATACCCTTGGTACCTAAGTACCATATACAAGGGAATTATATGGGTGTACCAGTGTGCCAATGAGAATTGGTAAATTTAGTCACTAGCCTGCAGTGACAAATTTAGAAAGCAGAGAGAGCATAAAAACTGAGGTTCTGGTTAGCAGAGCCTCAGTGATACAGTTAGGCACCACACAGGGAACACATACAGGGCATACACTATGAGCACTGGGGTCCTGCCTAGCAGGATCCCAGTGACATAAGGGAAAAAACAAACATGCATACAGTGAAAATGGGGGTAACATGCCAGGCAAGATGGTACTTTCCTACAGTAGGGTTCAACAGAGAATATGAGGTTAGGATAGAGTTAGAATTCTCAAAAAGGTGGAATGCACATACATTGTGGAATTGAATGCAAAAACCCGATGAGTCACAACATTGATGACAACTGTCTGTTTTTCGATGATTCTCAGATTTGGTTTGAATGATTTCAGATTCGCTGAAAAGTGCATACATACAGAACATTTTCAGATTGTAGATGCAGTGATGGGGGTTTTTGTTGCTGTTTGCATATTATTTTTTACAATGTGTTGTTTTGATTTGCTGCATTAGTGACTGAAAAATTTAGTATTTGCATTTGTCAATTGATTGTATAATATGAGGTTTTATTATTGGCATTACATTATGGTCCCTTGGTCCACTTGGCTTTCATGATTCAACATAATTGATTTTGGATTACTCAAATAATGGAGTAATAGTTCATGATTTGTAGGGCCCCTCTAAATATTTGTCATATTATCAAATATGCTATTTGCCCATTCGGTCAACAACAGCATGTTTGAATTATTATTTTTTTATTTTTTTATTATTATCTATTGTTATATGTATTGCTTGATTATTGTTTTCATGGCAGGGTCCCTCAGCCCACCTGGGCTTTTATCATTGTGTGAGCGCTGAAATGGAGCAAAATTTTTCAAGATCTGATATCTATTGTAAAATTCACATTTTTTCTACAGTTTTTGTAGGTTTTGTTTGTATCATTATCACAATTGTATAAATGCAGCATGAAGAAATGTCAAAACAATGTCAGTCTTATGTTTTGGATTTTTTTCTTCTATGTGTATACACCACCATTATTTGTGCTGGAGGTGGATGGGGCACATCAGTTTGAGGAAAGCAGGTGTGCTGAAACGCCTTACTTTCGTGTAACTGAATACATTTATTTAAAATGCTTGGAAGTGCTGGCGTCTTTATTTCGTGAAGCAGTTTATATATATATATATATATATATATATATATATATATATATATATATATATATATATATATAGTCCCACACAAAGTCGCTTCTGTCTGAGCCTAAACATGGCAGACCTGGGCGGGGTCGCGAACCCCATATATGAATCACTGTTCTTCTTATCAAAAGACCAAAAGTCCATACAGGAAGAAAAAAATGCAGCAGCCACAATCGTCTTGGAATAAAGTTAATCCGTTTTATTTGACAACAAAATAACCACCCAACACATTTTGGAAATTGTTCTTTCCTTGTTCATGGGTGTTTTACCTTGTCATACTTTCATTTCTTTATATTCACATGTTTCAATACAAAGCAAAAAACATAAAGAATGGGCTTCGAACACTTCCTTTTTCGTACACAATTAAGGCGGCCATCTTAAACATGTATTTCGACCCTGTTCAAGTGTAATTAAGTCTGTATACATCGTAATTAATTAATCTTAAAAACAAATTCTATAGATAAATTAGTTCTAATATCGTGATTAGAGTGTATAATATTTACAAATATTCAACTATTCCAATTTCACTCATAATAATGTAATTACAACCCAGTCATGCATAATTATGGCAATCATCTTTACACATGTATTTGAACCCCTTTCAAGTATAATTATATCTGTATACAACATAATTAATCTAATCGATGGATTACATGGATTAATTTGAATTAATATCATGATTAGATTGTATAATATTTCCAATTTTAATAATATTAATATATTTACAGTCCAATTGTCATTATTTATAACTCATCCAATGGAAAACCCCACTGGGTATAAAACAACATGTAATTGCCACAGTGGCACTCCACAAAGATCAATACCCAAATGGGATACATTTTTAAAACTCTCACTGATAGTATAAAGGATACAGTTGCTCTTTTTCTTTTTTTTTTTTTCGTTAATCTACTGATTTTTTATCCTGCCCTATACCAGTCCCATCAAAATTTAACACATCCACCTGAAAAAAAACATTAAAATACCATCAGCTAGACAGTTAGTAAAAAAACAAATCCAATACAGCGTGAAATTCATACTACTCTAAAGACAGCTATTAGCTTATCAGGTGAATGGGTAATTCCTCATCCTTATTTAATCCTATAGGCTGCATAGTATTCAAAACGACACTCAGACGTGATTCCAACTTCCTTAGTTCAAGGGTTCTATTACCCCCTCTCTCATTTAGTACATTCCTCTCTTTCTTTGAAACGTTTAATCATAAATCTTAGTTTCTTCCTCAAAAGCAGTATCCAAGCTGCAATTTCTTCTTGTTCGCAATAATTCTCTGTATGGGATACTCTGAACTAAGTTTCTAGAATGATTACGTGTTGCGTGAAGTAAACCATTTCCAGCTGTTTCCTTTCTATATAAGACACATTCCAGTTTGTCATTCAAAACACTTATCTTTACATCAAGAAATTCAATCTCATTGGAATGGATTTCTCCACTAAATTTCAAATTCAGAGAATTATCTTTAAGGGGGGTCACGAATTGCACCGCAGATTCTGTACTGCCTTTCCAAATGCAAAAAATATCATCAATGTACCTAACCCAAAGGACTACGTGTTCTTCAAAGTCAGCGATGTTCCCGACCACCCATTCCTCCCACCAGCCGAGGTATAAACCCACATAACTGGGGGCCAAACAGGTGCCATCACAGTCCCCTGGATTTGATGGTACATCGTTTTGTCAAAGAGGAAAACAATATCAGTCAAACGTATGTAGATCATATCCAGCAGCATCTCAGTGTGAAGGAGATGTGACAATGACCTGGCCCTCAAAAAATGTCTCATTGCACTAATCCCATTGTCATGAGGTATTCATGTATACAAACTATTAACATCCTTCTCATCAGGAGGAAATCATCGTCCCACATAACCCCATTAATAATCCTCAAGAAATCTCCAGTATCCTTAATAAATGAAGGTAATGCCTCCACTAAAGGATGTAAGAAAAAGCAACATATTTGGAAGTATTCTCCAATAAACTACCCATAGATTATACAATGGGTCTTCCCGGAGGATTATTTGCATCCTTATGCAATTTAGGTAAAAAGTAGATAGCTTGAGTTTTAGGAAATTCAACTTTTAGGAATTGATACTCCTCACATTAAATAAATCCTATATCTCTCCACTCATCCAGTTTAAAAAAAGATGCTTTTGGCCTGCAACATCTCTCCTCTATTTGAGATCATGTAATTATTCTCATCATGTAATTGTCTCAGTCCTTCCTTAAGGTACATATCTCTGGATAATACTACTACATTTAAACCATTATCAGATTTTTTATTACAATAGTTTTGTTATCTTGTAGTGATTTAATCACTTCCCTATGTTTTAAACTCAAATTATCAAAATTGGATCTTCTGGCATATCTTAGTTTCTTCCTCTCTTTGGTAAAACCCCTCTCAAAAACATTAATAGCATCACTATTAACAGGGGGAAGAAAAGTTGATTTAGGTCTAAAACCACTAGGACATTCTTTCCCTATGTCAATTCCCATATGCATTAGGTTTAAAACCGGGTCAGAGATTATGATATATATACCTAGTGAGTAGTGGTCACCACTAGGTAGTTATAAATTGGACCTGGTTTCTATAGAAAAGCATTTTTTTACTTGCCTATATCGTTGGCACTGCTGGATGAGTCTTCATAAAGTTTTCCCAAAAAAATCACCAGTCACGCCAGCTGCTGTCTGGAAAGGCCCAGGGTGATCTGTGAAGCGGGGGGGCCAAGAAAAAGGGGGTCCCAATACACGTTTTCCCCATTCATTTTTCCATAGGGATTTTGATCAGTGATAACACCTGAACCACTGGACGGAATTACACCAAATGTGGCAGAAATGTAGCTCTTGGTCCAGAAAGTGAACTTTTTGTTATTTTGTGCAAATCTGTTCTGTAGTTTTAAATTAAAGAAATTAAAGAAAATCTAAAATTGTATATATAGGGATGTGAAGGATTTGCGACCCCTCCTGATCTCGTGCTGAGATATGATTGGCTGCCTACAAGGTGTTGGCAGCCATGTTGGGATTCGGCTTCAGCCGAGTCCCAGAATAAAATGTGAAAAACAGAAGTAAAAAAAGAAAAGGGGCCAGGATACAGGCAACCTGACCCCTTAGATTTGGTGCTGGGGTCATTTTTTTTTTTTTTTGCTGTGATTCGCAGTGAATCCTGTGAAAAAATTTAAAACATGAAGGGCAGGCTGCCATGCTTCATCACTAAGAAGGCACCAGGTTGGCCAAGTTTATTGTAGTGCGGGCGGTGCCTGGCCCTCCCGCAGCCCCAGGGACACCCACCTCCCCAAGGCATTTAGGAACTTGTGTGCTGTGGGCTGGGCTGCATGCCACTCCTCCCCCCATGCAGCCCCGGAGACCACCCCCTCCCTGGGACAAACTGTAAAAAATAGAAGGGGTTCCATTTCGGACACCCGTAGTCCCAAAGAGCACTACCTCCTTGGGACTATTTTTATGGGAGGGGGGCTGCGTGGCCCCCCTTGATGTGTCACTGATGACCCTGGAGACTGCCACCCCCCAGTACCAGCTCCTGCTATGTCCCGGGGTGCCCACACCCTGGGACATATATGTTTGCTGTAGCTTGGCGGCAGCTCTCCCTTCAACAGAGAAGAGATTTCCTCTGTCTGCCTGCCTGCAGATATGCTGCTAAGTAGCTCCCACTCTGTGACTGCAATGCTGGCTCCCATAGGAGATGGGAACCAACTGGGACTGTGGGGCCTTCGGGCTCCCCGCACGGTCCCCATCACTGAGACTGGTTGCCTTGGGGTTACCCAGGTCACATGCCCGCGCCCTATGGGATTGAGGACCCTGGGGCTGAGATCGGCCCTGGGGAGGGGGGCCCACATGCCCCCCCAAAAAAATAATTAGGCCGCACCCCTGGAGATGGGGTCCCCGGCCCTTCTGCCCCAAAAAATGTTAAATGATTAGGCCAGGCCCTGGGGATGGGATCCCCGGGTCGAGATCATCCTGCGGGGGGCCATGCAGCCCCTTGCCCCCAAATAAATTTCAATATTTATGCTGGGTCCTGGGGATGGGGTCCCCAGGGTATATATCGGCGTAAGGATAGAGGGCCATGAGGGGTTCGATTGTTATAGGGGTTGGCTGAAGGGAATGGCCACAGGTTGGGTGGTTATAGGCGTTGACCGCAAGGACTGGTTGCAGGCCAGTCCCTGTGGACAACCCTCATTACACAAGGCCAAAGGCTGTGTGCATCGTAGGGTTGGGTGGTTATAGGGATTGGCCACAGGGGCTGACCACAGCGCAGGCTCCACGGCCAACTGCAGAGGCGCATGGCCTTTCCTTTAACCATAAGCAGGGGTGGTTGGATTAATGTATAGTAATGAAATATACTATACAATAAAAAAAAAAACATAGAAATTCACTCAAAAAGCAAAGGTTACAGGGACGTTATAATTAAGCTCACATTTTAAATGTACCAAACCATAGATATCCACCTGTTATAGATAGAGTCATCTCAAGTAACTATATCCCGTGGCCTAAGGTAACTAGAGCTCGCACCCTTGCCATGCACTGCTAATTACCCACAAAGTACGGTACTCATGACACCTTTGAGAACATCATTGATAATATCATAATGTAATATTTGTAGCAAAATGTTTGATGAAAAAACTGTGCATGGCGGGGCTAAAGTTATAGTTACTCACTTAGGCAGGACATGGCAACTTATGCTGTTTGTTATTTGGACTCTATTATAGGTGCACCTAGCATATTTTATGCTGTGTTGGGATATTTATCCATTTGTCATATATTTTAATCTGATTATAGAAGGTTGTTCCAGGTACCTGCTACGAGGTGTAGAATGGAGGTATAATGAACATGCATTTAAAATATTGTGTTTTTCTTTAAAGGGAGTGGTACAATTATATGGTAATATGCTAATTTTCATTTTTATATGTATGTTCAGTCAAATGTTTGCTCAGAATTATTTTTGTGAGCATGTATCAGTTCAAAGTAAATCAATATATTACATTCCAATAAAGCAGCCGATTTATGGCTCTTCTGGAACACTGTTTGTTTCACCTGTCAATATATGAGAATGTGGTTGTTATGCCCATTTCATTCAGGAACACGGCTATGACTAAAACGCGTTGGAGAGAAAACCTTTTTTTCCTGAGTAAAGTATAATTTGGAGCAATTAAAAGAGTCCAGGCCTTTCCTTGCACAGATGATTATTGACACATATATGTGTGTGTGTGTGTATTAAATGAGTGTGTGCATATTTTAAATATATGAGTATATAAATATATATATGTGTGAATATATATTTTTGTATTTTGACTTATGTGATTGCAGATGAGGGGGCGATATCAGAAAGGCATGGTGGCCGTGAAAAATCTGTGAAATTTCTGCGTTCTCCTATTGGCTATAGACAAGGCCACTGGAATTATGAGATTGTGCAGATGCAGCAATTTTCGCATAATTGTAGATTTGCCGCATTTGCCACCATTGTCTATTGCATAATCTGCAGATTTTAACAACAAAAAATTGTTTCTAGCTCAAACAGTTCAAAGGTTACTAAAATTGCAGTGATATATGTTGTTGCGCAGAGGAAGGCCTAGTGCAAAGGTTGACTGCTTGACTTTCTGTACCTTATTGCTATATTTGGGCGTTAAACTGGTACTAATGAGGTGCAACTAATGCCCAGGCAGTATCAACAAGTTTTAAAATAACAAATTAATGATGTAATACGATCACAAAATCTGCCACATAATGCCGCACAATTTGGCCCTCCCCTGCCACATAATTCCAGTGGCCCTGGCTATAGATTCACCAATGAGAACAGTGTATACAGTTCTTAAAGCCACAAAGACATAATGTAAGCATTTCAAATCAATGATGAAGGCAGTATGCCAAAACGCGTCTGCTGAAGATTTGCTGTCAATAATCCTAATAAACCTGTGAGTGCTCTGTACTTTAGTGAAAGGAGTTGTTTTTGAGGTCATGCCCTCACAAACGGATTCACCATCCTGAGTTCCCCAGATGCTGGTGGGACTTTGGGCAAATTATATATATATATATATATATATATATATATATATATATATATATATATATATATATATATGCCATTTGACAATTGAGGCCTCCCTTTGGGCCTTTTTTCCCCACCAGAGTAGAGAGAGCTCTTACCTGCTGCTTCCTCCATCTCCAGTGGCGAAAACTGCGAGGTCTGCACAGCTCCTGGTGCATTGACATCACAGATGGGCGTGAGTGAGGATGGGGCTATACGCAGAAATGATTCTGCATATTTTTTTAACACAAGGAATCGTCCGGTGCTTGCTCCAGATGATCCTTCTGAACCTTCCTCTTTGTCAGCCAATGGCCAACAGACGCACAGGAGAGAGTGTGCATGTGTCGGCCTTTGGCCGACAAACACACCAAAGGGTTAACTAACAAACACACGATGTCTGATTCATTGAAAGAGTATTCTTTCAATTTGAAATTATGGCCCAGCCTTAAAAATGCCCTTATCAGAGGTTGTTCCAAAACCCTGTGAATGGATAATGCTGTATCACAGGAGATTGTTTTTTTTCAGATCTATCTATTTTCTTACATAACAGGGAGGTTGTGTTTTTTCTGATTTATCTATTTTGTTACATCACATACCTAATATGAACAGTGATATGCTGCCATTCTGTCCAGTTCAGAGGGAAGACATTTCAATGGATTGTCTACTGAACCTTAGAGGTTCCTTTTTCATTTTGATGGGGCCTGCAACTATTTTTTAGGGTCCCATAAAAATTACAAATTCCACAAATTTACTAGGTGTTGGCAGAATATTCCATTCAGCCCATGGAATTGGTAGAATTTTTTCAACTCTGTGATACTATGGTAATGCAGAGTTCTGTTGAAAACTGCCAATTGACATGTGGCAGAATATTTTGTCATGCGTGGCTCCAGACCGGTAAGTTGGCGAGCATAATCGAGATTCAGCATCCTCTAGAGCATTTTCCAGTCGCTTGGAATACATCCAGCGAGATCTTTCTACCGTGGGCAACTATGACCATTAATGGCAGAAGGCTGCTCTTGAAGTAGAAAATGTACTCAAGCAGGAGCAAAATTAACTTGAGTAGCTACACCCTTTCGTGCAACGTATGGTGCTGATTTTTCACACTGATTTCATGCTGATTTTTCTGTGCAGAACAAACTAACGGCAGTAAGTCACAGCACAAGCAGGACAACATGCCCATTTCCACCTGTTGGCAAACCTCCACAGAATCAAACAGTTTTTATGTAAATCAACTGATTTCAGGGTCAAACTTGTAATCCTTGTTAACTATATTCCTGGAGTTACCAGTACTCTGGGTCTCAGTAACTCTGGTGGTGAGGGAGGGAGCAGACTTAACAATGCCAATTCTAGACACTCATGCTTTGCCCCTCGGACTGTAAAAGTGAAGACTTTGCAGCACAGAGATGCGTTACTGATGAAGGCATTCCATGTCAATATACAGTGTCTGTATGAAAGTGTAGTCAGATTTTCACGTTTCAAGGGCTCAGTGTGGGACCTGGAACCCTTAGAGGTGACCAACAGGATTGTATGGTATTGCCTGGGTAGTTGTATAGGATGTTCCACACCCCTTTAACACCTAATGATGCACTGTTATACACAGTCATCTCCTAGGAAATCACAAGGCACCATTCATTGCAACTGATCTGTTATAGTGTTTGTTTAGTAAGGCGGGGCAGGAACAAGGTCTGATGCTTCTTGCAGTCTTAAGGTCGAGCATAAGCGTACGACCTCTTGTATACTTTTAAGTATACTTCTTCTGTGGGCTTCCAGCTATTTTATTTGTTAGTTTCAGTGTTTTTTAAAAATTCTTGCTTGCTGGTGGTCAGTTATACCTCTTTGTCCCTCCTTCTTCTGTGTGGGAGGAGGGACCAACCACTGTATAATCACTATTTCCACTGTTTATCTGGTATGTAGGGGACTTTTTTTGTACTTTCTTTCCTGCTTCTTTCCAGGGAAGGTTCCCATTTCATTTGCAGAGCATTATGGCTCTGGGCTTAGCTGTAAACAAGGCTACATATCAGACTGTTATCTTGGTCACATTTGGTCTTTTTGGGCTCCCTGCACAGCCCTTCCTTGGTTTGGATTTTCTTTACCAAGTGTACCTGCCTGTGGGGTGCTGAGAGCAAGGGCAGGGATTGCTTGTAATTGCTTATAGCCTAGACACCCAGCTCTACCAGGGCACTGCACTCTTTAGAGTCAGTACACATTTCTGCTCCTTAATCGGATCCCACTTGCAGCTCCATCAGTACACCTCAGTTCACACAGTCCAAGCCCTCAGCCTTGCCAGTACCAGAAACCCCACACACACTGTCTGCCAGAGCACCCCAGTTCTTCCGTCATTACACTCTGCTGCTCCAGTACTGGACCCGAGGCGCAACTCCATCAGTGCACCTCAATTCACACGCTCCAAGCCCTCAGCTGTGGCAGTGCCAGGAACCCCACATGTGCTGTCTGCAGAGCACCTCAGTTCTTCCAGTCAGTACACTCTACTGCTCCAGTACTGGGACCTCGGGCACAGATCCATTTGTGTACCCCAGTTCACACACTCCAAGCTCTCAGCCATGCCAGTGCCAGGAACCCCACATGCACTGTCTGCAGAGCACCTCAGTTCTTCTAGTCAGTACACTCTGCTGCTCCAGCACTGGGATCTTGGGCGCAGGTTCATCAGTGCACCTCAGTTCACACACTCCAATCCCTCAACCATGCCAGTGCAGGGAACCCCACACAACCTGTGTGCAGAGCACCTCAGTTCTTCCAGTCAATACACTCTGCTGCACCCGTACTGGGACCTTGGGTGCAGCTCCATCAGTGCTCCTCAGTTCACACACTCCAAGCTGTCAGCTTTGCCAGAGCCGTGAGCCCCACATGTGCTGTCTGCCAGAGCACCACAGTTCTTTCAGTCAGTACACTCTGCTGCTCCAGTACTTCGACCTCGGGCATAGCTCCATCAGTGCACCTCAGTTCACATACTCCGAGCCCTCAACCATGCCTGGAACCCCACATGCGCTGTCTGCCAGAGAACCTCGGTTCTTGCAGTCAGTACACTCTGCTGCTCCAGTACTGGGACCTCGGGCACAGCTCCATCAGTGCACCACAGTTCAAACACTCCAAACCCTCAGCCGTGCCAGTGCCAGGAACCCCACACGTGCTGTCTGCCAGAGCACCTCAGTTGCTCCTGTCAGAACACTCTGCTGCTTCAGTACTGGGACCTCAGGCGCAGCTCCATCAGTGCACCTCAGTTCACACACTCCAAGCCTCAGCTGTACCAGTGCCAGCAACCCCGCATACGCTGTCTGCCAGAGCACCTCAGTTCTTCTAGTCAGTACATATTGCTGTTCCAGAACTGGGACCTCAGGGGCAGCTCCATCAGTGCACCGCAGTTCTACCCCAGTGAGGTCACTTCCTTTCCTCTACTGGGACCCTGCTCACATACAGTTCCATTATAGCAGCTCATTTCTAATTTTCAGTCCCACTATCAAGCCAGTACTGGACCCAAAAGGGTAAAACACATCTTAGCCAGTGCACCTCAAGTCTAACATCCAATACCACTCCCGTGCTGGGCCCCACTCGCAGCTTTACCAGGGCACCTCCAGGCTAACACTCAGCAACACTGGCATGCCAATACTAGGTTTCACACATAGTTCCATTAACATACATCACTTCTGACCTTGTGTGCCCTTTACTATTCCAGTATTTTAGCCCACATGCAACTCTGTCAGTGAACCTCAACTCTAACCTGCAGCACCTCAGTATTCAAATACCAGGAATTACACAGCGCTCCGTTTCCCATTCCTCACCTGCTGCCTTTATATTATTCCAGCACTGGGCTGGGACACAGCTCTGTCTATACCCTCAATCCTGATTCAGAGCACCCCAATATTACTGTATTGGGGGTTCACATACAACTTTCCTAATGCACCTCCTGCTCTTCTGCAGTGCCCCCGGCTGTTCCACACTCTGACTTCTGTTTGAGGACGTGAGGGGGCTATTAACTCTATTCTTAGCTGCCATCTATGTTTGCGAGAGTCTGTTTCACCTATCTCACTCTGTTCTTTCCTTTATTTTCAATGTTTTCTTTTTCTCCTGCCTTTCTCTTTCCAGCTCTTAAAATCCACATTTGCTCTTTCTTCAACTGTTTTTTTCTATTCCTCTCCCTTATCTCTATTTCCCTCTTCCTCTTGCTTCCTCCTCTTTCAAACTTCTTTCACTATTTTTCCCTCTTCCCCTCATTCTTTCTTTGTCTATTTTATTTTCTTTTTCTTTTGACTCGGTATGTATCCGTTCACTTTTTTAGATCTTTCTTCCATCCTTTCCCTGGTGTTTTTCTTACCTTTATCTGTCAATTCACGTTTTACTATAAATCCCTCTTTTACCTGTCTGTATGTTGAAGCCACAAGTAACTTGTCGGAACCCGAAGTGTCAAAGTATTTTTCCAATCTGTGTCTGTGGGAAATGTGTCAGTGTACATGCCATGGTTCTTTCGCTGCTTGTTTCTCTCACCATCTCTCTTTTTTTCTCTACTGTTCATTTTTGTCTTTTATATCTCACTTTTTTCATTATTTTGCTAGCTTCCTTCCCCTTTTTCTTTTGTTCCACACGTTTGCTATATTTCTTCTCTTAGTTGTGTTTTCATTTTCTCGTTCTTTCTTTTCCTTCTTTCCTTTATTTCTTTGTGACCCCTTCTCTTTCTTCGTTTTTTGTGCTGTATTCCTCATGCTTCTCTTTTTCTGCCCCATCCACTTTCTCTCCTAAGGCCTAGTTATCAATGGGGCAACAGGTGCAGTGGCACTGGGGTCCAGAGACCTAACTGACCTTACTCAACTCTAATTGCTGCTGTATTTTCCTACCGAAATTCCAGTCAACCATTTTCCTTTCTTGCTCCAGGGCCCATTACACCATTACTATGCCACTTGTCCTCTCCATCTTTACTCAAGCCTCCCTCTTTCCTTTCACCCTCCAATCCATCCCAAATGATATTTTTGTAATGGTGTTTTGATCATTACACTCTAATACCAAAAATGTATTTCTAATAACGGTTTATTTGATAATTGTATATGTCTTAAGATAGAGGATAGAGGAAGAAGGTAAATGGAAGTGCTTTAGTTAAATGCTGGGCTTCTGGAATTATATGGCAAGAAAAAACGAACTTATGAGGCAGGGTTGACCAATGTATGTGGCAAGAAAAGTCCAGTTATGAATTTACAATTCCAATAGCTCTAACTCAAAACAATTTGAGACCTATTGTATTACAAATGCTTGTTTAAATTGGTGAGCTTGTGCTGGGGGGTCATTAGCAATATATTGAGTCCAAGCAGGGAGGAAGCAACTAAGTGAGAGGTACGTGTTTACTGCAAATTGGTAGGAATGTTAAAGGCCAGGTGCAATATATTAAAATATTAGCCACCAGGGCCACTCAATGTGCAAAGCGTGCCTCAGTTAGTTCTCTGGGAAGATCCAGTATCTATTGTAGCAGAACGTACTTGGTGACCAAGGCTGAAAACGGATTAGAAGAGTATAAAATTGGAAAGATGGGAACAGGAAGAGAGGCTCAAAGGAACACAATGATTGAAAAAGTTCAGTCATGTTAACATTTTTAAACCACATGGAAAGGGGGTTAGGGGCAGCTGCGCAAGTGGCTAGGATGCCTTTGGTATAGGGCAGATAGAGTGGTGGGGGGAGGGAGTTCAATTCCATGGCTAGGGCTCAGATTATTACCAGACCGAGAATGTAAGGGTAGGTTGCATGCAAGAAAATGACACTGGTCATTATTCCATTAAGGAGCTCTTCGCAAACGTTCTAGTTACATGCAAAATGTGCTGAATTACTGTTATTGCACATATCGCAATTATGAGGATTTTTTCGCGAAGGGCGGGGGGAATAGCCTGGTAAACACCAAAATCTTCATATTATTCTAAAAACTCATAATTGTGTGGTATTCTTCATACCTGATAAACTCCAACAAGGCACAATGGTATTTTATCAAATCAAATTCACACCAATTACCGGTATTCTCATACTGAGGGCTAAACATTTAGGTGCTCATTACAACCCTGGCGGACGTTGTTAAAGGTGCGGTAATACCGCAAACAGGCCGGCGGACAAAAAAAGGGAATTATGACCCTGGCGGAAACCGCCAACAAAGACAGCCACTTTAACACACCGCCCGCCACGGCGGTACAGACAAACAGTGCGGCGGTCACCGCCAACAGACAGGCGGGAGACAATGTACCGCCCACAGTATTACAACCTACCAATCCGCCACCTTTTCCGGGGCGGATTCACCGTGGATAAAAACATGGCGGAAACAGCTTTTGCTATGGGAAAACACTCACCTGAACACATCCCACGAGGAACGAGGACTCCATGGAGCCGGAATTACAAATACTCCCTGCCCTTGTCTCTCTGCTCCTCTACGACCAACAGCTACGTAGGCACCGAAGACACCGGTGACTACTGCACCTACGACACGGGGGAGGGGGGAGGCAAAAGTTAGGGGGACACCCACCAAACACCCCTACCCTCGCATATTACAACATACACACCAATGCATTCACAATAAATCACAGTAATAACCCACAATCCCCCCGGAAGAATGAATAGACAATGCAAAATTCGGTCAAACAATGTAATGTGCCAATATACATGTCATACAAAAATATACAGACATATATTTCAAATTCACTCATAATTATAGATACAATCTGAGAAGTAGTGCAGATATGTGCACAACAATGCCTGTGCACCAACAGTCCAAAAATGCATGGGCGAGGCCCACAAACGATACCTGACCACTATCGGAGAGAACACTGCTGGGGCATCAGATCAAAATACTACAGGCACCTCAGGGGGAAGGGAAGGGGGGGCACCTCAACCAGATGAATGCGAAGCCAGATCCACGACGGGGCTCCATGCCCATTGATGTATCCTGGGGAGTGCAAAGCCACAGTCTCACAAGTCTATACAGTGGGTGGGTTGCCCACTGTGCCATCCTGGGGAGTGCAAAGCCACAGTCTCACAAGTCTATACAGTGGGTGGGTTGCCCACTGTGCCATCCTGGGGAGTGCAAAGCCACAGTCTCTCAAGTAGATGCAGTTCTCTACTGGTACTCTGTGGGACTGGTGCCCAGACTGGATGAGTCTCTCCGTGAAAGTTCATGTCCTGTCACTGTCCCAGCTTCACATGGGATAAGGATGCCTGATGTGGCGGCCTTTTCATTCCCACACGGTCTTTGCCCTGTTTAGCGGTCTTCACCATGGCGGTCTTTGCCCTGTTCAGCGGTCTTCACCATGGCGGTCTTTGCCCTGTTCACCGGTGCTCTGACATGGCGGTCTTTGCCCTGTTCAGCGGTGCTTTGCCATGGCGGTTCAGGACTGTTCAGCGGTGCTTTGCCATGGCGGTCTTTGCCCTGTTCAGCGGTGCTCTGACATGGCGGTCTTTGCCCTGTTCAGCGGTGCTCTCACATGGCGGTCTTTGCCCTGTTAAGCGGTCTTCACCATGACGGTCTTTGCCCTGTTCAGCGGTGCTTTGCCATGGCGGTCTTTGCCCTGTTCAGCGGTGCTCTGACATGGCGGTCTTTGCCCTGTTCAGCGGTGCTCTCACATGGCGGTCTTTGCCCTGTTCAGTGGTCTTCACCATGGCGGTCTTTGCCCTGTTCAGCGGTGCTTTGCCATGGCGGTCTTTGCCCTCTTCAGCGGTGCTCTCACATGGCGGTCTTTGCCCTGTTCAGCGGTGCTCTCACATGGCGGTCTTTGCCCTGTTCAGCGGTCTTCACCATGGCGGTCTTTGCCCTGTTCAGCGGTGCTCTGACATGGCGGTCTTTGCCCTGTTCAGCGGTGCTCTTACATGGCAGTCTTTGCCCTGTTCAGCGGTCTTCACCATGGCGGTCTTTGCCCTGTTCAGTGGTGCTTTGCCATGGCGCTCTTTGCCCTGTTCAGCGGTGCTCTGACATGGCGGTCTTTGCCCTGTTCAGCGGTGCTTTGCCATGGCGGTTCAGGACTGTTCAGCGGTGCTTTGCCAAGGTGGTCTTTGCCCTGTTCAGCGGTGCTCTGACATGGCGGTCTTTGCCCTGTTCAGCGGTGCTCTCACATGGCGGTCTTTGCCCTGTTCAGCGGTCTTCACCATGGCGGTCTTTGCCCTGTTCAGCGGTGCTTTGCAATGGCGGTCTTTGCCCTGTTCAGCGGTGCTCTGACATGGGGGTCTTTGCTCTGTTTAGCGGTGCTCTCACATGGCGGTCTATGCCCTGTTCAGCGGTCTTCACCATGGCAGTCTTTGCCCTGTTCAGCGGTGCTTTGCCATGGCGGTCTTTGCCCTGTTCAGCGTTGCTCTCACATGGCGGTCTTTGCACTGTTCAGCGGTGCCCTCACATGGCGGTCTTTGCCCTGTTCAGCGGTCTTCACCATGGCGGTCTTTGCCCTGTTCAGCGGTGCTTTGCCATGGCGGTCTTTGCCCTGTTCAGCGGTGCTCTGACATGGCGGTCTTTGCCCTGTTCAGCGGTGCTTTGCCATGGCGGTCTTTGCCCTGTTCAGCGGTGCTTTGCCATGGCGGTTCAGGACTGTTCAGCGGTGCTTTGCCATGGCGGTCATTGCACTGTTCAGCGGTGCTCTGACATGGCGGTCTTTGCCCTGTTCAGCGGTGCTTTGCCATGGCGGTTCAGGACTGTTCAGCGGTGCTTTGACATGGCCGTCTTTGCCCTGTTCAGCGGTGCTCTGACATGGCGGTCTTTGCCCTGTTCAGCGGTGCTTTGACATGGCGGTTCTGATACGGACATTGGTGTGTGGCATGACGTTCTCTACACTGGGCATTGGTGTGTAGCATGACGTTCTCTACTCTGGGCATTGGTGTGTGGCATGACGTTCATTCATTGCCCAGCGGGACTGTGGCAGCCGGTGGTGGTCTCTGGACCAGTGACGATACTTGGGCCCTCCGGGGCTGTGACTCTGGCGGTGGTCTCTGGACCAGTGACGATACTTGGGCCCTCCGGGGCTGTGACTCTGGCGATGGTCTCTGGACCAGTGACGATACTTGGGCCCTCCGGGGCTGTGACTCTGGTGGTGGTTTCTGGACCAGTGACGATAGTGGGGCCCCTAGTCACTGACTCCGGCAGTGGCGGTGGTCTCCTGACCAGTGACGATACTCGGGCCCTCTTGGGCAGTGACTCTGGCGGTGGTCTGTGGACCAGTGACGATACTTGAGCCCTCCGGGGCTGTGACTCTGGCGGTGGTCTCTGGACCAGTGACGATAGTGGGGCCCTCCTGGGCTGTGACTCTGGCGGTGGTCTCTGGACCAGTGATGATAGTGGGGCCCTCCTGGGCAGTGACTCCGGCGGTGGCGGTGGTCTCCTGACCAGTGACGATACTCGGGCCCTCCTGGGCAGTGACTCTGGCGGTGGTCTCTGGAGCAGTGACGACGGTGCTGGAGGTTGTGTCTGGTCCGCCGGAAATGATGGCACACTTCTCCGCCGTTACACTCACAAGAGGCTGGGCAGACTTCCTCTGGACCTTCCCCACCATTGTTGGAGTCACAGCTGACTCACCAATCCCCTTCGAACCCATGTCAGTTGTTGTCCCACCAGGAGTCTTAACCCGGTCCCGTCGTCCACTCTCCAATTTGAGAGCCTTTACAGGGGGTGGGCTGCCAGTGCCTTGGCTCCGGGTCCTACTGCCTGCCCTAGTGGCCGGTGCACTCCACAAGCCTTGAACACGCACCACTGGTATTGGAGGCTTTTTAGCTGAGGCGCTACAACGGGACTGATGAATTGGAGGGGGAGGTGGGGGCAAAAAGGTCAACTTTACAGAGGGACAGTTTCTGACGAACACTGGGGTGGGTAGCTGGAGGGGGTCTGGGAGTGGAGGAAGAGGAGGTGGTTGTCGGAGGTGTCACTTTAGCTGTTTTGGGTGCAGGTGTGGGTACTGGAGGCTGTCGTGAGGTGGATGGATGTTGGGTGATTGATTGCCGGCATTTGTGTACTTTGGGAGGGGGCGTCACAGACACACTGGGAGAGGACACAGGGGACGTGTAAATGGCAGTGGAGGTGGTGAGTGCAGGTGAGCGGCTTGGGGTGCTGGGTCTCCTTGTGCGACTCATGGTGCCTGTAGAAGTGGTGCATGGAGGTGTGTGTGTAGACGAGACTGGGAGGGAGGAGGGAGAAGAGGAGGAGGGGGACACAGTGGAGACAGTGAATGTTGCTGTGTCTGTATGGGTGTGATGCTTGTGTGAGTGCCTGTGGGATGTGTGGTGCCTATGTTTGCTTGAGCTACTTTTGTGTGTTGACTTGTGTGCATGCTGGTCTGTAGGTGTGCTTGGGATGGGCTGGGGTACAGGGGATTGGGTCTGGGTGGAGGTAGTTGGAGGGGGGAGGCTAGACACAGGGACAATGGCTGCCATCAGTGCTGAGGCCAGAGATTGCAGGGTTCGCTGAAGGACAGCCTGACCAGAATGAATGCCTTCTAGGAATGCATTACCGTGTTGCAACTCTCGTTCTACACCCTGGATGGCATTCACAATGGTAGACTGCCCAACAGTGAGTGACCAGAGAAGGTCAATGGCCTCCTCACTGAGGGCAGCAGGGGTGACTGGGGCAGGGCCTGAGGTGCCTGGGGCGAAGGTGATGCCCACCCTCCTGGGTGAGCGGGCACGGGGCGAACGCTGAGGGGCTGCTGGGAGGGCGGTGCTGGTAGGGGAGGTGGCGGCTGTACCTGTTGAAGTGGGGGGCACAAATGGTGCCGCCACCACAGGGGAGCTCCCATCGGCGGACGAGTCCGTGTCGCTGGTTTGTGATCCAGTGGCCGACGTGAAGCTCCCCTCGCCCTCCATCCCACTGGTGCATTCTGAGTCCGTGGTGTGGCCCTCCATGGCCATGTGGGATGCAGCTCCCTCGTTCTCCGGTGCCACTGTACCTCCACCTGTTGATGCTGATGTACAAAAGGACAGGGAGAGCAGGAAAATGGGGGGGGAGACAGAAGAAATAGAGTTTTAGTGCATGGCATTCCGCTACAGTTGGCGGACAAGACAGACGCAGCAGCCCCTGCACAACGCCGTGCACCTGCCCTCTGCACATGCAATTTCTGGGTTATGGCCTACATGGCAATGGTGGACATCTGCGCACATGGATGCCACAGGGGCAACTATACCTCGACTTGGCACGCTGCTGAGGTGGGGTTGAGTGCCACATGGCCTACATTACGGAGGGGCCTTGACTACCTAACTCGCCCTGGCCTAGGGACACCCACAGCCCACCTCCCCCACCCAGACACCTTCACTGCACGCAAAGTCAGCAGAATGAGGTTGTACTCACCCCCTTGTGTCTGCTGTGATGTCCTCAAGCGCCCATCCAACTCAGGGTAGGCCACTGCCAGGATCCGGAACATCAGGGGGGTCATGGTGCGACGGGCACCCCTCCCACGTTGGGAGGCCATCCCCAGCTGAGCCTCCGCCGTCTTCTTGCTGCAGCGGCGAATGTCCTCCCATCTCTTCCGGCAGTGGGTGCCCCGTCTCTGGTGGGCCCCCAGGGTCCGGACCTCCTTGGCGATGGCACGCCAAATGTCCCTCTTCTGGTGGGCGCTGACCTACATGACATGCACAAGGGAAGAGGAACAGTCATTACCAACTGCACCGTCGTTGTGAGTGGCCCCCTCCCTACTGTGGCCATGTGGCCCATTCATTCCCATGCATTAATGTTCTATGAACTCTGCCCCCTTCCCTCTTCCACCCAGCCCTCTCCACCCAGGCCTAGCCCATACAACGTGCTCGCTGTGTACTGACCTGTTGGTCTGGAGGACCGTAGAGTAGCGTGTACTGGGGGAGGACCCCATCCACAAGTTTCTCCAACTCCTGTGCAGTGAAGGCAGGGGCCCTTTCCCCAGACGCAGCAGCCATCGTCGCTTCCAGACCGAGGTCACAGCAGCACTAGCAGTGTAGGTCCTCTCCTGTCGAAGGTCAGGTATCTAGTGATTCAAGAGATAGAAAATGGCGGTGACGTCCGCGGCAGTGACGTCCGCGGCGGTGCGCATCATTACCGCCAGCGCACCTGTTCATTGGCTCCTGGGACCCATAGGGTCCAATGTTAACCAATGCAGCATTGCGCCGCGGTCTACGACCGCCTACCGCAACGGTGTGCAACGCCAGCGCAGTTACCCCACAATCCCATTGTCCCACTTTAGAGGTCAGGTAGCCGGCGTTTCAGGGGCCCACATGGCTCCATTAACTTCTGCGTCACACATAGCTAGGCCTACACTCAACACACATACAGGAAGGGTTTTGTGTCTGGTATAGTCTTGTGTGTAACTGTGGGTACATACCTGGAGGAATAGTGACTGGTTCTTCGCTGTTGTCCTTCGTAGGCACCGTCAGCTGGGACATATAAGAAGATGGCGAAATCCTCCGGTGTACCGACCGCTGGTGGACCTGTTGACAATGGAAGAAAGACATGTCATCGTCACCTACTGGTTTGACCGTGCCACTATCCAGGAACTGTGTACCCAGTTGGAGCCAGACCTGATGTCACCAACCCGCCATCCGACTGGAATCCCTCCTGACGTGCAGGTGCTGTCAGTGCTCCATTTCCTTACAAGTGGGTCATTTCAGACTACTGTGGCCATGGCATCAGGGATGTCCCAGCCTATGATTTCCAACGTCTTGTCCAGAGGGTTGTCTGCCCTGTTGAAACACGTAAGGAGATACATCATTTTCCCTGAGGTGGAGGATTTGGCTACAGTGAAAGCTGACTTCTATGCCCTTGGACATATCCCCAACGTCATAGGTGCTATTGATGGTACCCATGTAGCTCTGGTCCCCCCCACAGGAGTGAACAGGTGTACAGGAACAGGAAGAATTATCATTCGATGAATGTCCAGATGGTCTGTTTGGCAGACCAGTACATCTCGCAGGTAAATGCTATGTTCCCTGGCTCAGTGCATGACGCCTACATCCTGCGGAATAGCAGCATCCCTGATATGATGGGTCAACTCCAGAGGCACCGTGTATGGCTATTGGGGGACTCTGGTTACCCCAACCTTTCCTGGCTATTGACCCCAGTGAGGAATCCCAGGACCAGGGCAGAGGAACGGTACAATGAGGCCCATGGGCGGACTAGGAGGGTGATCGAGCGGATCTTCGGCCTCCTGAAGGCCAGGTTCAGGTGCCTCCATATGTAAGGTGGATCCCTATTCTACTCACCGAAGAAGGTGTGCGACATCATCATCGCCTGCTCCATGCTCCATAATTTGGCTTTGCGACGCCAGGTGCCTTTTCTGCAGGAGGATGATCCAGATGACGGTGTTGTAGCAGCTGTGGAGCCTGTGGAGCCTGTGGACAGTGATAAGGATGAATCTGAGGAAGAAGAAAACGACAACAGGAAGTCAGTCATACAGCAATATTTCCAGTGACACACAGGTGAGAACATTTTCAGGTTTAACTGTACATTAACTTTCACACGTCTACCTCTATCCTGTTCCTCCATTTCAATCACTATTTGTTAACTGAGTTGTACCCTTCAATTTCAGTTTCACAGGTGTGGTAACCTACGTGTCAACTGTTTGCATCCTTCATGGGCTTGTGATGTGTGACATAGGTATGTTAGCCTTAGAATGGTACAGCCATTATGACACTGTCATTGATAATACAAAGTGCCAAATCATAGACTGACTCCAGATTGTTTTGTGTTTCAAGGGTGTTTATTTAAGTGCTCAAAACAATGAAGGGGGATTGTAAAATGGTGATGGGGGATGGTAGAGGAATGTCCATGGCAGAGTCCAGTCTATTAGTCTCACAGGTGCACTGCCCATCTGGGCATTGGAAGTGGAGCTGGGGCAGTTCGACTATGGACAGGGTAACAAAGTGGGACAGTGGGAGGACAATCATGGTGGTCTTATTTCCTGGCGGGGTCTTGCCATCTTGCTCTGTCCTGTTCCTGGATCTCAGGGACCGCTTGCATGGTGGTTGTCCGTCTGCAGGGGATGGGGTGCTGGTGTGGTGGTCCTGTGGCGGGGCGTCCTGTCCACTAGCGCCGGTGGAGGTGGTGGGCAGTTCATCGTCGTGGCTAGTGTCAGGGGCCCCTTGGAGTGCCACGGTGTCCCTCAAGGTCTGCTGTATGTCCTTCAGCACCCCTACGATGGTGCCCAGGGCGGAGCCGATGGTCCTGAGCTCCTCCCTGAACCCCATATACGGCTCCTCCTGCAACTTGTCCAGGACCGTTGCCATCGTCTCCTGGGAGTGGTGGTATGCTCCCATGATGGAGGATAGGGCCTCGTGGAGAGTGGGTTCCCTTGGCCTGTCCGCCCCCTGTCGCACAGCAGCCCTCCTAGTTCCCCTATGTTCCTGTGCCTCCGTCCCCTGGACCGTGTGCCCACTACCACTGCCCCCAGGTCCCTGTTGTTGTTGGGGTGGTGGGTTACCCTGGGTGCCCTGTAGTGGTGGACACACCGCTGATTGACCTGTCCTGGGTAGGGAGGTTTGGGCCCGCTGGGTGGGTGCTGTGCTGGTGTTACCAGAGGGTGGAAGGTCGGTGTTGGGCTGTGCCTGTGCAAGGGGAACCGACTGTCCTGAGGCCCACGATGGTCCGGGCTGCTCATCAAGATCCAGTAGGGCAGAGCTGCTCTCGTCACTGTGGGCCTCTTCTGGGGGTGGAGTGGTGTTGTCTGGACTCTCTGGTGTGGTAACGGTCCTTCGGGTTCCTGCAGGGGTATAAGAGCATGATTATTGCATGTGTGTGTGTAATGGTGTGCAATGTGTGGGTGTTCGTGTACCCCAGTGCAAGCATTCCTGTGTGGGGGCTTGTGTGATGATGGTTGGGGGGTTGTTATGGGTATGTGCAGTGAGCATGCTTTAGTGATGGGTGTCCATGCTTAGTTGTGTCATGCAGGGCTTGGTGTTGGGATGGGTGGTTAGTGCCATGGGTAGATTAGTGAGGATTTTGAGTGATAGGGGAGGGGGTGAGGGTGGGGGTGTGTGATAGCATGCAGGTAGGGTGGGGGATATGATAGTTGAGATTTGACTTACCAGTGTCCCATCCTCCACCGACTCCTCCGAGGCCCTCAGGATGCAAGATGGTCAAGACCTGCTCCTCCCATGTTGTTAGTTGTGGGGGAGGAGGTGGGGGTCCGCCGCCAGTCCGCTGCACCGCGATGTTGTGCCTGGAGACCGTGGAATGCACTTTCCCCCGTAGGTCATTCCACCTCTTCCTGATGTCCTCCCTATTTCTTGGGTGCTGTCCCACGGCGTCCACCCTGTCCACTATTCTGCGCCATAACTCCATCTTCCTGGCTATTGATGTGTGCTGTACCTGTGATCCGAATAGCTGTGGCTCTACCCGGACAATTTCCTCCACCATGACCCTGAGCTCCTCCTCAGAGAAGCGGGGTGTCTTTGGCGTGCCATGGGGTGGTGTGGGTGAGGTGTGGGGTGGTGTATGTGGTGATGAGTATGGTGAGTGTAGTGGTTTGTGGTGTTTTGTGCGTGGATGTTGTGTGGGTGATGGTGTTGTGTGCCTCTGTGTGATTGGGTTGTCAATTGCTGGGTTGTCTCTCTGGCCTTCTTTCAGAATTTCTGGTCGTAGGGGTTTGTGGGTGATGTGGGTGTGTATTTTATATTGTGTTGGGTGTGTGGGAGTGGTGTGTGTATGTGTATCAGGTGTGTGTATTTGTAATTGTCCAATGTGGCGGTGTTTTGTAGATGTGTGTGTATTTTGAGCGCGGCGGTGTGTACCGCCAATGGAATACCGCGGTTGAAAGATCGCCGCGTGGATTCGTGGGTCGTAATAGCATGGGCGTGTTTCTGTTGGCGTGGAGGATTTGTTTCCCCCAGTTTATCACTGACCTTTGGTGTGGCGGTGTTGTGTGGGTGTCTGAATTTCGGCGGATTTCGAGATGTGTGTCATAATAGCTGTGGCGGTCTACCGCGGCCGCGGCGGTGTATTGGCAGTCTTCTGCACGGCGGTAAGCGTCTTTTACCGCCAATGTTGTAATGACCCCCTAAATTCTGCCCAGAATAAACTGACACCCTACGCTAACAAACAACGCTTGTACATAATTTATTAACACCAAAACTGTCCCTTTCTAATTCTCACAGAACCCGAGTTGTGCAACATAAAAGCCAAGAGGTGACTCTAGTAAGCATTCTTCTCTACAGTGGAGGTTACAGAAACGTTTAAAGGGATTTCCACAATATGGTCTTTGCAGCTTTTTGTAATGAAACTCAGGGGCATATTTAAGAGCTCCTAGCTCCACCGGAGCGTCACCTCTTGTGACGCTCTGGTCGTGCTATGCCCTGCGCCGGATTTACAAAGTGGCGTTAAGCGTCACCTTGTAATACGGCTCATTCACATGTAGCACTTTGTGTGGAAGGGGAGTGCACACATTGCATTTTGATGCTGCTTCAGATTTACAAGATTTTGTAAACCTGAGGCAGTGCCAAAATCTAACGCCATCCCAGGGGTGGCATTAGCAAGGTGCAACGAGGACGAATACTTTCAATCCTCCTCACTTTTAGAGTTTTCTATGCGTGTTGCATTCTGCATAGAAACAGCAAATAGCCAGACATGATTGTTTATGTGTGGGAAGGTGCCCCTTCCAGCACATAAACAATCATTATAAAATGGTGCTTTGGCACTTCTGCGTGTGCTGCATTTTGCAGCACACGCAGAAGTGCCAAATCTCCATTAGTGATTGTTTATGTGCAAGAAGGGACACCTTCCCACACATAAACAATCAAACCCCTCAATGCAGACATCCTTGCTTGGGCGCTAGGCAGCACAATTCAGTGCCAGCGCAGAGGATAACATAACATGTGCTGTATTGAATGAAATACGGCACATCCCTGCATTGTGAAAATGACGGAGTACGGCGCTGCCAATTTTGGTGCAGCATCGCGAAAATGACGGAGCACGGCGCTGCCAATTTTGGTGCAGCATCGCGCTCCGTCATTTTCTTTTAAATATGGGCCTCAATTCATATATGGCCTAAATTCTTGAATTTCCATGTCCAATGCTTTTCCAAGGGCCACATGCTTCTAGGGGAAGCCTTGACAACCGTCACCGTTCTGTTGAAGTTTTCCAGCAGAAACAATACGTAATTGACTCCTGTCCTTTCACAGAAGAAAAGAAAGTGAACCTTGGTCTCGCTTCTCTTTTCCAGTCAAACCTCGAGCAGATCAGTTGCGGCTTGTCAGCTGCAAGTCACTCGCAGGGAAACTTAGGGGAAAACCAGCACCTTTCGACTGCATGTTTGCCTTTCGAAATTCAAGTTAGAAACGCTTCACGGGGGATTTTGAGGAGGGGAGAAGTTCTTCAAACTTTTGAAACAGCTAAGTTTCAGGCAGCTGAGAAGAGACGGTTTTCCCCCGAGAGTGCGCCCGTTTCTGCTGTGACTGAGTAAACAGCAGGTCTGGCCCTGTTCGATGCACCATGAAGAAAGTGTGAGGGAGACCCACTTTTCGAACACAGATCTCCTGTCAGCATGGAGCATGGAAAACATTCAATGAATATTGACTGACCTGGTGAATGACCTACCTTCTATTAACAGATTCGCAGGACGGGGGGAAAAAGAGGCATATGTGGGGTGTGGATGGGATGAGTTTCTTCAAGGAAAGTGAAGCAGTGACAATTGACTTGGTGGAAGAGAAGGTCCTGACCAGAAACCTGAAAGAAGAAATGAATATACTCGGAAGAGAGCACTAGGACTGATAAAGTAACCTACACTCATACACCCTTATTGGAGTCAAAAGCACATCGGACAAAGAAGAATGTATTTGAAACTTCTGTATGGAGTGCATGAGACCCAACGACATTAGAGTTATTTAAATAAATTTGCAGCAGTGTGCAATCAACAAGAACAGTTATGTAGGGACAGACAAATATGTCATATATACAACAACCTAGAAAAGCAATATGTCTGGCACAAATTCACAAAGAATAGCAATGTATGTACAGAGGATTGAAGCGAAGTAATTGCTGCCTCTTTACTTAAAAAGATACATTGACAGGTGGAGGGAAGAAATGGGGTGGGCAGGGGGGCAAAGTAAAAAATAAAGGTGCTTGGGAAAAGCAGCACATGAGGGACAGAGGAGCCTGTGGTGGGTAGAGAAGCAGAAAAGGGAAAGAGCAGCACAGAGTGCACAGGGCAATGGAGTTTGGCAGGGGGGAACACACGAGAGAGCAAGCAGCCTATGAGCGAGAGCAGCATGGAGTGAGAGATAGGATATTTGGCAGGGGGAGAAGCAAACAAGGAAGAGAGCCAGAAAACACATGCACTTCATAGAGTGCTTAAGCAAAAAGAAAAAAGAAACTCCCTAAAAGTGAGCAGTGGAAGGATACAAGTCAGCCAATCAAAGGCTGATAACACTATGCTCCAGGTTGGGACAAACACAGGTAGAGGAAGACAAGCCATCGAATAAGAAGCAACCAAATGAAGTGACAATAAAGTCAATCAATGGTAAGCTATAGGAGGGCTGTAAACCCACTGTAAAGTCTTGGTAAGCTCCCAAGTGATCTTTAACAACGTGCTCTCTGGTAAGCAAGACCGAAAAAGAAAATTGATGTTATGTTACCCTATGTGGTATACCCAAAGAAACAACTACCCAGTTCCCCTTATAAATCCCACTCCTTGGTGAGTGGGTTTGGAAAATTGTTTCAAATTAGGCAGGAGACTTGTAATGCAGGCATATATGGGCCAAAGAGTTAAAAAGGAGTCCAAACAATTCTATGAAATCTTGATCCAGCATATACGGCCCTCTGCACAGCTAGGCACAGTCTAAGAGAACCCACAACATAGCTGATGGTCACACTCTTGCAGTACTGACACACGAGCCTAGAGGGAGCTTATGTTATGCTTGATAAAAGAGAGGGAGTTTGTGGTATACCATAAATGTTACTTAGTCAGGTAGGGAAGTGAATTTTGCAGATAAAATGTCTGCTTCTATGTGCAAAGTAAACTGGACTTTTTCGCAATTGATATGGCTCCCCACCAACTCTGTTGGTGATATCCTTGGGATGTTTCAACCCACTCTGTGCATCTTCCTGTCTTCTTAGGATCTCTTGTCCCCTATTGGGTCCACTGAGCAAGGTCATAAACAAACCTTTAGACTTTGTGCCAGTCTGTGTGAGACCCACGTTTTCAAGGTGCTGGTTTAAAGGTCTACCTAATATCTCTTTCCATGGGATTTGGCAGTTCACTGACTGTGAAATGCTGATGCCAAACAATCTGGTTGGATGTATTTTTGCAGGCTATCTCCTGCAGTAGAGAGACAGAAACTGGCTTGGACTGATGTGCTTTACATATCCAGATCCTAGCCTGAAATGTGAAAATGAACTACTTATTTAGGCCATAGTGGCTGGTTTAGGGGTACATAGTATACATGTATGCATTAGGCCTGGGTGAAATTAAAATGATACCTGCAAAATGAGCATATTTTTGTGTATATTGTTTTATGCGAAATATCTGAAATTATGCATTTCTCGCAATTATATACCATTTCTGGTAAAAATGTAGTCTGAATGTGCAATCATGGTAAACATTAACTACAAACGTGCTTCTCACATCGAAAATTGTTGCAAGTTTGCATTTCATGCAAAAATATAGAGTTAACAGGCTAAATGATTTTGTAGAATTACATGTCATCTTCCATAATTTAGCCAAACGTTTGCCTAATTACATGAAATCAAATTGTGTGAATTCCATACACAAACATACTGGTATATTTCTGTGTGACATCCTAACCCGTCCACAAGTTTCCAGTACGCACCCAAAAATGCTGGTTTATAGTTCGTATTCGAAACCCCATATTGGTATATTTTAATTTCAAAATATGGCGTGTTGCCTTAAAATTGTTTCAAAAATATCACTTGATACAGATATCATGTCAAAAATATTGTGAGACAGACTATTCAAGTTAAGAACGTTTGTGGAGCAAATTCTAGGAGAAGGCAACGCTTCAACATGAAACCAGAGGCCCATTTTCATCAGTCATTGGGGCTTGTGTGAGAGGGCTGTGTCTAACCAGCCTGGCCACCCTCTCACAGACAATGGCTTGTCGGGGACATTCTGATTTTTTTCCTTACTGGCCAACCTCCCTATGCCTGTGCTCTTCTGAGGTGCCCCAAATGATTGGATGACATTTCTCATTTTCTCCATAATCAAGGACTTGCCTGACTTTCTTTGCCAAAGATGCCTATCTCGATAACGTTCCATCCTCCAACACATAGGCCACTTACAGAGTAAGACAATACTAGGTGGATGACGAAGAGGCCACCAGAAGGACAACATCAGGTTAGCCCTGCAACCTGTAACAGGGTACCTGGGAAGGGTAACGTAAATCCTTGCATTAGTCTTTGCCAAAGCAAGATTGCCATTGCCTAAGGTCAAAGTCTTGAATGTCATCATATGTTGGCGCAGACATTTCTTTCACTTTTCTTTTGAGCCGAGGTACTGCCGGTTCGAAGAGGCACTTAAATGCTCCATCTCAGCCTCGCGCTCAAACTGTGAAAAGTATATGTAATTGCTATTTCACAATGCTAAAACACAGAGGCGGGAAACTGTTACTTTGGGTTATTTTTGTCGCAGCTGAGTGCTCCTAAGAGGCACCCTCCTTGTACAATAATAGCATCCCTTGCGTGCCTGAATAAAGCCATCAGGGGAAAAAAAACTGAAAATACACACATTTTAAAACAGAAAAAGTGAGCGCAGAGTGCTTCACCCGCCCCTCAGGGTTCCTAAACCAGCTGGCTGTCCCCAGGACAATAGAGTAAAGCCGGCATATGTCTTTACCGGAAGGTTTCTTAAAATGGGCATTGTGCTCATTTGCAGACGCTAAGTGACGGAAATTGCAAGACTGAAAAGGGCTTTAATCCCACAAATCCCCAACCTGAGATTGTGTGCGTTCAAGCTCGTACCTTGAAGAGCTGTACCGGACAGCGTCCATTCAAAAGCAAAGCACACACAGACGCTCATAAAACAAATCACCGAAGACCTGTTTTGCCCATTTGCAAAGCAATCTTCACAAAAGCCACATACCATGACAAAGCCAATGCGTCTCGCCCTTCGGAGCTACTAGTTTTGCCTAGCGCCTATTGACAAAGCTGAAAAGCTTCAGTAAAAGACAATGCTATTTGCTGGTGTCGTTTAATATAGGCAATAAAAAGCGTATCAATGTGACCCATGTTGACAGTCCGATCATTCTGCGTCCACAGAACGCCACAGGCACCTTTTTTGCCCTTTTTTTCATTGGCCGATCTAAAATGGTAGGCACTACTTAGATTAGCCAATTAAGAAAAAACATTGTAAGCCACGAAAGTCCTTTTACAGCAAGTCGGCAGCAAATTGCTGCCTCTTGCCCTGTGGTCTCTTGGTCTGTGCGCTGCTCCCCTGCTGCCTCTGCCTTAGTGCGTGAGTCTGCTGCCCTGTCTCATGACGTGAGACCTCCCGGGTTTGGTCATTCTGCCTCGCCCTTGAGCCAGATAGGCAGATTAAATGTCTCATTATTTCCAGTATTGATATTTTGTAGTGTTACTTTATTGGTCACACGTTTACGTTTGCTTTCTTTGGCTTGCCTATTTTTGCTCAGCGTCTTGACTTTGATTACTTTGCTTTCGCTTTTGTTTGCACAGTGTCTTGGCTCTGCTTACTTTTTGCTTTTTCTTAATGTCTGCTTAGTGTCTTGGCTGTTTGGCTCTGGTTTTTACCCTTTCTTTCTTTGTTGACCGCTCCTGCAGTTTTTTCCCCGCCTGCTGCTTCCCACCTCTGTTTCTCGCTCTCAGCCCAACCCACCTCCCTGCCAGCCCCTCCCTCTTCCCTGCACTACTTGTGTAAGTCCATAGTAAAGTGCTACTCAATGCACCCAGGACATGTAGATTAAATGTTACTAGTGGGCCTGCAGCTCTGATTGTGCCACCCACTTACGTAGCCCTTTCAAGCAGGCCTCATGCCTGCCATTGGAGCCTGAGTGTACAGTTTGCACTGCCATTTTAAATTGTCAAAATACACCTTTTACCAGGCCTAAACTTTCCTTTTTAATACATATAAGTCACCCCTTGGGTAAGCCGTATACAGCTCAGAGGGCAAGGTGCACTGTCTTTAAGAAATAGAACATGTACTTTTAACTTTTCCATGTCCTGGTAGTGAAAAAATCTTAAATGTGTTTTTCTCTACCTCAAGGTCTACCTACCTCATAAGATAACATTGGATTACCATATCATATTTAATAAGAGATAACGTTCAATTGGGTGCAGGTAGGGATGTCAAATTTTGTGTCTAAAATATTGTAATTTAAAACTGTGTTTCATTTTAAAGTCAGATTTTAAGTCACAATTTTGAAAATGCCACTTTTAGAAAGTTGTCATTTTCTAGTCCCAACCATTTGGTGCCTGCAGTCTGAATCCTGGATCACATGACTAAGTGTAGCAGGCAGTTACATTATTCCAGACAGTGAGACAAAGGGGGAATAGGAGTTGGCAGGATGGGCCATTTCAGGCTTGATGAGAAGGCACAACCATCACCTTCTACACTTACACATCACAAAGGCTCTGCCTCAGCATACTCACATAGGGTTTCACACCAGTCTTTTGTTCCCCTAGACAAGCAAGGGCCAGAGCAGGGAGGCAGAAAATTCTAAATACCACCTGCAGTGGAGAACATCCAGAACGTTCTCCTACTTCAAAGACAGCACCAGGTATAGTTAGTGGACCCGCAGATTCAACTCTTCAGTACACACCTTTAGACCTGTAGAAGAGTAGGAGGACTGCTGTGCTGCTCTGCTGCAGGAAGGACTGCTACCCTGCTTCCTTGCTAATCTGTTGCCCTGCTGCCTGAGTGAGAAGGACTTGGCGTGCATCTGGAAATCAGGACCACTAAAGTGACTTCAAGGGTTAGTTGGCTGACCTCCCGATCAGAGCCTCAGGGACAGAAAAGGCTCTAACCACCTTGAATACAGCACCTGGACTCTGCCTTCTATATGCCTTCCCTGCAAAGTGGTGCCACTCCAGTCCTTGACCCTTGGAAGTGGGCTTGAAGGTACTTTGACATCCCAGCTGTGATATTTTGTGCAGAATCAACGCAGCACTTCAAATCTCATTGTAGCTGTGCTTCGGAACCACCCCAGCGTGACACATCCCCAACACAGGACATCGCATCCCCACTCATACCTTGTCAAAACCACTGCTGCACAATACATCCCTGAAATAGGACTTTGCATCGCAAGCATTCATTGATGGCATCATCAACAACGACACAGGACCTCACATCACAAGCCCTGTTGCAGGCTATATTGAAGAAGCCACTGAACGATGTATCTCCGAAGCAGAACCTTGCATTGCAGCCTGCAGCTTTTTCAGAACCACCACTGTGCAACACATCTCAAGGTGGAATCTCACAATGCTCTGCAATCACAATTTAAGGTACATCGTTCACAAGCCCAAATGGTGCCTTTATCTGGCCTGCACTCCATCGTAGTTGCCTTGTGACTTTGTCCTGCTTTGTCACAGCCAGATAACCACAGTTGGTGCTTTGTGATTCGAAGCACTGTTTTCAATTAAATCTTTAAAATTGCTTATCTCCAATTACATTTTTGTCATTTTGTTCTCAACAAATTAATTACATTTTACTCTATTTTCCTAAATTGGTGTGAGATTTTTTGTTAGTTGTATTTTCACTTACTGTTTGAAGTGCTCTATAAACACTTTACACACTGCCTGTAAATTAAGCATGACTACTTTTTGGCCAAGCTACCTGAGGGTTGGGCACAGGTAAATTTGGAGTTTGCTTCTGTTTCACCCTGGCAAGAATTGTGGTTGCTGTCTGAGTAGGCTTCACAAGATTATGTATCCGGGAGGTAAGGCACCTCCCAACACATCAAAAATACAATCCATTAAGTAAAGGTCCACTCCATAATTGAGTTCTAGATCGATGAAATAACTTCAAAGGTTTTATTACAAAAATTCAAAATATATGGTACAGAGTTATAATAGGTAATTGCCATGGAGGATTTCAGCAAATAGAGCATTTTAGAATAGTGCAAAATTAAAAAATATCTAAAGTCCCAAATGAGCAGCAAAATCAATAGAGAAATGGACACCTTCCCTACCAGCATAGAAATGAATCTGGCTCACTCTCATAATCAAGGGTTTGTATGCACTGTTTTCACATTTTAAATCACAAAAACTGCAAAATCAACATGGTATGATCAAAAGTGTACATTCTCAGAAAATCAGAGCACCGTTTTAATAAACGTCATATTGCCTTAGCACCTAAGCACTATCCCACTACTCGAATATTGATTCTCTCCACTCTATGCTAATGAAATCTGGCAGTGGCAGGACAAACCAGTTAAATTAACAACAGCAACCTATTATGAATTAGTACACCCATAATGAGCTAAAATAAGGTGCTTGGATACTTTACTTTATTGTAACCAAGCTGGATTTTTTTTTCATCAAGAACAGCAAGAATGTCAATGTACATAAACAAACATTACTCTGCTTGACTGTGTGCTGTAGACATTATGAACCATGAAACTGTAGGGGGGAGACATTCATTTTGAAAAAGATGGCCACCGGGGTTAAATTGATGTCTAGTTTACAAGAGTTAAGAAAAGATACTTCTTCAGGTCATAGGAAATTTGTCAATGATGCACAAAAATATGAATTCAGAAAAACATCACAGTACGGTATTATTCAGTCAAAAGGGAAGGGGCATCACACATTCTTTCAAATGCCCCAACCTGAAATTATCTGTGACTGGGGGTGAGTGTTTAAAAAGATTCAACACTCCATCCATCTTTTTATTTTGTGATGTTGCCTTGTGCGCCCTAAGTGGCTAGGGTATTCCCAGACTTGGGTCCCTTGCTTGCTGCGCCACTGGATTCAAGCTAGCCTGGCTGATGAAGGGTGATACCCTGAAATCGGTCCCAGGATACCTGAATCCTGTCCAGGGAGGACCTGGCTTGGCAGTTCGGGCTGGGTCAAGACTGATTTACATGTGGCTGGGTGCGCACTGGGGTGACATGGCAAGCAAAATAATGGTGGATTAAACCCAGATCTGAGACTGGGGGTGAGTGTTTGAAAAGTTTCAACACTCCGTCCATAACGTTATTTTGTGATGTTGCCTTGGGCGCCCAAATTGTCTAGGGTGTGCCCAGATGTGGGTCCCTTGCTTGCTGCACCACTGGATTCAACTAGCCTGGCTGATGAAGAGTGATACCCTGAAACTGCTCGCAGGATGCTGTCCAGGAAGGTCCTGGCTTGGCAGTTCTGGCTGGCATGGGGAGCAGGGTCAAGACTGATTTGCATATGGCTGGGTCCGAACTGGGGTGACATGGCAAGCAAAATAATGATGGATTAGATCCAGATCTGGGACTGCAGATGAGTGTTTGAAAAGTTTCAAAACTCTGTCCATCATTTTATTTTTGTGATGTTGCCAATATGAAATGCTTCTTCGCTCTGGTTCAAACAACACATGAGGTTGGAGGTCAATCAAGGGAGACACCTAGTACTACATGACTGATTCTATCTGCCTGAGTCCAGCTCCCTCTACCTGAGCACATTGTCATTCCTGCCAAAGAACCTCTATCACAGAACCAAGAGGTGTGGAAGGAGGTTGGTTTGAGACCGATCTCTAAAGTGTTACGTTCTGTTGAGGTGTCTTTACTTATAAGCAGAAAAGACCTTTGCTCACAGAGCAGCATGAATAACATTGATGGTGTGCATTATCTGGCACTTCCTCCAGCCATAGTATTCCCAAGGCTTCAAAAGAAGAGACTGATTCGAGTTCAAGAGAGACTTTTTGGATGCGTAGAGTGGGTCATGTGACCCAACAGCTATACCTTACACAGACTACACAACACAGCTGTTTATTCAAGAGGCAGGTCTTCACCTGCAGCACCTCACAATCTCATATACAAAACACACTAAACTGAACCCGCAGTGTATAGTAGTGGCACTCCAAAGGTACCCTGAGACCTAATGCATGAAACTGACTGTCCCATTGTGCAGCAAAAGACTGCCATTATTGGGGTACATTGAAACTCACCTCCAGTGCCACTGGACTCATAATTAAAACCTTCGTGGAATATGTAGGGATACGGAAAGTTCAATCTTAGCCTATAGCCCAAAAGGACAAATATCAACTTAAGTCATGCGTCTCCCTATAGGACACGTGACGTCTGCTGCCTCCACCTCCCAGCTGTAGAGGGTTCTCCTTTCAAAGGTTGTCTGCTGGCTGGCGGCCTTTCGTGCCTATGAACAGAGTGGCGTGAATGAATGGCCACAGCTGGTTGATATTTGCGGCCAGAAGAATCAAAAGAAGGTCCAAAAGCAAGGACTCATTTAGCTGGTATGGATTATCTCGCTTTGAATTCACTACCGAGGGTGTTTTTGCCGCCCTCCGTCCTTAAATCCGGCATTCTCCTGTTAAAGGCCGCACACCACCTATTACTTCTGGTGTTTTATGGCACACTGCGGGCCATAAACCCTTTCAGAAGCCGACTGCGCCCTGGGCCCTGGTGTCTGCGCGCAGCCTGCACTTTGAAAACACATCTGTAGCAGTAGCAACACCAAAAACACATTTTCAGCGAAATGGTAGCTACTTCGGCGGTTCCTCTTTCTTCTTGTCAAGTATGCGTCCCTCATAACAAGCCTCTTTGACGTAGCGGAGGCGCGGCTTGTGGGACTTGCGGTCGAGAGTAACGGAACTAGGACAAAGGTTTCAACCCTTGACATTAAGAATGCGATTCTTTCAACATTGTAAAAAAAAAATACAGTTCCATGGTGCTAATTATATTCGTTCCACTACGTTTAACTTTTTTTTGTTGTGTTTTTGAAGCGGTCGGTGTTTGCACTGCGAGTTGGGTGAAGTGATACTAATGGTACCATGAGCCAATGACGGAAACACTCTTGTAACCCTCAAAATGACCTCTGTAAAATATCAGTGTTAAAACCGGTGACATTTGATGTGATGGAAAAGAGAGATTAACGACTAACAAAAAAAAAGTCATATGTTAAAGCTTTAAATGGAGTCTTTCATTGCTACCAATTTTCCACGTATCACAAGTGGTATCCTGCGCCAGTATTTTTTTTTTTTATTCTGGGACTTGTTTTATTGTAAAATGGAATAAACAATGCTACAAGTCTCAGAATTCAAAGAAGAAATCTGGCCTAGAGCAGCACATCAGGAATGGACCTGGGAAACTTTGCAGGGCTGGTGTTGTGCCTTTGCAAGAGACACGAGTAGAGACGCACAGCGAAGCGGAGAGGTACAGTGCATGCAGGGTTTACTCGGCTACAGCCATCGGAGTTTGAAAGTTTTGCGTTTGATGAATTGTGACCTACCCTACAGTTCAACTACAAACTAGACCAAGTACACTTTACCGGACTTGACCCTGGGTAGTGAGGGTAAGCAATCCATGGCATTGCAGGAACTTGGCATCTCATTTACAAGGCACGTGGTGCAGGCGGTGCAGCAAGTGCCTTGCGGCACCACCCTGCACCACCAGGAGAGTACAGAAATGTGCCGTACCTGTTCTTCCTCCTTGCGCTGGTGCACAAATTGCTGATATACATCAATGCAGGTACCCTTGCAGCATGGTGCAAGGGTCCTTGTGTTGTGGGGATGATTGTTTTTGTGCAGGAAGGGACACCTTCCTGCCCAAAAACAATCACAACAGGTGTTTTTCTTTTTCTAAATGTGATACAGAATGCAGCACACACAGAAAGCAGAAAAACTGGGAGAAATAAAGATATTTCTCCCCATTGTGTCACACGTACACCACCCGTGAGGTGGCACAGGAATCTGACACATTCCCAGACTTGTAATCTGAAAATGCGTCAGATTCCTTGAGGTTCTATGGGAGCTGCTTGGCAAAACCCCAAGCAACACTCATAGAACGCCCCTTTCTCGCAGTGTTAGCCGTGAAAGGGATCCATTTTTACAAGGCCATGAAAAACCACGTAAGGTAGCTTTGAGTGGCCTTGTAAATATGGGCTGGAGCATAAAAAAATGGCACTTCGGTGGTGCAGTGTGCCACCAGGGACTCGTAAATGAGGCCTTTAATGTCTGGGAGTCAAAGACCATGGGAGTCGATTCACCACCATGCCTTCGGTAGCAAAAGTGATATCACACACCCTTTTACCTTAATAATATCAAAAGAAGGTCATTATAGGACCCACCATACTATCTTTGATCCTAAATCTTCCCAGGAAGTGGTCACATGACCTTACCTCCAATGACTTCACAATCATGGATGTTGTTGAAGTTTTGTAATAACAGAATTATTCATATAACAACAAACACAAAGAAATGGGTTTGGTGATGCCACCTACACTGGGGTGAGTACTACTTACCCTGTGATGGTGGGACATAATACATAGCAAAACAGCAAGATGATGGACCCAAAGCTGAGACTTTTCAAACACTCACCCCCAGTCACAGATCTGGGTTGAATCCATTGATCTTTTGATTACCATGCCACCCAGTTTGGACCGAGCCATGTGCAAATCAGACATGACTTTGCCCCCTCATGGGAACAGTCCAGCCTGACCTGCAGAGACAGGTCCTCCCTGACCAGAAACAAGCATTCTGGGACCAGTTTCGGGGTATCACCCCTCATCAGTCAGGCTAGCTTGAATCCAGTGGCACAGCAAAAAGAGACCCACGTCTACGCATACTCTGGACACTTAGGGCAAACGTAGCAAAACAACAAGATGCTATCCTGAGTGCTGAAACTCTCAAACACTCACCCCCAGACACAGATCTGCGTTGAATCCATTGTTCTTGCCATGCCATCCTAGTTTTGACCCAGCCATATACAAATCAGTCATGACACGGATCCCCATGGGAACAGTCCAGCCTGAACTGCCAAACCAGGTCCTCCCTGGACTGGACTGGAAACAAACAACCTGGGATCCGTTTCATGGTATCACCCCTCATCAGTGAGCTAGCATAAATCCAGTGACACAGCCTGGCCACTTAGGGCACACATAGTAAAACAACAAAATGATGAATGGAGTGCTGAAACTTTTCAAACACTCACCCCCAGTCACAGTTCGGGGCTGAATCCATTGTTCTTTTGCTCCCCATGCCACCCCAGTTTGGAACCAGCCATTTGCAAATCAGTCATGACCCTGCTCCCCATGTGAACATTCCAGCCCAAACTGCCAAGTCAGGTCCTCCCTGGACTGGAAACGAGCATCATGGGACCGGTTTCGGCATATCAACCCTCATCAGCCAGGCTAGCTTGAATCAAGTGGCACAGCAAGCAAGGAGCCCACGTCTGGGCATGGCCTGGAACCTTAGGGCAAACATAGCAAAACAACAAGATGATGGACAGAGTGCTGAAACCTTTCAAATACTTACCCTGATTTGTAGCGAGTGAAACAAGAGAACCAGGCCTCATTATTGGGGGTTCTGGAGGGCTTGGTGGAGTTATCCACATAAAAAATTGTAAAATAAATTGGATCAAATAGTGCACTTTAAAGACCAATATTTGATGGTGTGCCAAGCTAATGGAACCTGACAACCCCCCCCTAATTGACCTTCTGTTTTCAATTTATGCTAGGAGTACTGCCATTTGTTATGTTGTGTTAGAGCTAGAATTTTGTCACAAATGCCTCCCATAAGCTACAGGTGGTGCTTTATGCCAAATGTTACGTCCAAAATATCCATGACGGAATTTATGCCTTTAATACCATCTATATACCATAAGTGATGCTTATGTCAAAACTTACTTCTAATATGTCAGAGCCACCGTTTTTTCATAGTTCCTTATCCAGTATGTTAACAATTACATACAACGTGCTAATGGCTACATTTTGCTACTGGTGCCTCCTTTGTCAAGAATTTTTTTAATTATGCCAGGGTCAGCTTTTCCCAACGGTTGTCCCATTTGATAAAAATTACTTCTAGTATGCTGGTACCAGTATTTTACCATGGGTGCCCATTATGCCAAGAATTGCTTCCAGCTTTCCTGGGCAAGCATTTTGTTACTCTCTCAAACACATTGAGTTCTACTCATACTTTATCACTCTACTCTCACTTTCTGACTTATTTTTCCTTCTTCTGATTCCCTCATTTGCACTCACGATTACGTTCAATCACTCTCACTTATTCTCATTCATAGGCCGTCTGATACACACTTTCTTACACTCTTTCATGTTCGTTTTTTTCATTCTCACTCAACCAATCTCAGTGACCTGCAGTCACCACTACCCTCAATCATTCTCTCACTTCCTCATACTCAGTTATCTACACTCAATCTCACTCATTCTTACAACCTTTCACTGACTCTCACACTTTCACCCACACATACAAACTCATACATAGATACACTCATGCTCACACATACACATGGTCTCTTTCACACAACCAAACTATCACCCACAAACACATTCAAAACGTACATTTAAAATAATTTTAAAATTACTTCAGCTGCCAGAAAAGGTCCAATTTCAGCTCCTGCTGCTCTATTTGTAATTCTCTAATAGTGAGTAATCATTCTTGTGGTGGCAGGAGCTCATTTGGGTAGCCCCGCATTCTTTACATTGTGTCAATCTGACATAAGCTACCTCTGCATGCGTGAAGGCACTCTGATCAGTCCTGCCATTTGTGATTGGGGAGTCCTTCTTTTGGTCTATGGTGTAGGGTTTCAATCATCAAGGTGCAGCAAATGCAGAGTCAGCACAAGACTTCTAGTCTTCCTTTGTTGTAGTCGTGGAGAGGACAATCTCTCTAGACTCAGTAGCTGGAATTCTTCTTGGCCAGACAGCTCCTGCAGGACAAGATGCTCTTTCTCCCTTCTCAGGAGGCAGACAGGGTCTCAAGTCTCAGGTGGACCCACAGCTCTCCAGTGCACAGCCCTAAAGTGATGTCCCCTCACGTTTGGAAGGGTGACTATTAGTGATACTAGCCCACATAATCAAAGCTCTCCAAGTACTCCAGAGAGTACTCCTGTCATTGGTCAATGAAGAAGCTAGGTATTGGAACCAAGTGGAAAGACTAGGGTCCCATTTGTATAGACAATTTCCAGACAGAGAATCTGAATAAGCTATTCAAAGTCCAGTAACCAGTTAGGTTCTTTTGGTTTTCACATTTCATTTTCTGGCTGCGGAGTAGGCATAGACTATACACTTCACCCGTCTGGCGAAGCTGTGTTACAACATTGAACTTGTGCCATTTCACACCAGAGGGAAATCAAAATAGATACCCTTGGCCTCAACATTTACACACTCACAAACAACATAGGGTTCTGCTAACAGTCACAATAGACCTACATGCACTCGCTATACTGGCAGAGATGTCAGGTCACTGTATGGGCATAAAATGTAACCAGAACATTACCCAAGCAAACCTGAAGGCATCATTCTCGCACTTTGAACAGATAAAAAAAGTCTTGTCCAATACAATGGATTAACAAATGTCATTGCGCATCGTACATGTCCCAAAGACACAGATGGTAATATCATGTCTTCTAGGGAGTACACTTTTGGTGCCTCTTCTGACATCACAGCCAAAGCCTGCGTCTTGTGGTCAATTTCATGCCAAGGCCTGAGAGCGCACACAACATTTCATGTGTGATGGGGCAAAATCCGGTTACAAGTTTCAGATGCAGCCAAATTACTCAAAGGATAGGTGCTTGGCGCTTTATTATGTCATGTGGTAGAGCGCAGGCCAATTTATCTTGTCAGCTCTACATTCTGCAAAGAAATCCCCGGCTGACACTTCCAACTGCCTAATTGTCACCAGAACATATCATCTTCCAACATTCCATGCCACACACACACACACACACACACAGTGGCACAATCGGCTTGGATATATCAACAAGATCATTAGCAATAACTTGGAGATGAAGGGGCATAGAATTCAATTATTTGCAGTGACAAAAGAGAAGGATTTGTCTCCAGTTCTGGCATGGAGAACATTCGGAAAACGGACCTGACGGGAACTGACAGATCCAGGGTATGAGAAGGGCAATTCTAGGCATAGTAGGAGCAAAGGGAAAGTGAACAATTATTCTGAAGATTTCTGTGGCATACATAGAGGCTCTTAAATATTTTGGTAAACATTTAAGAAAAGTGACGCTGCACCCAGTGCAGCGCCACTTTTGTTGCGACTCTTAGCACCCCACTGCCGCCTCCATGTGTGCACCATATTTAAAATACGGCGCACCATGGCGCAGGGTAGGGGGCAATAGCATCAACATTTGTTTACGCTATTGACGTACTGTTCATGGTTAGTGCCAAAAGTTTGGCACTAACCCTGATCAGTACATAGGAGCCCTTTGTAACCAATGGTGTGCCCCCTTTTAATGCCCCTTTCTAATGGGTGCTCTGAGCAGGTGTTAAAAGTGGCTGCTAAAAATGGCACAAAGAAATCTTTTAGATTTCTTTGCGCCATTTTTTTGGCCCCCTACTAATGCGTGAACGCCCCCTTTGCCTACATTATCCAAGGCGCATGCATAATGTGGCGCAAAGGGTTACAAAGTGGTGCAATGCATGCATTATGACACTTTGTAAATATGGAGCGGAGATTTTTGAAGCCTAACACCACAATAGCATTAAAAAAATGACGCTAATGTGGTGCTGAAGCTTATTAAATATGGGCCATTGTTTTTTAGATTAGGCAGCACTTACTGTTAGCTAAATGTCCTTAATTGCCTCCTTTCTCCCAATTTCCCCATGCAGAACCCTGAAGCAGTGTAGCTCAAGAGTTCAGGTTAAGTTGTAACTGATGAAGAATGCATTAAGGGAGCCCTAGATATATAGCAGTATCATAGTCTAAAAGGGAAGAGATTTCAGTCTGAGTAATGTTTTTCCTGGCTACAGAGGGCAACAGTGGAAGAATCTTCTCAAGTGTCTATGGGAAGAGAACATGGAAAATAGAAAGTTTGAAATTCACAGCCTTAAAAGCAAGACCATTAATAAAGTCAATTGGTATGGCTTCATCAAACATGTATTTTTTTGCAAACGTAGACAATATGCAACAAATACTGTCAAACAAACGAAATAATTTAAATATTAAGGAGTCACCCTGCGCCCAGGCATACAAGCTCTTGCACTAAACTGCACTCCGTTACAGCTAGCTGTGCACTTGTTTAGTAGACAAAAATCACAGAGAAATACAATCAGTAGATGAAATGAGCTGACCCATTGCTCTAGATCAATGGTTCCCAACCTGTGGCCCGGGGACCCCTGCGGGTCCGCAAAGCCTCTTCAGGGGGTCCGCCATGGCTTAGAAAATTGAATAATATTAACATATTAGGTCCCCAGCTTTCAGTAATGACTTAGTAGGGGTCCCCGGGTTCCAAAAATGATTCATTGGGGGTCCCTGAGTTCCAGTTATGCTTAAATGGGGGTCCACAGAAGTGAAAAGGTTGGGAACCACTGCTCTAGGTTGTTTGTGGTGGTGAGTGGAATGAAAATGGGAATGGGAGCTAAATACACTAATGAATAAACAGAGAACAGAGAACATATATATATATATATATATATATATATATATATATATATATATGCAAAACAAGAGGCCTGAACAAAGTCTCATCGGCGCACTCTGCTGCCGGTGCTGGTGACAGAGGAGACCACCCTTGAAGTAATTTTGCATCCAAAAAGATTCACTGCACTCCAAAAAGATCCCAGTGCAACGTATTTATTCAGGACTTCAGCAACCACCAACGCATTTCAACTACCCAAGAGTCTTGCTCACATGGACCGTGAGCAAGACTCTTGAGGAGTTGAAACACGTTCGTGGTTGCTGAAGTTCTGAATAAAGATGCTGCATTGGGATGTTTTTGGAGTGCAGTGAATCTTTATGGATGCAAATATATATATATACATATATATATATATATAAATATATATATATATATATATATATATACACATATAAATTGTTTCAAGGACAACAGAACTATATCTACATGCTTTGGCAAGAAGAAATCTGCTTTCTGCATGTTGCTAATGATGCACAAAAATATACATTCACAAAAACACTAACACAGCACAGTATTGTTCAGTGAAAAGGGAAGAGTAAAAGGTCATCACACATTCTTTCAAATGCCCCAACCTGAAATGCTTTTTTCTTTGTGGCTAAAACAACACATGAGGGTGGAGGTCAATGAAGGGAGAACACCTAGTGCTACATGGCTGATTCTTTCTGCCTGAGTCAATCTCCCTCTACCTGAGAACATAACCTTTCCTGCCAAAGAACTTCTATCACCGAACCAAGAGGTGTGAAAGGAGGTTGGTTCGAGATCGGTCTTAAAGTTTTGCCTTCTGCTCAGGTCTCTTTTGTTATCAGCAAAAACAACCTTTTCTCACATAAAAGCTCCAATAGAATTGCTGGTGTGCATTAACTGGCACTTCCTCGAGCCATAGTATTCCACAGGATTCAAAAGAAGAGGCTGATTCGATGCCAAGAGATAAATGTGGGATGAGCAGAGCGGGTCATGTGACCTAACAGCTATATATACGCACACACAGTCACACACACAGGGAAGGGGCCCTGGTAAGTGACACCTGTTACTATTGAAAGGAAAGAGCACTTCTGTCACACTATGGCCTATGAGGTAACTGAAAGGAGTTGAAAGGTGTAAGAAGGGAAGACGCCCAGATGCCCGTTTTCTAAGTAAAACCTATCTCCACTGACATGTAACAGACTTTGCTCCAGCCCTCCTATTTATGCAGAGGCACCTGCATGCCATATCTCTGAGATGAGGAAGAAATGCAGATAACTTTCATCTGGCCGTAGGTCCTGACTGTGCTGTTTGTTGGCAACTCTAACTTCTTTTCAGCTAGCAATGGTCTTATGACCTGTGAATTGTGGGTGGTGTTGATGCAGTCAGAGGGGACTTACAAATCCCCACGAAAAGGTTATAAGTTGAATTTATAGTAGGCGGTTCACACCACGGAAAATGTCAGGCAATCAAGTTTGCAAGAAATAGTTCCTCATCTGACTGTGAGAAACTCACCCACCCTTCACCGCCCCTAAGCCTTCCCTTGACAAAGAGGACATGAAACATATTTAGTGATAGCAACAGATAGTCAGAAGGTGGAAGCCTGTACTGGTATGGGAAAGTCCTCTGCATGATAAAGATATGTACCCCTGCCATGAGTGCCCAACTGTACTGTTTAACCCCTAATGCTGAATGTTTGTCATAGGCAAACACGTATAATGTGTGTGCGCCATGACATTGTCCTGTCTCATGGATTGTGGTCTTGTTTAATTGGGATGTGTTTAGAAAGTGATACCATTGTAGTGGTGGAAGGCTACCGCCTTCACTAGGAGTTAAGCAGCACAGGTGCGGTGGTGGTAGCATACTGGTAGTGATTACTAGTAAGGAACAGGACCTTTTTATGCTGTGTCACCGGAGTGAGGCTCACAGGCTCACTCACTTTTTTAAAAACCTTGCTGCTGTGTACTTAACTCACTCATGGCCTACATCAGGTAGACGTGCAGCCCTGTGTAGCACAGGAGTAGTGAATGCATTGGTTGTATTTGTGCCTGGGCATGGTGCAGTACAGAGATAGACTAGTACTGTGTAGTACATATGACATTTGTGCACGTGCTGAGCGTATGTATGCCTGTGTGGAATACATCACATGAAAGATGTGGTGCTGGGCAGTGCATGCACAATGATGTGCATGATCTCGGTGTACATGTACTTAAGTGAAATAAAATACAGAAAGGGTGAAGTATTGTACAGAGCGAACATGGTGAGTGTGCGTGCTGGCAGTATGTGTACTTGTAAATAACACACCTTGGGTAAAGATAGAAAAGTTTCAGTGCTGGAAAACGCTTGCAGACTCAGTGTGTGTAGTGAATGCTTGCATACATGTAATGGTACAATGCATGGAGGTACTAGTGCTGGACGGTAAGTGTGCTGTGAATGTAAACTAAGTAAATGTGCCTGCAATGGTACCTTATACGGTGGACCTTGGGTTCCATTTTGGGAAGCCCAGGTGTGCTTGATGAAGACCCGAGGAGGAGAGGAATCCCCAGACAGAATTGAGTACTTCTGTATTCCTGTGAGCTGAGTGGTGCACACACTGCAGGGAAAAGGAAGAGGCTCCCTTTACACTTCAAAAGACTGATCATTGATTCAATCATAGACCACAAGGAAGATGTCTGGACATGTTTCAGCAAGAGAGATGGGAGCTGGTAAGGGAATCATAAAGAGGAGTACTGGGGGTCTGAGATTACATTTTTGATACACATATTGCTGTGTCTAACATCCATGTGTGGACTCTGGTCACTCCTGTGAGTGGTATTTGGGGACAATCAGCTTTGGAGTCTTGCTTGCTGTGATAGCCATCTTTCATGAGGAAAGAAGAAAGGAATAGGTGTCCATTTCAAAAGAAGCAGAACCCCAGTATAAAACGTCAAATACTCTGATGCTATGTCACATTTGTTGTCCAGAAAAAGGCTAGAAGAAGGGGAGGTTTTGTCCTAAAAAAATGTGTCTTCTGCCAAACAGCCAGGCAGGCTATGTGAGAAGGGGAAGCTCTGTAAGACTTATGCCTGTGACCAGCACTGGGGGCCAGGACCTGCTGTCTCCCTGCTGGGTGAGGGGACATCACCCAAGGCACCAATATCACCTGCCCTGGAGCACTATCGCCTGCCCTCTTTCCAAGACAAGTGTACCCTGTGAGGGAGAGGAGAGCGCTGGAGGGAGCGAGGTCCAGTGGAGAGCTCTGAGCGAGGTGTGAATCTTTGCGTGATCAGGCCATTGCCGAGGTACAGTATTGGCTCTGCAACCCCCATATTCTAGCTGAGGGCTGCCCTGTTCTGAGCTATATCAGGAGAACTGTCCGGGATGCTCCATTCTACACCTCCCCTCCACAGTGACACCTCATGCTAGAGGGTGTCACCAATGAACTGATTTTTACCCAGGAGCACCAGACCTGTGACTGTGACAACCAGTGACCCCATAAACCCAGAGGGGACACCGCAGTGAGGGTGATCATATAAGGAGAGTCTGCGCCCGAATCGTGAGTCCCGGAGCAACCCCCTTATGCCAGGTGGAGCTGCCAGTACCACTTTAGCCAAGGGTTCAGGTCATCACCCAGACCAAAGGAATATCACCAGGTCAAGCCTGCATGCTGTTATCTGTACCTGACAGATTCCCTGAGGATCACCAAGACACCACTGAGGATGTCGTACCCTTGTTGGTGTTTTGGTCCATACCTGGAGGGTCATACCAGCACTCGTACACTCTTCTAAGGGGGAAAGCAACTTACCTTTGTGTCTACCAGCACAAGCAGCTCCGATCACTGGGCTGCAGTGCTGCTCGACAGTGAGAGAATGTGTAGCAGGGTGCTGCCGCATACATCGTGAATGGCCCAAATTTGCTGTACAAGATCCAGACTTGTGAGCATCCGAGGTATGTCACTTGCTGAACCGCTGAACACTGCCATACTCAGAGAGCAAGTAAGACTGGAAATTAGTCTTTAGGGCCCAGGAGAACTTGCTGTTAATGGTGGTGTGGCAACACAGACACTTTTGACTAAATACTAAAGAGTCAGAGTGAAAACTCTTGAGTACGGCCTAATAGTTTGCATTCCCTGGATGTGGCCAACAATGAACAGGTGGAACAGGGATTTGCCTGACAAGAACTACTAGAGCCACGACCTCAAGGGGGATTGTGTCATTGCTTCTGAATGTTGTATACCATAATATATGGAGATTTAGAAACAAAATACTTATTTGTTATATAAAAGAAATTATTGGTCTTGACATTGATTTATTGCTCATACTGTTTGCACTTTGAGTTAGGATTCATGTTCACTCACATGTATCTACTTATAAAAGGCCTCAACCACCACGGTTGGCCCTCGAAGCCCCTGTGTGCCTGGTAGCTCTCTGAAAGGGGTTCCAAAAGCATGAAAAGATATTAAAAACAATATAGTCATATCTATTAAACATAAATGACTCAACCAGTTCTGCCTTTCTACTCACTGTTAATATTTCCTGCCACTGATCTGGTTATATTTTTTATTAGGTTTAGGTAAAGTATGATAATAAATATTGCCTAGAACAGGCTTGTCTAACGAGTAGTTTGTGACCTACTGACTGGACGCCAGCCTATTAAATTATACGCTTTTAATTAGTTTAATACATGTATATCAAATTTGAAAAATGTGTGTATTTTCAGAACTCATGACATTTGGTAAAATGGTTCGATTCACAAAATATATTTAAGGTTGATATATGAATGATAGATCATGCAGTACAGAGGAAACAAGACTATTTAGTACCTTGGTGCCATGGGTATTGTATCTATGGTTGTTATATGTTACCCATGTTGAGGCATTCCAAACTGATAAAGCATTTTTGACATTACAGCTGATGCACCAAGGTCATCATTGATGGTTAGCTTGTACAGGGCGACCACTAATGGTATTTTGTCTGATGTGTCACTATATATCTACCAATGATGTTTGTTAGGAGCACTGGAGGATTTTTATTGAACATAAGTAGCTCTCATTACAGAAAGGGTTTGAAAACACTGGTCTAGGAGTTTTTCACTGGTGGCCTATTTACCAGATAATTTAATACTATGTATCTGCCCAGTTATGTTTGCAACAAGTCCTAAGTCATAGTCAGTGCTTGTGGTATGAGAATATAATAGAAAGAATTGTTAAATTAATGAGGCCCTCCTCCAGGCATATTCTATAAGTGAGAGCGTAAATCATCTGTGAAGGAGAGGTTTATGAAAAGGTGTGTTTATAACCAAAGAGAAAGTATATGCTTTTTCTGCACAACACACAAATAGCACATTGTATAGCACCTACTGGACAGATCTCAGTATAGCCTCTTGGCTGCCGGTCACAGGTTGCAATGCATTGCATGGCTGACTTGAACTTTTATTCTTCAAGACTCAATAAAAATACTGAAAGCAACATGATTAGTTTTAACCCCAAATATTACTATTTACACAATCGCTACATCAACACACTTTAATACTACCTGTTATTTCGACTAGCATGTAGGGCACCAACAAAGGACTGCCACTGCTGTCTGCCTTAAGCACGTTTCTGAATGGTGTACCCAACAGCTCCGTTTCAGGGTTTTCATTTCTGTTTCCACAGTTCACCTCTAGGAATTCTATTGCCTGACTCTCTTCCGTTTTGGCTTCTGGGGCCAAGGCCAGAGTTGTTCTTGTGCTGGATTCTTGTTCTGTTCTGACCATGTTTCTTATCCATCTCCATTTTTTTATCATAATGATGCTTTATCATTATGATAAAAAGATAGTGAGCAGTTCCTGTTTGGAGATGGTTTGTGGCAAGAAATGCATAAGATTCTTCTCAGGTAACTGATGTGGAAGGCTGAGAGTTTCATTATGTCGCTTTTCGTCATCCACCAGCATCCTGATCTATACAAGAGTATGGACAAAATACAGCTCTCGTAAATCCTCAGGTTGATGTTGGCGCTGTTCTGAGATGACCTTCACATGTTGTGCAGCATCCAATAGGCATCCCAGTACTCTATCACTTAGTTCTTGATTTTACTCCATGCCCTCCATGATGTCTGATAGTACTGCCCAGTCAGGTGAACTATTCAGTCATAGCTAGGTATTGTCCATCCACCTTGTTTGGTGAAGAGTTTGAGATGTTGAGTGACATGACCTCTGATCTCTTCGTGTTGATCTTAAGGCCCACTTGATATGCACTGATGTTGAGGCGAAAGTGAGGCCTCTTTTCTTGTATATGCTGGTGTGTGTGTGAGACAGCACGGTAAGGTCATCCTCATAGTCAAGGTTCTCTAAAGTAAAAGATAAGGTCCACCTGATTTCTCTGGCTTCATCTTAAACTGTGTGTCACATCACCCAGCCAATAACTGCGTGAAGAGCAATGCTGACATCATGCATCCCTGTCTCACACCAAGCTTGATAGAGAAGCTATACTTACTATCTCCTACCTTGCAGGTACAATTATCATAGCTCCTATCTGCTGAACTATCTGCTGCAGTATTTCATAGGCTCTCAGGATATGCCAGAGGCTGTCATGGTGAATACTGTCAAAGGCTTTCTGAAAATCAATGACGCTGATGTATAGTTGCTTCAGTCACTCCATGCATTGCTGTATGATTCTGTAAAGTAACAATCTGATCAACACGTCCTCTACCCTTGTGGAACCCAAACACACACCCACACATCACTTTTTTCTATACTTTACGGTGTTGCCCTAAGTAGGACGGCTACACTCAGATGAGGCTTTCTTGCACACTGTTTCCGTGGAACCAAGCTATAACTGGCTCATGAACCCTAACTAGGCCAAACTGATCTTGGGTTGTTTGTGTTCCAGTTCAGGGAGGACCAGGCCTGGAAATTCGTGCTGGGATGTCCCTACTGGTTATAACATGGAGTTGGTCAAAAGGCCGGGATTAATTATCCTATTTTCTACAAAGAGAAGTGATAAATACTCTCTTCGGAAAGTGATTTCTTTGCAAAATGTATTCACACATAATCAAGCCAGACGAAGAAAGAAAACACTCAAAATGCGGAAATGTCCTAATTATACCAGAACATAACACAAGGAATAACATTTACAAAACATCAACAGTTATAGAACATATGGTGAATTTTTTTTTAAAAAGTGGACGGAATACATCGTCTGAGGATTTTCCCAAATAAATCTCCTCCACAAGAGGTGGTGGTACGTAAATCACTTAAAGTCGTGATCCAATCACAAGCGATGGTTGTGGAAAACTGTACCCACAGTGCTGGACCCTTATCAATTTCTTCTTGGGGTTCCTTGCAATGTGTGGTCAAACTCTGGAGGGTCAAATACGCTTTCTACCCAACCTCACCGAAATCCACAAGGTGTTGACGCGTTTCAGCCCCTTCAAATATGGGCCTCATCAGGACTATAAAGGGACATTTCCTTGACTGGTCCTAAAACGTATATAAAGCATATTAATAGCAGAGACTATAACAATTATTCCCCGGTTCAATTAAAACTAGATACAAAATTACTAAAAGCAATTTATTGTGATCTCTGGCACAGACTCCTCAATGCATAAACTAAAAATTAAAATTAGTCACAGGTCGGAGTCAAACCTTAAAAATGAATTGGCCTGTAGGAAGTATGGGATGGTTCTCTGCTTTATTCTCATAAATTTATTGAGACCAGACAATAATATATTGTCATCCAGAGAGAACCACATATGAATGGAGCTATGGCATGTCTGCAGTTCCAATCTTCCTATTTATTGTATCCAATAGCAGCATCTGGCTGACAAAAATAAATGGCAGCAACAGAGCATGCGGCTAATTGACTTTGGCATGTTATCAAAGAATTCCTAGATTGTTGGCCTTCTATATTTGGCCTAACTTCACAATATTGAACAGCTCAAATGTAGATTGCATAGCCTCCGTTTTCACTTGCAATGATATTGCTTTTAAGGTATATGGCCGTAGACAACCAAAATGATAAGTATGCAGCATAATTCTAAAGTGCTTCCCTGCTTCCATTATACTTAAATCCTTGAAATATGAGTAGCCTTTCATTTTCCTCTACGACATTATCTCCATATGAGTTGTACGTGTCCCATTCATCTTTTAGAGCCTTCTAAAAGGTACCTGGTCAAGGATTACACTGTAAATAAAATGTATTTGCCATAGATCATCTCTAAATGATCTCATATTTGCCCTTCTCTCTCGATACAAAGAGAGAAGAAATTCTTACAGGATAACATTAAGAGCTGTTTTTGAAATAAAACTCAGATCTAATTTGTGCATGAGAGATAACTAGGGTAAAATTAAATAATGGTCTGAATAATCTACATTTTACATGCACCTGTCACATATTTTATTTGTTAGGGGAAGCCTCCAGACCATAGGTCAATTCTGGTGTGAATTTATTCCAAAAAGTCTCCAAAAGTCGATTGGGAAGGGACTAGACAAATAGGTTCAAAATGTTTTAAAAGCATAACAAAGGGGGGAACATTTAGGGCCCCATTACAACTTTGGTGGTCTATTCGGAAGACTGCAGCGGTGGCGGCCGCTAAAAGTCTGCCATGTTGGCAGTCATCCGATCGCAGTTTTACGAATCACACAATAAAGACTGCCAAAAAACAGCCAAAAATCCGAGACCACCCAGACACTGGAAGGTGGGAAAGAGGTGGTTCCACCACCAGCATCTCCAGCCTGACAAAAATCCACTCCCCAGATTACGAGCCACAAATCAGCACAGTGGTTCTTCTATGGCAGTAAACCATTGGTGGTGCGAACTGCCGCAGTTAAAACTCACACCAGGCAGAACACAACACCACATTGGATAGTCTGAATACCCAACACCTGACACACATCCACACCCCGACACACCTAGTCACTGCACTATATAACATACACGTACACAACTTACAAGCCTTTGCAACAAACACGCCATTCACATACCCGGAAAGTAGGAGAAAAGAATTGAAATAGCACCTTCACACCATAGGCACACATGCATATCACACTCATCACACACCCCGCATCAGCACAACAAACACATTACACACAACACAAGGAAACAGAAATCTCAAAAATCGTCACACCCAGCCGCAGCACCCACACCTCACCAATTACCCCAACACTGCACCCTTACACTCCCAACACCCCCCACTCAGCATCGATAAAAAACACTACCATGTCCCTACAAAACACCCACGTTTCACTGATGAGGAGTTGAGGGTCATTGTAACCGGGTTGCTCTCCACCTGGTTACTCGCGCCGATGATGGACCGACTGAAGGGTGCCCCGGGGGCACCGCTCTGCATGACCCGGAAATAGAATGCACGGGAAGCCCAGATGTCCGCGTTTCCAACAAATTAAAAGACGGACGACCGATGCGGGCGGGAGAAGAAGAGAGCCGGAAGTCCCCATAGGAGGAGGAGCGCAGTTGGAGGAACGAACGGAGGAAACAACAGAGCGACACGAAGCAGGTCCAGACCTGACGACACTGGGCTCGGAGGCCCCTAGAGGATCCATCTCCCGCCACGTCCCTGGAGGGGCATGGCTAATGCAGGTACGTTCCTGTTTACAAAGCCGTACCGGGCAATCCTCGGGAGGGAGGAGGGAGCGGGCGGTGGAAAGGGAAAGACGGGAATACCTACACCACTCCCGACCGAGAGTGGAGGGCGAGTGCAAAGACTCCTGCCCTGAAGCATTTTTCTTTTTTGGCTTATCTTTTAGGGCCTGCCTGGGCCATTGTTTTTGAGACTAGGCAGCACTCACTGTTAGCTAAATGTCCTTAATTGCCTCCTTTCTCCCAATTTCCCCATGCAGAACCCTGCAGCAGTGTAGCTCAAGAGTTCAGGTTAAGTTGTAACTGATGAAGAATGCATTAAGGGAGCCCTAGATATATAGCAGTATCATAGTCTAAAAGGGAAGAGATTTCAGTCTGAGTAATGTTTTTCCTGACTACAGAGGGCAACAGTGGAAGAATCTTCTCGAGTGTCTATGGGAAGAGAACATGGGAAAAAGAAAGTTTGAAATTCACAGTCTGAAAAGCAAGACCATTAATAAAGCCAATTGGTATGGCTTCATCAAACATGTATTTGTTTACAAATGTAGACAATATGCAACAAATACTGTCAAACAAATGAAACAATATAAATATAAAGGAGTCACACTGCGCCCAGGCATACAAGCTCTTGCACTGAACTGCACTCCATTACAGCTAGCTGTGCACTTGTTTAGGAGACAAAAATCACAGAGAAATACAATCAGTAGATGAAATGAGCTGACCCATTGCTCTAGGTCAGTGGTTCACAACCTGTGGTTTGGGGACCCGTGGGGGTCCGTGAAGCCTCTTCAGGGAGTCCGTGATGATTCAGTGGGGTCCCCGAGTTCCAGTTATGCTTAAATGGGGGTCCACAGAAGTGAAAAGGTTGAGAACCACTGCTCTAGGTTGTTTGTGGTGGTGAGTGGAAGGAAAATGGGAAAGGCAGCTGAACACACTAATGAATAAACAGAGAACATATATATATACATATAAATATATATAAATATATATATATATATATATATATATATATATATATATATATATATATATATATATATATATATATATATATATATGAATATATATATATATGCAAAACAAGTGGCCTGAACAAAGTCTCAGCGGCGCACTCTGCTGCCGGTGCTGGTGACAGAGGAGACCACCCTTGAAGTAATTTTGCATCCACCCCTCTTGGGCCACTTGGAGCTCTTGTGTGAGCAAGCGTATGGAAGAAAGGATTCTGAGCTCCTCCAGGCCGGCCAAACACACGATGGGAAGTGTATGAACTTTTATAAGATCTTAACGTCGCTTGGAGATTACCGAAGATCGTTTGATTATTTGTTACAATTTCAGACTTCTACCGTTAGGCTCCGTGTGATTTATGGAGCGGAGCCTGAATATTGCAGAGATTGTTTGTTCGAACGAGAGGCTGATGAATACAGACCGTAAAACGGTGAGTGTCTTGTTTGCTGACACGGAGAAACGCCATTAATCACGCGCTGAGAGGCATGCGAGTAAACACAAAGGATGTACTTCTTTCGTTTGAAACATTTCCCGCAGCTGTTAAACAGAAAAACATGAGAAACAAGAGAGAGTACATAAACCTGTTGTCTTCATTTAAAGCTTCGACAAATAGCGTTGTATAAACTGTCTCTAAATCGGCTGTTTACAGGACGTTGCGACATGCGGGAGATATTCATTTATTTATTTATATATCCTAATGAGAAAATAATGATGGAAGTATAACACGGATCTTAGAGCGTTTCAGGCTCTCAGTCGGCTAGTTAAAGTATATTTAAAAGATGAATGTTGTGTTTGCTAACATTTAAACACGCCATCAATCTCGTGCTGTGAGCTACGTGAGTCGTACACAAAAGAGCAGAGCTTTGTCTTCGTAGTCGACAATTAATTAACAAAGGAAACCACATGAAAATGGTGATGTATCTCAAAGCCCTAATGAACAACATTTCTCAAATTTCCTTTGAACTGATGGATTAGAGCGCAGTAAAAAATCTCGAAGAACATACTTTTGTAGTTCAATACGAATACGACGTTCGAAGTATTACACTGAATCCTCAAGCACTACTTTAAGTGCAGCAGAGTTCATTCGAAATAAAGTAATAGTATTAGAAGTCTGAGTTGGCTGGTCAAAGTCGTATTACAAACATGCAAATAAAAATAATATTATTGCAATTCATGTTGAAATAAGAAATGAAATGAAATAAAATGAAACATGATGCGATATTTTCCATCTGCACATAGTAATGGATATTAACATCAGAAAAAGACAAATAAAACGTGAATATATATTTAACAGGACATTTGGAATCAAAGAACATTGTAACCTGTGATAATATTTCCAAATAATCAACGAGAATAGATTTATCTCCAAGGATTACAACAAAATAAAATCACTGAAGCGTGACAAGTGAAGGCAAGGGGAACTGGGTATTTTACCCAGGGGATCTTGATTGGGAAAGGTTTATTTCGGTCTGTTTTGTATAGAAAATAAACTTTGACACAGAAATACTTGTTTGTTCAGTATACTGAAGTTATCAATAGTACAATCATTATGGATGAGGATATTGATAACCAGAGGAAAATGGCTGCTCAAGTGCTATTTGCTAAGACGGCTCTGAGAGGAAAATCTGTTGGAAATGATGCAAGTGGTAATAATGATTTGAACACATTACTGTACAAATTGGAGAAAATGTGCAAACAAGAAATATCGAAATGGTGGGAAGCAACCTCCTTACAGAATTATATTGATCAGAATATGGTCCCGAGAGGATTAAGAATCTTTATTACACCAGTTTATGAAACATCTAACCCTGACATGCTGAAAGAGTGGGCGGAGAATTCAGCAGCAAGTTCCAAACATATGCTTGAAATATTGGTGAAATATGCTTGGCGTGACAGGGAGATCTTACTAGCAGATATTAAGAAAATGAAGGAGAGTTTTGCTTTAAGATCTGAAAAGGAATTTATTACTGGTTTTTATGAAACAATGAAGATAAAACTGAGAAAATATGAAGATGATATAAAAACAAAAAAACAACAAAAACTTCACAGAGACATAGGTGACTATGAAAGTGGAAGAATCCTGACTTTTAGCAGGAAATATGATCATCTATATAAGGCTGGGACGAGCAACCGAATACCAATAGTCCAATCTTGCACCTCTGAAAGCGAATTGGAAAGTATGAAAGAAACTGATTCTTTGAGTTCAACAGACAGTGATACTTCGAGCATTGATATTTCCAACAAACCGGCTACTTTTTTAGACGAATATCGCCTGCTACGACATGGCAGGCAGGTCTCATACAAACAGAAAGGAGAAGTGGTGAACTACAGAGGCAGACCAAGGGGCCGAAGAGGAAGACGAGCCGGAATCAAAAGAGGAGAGAGAGACTTAGAAACCGTTTCAAGAAGAGATCTAAACATGGAGCAAGTGGGAAAAACAACAAACAGCTCCGAGCCATCGACATAATGGATAGTGAAACGGTTAATAAGACAATCATCAATTTATCAGATCATCAACTTACAGAAGATGATAAAAAAACGCTATGTCTAGGTCTTTCCTTTTGTCCTATGGTGCGGTTCGACTATGCTGAAACCCGTATAGATTTGTTCAAATTTATAAGGAAATTGAAATTGAAAAAATGGTTTAAACTGAAAGGTAATGTCAATAAGAGATCAGAATCTCTCATGATTAGAGATAAAGATGAAACTGTATTATCTATAGGTGATGTTGATACACTACTAACTCTTCATGAACTAGAACAAGAGCAATCGGTACAGACCAATGGAAAAGAGCTATATCAAATTTTAGATGATATGAATATTGTATATGACAGAGCAGCTCCATCTGGGTTTAAACCCAAGTCTGCATTTTTTCCAAACATGTTACATGATAACATTGATACTTTTCATGATATGGCAACACAAAGCCTGACACATTTTCGACATCGTACATGGTTTAAACCTAGATCTAAGGGTAATATGACATCTAGCCAAAATGAAACTATTAGATCATTAGCAGAGGACAGTGACACCATTATTTGCCCTGCTGACAAGGGGGGCAATATAGTACTCTGGAAAAAACAAAAATACATTGATGAGGTCATGGGGCAATTAAGTAATTCCCAATTCTACAAGACTGTGACTAAAGATATTTACATGGAAAGTGTTATGGGAATTTGGGACCTATTAATGAAATGGAAAGATAAGGGTCTCTTAGTGTGGGAAGAATACTGTTTCTTGAAAAAAGATTATCCCAAGTTACCTATTCTATACATTCTCCCCAAAATTCATAAAGACAGAGAGAACCCTCCTGGGAGACCTATTGTCTCTTCTTGTGAGAACGCATTGGAGAATGTGTCCAAATATGTAGATTTTTTCCTGAGGGATTTTGTTATGAATTTGCCCTCTTATGTTCACGATACTAAAGATTTTTTAGGCAAATTGGAAGGCATTGTCTGGGAAGATGACTTTTTATTGGTCACTTTAGATGTGAACTCATTATATACGATTATCGATCATGAGATGGGCATACGAGCTTGTAAACATTTTTTGCAGACAAGATCATTAAAATATCTGGCACATACTGACATGTTAATAGAGATGATAAGATACTGTCTGACGAACAATATTTTTTTATTCAATGGCATGCTATACAAACAGGTTCTTGGAACTGCAATGGGAACTTGCTTTGCGCCCAGTTTTGCCTGCTTATTTATGGGCTTATGGGAAGAAGGAATCTTCAAAGATGAAGATAAATATCCAGAAACCAATCAGGCTATACTATGACTTAGATATATTGACGATCTGTTTATAATTTGGAAAGGTTCTGAGAACGGAGCTAAGTGTTTCATTGAGAAACTTAACAAAAATGAGTACAACATTAAACTGACATATGATATCAGTTACTCTTCAATTGATTTCTTAGATACAAGGATTAAGATCAAGGACAGAATGATTCATACTGAACTCTTTCGCAAAGCCACAGCAGGTAATAGTTTATTACATGCTACTAGTGGACATCCAGAAAAACTAAAATGGAGTATTCCCTATGGTGAATTATTAAGGGCGAAAAGAATCAGCAATACAGAAGAGATTTTTGAGAGAGAACAAGAAGATATGATTAGAAGGTTTAAACAAAGAGGTTACCCGGATTGGGTAATCAAAAAGGCTGTAGATAAGGTTAAGAAAGTTGAAAGAGTACATACCCTCTTTGACAATACTGAAAAAAGAGAAAATGAAAAGGGTGATGATATCAGATTGATTCTAACATATAATGAAGACATAGCACAAATTAAAAAGATTTTTTCCAAACATTGGAATATTCTGAAAAGCGATCCTATCATTGGTAATGAATTACAGAGGGGGCCCCTAATTACTTTTAGAAGAGGCCGTAATTTCTATGATAGATTGAGATCCAATGATATAACATCCATCGCTCAAATAAAAGAACATAATTTACAAGGTTTCTTCCCCTGCGGTCACTGTAAAGCATGTCGCAATAGTGTGGCGAAGAATGAGTATCCTATGAGTAAACCAGGAGTAAACAGACAAATTAAGCAGTTTATTACATGCAGTACCCCTTTTACCATATACGTATTGGAATGTCCTTGCCATCTTAGGTATGTGGGTAGCACTAAACATGCTGTAAAAAAACGCATTTTGGAGCATATGCGTGCTATTACAACAAGGGATTCCCACTATCCGGTAGCAAGACATTTTCAGGACAAACACAAATCCGACTCCACGTTGTTATCTTACTATGGTGTTGAACATATATTATCACATCATAGGGGTGGAAATAAAGAGTTGTTGTTAAGGAAAAAAGAATCCAGATATATTGTTGATCTTGAAACCAAAATACCGAAAGGATTAAACATTGGTGAGGAGTTGAGCACTCACCTATTGGACACTTGAGACAATTGATATGAGAAAATATTAGATATATTAAATTTATGATTCTGAAGATATAACCTGGGGGTAGTATCATCTTGACTAACAGGTTTATTTATTTTGATATTGGCTATAATAATTGTTATTTTCTCCAAATTTATTCTTAGAGTAATTTTTTTAATTTTTCTAAATGTTTCCATATTGATGATTTTTTCCTGATTTTTTCTAATAATTGTTGGAGTATAATGTGTCTTTTATATTTTTTGTTCTTTTTAGAATGAAGGGGTCCGGCCGGATCCCAGATTTGTGCATTCACTGGTGATTGGTTTTGGGTAGTTTTATATGGTGATAATTATAGTATTCATAGAAATAAATAGGAAGTATTTCTTTTATTGATTAGTATAACAAAGAGACTGGAATAGGATGAATCTTATTGTTTTCCGAAGGGAGATATTCAATCATTGTATGATATATATGATATGTAATAGATAGATTCTTGGGGCCGTATTTATACTTTTTGACGCAAAACTGCGCTAACGCAGTTTTGCGTCCAAAAAATTAGCGCCGGCTAACGCCATTCTGAAGCGCCATGCGGGCGCCGTATTTATTGAATGGCGTTAGCCGGCGCAAGCAGACCGGCGCTGCCTGGTGTGCGCGAGAAAAACCACGTACACCAGGCAGCGCCGGCGTAGGGGGAAAATGGCGCATGGGCGTCTTAAAATGGGGCAAGTCAGGTTGCGTCGAAAAATCATCGTAACCCGACTTGCGCCATTTATTTTCGACGCCCATCCCCCATCAACATGACTCCTATCATTGTAAAGATAGGAGTCATGCCCCCTTGCCCAATGGCCATGCCCAGGGGACTTCTGTCCCCTGGGCATGGTCATTGGGCATAGTGGCATGTAGGGGGGCACAAATCAGGCCCCCCTATGCCACAAAAAAAAAAAAAAAAATACTTACCTGAACTTACCTTAATGTCCATGGGATGGGTCCCTCCGTCCTTGGGTGTCCTCCTGGGGTGGGCAAGGGTGGCAGGGGGGGTCCCTGGGGGCAGGGGAGGGCACTCTGGGCTCATTTTGAGCCCACTTGTCCCTTAACGCCATCCCTGACCCAGGCGTTAAAAAGCGGCGCAAATGCGCCGTTTTTGCCCACGCCCACTCCCGGGCGTCATTTTTGCCCGGGAGTATAAATACCACGTAAAGGCCTGGGAGTCATTTTTTAAGACGGGAACGCCTCCCTTGCATATCATTAACGCAAGGAAGGGGTTCACGCAAAAAAATGACGCACATTCCGGGAACTTTGGCGCTAGACGCGTCTAGCGCCAAAGTATAAATATGGCGCTAGTTTTGTGTCGAATTTGCGTCGAAAAAAACGACGCAAATTCGGCGCAACCAGAGTATAAATATGCCCCTTGGTATATATGAACCCGTTACTTGAATTAAGACATTGGTTCCACACACATCCATGACAAATGACTTATTGATTAACAATCTAAATGATATATATGATCTGGAACCAGGTCTATGTTTTAGATATATGGATGATATATGAATATTTAAATATCTATATTTATACAATTATTTATCTATTTATATATTTTTATTGGTATTGCTTATTGGCATATGAATGTATAATCTTTGATATTTTTATGGTTATCTATTTCATAAATATATTTATATATTTATATTTTATTTACTTATATGAGTTGATAAATTTATGTATATGGACAAAACTATAATATATTTTTGATTGTACAGTATAATATTTACCATTTTTAGTCTAATGGGTTAATTATGGTTGTATATTTGAAATCCACAAGGAAAGAACAATAGTGATTCTTGAGAATATATAATGAAGTCCTATTTCTATGACCATGATCACTAGTTATATATTGATGTTTGTATTGGTTGGATTATGCACGTGATCAAGGCTGCTAGTCAGCCGAAACGCGTTGTGCTGAATAAACGTATTTTTCTTTTGACCTCCTGAGAGTGCTGCTGTTTTTATAACAAAAAAATTTGGGTTAAGAAGAAATCTAACCGGAGTACTCTGCCGGTCTTTTTGCAGCACCACCCCTCTTGGGCCACTTGGAGCTCTTGGGTGAGCAAGCGTATGGAAGAAAATATATATATATATATATATATATATATATATGCAAAACAAGTGGCCTGAACAAAGTCTCAGCGGCGCACTCTGCTGCCGGTGCTGGTGACAGAGGAGACCACCCTTGAAGTAATTTTGCATCCAAAAAGTTTCACCGCACTCCAACAAGATCCCAATGCAACGTATTTATTCAGGACTTCAGCAACCACCAACGCATTTCAACTCCCCAAGAGTCTTGCAAACATGGACCATGAGTAAGATTCTTGAGGAGTTGAAACATGTTGGTGGTTGCTGAAGTTCTGAATAAAGACGCTGCATTGGGATCTTTTTGGAGTGCAGTGAATCTTTTTGGATGCAAATATATATATATATATATATATATATATATATATGATCCACAATAGATGGAGCAATATCCACGGCTGCACTAATCCCTTCAGCAACTCCGACTCGTGAGGACAAATCAGTATTCAAAGTAGGATTTCTTCAACTTTTATTCCATGTGATTATATCATAGTTTCCGACAAAGAATGTCAATGCGTTTCGGCAAACGGCTTCTTCTAGAATATGTATATATATATAAATTGTTTCAAGGACAACAGAACTATATCTACATATGTTGGCAAGAAGAAATCTGCTTTCTGTATGTTGCTAATGATGCACAAAAATATACATTCACAAAAACACTAACCCAGCACAGTATTGTTCAGTGAAAAGGGAAGAGTAAAAGGTCAACACACATTCTTTCAAATTCTCAAACCTGAAATGCTTTTTTCTCTCTGGCTCAAACAACACATGAGGGTGGAGGTCAATGAAGGGAGACCACCTAGTGCTACATGGCTTATTCTTTCTTCCTGAGTCAATCTCCCTCTACCTGAGAACATTACCTTTCCTGCCAAAGAACCTCTATCACAGAACCAAGAGGTATGAAAGGAGGTTGGTTCGAGATCGGTCTTTAAAGTTTTGCCTTCTGCTCAGGTCTCTTTCCTAATCAGCAAAAGCAACCTTTTCTCACATAAAAGCTTCAATAGAATTGCTGGTGTGCATTAACTGGCACTTCCTCGAGCCATAGTTTGCACAGGCTTAAAAAGAAGAGGCTGATTCGAGGCCAAGAGAGAAATGTGGGATGCGGAGAGCGGGTCATGTGACTGAACAGCTATACACCCACACACACCCACACACACACACGTATATATATATATATATATATATATATATATATATACACACACACACATGTTCTAGTAAAAGCTCACTGTATATCAGACCTATGATAAATCGCTTGGTTCAGAGGGGTAGAATGGAGCCCATGGAACGATGACAGACAGTAGCTCCCAAAATGAAAATCTCAGACTTTTTCTCACTATGGTTAGTTAGGACTAAGTAGTAGCACAGGGAAGGGGCCCTGGTAAGTGACACATGTTACTATTGAAAGGAAAGAGAACTTATGTCACACTATGGCCTATGAGGTAACTGGAAGGAGTTGAAAGGTGCAAGAAGGGAAGATGCCCAGATGCCAGTTTCCTAGGTAAAACCTATCTCCTCTGACATGTAACAGACTTTGCTCCAGCCCTGCTATTTATGCAGAGGCACCTGCATGCCATATCTCTGAGATGAGGAAGAAATGTTGATAACTTTCATCTGGCCGTAGGTCCTGACTGTGCTGTTTGTTGGCAACTCTAACTTCTTTTCAGCTAGCAATGGTCTTATGACCTGTGAATTGTGGGTGGTGTTGATGCAGTCAGAGGGGACTTACAAATCCCCACGAAAAGGTTATAAGTTGAATTTATAGTAGGCGGTTCACACCACGGAAAATGTCAGGCAATCAAGTTTGCAAGAAATAGTTCCTCATTTGACTGTGAGAAACTCACCCACCCTTCACCGCACCTAAGCCTTCCCTTGACAAAGAGGGCATGAAACATATTTAGTGATAGCAACAGATAGTCAGGCGGTGGAAGCCTGTACTGGTATGGGAAAGTCCTCTGCATGATAAAGATATGTACCCCTGCCATGAGTGCCCAACTGTACTGTTTAACCCCTAATGCTGAATGTTTGTCATAGGCAAACACTGATCATGTGTGTGCGCCATGACATTGTCCTGTCTCATGGATTGTGGTCTTGTTTGATTGGGATGTGTGTAGAAAGTGATACCATTGTATTGGTGGAAGGCTACCGCCTTCACCAGGAGTTAAGCAGCACAGGTGCGGTGGTGGCAGCATACTGGTAGTGATTAGTAGTAGGGACCACGACCTTTTTACACTGTATCATTGGAGTGAGGCTCACAGGCTCACAGGTTCACTCACTTTTTTAAAAACTTTGCTGCTGTGTACTTAACTCACTCATGGCCTACATCAGGTCGACGTGCAGCCCTGTGTAGCACATGAGTAGTGAATGCATTAGTTGTATTTGTGCCTGGGCATGGTACATTACAGGGATAGACCAGTACTGTGTAGTACATTTGAGATTTGTGCATGTGCTGAGTGTACGTATGCCTGTGAGGAATACATCACATGAAAGATGTGGTGCTGTGCAGTACATGCACAATTATGTGCATGATCTCAGTGTACATGTACTTAAGTGAAATAAAATACAGAAAGGGTGAAGTATTGTACAGAGCGAACATGGTGAGTGTGCGTGCTGGCAGTATGTGTACTTGTAAATAACACACCTTGGGTAAAGATAGAAAAGTTTCAGTGCCGGAAAACGCTTGCAGACTCAGTGTGTATAGTGAATGCTTGTATACATGTAATGGTACAATGCATGGAGGTACTAGTGCTGGACGGTAAGTGTGCTGTGAATGTAAACTAAGTAAATGTGCCTGCAATGGTACCTTATACAGTGGACCTTGGGTTCCATTTTGGGAAGCCCAGGTGTGCCTGATGGAGACCTGAGGAGGAGAGGAATCCCCAGACAGAATAGAGTACTGCTGTATTCCTGTGAGCTGAGTGGTGCACACACTGCAGGGAAAAGGAGGAGGCTCCCTTTACACTTCAAAAGACTGATCACTGATTCAATCATAGACCAAAAGTAAGATGTCTGGAAGGTTTCAGGAAGAGAGAAGTGAGCGGATAAGGGAATCATAAAGAGGAGGTCTGTGATTAAACTTTTGATACACATATTGCTATGTCTAACATCCATGTGTGGACTCTGGTCACTCCTGTGAGTGGTATTTGGGGACAATCAGCTTTGGAGTCTTGCTTGCTGTGACAGACATCTTTCACGAGGAAAGAAGAAAGGAATAGATGTCCATTTCAAAAGAAGCAGAACCCCAATATAAAACTTCAAATACTCTGACGCTATGTCACATTTGTTGTCCAGAAAAAGGCTAGAAGAAGGAAGGTTTTGTCCTAAAAAAATGTCAAACAGTCAGGCAGGCTATGTGAGGAGGGGAAGCTCTGTAAGACTTTTGCCTGTGACCAGCACTGGGGGCCAGGACCTGCTGTCTCCCTGCTGGGTGAGGGTACATCACCCAAGGCACCAATATCACTTGCCCTGGAGCACTATGACCTGCCTGCTTTCCAAGACAAGTGTACCTTGTGAGGGAGAGGAGAGCGCTGGAGGGAGCGAGGTCCAGTGGAGAGCTCTGAGCGAGGTGTGAGTCTTTGCGTGATCAGGCCATTGCCCATGTACAGTATTGGCTCTCCAACCCCCGTATTCTTGCAGAGGGCTGCCTTGTTCTGAGCTATCTCAGGAGAACTGGCACAGAAACACCGTTCTACACCTCCCCTCCACAGTGACCCCTCATGCTAGAGGGTGTCACCAATGAACTGATTTTTATCCAGGAGCACCAGACCTGTGACTGTGACATCCAGTGACCCCAAAAACCCAGAGGGGACACTGAAGTGAGGGCGATCATATAATGAGAGTCTGCGCCCGAATCGTGAGTACCGGAGTAACCCCCTTATGCCAGGTGGAGCTGCCAGTACCACTGTAGCCAAGGGTTTGGGTCATCACCCAGACCAAAGGAATATCACCAGGTCAAGCCTGCATGCTGTTATCTGTACCTGACAGATTCCCTGAGGATCACCAAGACACCACTGAGGATGTCATATCCTTGTTGGTGTTTTGGTCCATAGCTGGAGGGTCATCCCAACACTCCTACACTCTTCTAAGGGGGAAAGCAACTTACCTTTGTGTCTACCAAGCACAAGCAGCTCCGATCACTGGGCTGCAGTGCTGCTCGACAGTGAGAGAATGTGTAGCCGGGTGCTGCTGCATACATCGTGAATGGCCCAACTTTGCTGTACAAGATCCAGACTCATGAGCATCCGAGATATGGCACTTGCTGCACCGCTGAACACTGCCATACTCAGAGAGCAAGTAAGACTGGAAATTAGTCTTTAGGGCCCAGGGGAACTTCCTGTTAAAGGTGCTGTGGCAACACAGACACTTTTGACTAATTACTACAGAGTCAAAGGGAAAACTCTTGAGTACGGCCTAATAGTTTGCATTCCCTGGATGTGGCCAACAATGAACAGGTGGAACAGGGATTTGCCTGACAAGAACTACTAGAGCCACGACCTCAAGGGGGATTGTGTCATTGCTTCTGAATGTTGTATACCATATGTGTAGATTTAGAAACAAAATACGTATTTTTTATATAAAAGCAAGTATTGGTCTTGACATTGATTTATTGCTCATACTGTTTGCACTTTGAGTTAGGATTCAGGTTCACTCACATGTATCTACTTATAAAAGGTCTCAACCACCACGGTTGGACCTAGGAGCCCCTGTGTGCCTGGTAGCTCTCTGAAAGGGGGTCCAAAAGCATGAAAAGATATTAAAAACAATATAGTCATATCTATGAAATATAAATGACTCAACCAGTTCTGCCTTTCTACTCACTGTTAATACTTCCTGCTCACTGATCTGTTCTGGTTATGTTTTTTATTAGGTTTAGGTAAAGTATGATAATAAATATTGCCTAGAACAGGCTTGTCTAACGAGTAGTTTGTGACCTATTGACTGGACGCCAGTCTATTATATTATACGCCTTTACTTAGTTTAATACATGTATATACAATTTGAAAAATGTGTGTATTTTAAGAACTCATGACATTTGGTACAATGGTTGGATTTACAAAATATATTTAAAGTTGATATATGAATGATAGATCATGCAGTACAGAGGAAACAAGACTAATTAATACCTTGGTGCCATGGGTATTGTATCTATGGTTGTTATATGTTACCCATGTTGAAGCATTCCAAACTGATAAATAATTTTTTGACATTACAGCTGATGCACCAAGGGCATCATTGATGGTTAGTTTGCACAGGGCGACCACTAATGGTATCTTGTCTGATGTGTCACTATATATCTACCAATGATGTTTGTTAGGAGCACTGGAGGATTGTTATTGAACATAAGTAGCTCTTATTACAGAAAGGGTTTGAAAACACTGGTCTAGGAGTTTTTCACTGGTGGCCTATTTACCAGATTATGTAATACTATGTATCTGCCCAGTTATGTTTGCAACAAGTCCTAAGTCATAGTCAGTGCTTGTGGTATGAGAATATAATAGAAAGAATTGTTAAATGACTGAGGCCCTCCTCCAGGCATATTCTATAAGTGAGAGCATAAATCATCTGTGGAGGAGAGGTTTATGAAAAGGTGTGTTTATAACCAAAGAGAAAGTATATGCTTTTTCTGCACAACACACAAATAGCACATTGGATAGCACCTACTGAACAGATCTCAGTATAGCCTCTTGGCTGCCGGTCACAGGTTGCAATGCATTGCATGGCTGATTTGAACTTTTATTCTTCAAGACTCAATAAAAATACTGAAACCAACATGATTAGTTTTAACTCCAAATATTACTATTTACACAATCGCTACATCAACACACTTTAATACTGCCTGTTATTTCGACTAGCATGTAGGGCACCAACAAAGGACTGCCACTGCTGTCTGCCTTAAGCACGTTTCTGAATGGTGTCACAGCTCCGTTTCAGGGTTTTCATTTTTGTTTCCACAGTTCACCTCTAGGAATTCTATTGCCTGCCTCTCTTCCGTTTTGGCTTCTGGGGCCAAGGTCAGAGTTGTTCTTGTGATGGATTCTTGTTCTGTTCTGACCATGTTTCTTATCCATCTCCATTTTTTTATCATAATGATACTTTATCATTATGATAAAAAGATGGTGCGCAGTTCCTGTTTGGAGATGGTTTATGGCAAGAAATGTATAAGATTCTTCTCAGGTAACTGATGTGGAAGGCTGAGAGTTTCATTATGTCGCTTTTTGTCATCCACCAGCATCCTGATCTATACAAGAGTATGGACAAAATACAGCTCTCGTAAATCCTCAGGTTGATGTTGGTGCTGTTCTGAGATGACCTTCACATGTTGTGCAGCATCTTAAAAGCATCCCAGTACTCTATCACTCAGTTCTTGATTTTACTCCCTGCCCTCCATGATGTCTGATAGTACTGCCTAGTCAGGTGAACTCTTCAGTCATAGCTAGGTATTGTCCATCCACCTTGTTTGGTGAAGAGTTTTAGATGTTGAGTGACATGACCTCTGATCTCTTCGTGTTGATCTTAAGGGCCACTTGATGTGCACTGATGTTGCGGCGAAAATGAGGCCTCTTTTCTTGCATATGCCCTCTAAAGTAAAAGATAAGGTCCACTTGATCTATCTGGCTTCATCTTAAATTGTGTGTCACATCACCCAGCCAATAACTGCGTGAAGAGCAGTGCTGACATCATGCATCCCATGTCTCACACCAAGCTTGATTTAGAAGCTATACTTACTATCTCCTACCTTGCAGGTAAAATTATCATAGCTCCTATCTGCTGAACTATCTGCTGCAGTATTTCATAGACTCCCAGGATATGCCAGAGGCTGTCATGGTGAATACTGTCAAAGGCTTTCTGAAAAGCAATGACGCTGATGTATAGTTGTTTCTGTCACTCCATGCCTTGCTATATGATTCTGTAAAGTAACAATCTGATCAACACGTCCTCTATCCTTCTGGAACCCAAACACACACCCACACATCACTTTTTTCTATAATTTACGGTGTTGCCCTAAGTAAGACGGGCTCCACCCAGATGAGGCTTTCTTGCACACTGTTTCCATGGAACCAAGCTATAACTGGCTAATGAACCCTAACTAGGCCAAACTGATCTTGGGTTGTTTGTGTTCCAGGTCAGGGAGGATCAGGCCTGGAAATTCGTGCTGGGATGTTCCAACTGGTTATAACATGGAGTTGGTCAAAAAGCCGGGATTAATTATCCTATTTTCTACAAATAGAAGTGATAAATACTCTCTTCGGAAAGTGATTTCTTTGCAAAATGTATTCACACAAAATCAAGCCGGACGAAGAAAGAAAACACTCAAAATGCGGAAATGTCCAAATTATAACAGAACATAACACAAGGAATAACATTTACAAAACATCAACAGTTATAGAATGTATGGTGAAGAAATTCTAAAAAAGTGGACAGAATACATCATCTGAGGATTGTCCCAAATAAATCTCCTCCACAAGAGGTGGTGGTACGTAAATCACTTAAAGTCGTGATCCAATCACAAGCGATGGTTGTGGAAAACTGTACCCACAAATGCTGGACCCCTGTCAATTTCTTCTTGGGGTTCCTTGCAATGTGTGGTCTAACTCTGGAGGGTCAAATACACTTTCTACCCAACCTCACCAAAATCCACAAGGTGTCGACGCGTTTCGGCCCCTTCAAATATGGGCCCCATCAGGACTATAAAGGGACAACATTTCCTTGACTGGTCCTAAAACTTATATAAAGCATATTAATAGCAGAGACTATAACAATTATTCCCCGGTTCAATTAAAACTAGATGCAAAATTACTAAAAGCTATTTATTGTGTGTGATCTCTGGCACAGACTCCTCAATACATAAACTAAAAATTAAAATTAGTCACAGGTCGGAGTCAAACCTTAAAAATGAATTGGCCTATAGGAAGTATGGGATGGTTCTCTGCTTTATTCTCATAAATTTATTGAGACCAGACACAAATATATTGTCATCCAGAGAGAACCACATATGAATGGAGCTATGGCATGTCTGCAGTGCCAATCTTCCTATTTATTGTATCCAATAGCATCATCTGGCTGACAAAGGTAAATGGCAGGAGCAGAGCATGCGGCTAATTGACTTTGGCATGTTATCAAAGAATTCCTAGATTGTTGGCCTTCTATATTTGGCCTAACTACACAGTATTGAACAGCTCATATGTAAATTGCATAACCTCCATTTTCACTTGCAATGATATTGCTTTTAAGGTATACGGCCGTAGACAACCAAAATGATAAGTATGCAGCATAATTCTAAAGTACTTACCTGCTTCCACACCTCACCAATTACCCCAACACTGCACCCTTACACTCACAACACCCCACACAGCGTCGATACAAACACTACCTTGTCCCCACAAAAAAAACAACGTTTCACTGATGAGGAGTTGAGGGTCATTGTAACCAGGTTGCTCTCCACCCGGTTACTCGTGCTGATGATGGAGCGGCCGAAGGGCCCCCGGGGGTACCACTCAGCACGACCCAGAAATGGAATGCACCGGAAACCCAGATGTCCGGGTTTCCAACGAAACAAAAGACGGACGGCCGATGCGCGCAGGAGAAGAGGAGAGACGGAAGTCCTCATAGGAGGAGGAGCGCGGACGAAGGAACGAATGGAGGAAACAACAGAGCGACGCGAAGCAGGACCAGACCTGATGACATGGGGCTTGGAGGCCCCTAGAAGAACCATCTCCCACCACGTCCCTGGAGGGGCGTGGCTAACGCAGGTACGTTCCTGTTTACAAAGCCGGTACCGGGCAATCCTCGGGAGGGAGGAGGGAGTGGGCGGTGGAAAGGGAAAGACAGGAATACCTACACCACTCCTGACCAAGAGTGGAGGGCGAGAGCAAAGACTCCTGCACTGAAGCATTTTTTTTTATTTGGCTTATCTTTTAGGGCCTGCCTTTGGCTACTGGGTGTCTTTTTAACTTTTGCTCTCTCTGATCCACAGTACTAAAACACCAGGAGGTCTGTGAAGCCAACAGTCCTCCTATCTCTGCCTGAGTATTGTTTTTTTTTATTTTAAATTTGTTTGGTTGCTGGTGGAAAAGGGGAGCACAACACTATTGGGTGAATACCTGTATTGGGTTGGTGGTTATCCCAACATCCCTTCCACCTCACTGCACCTCCCCCTTTCTAATTATATACAGAGAACCCCAAAACATCCAACTTACCTTTCCTTTCTTTTTTCCGTTCCCTTTCTTGTCCATCTCCAACGCCGTTGGACCTTCACTTCTTAGGTGATGACGGGGATCCCATTACCAGGAAGACCCACCTGAAAAAGAATTGAAGAACAGGTGATCGAGCGAAAGAAGTGAGTTTTGGAAATCAACTCATCAAACCAGGGAAAGACTGAGAATTGAATAAAATAGACTGAATAAAGAAGACATAAATAAGAGAAATAAAAGTATCAACTTGAAAACCCAGTATCTCAACTTGTTTAAGCTCTGTTCGCATAGCGCTATACCCACACCTCCTACAGTCATGATGGATGAAATTGTCAGGGTAGAGCCACAACTGTTTGGAGCACAGGTCCAACAAACATCGATTGCCAGGAAAATAGAGTAGTGGCAAAGGATAGTCAACAGTGGCAACTCAGTAGACAGCCATCCACGCACAACGGACAACATCAGGAAGAGGTGGAACAACCTACGGGGAAAGGTATGTTCCATGGCATCACACCACCAGATCGTCGTGCACAAGACTGGCGATGGGCCCCCACCTCCTCCTCCACAGTTCACATCATGGGAGGAGAACGTCTTGGACATACTGCATCATGATGGCCGTACTGGAATTCCTGGGGGACTGGAGTCTGGTAAGTACCCACAACAGTCATGTCACACAACTGTATTGTCCTGCATACCGCACCACCCAAATACTCCCTAATTAACTACATTCCCCACTGCATCTCCCACCTATTCACCTAATTCCTCTTTCCTGCATGCCATCACTCCACCCAGCCTAACTGCCCCAAAGCCCTTGGCAATGGCACGTTAACGACTGGCAAATCAAATCACTATGACTCCAAGAATGCACTAACACAACTTTTTGAACATCTTGAATGTGCACAACACATCACATTTCATGCATCTACAACTAAAGTACTAGCTACACCATTTAGATTGACCTAGTGAGGACCAGCATATGGCAATGACACAATGCAAATGCACACTCAGAATAGCATACAAAACAACATACAGCTACACCTGATTGACAATTCCTAATGGCCACAGATCAAATATCCCAAACCAGAAATAGACTGACCTGGGTTGGAAAATAAGACGACTGATTCAATGCACATGCATAACATCTAGATAAAGGACTGGTACCCTTGCATACTCACATACTGTGTTCCCACTAGGACACAATTGAACATTGTACAGCTATAATTTGTGACTTCTAGCAAGCTTCACAAATCATTATGTGACAGAGGTGAACAGTCAATGATCAGACAATAACACAACTCATATTCAGTGCAATCTGTACCAAACCTGTATGACAGAGCCCAGCATGGAGTATGGCAATCAAGTCACAGAGTAGTATGTACGACAAAGGTATACTGTGCAGCATCTGTCAATGTCATCGCAGGGAATCATGTAGAGCCACTGTCATGCATCTCATTAAGAGGTAATCAGACCCACATTCCAACCTGAACTCTGTGTCTCACTCCCTCCACAGGTAACCCAGCCATTGCCACCATGGGAGGATACCAGACACTGCCAGTCCCCCTAAGGATGAAGGCCTCAGTGAGGACAACAAGCCTGGATGTCTGGACAATGAAGAACAACCTGGCCCATCGGGAAACCTGGTCAGTCAACAACTCCCTGCCTCACTCTGCCCACATCAACACGCCCCCACCTCTGCTACAACCACATCACAAGCAGCCATATGCCCCCCAACCTGTGTTCTATGGGCTGTTCAGTCTATTGTGTACCCCACAGTACAGGGATCTCAGTCGAACCTTGACATCCCTGACAATGATGGCCCTGCTACCACTAAGACTGGGCACACCGTGCCAGGGGCACAGGGAGCTTGGGCTAGGGTGTGTGGGAGGGATGCTGTGGGCCAGAGGATGGGGACTCGAAGGGACTCCACTGACCAGTAAACCATCTCCCAAGTCCTGGGAACATACCAAAGTTCCCAGGACCGGATGGGCCAAATAATCACCATGTTGGGGGAGAATCAAAGGCTGAAGATGGAATACCACCAGGAAGTCACGGAGCAGTGGCAAGCACATAATGCCACCATGCCTACCACTGTAGGGGTGATGAGGGACATCAATTCCAATCTCATTGGTTCCTCAACACACCATCAGGCCCCTTCCGCTGGACACCTAACATCTGCCCCATCTACATCTGAGGCAGCTAGTGGAATGGAGGCCCTGCAAGGGGAATCACAAGCCTCAGACACCCTTCCCTCTGTAGCTGAAGACCCCCCGCAAATGTGGATGTCCACCCAGACATCTGGCTGGAGCAGATGCCAAGACCAAACCCACCGCCAGGAAGTGAACCTCTCCTGATATGTCACCCTTGTGTGCCACTGAGACAACCTGTAGACTGTTCTGCGACATGACTCAATTTTCCCATGGTACAAGGACACTGGACCTATGTAACCAACTGGTGCAGTTGCTACTCTGATGAATCCATCTACCATGACCTAAGTCATCATCCCGGTCTTCATTTATCCACTTTGATTTTGACCTTATTCATCATGATATGCACAATAAATCAAAATTGGACCAGCTACTGTATATTTGTATTTAATAATACATCAACAATTGCCATGCTTGCCAACTGTGGTGAGGTAGTTGTTATATGTTTTCATACTTTAGATTTTGGTTATTTAGGAATGCTAGTGTTATAAAACTTTGAGTATAGAAATCAGAATTACAATGTAGAACATGGAGAGAGACTGGAAGTCATTAAGACTGGAGAGGACTTAGAAGAGTGAGTACTGTATTTATGGAGAATAAAGATACCTGCATTTTACTACATAATAATGGATTGGTAATTTTACAGTAATGCCCCACTGCATCGAACACCCAGTGTTATGGTCATCAGATGTAGGCTCCCACAGCATGAGACACATAACAGCACACAGATGTCACAGGACAGGTGTCAGAGAGGTTCCAATCCAGGCCAACACCATAGTTTAGTTAGTATTCCAATCTGCAAACAGAACATGACAGAGAATAGTATTGGGATGGAAGGCATGGTGGCATACAATGCACAAATACAGGTAACAGAAGTCATGGCCTTGGTATCCCACCTACAAAGCAGAAGCACCCTGAATGGACCTATATATCACCAGGTACAGACTCCTCACATACACATGACATAGGTACGTGATCACATATCCTATGGAACACACATATGACATCACTAAGGACCCAGTACATTAACCATACACAAACAAATGGCCAGTACCTGGAGTCATGTTTTACTGCTTTGTCACTGTACAGTTATTTGCACCTTGGACAGCAATGTTAGATTACAATCTAGGCTCAATGGTCATCACAAACTACTCCACCCACTGTGCAGCCAGAGGCCATGATCCATTCTTCACACAAGTGCCACATTTTTCAACTGACAGGAAAAACACCATTTCAAATCCCCCCAACCCCACTGGTAACAGGAAAGGACGAAGGCGTCATATTTCCACATGAATGAAGGGAGTGCAAACAAGTTTTCATCCCACTGTAGCTATATACAAGTTACCTGCTATCTCTCATTAGCAACTCTCCAGTCTGTTATCTACTACCATTGGCTACTGACAATAAATACCTCAAGCCATAGGTTGCAGAGGCAAACAGGAAATTGCAATTGCACTGAGTGGAAGGAAAAGAGGATAGGAGAATACAAGAAACATATCTCAATACTGAATAGTCTATTCCAGAAGTGAATGTTAGGATCAGATGTAAAAATAAATGTTGGACCTGACCCCCTATTACTGTACACCTTAGAGTCTCTCAGTCTGCTTCCACAACTCACATATAGGCATTGGAGCTCAGTACACCACTACTGATGAATCTAGTCAGGAGGTGTTATGGCAGCCATCAACATAGAAAATGTGCTCATTCAACACTTGAGAAGGTCTACTTCACATACCTGGATGTCAGTGGAAATATTGATTGAGCTTTGACCTAGAGGCAGCTGCTCCTTCTTCCTCTGGCTCTTCAACACTTGCCATATCGGTATAACCAGTCACTGGTCCTGCTACCTCCCCCTCATCTGCTATTAATGGTATCTGATGTCTCAGGGCTAGATTGTGGACCATGCAGCAAGCTATGATTATTTGGCATAGAGGCAAGTAGAGAAGAGCACCTCCAGATAGGTTCAGGCACCTGAATCTTGCCTTCAGGAGCCAGAATGTGCGCTCAATTACCTTGCCCCATATTTATACTTTTTGATGCAAATCAGCGCCAGGGCAGATTTGCATCAAAACGTTTACCGCCGGCTAATGTCATTCGAATGCGCCAGCCGGGAACCTTATTTATGGAATAACGTTAGCCAGCGCTGCGGCCTGGTTTGCGTCAAAATAAATTACGGTAACCGGGCACTGGAGGCGAAGGGAAGACTGGGGGTTGTGCGCCAAAGAATGGTGCAAGTCAGATTAGAGTCAGAAATATTGGCTCTAACCTGACTAGAGCCATTTTTTGGCACACAACCCCCATGAAAATGACTCCTGTCTTAGCAAAGACAGGAGTCATGCCCCCCTGTCCATTGGCCATGCCCAGGGGACTTCAATCCCCTGGGCATGGCCATTGGGCACAGTGTTGGCCCCCCTATGACACTTTAAAGAAAATAAAAATTATACATACCTGCGGGGAAGGGCACCTGTGGACTGCTTCCATGGTCTCCCACCATGGAAATGAGACCACAGGTCCCTTAACTCCTGCCCTAACCCAGGTGTTAAAAAACTGTGCAAATCCGGCTGGGCACCTTTTTTTAAGGCCCGCCTTCTCCTGTGCGTCATTTTGACGCCAGAGAAAAAATAAGGAGCACATGCCTTAAAGTCATTTTTTGCACTGGAACGCCTACCTTGCATATCATTAGCGCAAGGTAGGGTTTCACATACAGAAAATGACTTAAACTCCATAACTTTGGCACTGGACGGGTCTAGCGCCAAAGTATAAATATGGAGTTAAGTTTGCACCAAATTTGCGTAAAAAAAATGATGCAAATCCGGCGCAAACAGAGTGTAAATATGGGCCCTTGTACTCCTGTGGGCTTACTTGCAGTGACAGATGTGTAGTGTCCACTCCAATTGGTATGATGCATGTATACATGACTTTCTCCTTTTGTCTGTGTCATCCATGTAGGTTAACGCCCATCAGAAGAATGGGATCTAGCGTACCATCTCCAAGTAAGTGAGGACCCTTTATCGCCAGTGGTGGGAGGACCTGTGGCGCTGGACCTGGAGGACAATGGCGGCCCCGCTGGAGATGTCCTCCCAATGAGGGAGGGGTGCCAGTCGGACCCTGACCCAGTTGAAGTGAATGCACGTTTGAGGGCAGCACAGCAGCCACAAGAGGGTAAGTACTGTCTGTATTCTTGAACTTGGCTCTGGTTGTATGGTCTTTGCAGTCACAGTGTAGCAGCTGTGACAATGTTGTATGTGCTACATGTATGTAGATTAGTGGGAATACTTAGTACCCACATTGCCTATTAGATGTAGATCTGATTCATGGTTTGCTATGTGTAAGTTTAGATCACCTGTGTCAAGACATATCTATGACTGCATCTGGAGATACTCAGATGACAATGCCACATGTGTGACTCCACCCAGCCACTTGTATGGATGTAAGTAGCTGTTTCATCCTACCCACAGAGTAGGTCCTGGTCCATCCTTTAGCATATGTGCTTTAGTAGCTCTAAGGTGTCTGAGAATTCCAATTTGTCTTGATCACCTGTATTTGCATCTGGCGGTCAGACATATTTTGTACAGCGGCTATGTAACATTTGTCCTGGTACAGTTACTGACTCCATGTGAGGCAGGCATCTCAATCACTCCACAAATATGGCCAGTATGAGGGCAGTAAAATGGGTCTGTAGAAGTATCCCCGTTATCACACCATCGTCATACTATGGGGTATGTGAAGGTAGTAAGTGAAGACCATTCTACTTTAGGTGTTTGATGCTGTCTATTTGTCCTCTTCATGTATTTCCATAGCATTGACATATGGGCAAATCACATTTATCCAATGGCTTTGTTTTCAAGGCGGTAAGTGGCTAGGCAGAGCTACCCTTTGACAATATGCAATGTCCATACTTTGTGTCTAATGTTCTACCAATAACAGTGACACATATGTTATTATCTGCCTACATCATGTCTCAATGGATACCTGGGAGCACATGTAATAGAGAAGGTCAATCATTGCTACCCTTAGCCTAGCTGATGTGGGCAGTGTGGACAGGAATTGCTGTTAAATGACTTCTAATTACAAGCTTTAATAGTTTAGATGTACTACTTTATTTGATACAGGTGTTGGTGTGGTATATGTTGTGCAATGGCAGTCGTGTAGTTCCATGTGTTCATCACAGGTACATATCTTTTCAATGGAATATGTGTGTTTCCTGGACTTAGGTACAGGTAATCACATATCAGGAAAGGTGTGACTGATGTTGCTTTACTCATGTGGTCATGTGGTGGAAGTGTAACAGCATGTCAGGTGGTGTTATGAGCGCTATGATGTATTTCATGATTGGCCAATGTTTAGGTGTTCACTCAGTGATTGTCAGTGGATGTCTCATGTGTGATATGTAGCCCACTGGAAATGCACATGCATGTATGAAGTGGTGCAGTGTATCTGTGTTCAGTGTCTGCAGATGTACCTGTGGCACTTGGTACATGTAGTGAATTGGCTGTTCTCCATACATGTATTCTACACATAATATATCACCTGTATTGAAGTGCCTCATGCTGTGGCTACGTCAGTGATTGTATCCATTATGGCATGTATGTACATAGGGTTCAACCAGGTGTGTGATTAGAATGGCAGGTGCTGTGTGGTCTGTGAATTGAGTTTTCTTAACTATCATGGGACATTACTTATGGACACGGACTGGTCAGGTGTAGATTCAGAACATGCATGTTATGTTGTGATCAGTTACCTGCTTTTCCTAAAGGTTAGAGGAGTATGGAGAGCTATGATTCTCATTAGGACAGATGTTCTGCTTCAGCTGGGGCATGATGAGCATGCTGACACAGCTTTACAGGTGATTTCTTGAAATGCTCCAGTCGTGCTACCTTAATTGGATTATGATGTGGGTGAGAGGGAAGACATAAAGGGGGGGGGATAGGAGTAAGATGTTGTGACATGATGTCCGTTCTGTGGGTTACTAAATGACGTAGCCTACCCACGAGATGTATCCCTACAGTTGTCCATGTTTAACGTGTGTATGTGAAGAATGTGATTACCCTCTCTCTTCTTCTCTATCTCTCCTTCCCTCTCTATCTATTTGTGTGCATCAGCAGGCAAAGGAAATGGAGCACAGGGGAGTGGGGATGCTGCTGGCCACGGGACCCAGGGTGCTGATACCACCGACAGCGAGGGACCTAGTGGCCCGGAGGGTGAGGGTAGTGCCACGGGGGAGACAGGATACACATCATCATCTTCAGAATCCTCCTCCAGTGGACATGCCCTGATGGTGGCGAACCCTTCTGTCACCACCCAAGCACCATCTTTGTCTGCCACCCCCCCTTACTACCACTGCCCTCCCTGTAGCTCCCCACCCAGTTGTCCATGCCAGCTCACCCAGGAGAGTGTGTGTCTCCTTCTCTGCAGGCATCTCTGCCCCTTCCCCTGTCAGCCCTTCTGCCCTAAGTGAGGAGACTATTGACATCCTGAGGTCGATCTCTGTGGGTCAGTTGATCATCGTGAATGCCATCCAGGGACAGGCAACTCAAGTCCAGCAGAGTAATGCATTCCTGGAGGGCACTCACATTGCACTGGTTGGCATACAGAGATCCTTTCAGACTCTGGCCTCCACACTGACTGCAGCCAGTCACCCTTTGTCTTCCGTCCCCACTCCAACTTCCTCTTCCTAATCTCATACCTCTCTTACCCGGACCAGCCAAAGCACACAGACAGACAAGTATGCATCTACCTCAACATCCAAGGGTACTGCTGACAGACACAAGCACCACAAAACCCACCACCGGCATGCACACAAACAACACCCACCTGCAGACACACCAACACTCACCACCAGCACTGACTCCCCCACCATCCTCACCTTCACAGATACTACACTGGATACACCTGCTGACACCACACCAATAGTCACTGACACAGCCACAACTCCTATCCTCTCCACAGTCACCACAATAGCAGACCCACAGACATCCACCCCAGTCACCACATCTGCAGACACCACAACCAGACACGCCTACATGCAGCACTTCCACCATACCTGCATTCACCACCCCAACAGTCACCCATCCAGCACGGCATATCCCAGCACATCCCCTTCTCCTCCCGAGACACATAAACGCCCACACTCACCCACCCACAGACACCCAGCACACACAAGCATACCTTGCACACACATGCACCCAAGACATCCACTAAAAGACCTCTTACAACCACTCCCTCTCACTCCACTCCCAAACCCTTTTGCCATGACCGTCCCCATGTGTCGACTAAATCTTTCCTCTTGGAGTTGTTCCATTTCCCTCCTTGTTCCGTTCCCACCCCGTGTGACCCCCAAAAGATCTGTGTCCCTCCCCAAGTCCCGCCCTCCCACCTCAAAGTCCTCCCCAGCCCCTTCTGCTAGTACTCATGCCCCTGCCAAGAAGTCAACCCCTCCAAAGAGTTCTCAGCCCTCCCCCAAGCCTTGACCTAAGCCTTGCCCTTCCAAGCCCAAGCCCAAAGATCAACCTCCCTACCTGAAACCCAAACTCCCCAAACCCCCACCCCACCCCCATTCCCTGAGGTGCCTGCCTGCCCCCTTGATGCCCCTACCTGTGGAGGTTGTATGGCAGTCAGGAGTCAAGTAGGGGCATTGGAATGTGCCATATGTGCCCGGTGCACATATGTGTTTGGACTGGCCTAAGGCCTTCTTATTATGTACAACCAGTTGCTGGTTCCAAGGTTACATTTTTGACCTGCCTTTCATTCCTCATGGCTGTCTTGATCATGACTGCTTTAGTTTGTGTGTGAGTATGTCTTACGTGAGGTGGTTGTGCTACCAGTTGTGTCTGGCCAGCATATGTGGGTGTGTGTATTGCATTTGTCCCGCTGTGATGTCTGTGTAATCTGTGATGAACATGTATGAATTTGGGACACAGATTTATGTTGTTATTGTGTGTAGTGATTGTCTTGTCACGTATTATTTTGAGTGTTGTGTGCCCTTGTGTGGTTGTACTGTGTGTGTGATCGCGTGGGTGATGATTGGTATGTAAGATCCGTTGTGATGTGTGTTGGTGGGGTGTGACGTATGCTTTATTGAGTGGATTTGTGTTGTATGTGTTGGTTCTCTGGTGTTGTTGATGTGGTATATGTATCATTTGTCAAGTGGAGGTGTGTATTGTGGATGAATGACGGTGCTTTTCAGGTGTTGCATTTGTGGTGTTGTTGTGTCATTTGGTTGTGTTGTAGTGTTCGACTGCGCCGGTGCTGTGTATCTTGGTGTTGGTGTATGTATTAGAAGTGTGTGTGTGTGTGTTGGGTGCAGTGTATGTACTATGTATGTGCATGTGTGCATGTGGCTGTGTGTGGGTGTTTGTGGCAATGTGAGGGTGTGAGGACACCATCACCACCGATTCAGAATGTGTATGTTGTGTGTGCGTAAATACATTGGCATTGTTAAAGGGTGACAAGTAAGTGTGCTTACTCACGGTTGCTGTCATCGTCGTTAGTTCCGGAGTCTTTGGGTGAGCAGGAGCAGGGAGAAGACGTGTAGCTGAGGTTCCAATGCAGCTCAAGACGGGTACATATTCCTGAAGGTGAGCGTCTCCTTTTATACTGTTAGTTTCCACCAGGGTTTCTGTGATGGTGCGACCACAGCGGAAACCTTGGCGGTGTGCAGCCTTGTAATCTGTCCGGCGTGAACATGGTCTCCGCGGACCTGAAGGTGGCTACTCTTGTCCGTGGAGGCCTGACCACACTGGTGGTCCCAGCTGTGGATTGGCTGTATTCTATTGGGAAGACTGCCATGGTCATAATTTGGTGGTCTTCTCCACAATCCTGTTGGCGGTACGACCGCCATCGCCAACATGGCGGTCATGAGACCACTGAACTCGTAATGACCCCTTAGTGCCTAGCACTATTAAATGTCCTCCATGCAATCCTATCTCATGAAAGTCTATTCTCAAGTATCCTTAGGTAGCAGATTTAATTTCATTACTTTGTATAAGCCAGACCCTCAAATGCTGGCTTAGCCTTAAAACACTCGATTTTGAATGGCTGGTGGCTAATTTATTCTGTTTGCAGTAGATACCAAAGGTGTTTAAGGTATGCTGAAGTCTGGTTCCTGCTTGGTTAAATAGCATGGTGTTGCCTAGGTAAAAGTGCCACATCAGATCCATTTAACACTCAAATGCATCAATTGTTACCTGAAAGGGAACCAGTTAATCTTTGTGAGGAGTCTGACACGTTGTGACACCACATGTTGTAATACTTCAGTAGCTTTTGATCCATTTGAGCTACAAACAAATTTTTTTGTTGAAATCTGCAAATTATGTGGCTTGTGGTGGATTATGCTACAAGTGTGGTAAATCCATAATTAAGGTGAAAAATCACATCTCCAGTGACAGCTCCAGAGTTTGAAATCAGAAGCACCTGCACTGCTAATAATTGCCCCCCACATCATGGTCAGAATGAAATTTGTGCCTATTAAGAAAACTTTAGACCTGATTCAGATATTAGCAGAGGGGTTACTCTGTCACAATGGTGACGGATATCCCATTTGCCGAAATCTAAATCCCATTATATCCATTGGAATTTAGATTTTGGGGGCAGGATATCCGTCATCATTGTGATGGAGTAACCCCTCCACCATTATCTAAATCAGGCCCTTTATCTTTGCTGTACTATTCCTGGTTGGAATCAGTCGCAGTTTTTCATGCAAGTGGAGAAGCTTCATCCCCTGCCCGCTGCGAGCCACACTAAATGTGAAAAATAAAATTGCAATTAAATTATTTAATTGCCATTTTACTTTTCACCGAGGTGCGCCACAGCAGGCAGCCTGCCTCCAAGCCGGGAAAAATGCAGAGCATGTCCTCTGTTGCCAATTGACAGCATTGAGGACTGGAGCAGTGGCTGACTGGACACTCCAAAGTGTGCATGCCAGTTTGGTCAGATGATTTTTGATGTCCAACCTGACATGCACACTTTGCAACTCTCCAACCCAGCTGTTTAGACAGCTGAGTGGCAAACAAGCACAGGACTCCAGGGCCTGAAGGAGGGTCCAGTCAAGCCGCTCCTTCAATACTGGCACTTCTTTCATGTTGGTTAACAGCATAAGGGAGCGTGTGGATTGGTTAGGGTAGCTCTTCATGCATGAAACTGCAGAACACCGAGGAGGACCGCAGACCATGGGTAAGTATAATTTTATTTTATTTTATTTTACTTTATTTTATTTAAATGTGTAATGCAAGTAAGTGTAGTAGTTATGTTTTATTTTGTAGTTTTGTAGGAGTCTCTAGTTGGCAGTCGGTTTGCACTCTGTCCAAGTAGGGGCTCTTACTGTAGTCAGGATAATGGACATACCTGCTCAGATAACCTCTGCTCACCCCCTTGGTAGCTTGGCATGAGCAGTCAGGCTTATCTCAGAAGTGATGTGTAAAGCATTTGCACATAACAACAATAATAAGTGAAAGCACTATAGAAGGACACCGCACCAGTTTTAGAAAAATAGCCAATATTTATCTATATAAAACAAGACCAAATGTGCTAAAAAAAATCCACCATACAGTAATAAATATATGAATTCTGCAAGATTTACTCAAAAATACAATTCCTTGAAGTCGATAGCTCCACCTGGGGGTATCACGGTGTCGTGAGCAAAAAAACCAACAGTTCAGCCCGGCTGTGGCAACACAGGCCAGCTACGGTGTCGGGAAGACCCGCAAACAGTACCTATTGAATTGCAGGGCTTCGTGATTCTCATGGTGAGCTCCGGAGAGTGACGTTGCTGGTGTCACGGTGTTGGTTCCGGAGTCGGTGTGGGAGGCATCAGGCTCTTGAAGTCGCACACAGTGCAGATCGAACTCCGGGCTGATGAACTCAGAAGCGTTGGCTTGGATGGTGTTAGGGCTGCAGCGCGAAGCAGACAGTGCAATCTGTGGTGCCCACAGGTCATGGTGCAGGCAGCATTGACGTCGTTGCTGAAGCGCTGTCGTCGGTAGGCCCAGGGCAGAGGTGTGGGACAGGACAGCGCTTTGTGACCCTCACAAGCGGTGTCCACAGGCCACCGTGCAGGCAGGGATGCCTGGCAATGACATTGTAGTCGATGGACTGGGGCTGCGGTGCGGGATGGAACGGGCCATTGTGCTCCTCACGAGCGGTGTCCACTGGCCACTGTGTTGGCAGCGGCACCGGTATCAGCAGGATTGGTGGCATCGGGGATTCCCAGGCTGCAGTGTTAGCATGGCGATGCCAGAGTGCAGAGCCCACATGTCGCAGTACGAGCAGCGGCTCAGTGAAGTCGGCAGATGACGGCATCGGTGAGAACAGGGTCATGGGCAGTGCGGCTCTGTGTGGTGTTGGCAGGTCGCGGTGCAAGCCAGCGGCATCGTTGGTGGTGTTGCAGTGGTTTTTCCTCTTGAACAGCACAAAGCACACAGTTCCCAGTGCTGCATGTAGTGGAAACTGAAGTCTTTGGTATCTGTGAGACTTGAAACAGAAGGCAAGCTCTACTCCAAGCCCTTGGAGAACTTTCTCAAGCAGGACATACAGCAAAGTTCACCCTTGCACTCTTTTCAGGCAGAAGCATCAACTGCAGGCCAGTCCAGCAAAGCAACACAGCAAGGGGACAGTACTCCTCCTCTAGGTCCTCAGCTCTTCTCCTGGGCTGAGGTTCCTCTTGATTCCATAAAGATTCTACCAGTCTGGGGTTTTGGGTCCAATACCTATACCCCTTTCTGCCTTTAAAGTTGGCAAACTTCAAAGCAAAGTCTCAAGTGTTTGTAAGATCCTTCCTTGTCCAGGCCATGCCCCAGACACACACCAGGGGATTGGAGACTGCATTATGTGAGGGCAGGCACAGTCCTTTCAGGTGTAGGCGACCACTCCTCCCCCCACTCTAGCTCAGATGGTTCATCAGGATATGCAGGCTACACCCCAGCTCCCTGTGTGTTGCTGTCTAGAGGAGAGGTGTAATCAGATCAACTGTCAAACTGACCCAGGTGGGGAATCCACAAACAGGCAGCGCCACACAATGGTTTAAGTAAGAAAATGGCTACTTTCTAAGAGTGGCATTTTCAAACTCACAATCCAAAAACTAATTTCACCAAAAGATGTATTTTTATATTGTGAGTTCAGAGACCCTTAACTCCATATTTCTATCTGCCCTCAAAGGGAATCTGCGCTTAAAAGTGGTTTAAAGGCAGCCCCCATCTTAACCTATGAAGGAGACAGGCTTTGCAACAGTGTAAATCTAATTTGGCACTATTTCACTGTTAGGACATGTAAAACACACCAGTACATGTCATACCATTTTAGAAAAACTGCACCCTGCCCATGGGTCTATCTAGGGTCTACCTTAGTGGTGCCTCACATGTCCCAAAAGGGAAGGTTTGGGCCTGGCAAGTAGGTACACTTGCCAGGTCGAATTGGCAGTTTAAAACTGCACACACAGACACTGCAGTGGCAGGTCTGAGCCATGTTTGCAGAGCTGCTAAGGTGGGTGGCACAACCAGTGCTGCTGGCCCACTAGTAGCATTTGAGTTACAGGCCCTGGGAACCTCTAATGCACTGTACTAGGGACTTAGCAGTAAATCATATATGCCAATCGTGGATAACCCAATCACCAATACAAGGGAGCAATACATAGGGAGGTTCAAGACAGGATTGTATAAAATCAAAAGAATGGTTATTCAGAAGAGCCGCCAATTGTATATCTATAGATGAGGTGAATAAGATCATTGTCTACAGTAGTATCATGAAACTTCCTTCTGACACGTTTCAAGAAATCAGTTTCATAAAATGGCAAACATGTAAACAGCAAATTGCCGAAGGAACTCTCACACTGAAATCAATATAACAGTCTGAAAAACGTTTCAGGTTAATGCTAGTCAAATACTATCATATCCTCTTCTACCAGGACTTCAACCTCATGGATTTCTTCACGTTTATTTTCAACTAGAAATCTGAAGTAAGTGATAGGCTTGCACAAAAGAAACTCACACAGTCAGCTGACAATGACAAGTGGTAGAGTTCACTACCACTATCATTAAACCTTTGATGTTCCCAGAACACAAAATCAGAACTTACCCCATAATCAGAAGTGCTTCTGTATGTAGTATCAGTAATTTAATCGTATTCATCATTAACGATTATATCAGAATTAGCATATGTTCAACATTGTAAAAAATAAGAAGTAAAACTTTTGAAACTGAACTTCTCTTTGCTCCTAAAGCTCTTACGCTGTTACTTGAATAAAATTGCACTTTCGCTAAAAACCAAGGGACTGCACAAGTGTCTCTTTTACTTAAGAACAAAAAGCAGAGTTGAGATTTGAATATTATGCATAGCAGACCTCCAGTTACCCAGCACCGCCCAAAACCCTGAATTTGCAGAGTTTTGATCTTAGACTTGACATGAAGTGTGGAGAAGCCACCTTTTGCAGGCATCTGTCCTCATGACCATCACCTCCTCTGCTGTCTTACATTTTTAAGTCTGGCTGAGAGCGCATTGTTACCAGTAGCAGCTGGCGGGTCGCGGAAGGGGCGTGGTGGGGAGGGAATAAACACTTTATTTAAAAAAAAACACTTACCTTCACCGCCGCTCCTCCATCCCTTGATGCTCCTCGCTGCAGGCACAGGCTCCCAGCTTGCCCTGCGCCAATCCTGACGCTGCTCAGAGCAGCGTCAGGATTGGCTGGGAGCACCCAGCCAGGATGCTCCCAGGCAGACTGGGTGCCTGTGCAGGCTTTCTAGGAGAAAGCCTACACCGCATGTGTGTTTGGCCTGCCCGAGACAGCTGGCAAAACAGTGCTGAGCACTCCCCCTTAGTGCATGTCACCCCCTTGGCCCCGCCCCTTTCAAAGAAAATTATAATAAACTATACACATAGGTGGTCATTCTGACCCTGGTGGTCTTTGACCGCCAGGGCGGAGGACCGCGGGAGCACCGCCGACAGGCCGGCGGTGCTCCAATGGGGATTCCGACCGCGGCGGTAAAGCCGCGGTCGGACCGGCACCACTGGCGGGGTCCCGCCAGTGTACCGCGGCCCCATTGAATCCTCCGCGGTGGCGCAGCTTGCTGCACCGCCGCGGGGATTCCGACCCCCCCTACCGCCATCCAGATCCCGGCGGTCGGACCGCCGAGATCCGGATGGCGGTAGGGGGGGGTCGCGGGGCCCCTGGGGGCCCCTGCAGTGCCCATGCCACTGGCATGGGCATTGCAGGGGCCCCCGTAAGAGGGCCCCTACATGTATTTCACTGTCTGCTGCGCAGACAGTGAAATACGCGACGGGTGCAACTGCACCCGTCGCACAGCTTCCACTCCGCCGGCTCGATTCCGAGCCGGCTTCATCGTGGAAGCCTCTTTCCCGCTGGGCTGGCTGGCGGTCTGAAGGCGACCGCCCGCCAGCCCAGCGGGAAAGTCAGAATTACCGCCGCGGTCTTTCGACTGCGGAACGGTAACCTGACGGCGGGACTTTGGCGGGCGGCCTCCGCCGCCCGCCAAGGTCAGAATGAGGGCCATAGTTTATTATTGTTTTCTTTAAAAGGTTTTGCAGCTGCTGATGCTGGCATGGGGGTGACTCTCCCCTGCCGGAACAGAGGAGCCGCCACTGATTGTTACCAATATTTTCAAGTATACAAAGAGTATGCTTTGGCTCAGTTTAGAGGATTATTCTGCCTTCTAGGATTCGGTTTCCATAGCATGTTTGAGGGACTCTTTAAATTTTAATAGTACATACAATCGCCTTACTGTCTGTAACATTCGATTATTCCTGCTTCCTGCTCCTTCCCTTAGTATTGGCAAAGCAAAATGGTGGCCTTTGGTACATGAAACAAATGCAAACATTGACGAATGTCTGAGTTTCCATGCATTTGTACAACAGTGAGAGAATTATTGAGTACTGCCTGCTACCTATGCTTGATCACTTGGGCACTCAGGTGGGGAAATTCTTTGCCAGAGGCCTGACCCCTAACTTATCGCACCACCACTTAGGGGCAGACCGAGAATCAGCTAATGCTGAGCAGGGCTGCAGATCCTCCCCTCAAAAATAGTATACGTGTAGATGGCCTACATGAAAGTGTGGAGGGACAGGAAACATTCACCTATTTTGAACAGAGGGTATGCAGTATTATTCACCCACTCTCCTCTCTTCCCTTTCTTCTCTTTTGGATGAATACACCGGGTCCGGGTAAGGATTCCCCTCCAGGATCTAATCCCAGGCTGCTGGTGGTCCACCTGCTACACTATCGGGACCGTGACCTAATCCTAAAGGTGGCCCTAAAGCTTACTGACTGGTGGTAGATAAAGCACAAGTCATGGTCTTCCCTTATCATGCAATGGCAGAAAAATGTCAGCAGAGTTTTCCCTCGCTGTTAAACACAGGATCGAGAATTAGACATATAGTACTCTCTCCTGTTTCCTGCAAGACTGTGAGTTATTGTGGAAGGCAAAACAGGTTTTTTCGTGGACCCTTAGGAGACATGAGCCTGGAATGAGCCCTCTGACCCACCTTAGCTGAACACTATGCCCTTGCTGAACACAGGAAGGGGATGGTTTCACCGCTAGTGCCACTGGGAAGAGAGCCTCCTACTGGTATGGACCTCACCTGAACTGGAGCAGGTGATACAGGGGAGGTGGCATGCCCTGAAGATGGCTGCGACGATGCAAGAGCCCAAAGAGCCGTCAGACTTGGAAGAGTAGAACGTCAATTCCTCCAAGGAAGACGGCTCTTTGTCGACCTGGCCTCCTAGGCCAAATCCTTTTGTGCAACCCAGGGTGACTCCTCAAACTGCAGATGAACTCCTCTGAATCTTGCCAGATATTTTTAGGTCCTGCAAGGCTGTTTACCTACTATATACTACTTCCACTATACTCTTTGGTGTTTCTTTAACCACAGTTGGCCTGACAATCCTCCACTGTTAATCAATCCCCCCTTTTTACTCCTAACTCTGGTCCCCACAAGAGGTGAAGCGCAGGCACTGGAACTATGTTTTACGGTGGATAAATCACTGCTCCTCATGGGGTTCGTGTGTATCTGTCCCCCACATGTGGACACCCCCCCTTTGGATATTTTATTTGCCTTAGGCTCATGGTTTTGAACAGTTTGGACAAACACATATTGTCCCTCTGCCCCAATGGTATCTTCAGGTTTCTTGTTTTCTTTGTTGTTTTTTTCCTTCACATTGGTCATATTGGTCTCATATTTGCTGCCTTCACTTGCCCCAAACTAGTACTGCTGATGACCAGTTGCCTTCCCACTAGTAACTGGATACTGTACACTTGCTGTTTAGCATGTTGACAAACACCAGTATACTCACCTTGAATGTACAGGGAGTGCACACTCCCTCTCGCAGATATGCCATCTCTTTTATTTACGTCGACCCTGTACACACACATATCTCTTTAGCAGGAAATTCATGCAATCTGAGAAATTTAGAGGTGATGGCATGGACATGTACACTCCATCAACTATTCTACTTATGCGTGTGGTGCTCTAGTGTGGATCAAAGTTGGAGTTCCCTTTGCAGTGGACAGAACAATTATTGACCCGGAGGGTCATTATGTCTTTGTTGAGGGCCGACTTGAGGGTCACCACGTATTAATTGGCACATCTACTCCACCAACTCAGACTAAAGGGGTTCCTGAACAAGGGATCTGGGATGTTCTTGCGATGGAGTGGGATCCTTTGGCTCTTGGTTGGGGTACTTAAACAGTGTTTTGAGGATTGGCTTGGATCACTCCTTGCCCCCTCTCCCCCGAACAACAACCACATCCAACATCGAGACACTGATAGACTGGCTTGACATTAGCAGCTGTCTGACCTGTGGATTTTGTGTAACATGTAAAGGTCTGCTCATTCTACTCACACCCACACAGCCCCCACGTCTACATAGACCGACTGGTTGGCATCCCCTTTGTAATACCTGACCAAGCACATATTGACTATTTGGGTCACATCCACTCGGACCATAACCCCCAAACCTACAGTTGACGTGGGACCCAGGGCCATCATCCTTTCCCTATCCCCACATCGAGACTGCAGCTGGCAGCGCTAAATTACCCCCCATTACCCACCTTCCTTGGCAACACCATAGCAGAACACTTTGACATAATTGCCACGACAGCTAAATCTCAGCTGATCGAGTGGACTAGATTTAAAGTGACCTGGGTAACACATGGAACGCGCTGCCAGCTCAAACAGACATATAGCTCAGAAACGGCATTAACTTTTGAGCTGTGAATCTCAAGCTCTGTTAGACCCCAGGGCAAAAAACACCTTGTTTGGGCTCAGCAGGAACATGCTGCCTTATTTGAGAGACTGCGGTGACTTAATTATGTGGCTCAACCTGCCAGAACGCATGCTGAGGCTGATAAAATGGGGTCACCCCTGGCATGGCTTACCTACCAGAACAGCTAGGGAACCAATAATGGCACTCCAGTCTGCCTCGGGAGCCCTTCTGCAAGCACATTGTGACATCCAAGCTGAACTAAAGTGACATTAGACATCACTGGTGACCACATCCATAGAAAGGATTGACTCCTTCCTAGCTAACATGTCCCTACCTTGCATTTCGCAGAGGGCAGACCTGGATAGTCCCATCACAACCTTAAAAATCTTGGAGGTCATTCCTTTGCTTGCCATCAGTAAGGCCCTGGGACCAGATGAATTCCCTTCTGAATTTTACAAGGCATAGGCCAAGCTTTTAGACCCTCACATGAAGACATTATATGATGAGGCCTTACTGGCACCTTCTTACCAGCCATGCTCTGGGAGATGCTGCTTATCTCTCTCCCTAAGCCCAACAGGGATCCCACTTCACTATGGTCTTAAAGGCCACTGGCACTACTTAATACAGATTACAAAATGCTCACTAAGATCCTTGCTGACCACTTGGTACCCTCGGCTGCAACAATGGTACACCCGAGCCAGAAAGGGTTTGTCCCAGCCCACAGTACATCTCTCAATCTGTGAAGAATTTCTTGATCCTGGACCAGGCCCCCTGTTCCTGGCCTGATGCAGGCTGTCTAGTGCTGGGTCTGGATAAGACTTTTGATTCAATGGAGTAGGTCTTTATGTTTTGTGTGCTATGGCGCTATGATCTGGATAGAAGGGGCCTTCACAAGTACCCCCCTCCCGACCAGCTGGGCACCATCTTGTTTGAATTCCAAGCAGCTCTGTCGAACACAGTGAGATTGCCCAGAGTAGCATTGGCCCCTACAGGGGGGCCACATCCTCCCCTGATACCCGTTTCTCACAAATGATCTCAAATACACAATACTGCTTTCTCCCTTCCCCAACATATTAACTGTTATAAGCGATGTTGCATTGCAAATGGCCATATCTTTGCAAAATGGGAAGGTGCAGGCTCGTTCAAACATTATGGCCCTCATTAAGACCCTGGCGGTCTTTTCACCGCCAGGGTAATTGTGGCGGTATCACCGCCAACAGGCTGGTGGTGTATACTGCCACATTATGAATTTGGCGGGTTGGGCGCTGCCAACCCACTACATCTCCACCCATACCACCTTGGAGTTATGAACTGCCAGGCCAGAGATGTACATCTCTGACCTGGCGGTCTACAGCAGACTGCCACGGCATTATGAGCCGGCCTACTTCCATGGCACTGCCACGAAAACCATGGCTGATGGGTTACCGGTGGCAGGGAATTCCTTGCCTGTCACCAGTAGACGGCTCCCCCAACCCCGCAGCAAGTACCTGACACCCCCACCCCTGTACACCCCCACCCCCTGTACACACACAGTGCCCCCACCTCCCATACACACATAGCGCCCCCACCCCTACACACATAGCGCCCTCCACCCCCACACACATAGCACCATCCACCACCCACCCCCCTCCACTCATACGTGCATACACACACCCACATTCACCACACATACACCCATTCACCTCCACTTTCAGACACACATCCACTCACACATACTCACATCTTTCAGGCACGCATTCACTCACACATAGTCACAAGCATTCAGGCACGCATTCACTCACACATTCTGACACGCATTCAGGCATGCATCCACACAAACATACTCACACGCATACTCATACACACTGACATACAGACACGCATTCACTGCAGCATTCATACACACATTCACTCACACGCATACAACCATGCATACACCACAACACTCACAGACGCATTCACACATTCACACACACACGCAGACACCCTACACTCAGAAACACACACACAACACCTCCCACCACCCTTCCCTGTCGAACGCCCAACTTACCTTGTCCAGGAAGGGTTCATCCAGCAGGGAAGGGGAGCTGCTATCGCAGGCAGCATCCCGCCAGCAGGACACCGCCAGGCCGTATTAATGGTCTTAATACGGCTGGCAGCGTCCTTCTGGTGGGGCAGTGCAGGTGGTAGCACCACCCAGCCGCCTCCAAATGCCAGCATGGATACTGCCGGGCTTCCATCCACAGTGTGGCCGAAATCCAACAGTACCCATTATATGGATGGCGGAAGACTGCCTGCACTGGCGCTATTCTGGAGCCAGAGGCTTCGGTGGTCTTAAGAAAACACAGCTGAAGTCACAATGTGGGCCTATATGTTTGTTGTTCTTCCTACCCTGTTGAATTAAATTGCATCTCCTTATTGCTTATGTATAGTGAAATTCCTCTGAAATCTGTCATGGCCGGCTGTATACCATTATTCTTTATTGACAAGCGGATTCTAATTTTAAGGATATAGCAACTGGTAATACTTTATTTGACACACTGTATCTATCTGCCTGTAACTATTTCATGATGTGGGTGCTGATGCACTAGGTGAAGCTATGACATGTATGTTGTGCTTCAGGTGCAGGTACGGCTATGCTATGTATAATAATAACTTTTATTCGGTATGAAAGAATTCATCCATTACAACAAATAATCACCAATACATTTGTTAATATAGCAGTAAAACCATATATAATAAAAAACACCCATCAAGAATATCAACATATAAAACCTCATTCATAGAAAACAATAAGATAAACAAATTCATTCTAAAAACTCTACATTATTACGCCAAGTAATAGCTCCCTTCAGGAATGATCCCAGGCCCTTCCACACCAATACATCTGAGGCCATTTGCAACCACATGAAAGCAGGACGATATTGCACGAAACCCTTGGGCCTTAGGAGAGGTAATAAAAATCGAGTTCTAAACGATGCATAAAAAACACAAAACAATGTAAAATAGGACAAGGTCTGTTGGGACACCCCATCACAGGGGCAGGGTCTAATACATTTTTCCCCATACTGACCTAATGGGAAACACAGATTACTTCTAATGATCCCCAAACGGAATCGGGTTATAAGAGACCTTTCCCTCACTTCCTTTATCTCTAAGAGATAGCGCTCAGGACCCACCACATCTTTAGCATGATGAAATCCCTGATCGATTTTTTCCCTAGGGCCTCCCCCTCCCTCTTGGTCTCCTGGATTCTCAGAAAATTATCCTTAACCCATTTCTTATCACAACTAGTCAGGCCCTCAGGATAGTCAAACAAATCAGGCCGCCCCAAATCATGAGCCATCTTCCTTATGTGCATCAGCCAGGGAATATTCTTTACATTGTCGCAAGCCAAACAATCCCTTAAGATATCCCTATTAAGAGTGGCATGTTCATTACTCAAAATTGAGATCCATAGCAGAAGGGGAGCCAAATGGATAGTGTCCTGTACAAACTCAAGCTCCAGTTCCAGATGAAGGCAAAAACCAGGGATATTTTTTCCAACTCCCAATAGCCTTCTACAGAACAGATTTTCTTCCACCGTAAGGGCTCGGGTGTCCCTATACCCCCAAAGTGCCGCACCATACAGCAGGACAGGGAGGCATTTTCGCCTATAGATTTCAAGCAAAGGCTTGATAGGTTTACTACCTACCCTTACAGCAAAGTCAAAAGTCGCACCAACTGTTGCATGAAAAAGCACACCCCTCCAGGTAATACAGGGTTTCCAAGATCCTTTCTCATCAAAAATAACCCCTAAGTATGGAAACTCATGGACCCTACTAATACTTTGATCCTCCACCCTTAGCTCCCCCACCCTGCTCAAGGGTCTTCCACAAACCATAAAATGTGATTTCTTAAAATTGACCTCTAAACCCAAAGCTGACATAAAGGAGGCATAAGCTCTAACTATTTCCCGGAGACCATTCATAGTGCGGGCCATGAGGACCGCGTCATCTGCGTACGTCAGCACAGGGATATCAGTACCATTCACCTTTGGGACATCCCTACAATGTTCCATCAAAAAATCAGACAATCCATTTGTATATAGAAGGAACAAAGAAGGAGCCAGAACACACCCCTGGCGCACACCCCTTGAAAGCTTAAAAGCCTCTATGCTATGTATGTTGTAAACAAATTGAAAATGCTAAAAAAATAGGTCTTAAAAAAAAACTTGGATGGGGAGACACTGACGTGTAGACAGGAAGGCATTAACTCTAGGACAGGGAGATGCTGATGCCAACTATAAAATATGAAGAACTGACATAAGGTAGAAACACAATCTCTGATAAATCGACAATGTCAGCAAGCTTTGGCTCTACATCGTTAATCAAATGTTTTAATAAGATGGTTAAGGAAGTGGGTTGTTTCATGAAAATAGGCTAAGGACCTCATTACCAGGCTGGTTGTCACAAGATCGCCAGCCTTGCGGTGGTGGTTGGACCACCGTGGCTGTGGCAGTCCGACCGCCACATTATGAGTTTGGCAGGCAGACCCATCTGAAGACCTCTGTCCCCGCCAGGATCAAAGATGCCAACAGGCTGACAGCGGTCCAGGTTGTAATAAGCCAGGTCGAGGCTGAACTCAGAGATGCTCTGCTGATTACAACCTTGTGCTCTGCCAGCCTTTTCATGGCAGTTTTCCCACCATGAAAAGGCTGGAGGAGAACAGGTGCAGGGGGCCACACAAGGGCTCCTTAACTGCCTATACATGTGGCATGGGCAGTGCAGGGGCCCCCTGCTCAGCAACATTGGAATACCCACTGCTTTGCAGACAGCGTGTATTCCGTAGATGGATAAGATAAGAGATACCACTCAGCTCCTTCAAGGGGTGCTGTGTCGTAGCACTGTTCCCGCCAGACAGACAGGCGGAACGCTCTATTTCAAGGTTTTCTCTGGTCAGCCCAGTTGAAACCTTGTAATAACGCGGGGGACGCCACCACCATGGTGGTGGTGTCCTCCCCGCGAGTTTGGCTTTCCCGCGCTTGGACCACCATACTCGTAATGAGCCTCTAAGTGTTACTTAATTATACAAATGTGAAAATAACAATGTGATGCCCTGTGATGTACTTTAGGCAATGTACCAATTAGGTTATATAATGGCAGACGATAAATCAACATGCGACTGATGGTGTCCACCCCTGAGATAACTAGGACTGAGAAATGATGGTAACAATCCATGTCGGCTGTGTGCATCCATGGCATGATGATGCCCACCCTTTGTATATTGCTTGCATAACATAGCAGTGGTAATTATTGGCATATAATGGGTATTCAATGCATGAGATGGTGATACGTGGACATGAAATGCAGACTCTATCCATCTGTGATAGGACTGCATGTGAGTCACATATGAGAATGATAAATGATAACATGATATTTGAGAACCAAACGTGTTTAGTAAAAATGTAAAAGTGTTTTTTAGGACAAAAAGTGCTTTGTTCAGGAGGATTATATACTTTTGTTTAGCTCATTTATGCCTTCCATCACCTTTGAAAGGATCCATTTTCCAAACAATCCAGGAAAAGGATCAGATCTGAGAATTAGGGACTATGGCCCATATCTATACTTCAATTGCCCTGAATTTGTGTCATTTTTAAATACAAATTTGGTGCAAACCTAACTCCATATTTATATTTTGATGTTACACACATCTAATGTCAAAATATAGGAGTTTGCACAATTTTTTTATGGATGTGTGCATCTGCCTTGCGTCAATGAAATGCAAGGTAGGCCTTCCCATCTAAAAAAAGGTGCTATCTCTATAGCCCCAAATTTATCCCCTCATGCTAAAATGATGCACAGGTATGAGGAGGGGCTAAATAATGGTGCTAAGCTTGCTTGCTTGGCTCCTTTATTTAAATCCTGGGTCAGGCCAGGCGTAAGGGGGCCTGTGAACCCAGTTCCATGGTTAAACACAATGGAAGGGGTCCACAGGTGCCCTTCCCAAGCCCCAGGAACACCACCCCCACCCACCAGAAGGCCAACGGAGGATGGGAGATCCCATCCCAGGTAAGTCTGGGTAAGTATTTTTTAAGTTTTTATCTTTATGCCATCGGGGCAAGGGACAGGGTGCAATGGCCATGCCCAGGGGACACATGTCCCCTGTGCTGGCCATTGGGGTGGTGGGCATGACTCCTGTCTTTCCTAAGACAGGAGTCATGTTTTTGGTGGTTGTGTGCCAGGAAATGGAGCTAGTCTAGCTAGAGGCATTTTTTTGCCTCTGACCAGCCGCTACCCCCACCCGGCTAGTGTCTTATTTGAGACGCTAGCCCAAGTTTAGCCCCGGCTTGGGCTATTCCTTTAATATGGCGCCCGGCTGGCTCTGTGGAATCGCATAAGCCGGCGCTATACCTTTTTGCACAGTTTTGCCTCACAAAGTATAAATCTGGGCCTAAGTGCCTCTTTTACAAGAATCTGACTTATCAACTCTTATGCATCAGGTTACTTGTGCTGCCCTGTGCCCCCTAACAACACCATGGTAGTGGTGTATTTATGATACAGCACTCCATGGCGCACACATTTCCACAGACGTGCCAGAAACTCTGATGCATCTGTGGTGCTAAAGTGACACATTGTTGGACTAGCGTAAAAAAATGACACTACTCCAACAATGCAAGGAGGCCTCCATAGGAAAAAAACTCAGTGTCACTTTAATGCCTGCTGTGAGCAGGCATTAAAAAGTTGACGATGTGAAGACACAGAACGATGTAGTGAAATCTTGTAGATTTTAGTGCACCAGTTCTGCGTGGCTTTTAACGAGGGACGCCTACCTTGCATACATTATACTTGGTGCAGGTGTAATATGGCGCAAGGCTTTACAAACTGGTGCAATGGTCCAATTGCGCCAGTTTGTAAATGTGGTGCACTGTAGGGGACTACTTTGTGCCACCGTTGCGTAAAAGAAAAATGACACAACAGTGGTGCAAGGAGCTTGCAAATAACGCAATCATTTTTTTATTGAATTCAGAAGGCAATATTATATGCCTGATTACTTATAGAAAAAAATAGAAGTCTGGGGCAAGGCAAGAAACCTCTGACTGTCATGAACACTGTGACATTTCCCGTATAAGTCTTTTTAATTTTCATCCTGAGCTTGTTGTTAAATTTTTTTTCTCTTTTTAGAAAGCTTGGGGTTTTAAGATAGGGTCAGAAATGTTGGCACCTTTTCTGCTTACAAGCTAGGCTGACATATGTTATTGATTTCAGTTATGTATATGGCTATAACATCATTAGCTGACATATGTTATTGATTTCAGTTATGTATATGGCTATATGGCTATAACATCATTAGCTGACATTTGTTTATATTTATAGGAGCCTATAATCAATATGAAAATTGAGATTACCTTTTTATTGCCATGTTTGTTTAGTCTTATTGATACTTTAGTGCTGGCAAGTGCTGTTTTGTTTCATAAACATAAGGTAAGATCAGCATTCAAATACTATAAAAACTCAGGTATCTGACCATAGGGGAAAGGGGATTTTGCACAAAGACTATCAAGCCAGAGGTCTTACCTCTTTGCATAGTCAACATGCCTCAGGTAGAGCAACACAGTAAGCAGTGCAGCAAAGTGGCCTTCAGCCTAACATTGCTTTTCATTCCTGGGCAAATCAGGTGTGGTGTGCGATTCATCTTAAGAGACTCCAACAAAAGGCTTGCTATTTTCTGCTTCAACTAAATTTTAGCTTAGCACCTAGAAATAAATAGTATTAAGGTGTTAGGATGTAAGAAACTAACTAACCATGGTGGAAATATTCCTGCTGTTTTCAGATGCCTGCCAGATTATTGAAACAGCAAATATCGAGACACACATATATCAAGTCAAAAATGTTGATCACAAAAATATGATCTACATATACTTAGAATGGTAAGGACAAAAATATCAGACCAAAATATTGTTTACACTAATATTGTTCAATATAATACAAAATTATTGATTTTCATTATATGTATAGTATAAGATAGTACATCTTAAATACTTTAACATATAACATTAATAGAATGTAAATTCAATCATTTTAAATGATATGTAAAATATATATAAATCTATATTCATATATAAACAGACACACACATATATATATATATATATATATATATATATATATATATATATAATAAAGGTTTGTATAAACATGCATATAACGAAACACTACTAATCAATATATATTTATATAAGAATTCATATTAATTGTTTATTTTTAGTTTTAATGTATTACTATAGGAAGCATAAATGTATAAAAGTATACATTTTTATAAATATGTATATGAAACATAAAAATATTAACAAAAAAGTAAAAACATTATAATAGAATATAATTGTTTAATTTTTGTTTTATTGTATTACTATAAGAAGCATAAATGTATAAAAGTATATCTTTTTATAAATATGTATATGATACATACAAAATATTAAAACACAAGTAAAAATATTTAAATAGATCACCAAATTTATTAAATACAAAAAAATAAAATGAAACAAATAATAAAAATATTTTACAAACTAAAAGAAATCTATATATAAACAAAATGTATAAAACCAAACAACCAAATAATAATAATAGATATTTAAACAATATTACACACCAGTATTTAAGTTAGAAATTATTAGATACACTATTCCCACTCCAGTCTGCAGCAGTAGGAATTGTGTTGGACTTCCGAGGAGTATCATTTATTATTTCCACTCCAATCTGTGCAACAGTAGAAAAAGCGATGGACTTCGGAGGGGTAAAATATGCTATTCCTCCTTCAATCTGTGCAACAGTAGGGAAAACATTGGACTTCAGAGAAGTTAAATTTACTATTCCCACTCCAGTCTATACAACAGTACGGAAAGCTTTGAAATTTGGCAGGGTCAAATTTACGATTCCCTCTCAAGTCTGTTCAACAGTAGGGACAATGTTGGAATTCTGAGGGGTAAAATTTACCATTCTCACTCTAGTCTGTGTAACAGCTGAGAAAGCTTGGACTTTGGAGGAGTAAAACTTACTATTCCCACTCCAGTCTGTACAACAGTAGGGCAAGTGTTGGACTTTGCAAGGGTAAAATTGACTGTTCCAACTCCAGGCTGTACAACAGTAGGGAAAGCGCTGGAATTCAGAAGAGTAAAATTCCTATTCCCACTCCGGGCTGTGCAACAGTTTGGAAAGTGTTTGAATTTGGAGAGGTAACATTTCCAATCAAGTATGTGCAAAAGTAGGAAAAATGTTGAGCTTCGGAGGAGTTAAATTTACTATCTGTTAGGGTTTGTACACAGCAAAGAGCATGTCCCCTCTCACTGCACTCGTGGGTTCTGTAATAGCTCCCTTTTAAACTTACTATTCAAAGCCTTTCTTGTTATCTCACCTCCCCCCCCCCCTAGGCTTCTGTGTATGTTGTTTAATGTGCTGTTTTGTTTACACATTGGGCCTTGCTTTTACCAAGGCTTCTTTAAAACACTCCTCCCTAGGCCATGTGTTAATCCAACTCATTTGCATAATAACTGAAACTCTGCACACCTTTCAAGAACATGTGCAGCATGTGAGGACCACACCCAGCTCTTCAAACCACACCCAGCTCTGCACACCTTCCAAGAACATGTGCAGCATGTGAGGACCACACCCAGCCCTTCAAACCACACCCAGCTCTTCGAACCACACCCAGCCCTGTCTATAAAAGGCATCCCCGAGCCTCACCCAGTGCTTGTGCTCGTCTACCTCCGGCTTACCTGAGAACAGATCCCTCGGCGCTGGCACTCCTGCTCTTTACAGACTTTCTTTGACTTCAATTGGCGCAGCTGCTGGCTCTTCCTTCTTCCGGTTTCCGGTTCCTCCTTGCCTCAGCCTCTCTCCTACGAGTAACCTGCAAAAGAGAAAGAAGACAAGGTTAGACTGATCAGTATCTCTTGCCAGCAACAAGTAAGTGCAAAACTTTTTATTACCTGAGGGAGCTTTGACTGCAATTTCTGGATTCGTGTATAGACAGTTTGAGGCGAAGTGCCTTCCACGAGCATTGTGATTAAGGCTCTTTGTTGCAGGATTATTTTGCAGGACTTTGTGAAGCGGACATTGTTTTTTTTTCATGGAACTTTTGGGAATCGAACAGTGGAAACCATTGACAGCAAGGAAAACAGTAAATCAAGGACTTGCACAAATTACATGCTGTATTTTGATGTAAAAGTACAGTATTTGTTTTATAAAAGATTCTGGAAATATGCGAAAAGTGAGTCTGCTATTGGGAATTTAGGCTTTAGTTATATTATGATGAATGTTTGATATTGGTAATTCTGATAACGGTATTTGTTTAATTTTTTAGAAGCTTAACAGTAATAGAAAACACATCCCAGAGCAGTAACACATTCCAAACCTGGAAACTAGAGACCAGGATCCAAGAGGTACTTTTAGAAGAGAATTTCCAATAAATAAAGGGATAGTCAGGAACCCATTTAGGAATAGGTTGCACTTATCTGTTCTTTGTTTATGTTTCATTAGGCACCAGTTTCTACAGAAGTCAGAAAGGGCCGCAGATTTGTGCAGCACTTCAACAGTGGAAACGCAAGAACGGTGTTGTCTCTCTTTTTTTTTATTTTATCCACTTCCCCCCTTCCCTTGAGCTTCTGTTCTTAGTGCACTGTTTTAAAAACTAGTGTGCTGGAACAAGCAGTTTCAGGGTGGGGTCGGATTGTCTTCAACCTCCATCAGAACTGAACAAGAACTCAGGTGAGCTGGGCTTTGACAGAAGCACAAGCCTTAAAAAAAAAATTCAGTTCTGGTGGACGATGAATACCGGGGAAGAAATAGAGGGCATTGACGTCACGGATATGGCGCAGGCCGTAAATGAGGACTTGGCTCATAATGAATCAGTGTCTGGCATCTTGCAACATATGCAAGAGGAAATAGAGAGATTAAAGATGGAGAATACCTCTTTAAAACAGGATTTAAGCAGGTATAAATTTAGGGGATCTCAGTGGAACACAGCTTCTACGCCTTTGTTTAAAACCTCCTCAGAGACAGGGGCGCCATCAAAACATACAACTTTGCCTTCCCCAGTTGAGGTTACTGTTAATGTTCCTAATGTTGTGCCCTTAGCAGCACCTGAACGTTTTCATGGAGATAGTAACAAATTCCATGTTTTTATCAATCAATGTCAATTACACTTCATTTGTAAGCCACAACAGTTCCCTACTGATGATACGAAAGTGGCATTCGTCTTGTCTTATTTGGGTGGCACAGCAGCCAATTGGTCAATTCCTTTCGTGGATAGAGATGATCCCATCCTCCATAATTGGAATCAATTTAAACGTACCATGACCAGCCTTTTTGCAAAACACACTTTCATGCAGGCAAGTGATAATGAGCTTTTAAATCTTAAACAAGGTAACAAGGATTTATTGACCTATCTCACTAGTTTTAATCGTTTACTCACCGAGACACAGTGGCCAGAAGAAAAGCGTGTCTCCCTTTTTTATAAAGGTTTGAGAGACGAGTTAAAAGACGCGCTGGCTCATATCGTTGATTTGCCAAAAGACTATTCAGACTTTGTAGATTTAGTTGTGAAATTAGAACATAGACTAGGAGAAAGAAAGAGAGATAAATACAAACTGGAATCACGGTTAACTTTTATTAGACACGAGAAGAAAGACACAGATAATAAACTCCCTGAACCAGAGCCTATGCAAATAGGGACACTCAGAGGTCCACTCACATCAGAGGAAAAAGAAAGAAGGAGAACATTTCAATTATGTTTATATTGTGGCAGGGCAGGTCACTTTGCCAGAGAATGTCCAGTAAAGCCTAAAACTCCACGAAAGGGTGCTGTTTCCTCCACCTCCTCAACTGAATCGGGAAACGATTAAGCTCGACAAGGGGAGAGGTTACTTGTTCGAGAAAACATCTTAATCAAACCTCTAATGCTGCAGCCTTCAGGGTACCGCACATACCTAGACATTTCATAATTCAGGTCGTTTTAATTGTTACTACCCAAGTGAGGCATTCTCTCCCTGTCCTACTGGACTCAGGGGCGACAGGAAATTTTGTGGATAATAAGTTAGCTGAAATCTTAGGACTTCCTATGTGCCTAAAGCCTTGTCCAGAAGCAGTATGTGCAGTGGATGGGTCAGAATTGACCTCTGGATTAATCACAAAACAAACAAGTCCACTTGTTATGGTCTGTCAGAACGGGCACACAGAGGTGATTAGCGTTGATCTGATAGATACTCCTAATTTTGGTTTGATTCTCGGGGTACCCTGGTTAACAACTCATAACCCAAAAATTGATTGGGTGAATAGAACTGTTACTTTGGATTCCTCTTTCTGTAGAACCAATTGCTATCAAGAAGCAGGTACAGAACAGAGCACAGTATTACACTGTGCTAGTGTTACACAAGATGAACCAAGTCTCCCTCCTGAATATTCTGACTTTAAAGACGTCTTTGATCCAGTAAAGGCTAGTGTGCTGCCCCCACATCGGTCTTATGACTGCCGTATAGATCTTATCCCAGGGGCCCCTTTACCTATTAACAGAGTATATGCTTTGACTGACGAAGAAACCAAATACTTAAGAACCTACCTAGATGACCTACTACAGTCTGGGTTCATCCGTCATTCCACATCTCCAGTGTCATCTCCACTCTTTTTTATCCCGAAGCCGGATAAATCCCTGCGCGCGTGTATCGATTATAGAGGACTAAATAAGGCTACAATAAAGAATAAATATCCTCTTCCTCTAATACCTGTGTTGTTGGATCAATTAATACATTCTACTGTATACACTAAACTAGATCTGCGGGGAGCTTACCACCTGGTCCGAGTAAAAGAGGGGGATGAGTGGAAGACTGCTTTCAAGACAAAGTTTGGTTTATTTGAGTCCACAGTAATGCCCTTTGGGTTATGTAATGCCCCTGCGGCCTTTCAGTTCTTTATAAATGAGGTCCTACACGAATTCCTGGACGTTTGTGTCATAGTATACATAGACGACATCCTCATTTACTCTAAGAACTCAGAAGAACATACCCAACATGTTCGTGCAGTATTATCAAAGTTAAAAGAAAATCATCTTTTTGCTAAGTTAGAAAAGTGTACTTTTAATGTCAACAAGGTGGACTTTTTAGGATACTGCCTGTCACCTCAAGGAATAACTATGGATGTAAAGAAAATCAGTGCTATTGCTGATTGGCCAGAACCATCCTCTGTAAAAGATATTCAGAAATTTCTGGGTTTCGCCAATTTTTATAGGAGGTTTATTGCACATTTTGCAGACATTGCAGCCCCAATAACTACCTTGTTGCGGAAAGGGCAACGATTTCTTTGGACTGATGAGGCGGCACACGCCTTTCAACTCCTAAAACAAAAGTTCACTTCAGCCCCAATTCTGAAACATCCTGATCCTGACTTGCCCTTTTTTGTTGAAGCGGATGCTTCACAAGTAGCTTTAGGAGGAGTTCTCTCTCAACGAGATGCAGTAGATGGCCAGTTACATCCTATAGCCTTCTATTCCAAAAAGTTATTACCAGCTGAACAAAATTACACTGTGGCTGAAAGGGAACTACTAGCTATCAAAGTAGCCTTTTCAGAATGGAGGCACCATTTAATGGGAGCCAAGTACCCAGTTACAATCTTTTCTGACCATAAGAACCTACAGTTTTTTGGATCACTTAAAGCACTAACACCACGTCAGATGCGCTGGTTAAATTTTTTTAGCACATTTGACTTTGTTATAACCTATAGACCAGGTGCACAACAAATTCAATCTGATGTGTTATCTAGATACGGACATACCTCAGACATGAAACAAGATAAAATAGGAGAACCCATTATTCCTCCCCAAAAGTTGTTGGCACCAGTACAACAGAAGGATTTCATCACAGATCTATATAATGCACACATGCAAATAGCACCTCAGGATTGGTTAAAGGATTCCCATAACACAATACAACGAGGTTTATTGTATCACGACAACATGCTGTTAGTGCCCACCTCTGAATTACAAACACAGGTGATAATTTGGCATCACGCCTCACCGTTGGCAGGTCATCCTGGTTGGGTAAAAACCCTGAAAAATGTGCAAAAACACTTTTGGTGGGACACTATAAGAAAGGACATTAAGCAATTTGTCACTACCTGTCCAATTTGTTCAAGACATAAATCTTCTCATAAGGCTCCTGACGGCTTGTTAATACCAATGCCAACACCCAAACAACCTTGGCACACTGTGAGCGTAGACTTTATTGTAGGTTTACCACCTGTAAAATCCTTCACAACAGTGTTGGTTATAGTGGATTTTTTATCTAAAATGGCACATTTTGTACCATTACGGAAATTACCCACGGCGGCAGAATTTGCAGATATTTTTATAAAGGAAATTGTGCGTTTACATGGTTTGCCAAGCAAAGTGGTGTCAGACCGAGGGAGCCAGTTCAACTCCAGATTTTGGAAAAAATTATGTGAAAAACTGAAAATAGATGTGGCCTTATCTACTGCTTTCCACCCAGAGACAGATGGACAGACTGAACGACTGAACCAAACCTTACTTCAAACGCTACGTTGTTTATTGGCTGATTATTCTAGTGAATGGTTGGAAGCTCTTCCTGTAGCAGAGTTTGTTTATAATAATACTGAGCATTCAGCTCTACTTTGCTCACCATTCTATTTCTTGCAGGGGTATCATCCAAGAGCTATACCCATTTTGTTAGAAGATTCCCTGTTGCCTACAGTAACGGATAGACTAACGAGGTTAGGTGACATACAAGACAAAGCCAGGAAACATTTATTAAAGTACAAGGAAAGCATGAAAAGACAAGCAGACAAACACAGGTCTGAGGCCCCAATGTATAAAATTGGTGACAAGGTATGGCTCTCCACAAAAAACCTAAACATAGAGGGATCCCGAAAGCTGCAACCACGTTTCATTGGACCCTTTAGTATAACTGCCATAGTAAACCCGGTAACAGTAAAATTAGATTTACCAAAAGAATATCCAGTACATACTACATTCCATGTGTCCTTGCTTAAGCCGTACAACTCAAAAACCCGACCTGAACCACCACCTCCACCCATACCAATTAAAGGAAATCTGGAATATGAAGTGAAAAGCATAAAAGACTCAAAAAGAATTAGTGGACGTCTGTTTTATTTAGTAGAATGGAAAGGATATGATGAATCTGAGAATTCATGGGAACCAGCATCATATGTACATGCCCCACAGCTGATTAGACGGTTTTATTTAAAAAATCCAGGAAAACCCCGTCCTGTAGGAGGGCCTTTGAGGGGGGCAACTGTTAGGGTTTGTACACAGCAAAGAGCATGTCCCCTCTCACTGCACTAGTGGGTTCTGTAATAGCTCCCTTTTAAACTTACTATTCAAAGCCTTTCTTGTTATCTCACCTTCCCCCCCCCTAGGCTTCTGTGTATGTTGTTTAATGTGCTGTTTTGTTTACACATTGGGCCTTGCTTTTACCAAGGCTTCTTTAAAACACTCCTCCCTAGGCCATGTGTTAATCCAACTCATTTGCATAATAACTGAAACTCTGCACACCTTTCAAGAACATGTGCAGCATGTGAGGACCACACCCAGCTCTTCAAACCACACCCAGCTCTGCACACCTTCCAAGAACATGTGCAGCATGTGAGGACCACACCCAGCCCTTCAAACCACACCCAGCTCTTCGAACCACACCCAGCCCTGTCTATAAAAGGCATCCCCCGAGCCTCACCCAGTGCTTGTGCTCGTCTACCTCCCGCTTACCTGAGAACAGATCCCTCGGCGCTGGCACTCCTGCTCTTTACAGACTTTCTTTGACTTCAATTGGCGCAGCTGCTGGCTCTTCCTTCTTCCGGTTTCCGGTTCCTCCTTGCCTCAGCCTCTCTCCTACGAGTAACCTGCAAAAGAGAAAGAAGACAAGGTTAGACTGATCAGTATCTCTTGCCAGCAACAAGTAAGTGCAAAACTTTTTATTACCTGAGGGAGCTTTGACTGCAATTTCTGGATTCGTGTATAGACAGTTTGAGGCGAAGTGCCTTCCACGAGCATTGTGATTAAGGCTCTTTGTTGCAGGATTATTTTGCAGGACTTTGTGAAGCGGACATTGTGTTTTTTGCATGGAACTTTTGGGAATCGAACAGTGAAAACCATTGACAGCAAGGAAAACAGTAAATCAAGGACTTGCACAAATTACATGCTGTATTTTGATGTAAAAGTACAGTATTTGTTTTATAAAAGATTCTGGAAATATGCGAAAAGTGAGTCTGCTATTGGGAATTTAGGCTTTAGTTATATTATGATGAATGTTTGATATTGGTAATTCTGATAACGGTATTTGTTTAATTTTTTAGAAGCTTAACAGTAATAGAAAACACATCCCAGAGCAGTAACACATTCCAAACCTGGAAACTAGAGACCAGGATCCAAGAGGTACTTTTAGAAGAGAATTTCCAATAAATAAAGGGATAGTCAGGAACCCATTTAGGAATAGGTTGCACTTATCTGTTCTTTGTTTATGTTTCATTAGGCACCAGTTTCTACAGAAGTCAGAAAGGGCCGCAGATTTGTGCAGCACTTCAACAGTGGAAACGCAAGAACGGTGTTGTCTCTCTTTTTTTTTATTTTATCCACTTCCCCCCTTCCCTTGAGCTTCTGTTCTTAGTGCACTGTTTTAAAAACTAGTGTGCTGGAACAAGCAGTTTCAGTGTTGGGTCGGATTGTCTTCAACCTCCATCAGAACTGAACAAGAACTCAGGTGAGCTGGGCTTTGACACTATCCCCATTTCAGTCTGCTCTACAGTAGGTAAAACGTTGGACTTCGGAGAGGTAAAATTTACTATTCGCCCTCCAATGTGTGCAACAGTAGGGAAAGGGCTAGACTTTGAAGAGGTTTAAATTACTATTCTAACTCCAGTCTGTGCAACAGTAGGGAAAGCATTAGACTTCAGAGGGGTAAATGTACTATTCCCACTCCAGACTGTGCAACAGTAGGGAAAGTGTTGGATCTCAGAGGGTGATATTTACTATTCCTACTCCAGTATATGCCACAGTAGGGAAAGCATTGGACTTCGGAGGGGTTACTTTTACTATTCCCCAATTGGGTTCCCACCCTACACTCCCACCAACCTAGTAGCTCACACTTAAAAACAACTAAGGTATAGGTCTAACACAATTAACAGATGTAATAATCAATTGAACAATTATGAATAAATTGATAATTAATTGTGATTTAATTATTACTTAAATAACTTCCCACTCTATGCCCCTACAAACACAACAACCTGCACCTAATATATAATTATTACACATTTTACATAAATAATAATCAATTAACTAACTAATAACACAATTAATTATTAATAGATTATAACCTAATTTACTTCCCACCCTATACCCCTACAAACCCAACAACCCACACCTAATTCATAACTTAAAAAATATAATAATTGCACAACGTACATAATTAATCAATTTAAATATGAATAAAAAATTAATAATGTATTGATACATAACTATACCTAATTAACTTCCCATCATGTAAGCCTACAAACTTCACAACCTGCAATGACACTATAAATTACTATTAGCAATTACATTTTAAATTATAAAGCACTTAAAATTACAAACTATATTAAAAAATATTGCCAACAATTATACAAACAATACTTAACATATAAAATTAAGATATGAACCAAAGCACATAAAGATAATTTAAAAAACGATGTTTTGCAACTATATTATTGAAAACGATATTAACAGCACAGATATTCTTGAAAAATATATTTCTTACCCAGAAAATTGATATTCTTGTCAATGATATTTCTGCATCACAATATTTTTGTATCATAACACTTTTTTTTGTATTTCAAACTTGATATTTTGTCCAAATAGCGCTGGTTTCACTGACCAAGACAGGCATTACTACATTCTTTTTTGGATTTTTTGGGGATTATGCACTAGGCCAATATTTTCAAATACACTTTTTAAAGTGCCTCTCCTGTTTCTTAGTGCTCTTTTGATTGAGTTATTCATTGATGACAGAGGGTTAGGTGTTCAACTGTGTTTTTGATCCAATTTTGTGGGACTGATTGTCACCAGAAGCACTTGCTGCACAATATTGCTTAGCATTCCTGCATGGTTTGCTGTCCAATTGGATTTCTAATTTATGTTGGTGCATTGACTGTGTCCTTGTGCCATGGGTGTTAGAAATCCTCCCCATGCAGGTCTGCGAGAACAGTTCCTCAAACTGTATCAAGAATTCACACAGAATTGGTTCCAACATAGTTGCTCAGCACTTCACAAAATCTTCACCCTCATATCACTAGATAGCAAAAGACATTTCAGCTGTAACAACAAAATCTTTGCATCCTTCACTATCTATACTACTGCAGTTGAAAGAATTAATCATATGCGTCTTTGGTGCACATTGCAGCTCTGGGAGTTAGACGACTCATTATTAAATTTACTTATACAATTGCAATTGGATTTTTAAAGGCAGTCATAGTTCCTTACTGGGCACAAGGCTGCTTAAAAAATCAATTTTGAAAAAATTTAGTAAGGCGTACTCCACCTGAAGCTGAACCATGATTCCGGAAGGGGAAGCAGTGGAACGAGCCCCATGATTCCAAAATGGGAAGTCATCTAAAGGGGTCACGTGATTTCCAAAAGGGAAGGGATCCAAAGGGCCGCTTTCTCTTTCTGAAGAAAGTTACTACCCCAAAATGGGAGTTAGTATCTAGTCAATCATTTGCAACCGGAATTCCGACCACGAGCCCTTGATACATCATTTTTCCATTCACAAATATGTACACACGGCCGCAAAATGCCTGTTCCAAATTGCGAATCAGTAATCATTTATAAACTCATTTATTAAATCTCAAACAAATCTTGAATCACTAAATGGAATTAGTATATTAGAAAACCTTTTTATCATTTCAAGCTCTCTGATTTATTCAATCAGAAAGCTTGCAAACAGTAAAAAGCTTTGTGATTCTGGCTTTAATTCGCATATGGCAATCTCTGAAGCATGAAGTAAAACTATTTGTTGCACTTCATGGCAAGTGCCAAAGCTGCTCCTCACAAAGACTGAGGGCCTTATTTATACTTTTCGGTGAAAAATTGCACTAACACTGTTTTGCACCAAAAAGTTTTGCACTGGCTTGCACCATTTTTTAGCACCAGCTGGGCACCATATTTATGGAATGGTGCAAGCCGGTGCAAATGGTAGGCTAGCTTAAAAAAAAAATGACGTTAGGCAGGTTTGAGTCAAAATAAATTATTCTGACCAGATTAGCATCATTTTTTGACGCTAAGGGGCATATTTATACTCTGTTTGCACTGAATTAGCATCAATTGTTTTTTTCTCTAATTCAGTGCAAAACTAACTCCATATTTATACTTTGGTGCTAGACCCGTCTAGCGCCAAATTTATGGAGTTAAAGTCATTTTTTGGAAGTGGAAACCTACCTTGCCTTAATAAGATGCAAGGTAGGCGTTCCTGTGCAAAAAATGACTCTATGGCCTTAACGCCATATTTATACTCCCATGCAAAAATGGTGCAAGGGAGGGAGGAGGGGTCAAAGCTTGCTTTGCCCCATTTTTAAGACCTGGGTCAGGGCAGGCGTTAGGGGACCTGTGGGCCTATTACAATGGTGGAACACCATGGAATAAGCCCACAGGTGCCCTCCCCAGGCCCCAGGGGCACACCCACCCACACTAGAGGGACTGCGAGGATGGGAGACCCCATCCCAAGTAAGTAAGGTAAGATTGCATTTTATTTTTGAAAGTGCCATAGGGGGCCCTGAAATGGGCCCCCATACATGGTGCAGGGTGCAATGGTCATGCCCAGGGGACCTCTGTCCTCTGAGCTGGCCATTGGGGTGGTGGCCATAACTCCTGCCTTTTTTAAGGCAGGAGTCATGTGGCATGGTAGGTTTAGCACCATAAAACGACGCTAATCTGGTGAGTCATTTTTTTTACTCCAACCTGCCTAAAGCCATTTTTTGGTGCAAAACTCTCTTCTTCTATACTGCCAGCCCCACCGACTAAAGTCATTTATTTTAACTCTAGCCTACCCTTTGCACCGGCTTGCACCATTCCATAAATATAGTGCCCTGCTGGTGCACAGAAATGGTGCAAGCCGGTGCTAAACTTTTTTGTGCAAAACTGAGTTAGTGCAGTTTTGCAGCAAAAACTATAAATAAGGGCCAATATTTTGTAAGTTTGCGCCACTTTTGCGTCAAAACATGATGTTAATGCGGCGCAAAAAAAGTATAAATCAGGGCCTTGGTGCTAGACGGGTTTAGCACCAAAGTATAAATTTGGAGTTAGATTTGCACCGAATTAGAGTAAAAAAAATGATGCTAATTTGGTGCAAACAGAGTATAAATATGCCGCAGAGTATAAATATGCCCCTAAATATGGCGTTAAGGCCATAGAGTCATTTTTTTGCACGGGAACGCCTACCTTGCATCTCATTAAGGCAAGGTAGGTCTCCACTTTCAGAAAATGACTTTAACTCCATAATTTTGGTGCTAGAGGGGTTTGGCACCAAAGTATAAATATGGAGTTAGTTTTGCACCGAATTAGAGTTTTAAAAAAATGACACTAATTCGGTGCAAACAGAGTATAAATATGCCCCTGAGACCCTTACTTTTCGAATGCTGGGCCACTTCGATTATTATACTTGATCTATTAGCATAATGATTCAAATTAGGAAGCTGAGAAACATTACAGAACTTAGCAAACTTTGAATAGAAAATGCTGCTCAGGAAAATTACAAAAGAATGACAATTCTAATCTGATCTAAAAAAACAATAATCAATGAAAGATCAAATAACCTTACTTATATCAATGTACATTTCTGCCCGGCACCCCTATCATTCATTTTCTGTGAAAGCTGGTATACAAAATTAGTTCCTTGCTTATAATTGTCATACATCTTGAACTTTGAATGTAATGGTTTCTGAAGCAGAACTTGTAATCAAAAGTACCGGTCTCGCGCCTCTGCAATTAGAAAAGGTACCACTAAATTTGTCTTTGTCCTGCAGTGTTAGACCTGAGCAAAAACTACCTACACCTAATCTACAATGAGGAACTCTGTGGGACTATAAATGCATCTGTAACCACTATGTTTCTCAGGTTAAAAAGTATCAAGCTATCAGTTGTGTCGTGAAGGTCGGGAGGATTAATGTGCGGAGACAAACTCTTCACTGCTTCAGAAATCTATCTACGGATTAACATACCAAAAGATGGCTAAACAAAGATCAATACAAACTTGCGTTTGGATGCAAATGATCATCTTCACTCGATTTTACTTAACAGTTTTAGACTGTTTAAATTTTATTTTTATAACGAGAAAATTAGCAATATGCCCTATGTACCCTTGTTTTCAACCTCTTATTTTTACAATTGTGTTGTATTTTGATTTTTATCATCCACAGTAAAATGTGTTACCTACTGTCTTGGAAGGACTTGTAGCAAGGCCTCCTAATACACTGATCTGTTCAACAGTCATCCATATATTGCTAGTGGACACTACAGCATAAATAATGAAAGAATTGGTCCATCCACTTCACCCGTTGGTTGCTTTCTCTTTAAGTGATCTGCCAAAGTGCAATGTTGTCCCCCACAGAGAAAGTAGTGCTTTTAAGTGTGAGGGAGTTATGGATCATCCGTTGTGTGCTTTCATTTTTTAAAATATCTTTTCTATTTTTTATTTTTACCCTAGAGAGGGTACGGCAGAATCCCAAACACTGTTACTGGGCCTTCACAGCCTCATTTGCGGTGTGACGCATCTTATGCAGGCACAGCTTTCAGGCATCATGCGTGTGCATTGACTTTTCAACCGGTCCAATTTGGGATGTTGTCACCCTTAAAGAAGGTAACCGTTTTCAGTTCCAGAGACTTGTGGTCCCTCCGTTATGGTCTTCCTTTTTCATATTTTTATTTTTAACTTATATACAACTTTGTGAGGATCCGGTAGCTCACTTATCACTGCTGTTAGGCCCTTGCTTCTACTTGGATTGTGCTGTCTCCAGTGTGGGCATTACTATGCCCACCAAGTTTGCTAATGAACTTTCAATGTATTCCTTCATGAACACCCCTATGTGCACAGGCACAGTCATGCACACACACACACATAGCTGGCAAGCTTTGAATGGCCTTCCAACCCATTCTGACCAGGCTGGCATTGCCTGTATATTGTTGATGCTATCTTATCAGGTCTCAGACAAAGGGCCTCATTACACCTTTGGCGGTCTGAGGACCACGATGTTGGCAGTTGTACCGCCAGCAGGCTGGCTGAGAAGAAGACTGCTAAATTATGACCATGGTGGTAGTCCCAACAGAAAACAGCCAAAGCGCCGCCGGCACCACCACTGTGGTCTTGCCGCCACAGACGACGATGTCTACCTGCAGGTCGGCAGAGACCATGTTTCCGTCTGACATATTACGAGGTTGCACACTGCCAAGCCTTCCGCTGTGGTTGCACACCATGGAAACCCAGGCGGAAACCAACTGCATAAATGGAGACATCCACCTTCAGGAAGCCATACTCGTCCGGAGCAGCCATGGAACCTGAACTAGACATCTTCCCACTGCTCCTGTTCCCCCAAACGACTTCACAACTATGACAACAGCAACCGTAAGTACACACACTTACCTGGTACTTTTGAAGATTGTCAATTTTTGTACACTCACACAACATACATTCACAAGGAGGTGTGAGGACGACACTCACACGTAACTGCACACTAACACTCACATACAGCCACACACAAACTTGCATATACACAACAAACATGCTACTGCCACCACACACAAACACATCACAAGCATGCATAGGTATGCAAGGAAACATTGCACAGGCCCATACTCACACTGTACCACACAACTCCACAACCCGTCACAACCACAACACAACCGCACCATATCCAATCTCTTGTCAGGGACCCACAGGGAACACTACCCAGGGACACATCACACATACATCACAACCTAACACCTACAGGCAAAAAATACATACAAATGAACAATCATACTACTTACCGATCAGCTTACACAGAACATCATATCTAACATATCATGGACATAACACGCACACAGTCAAAGCATACAAAGTCACACAACACACCAACAAACACATATAAACACAAACAACTCTCAATACCAACAGAACAAAAACTTCTGAACACACAAATGTCCAACACACAACACACACCCTTCCACATTTAGACAAAAGCACAGCACACAACATCACGTACTGCCTAACAAATCCATGTAGCCCAAGCAGAACACACACACAGACATACAGACACACAACTAACTTCATCCAGGAACAACTCCATACTAGGGAAATAAATGCATGACAAAGATGTAACCAGGAAAACAACTATTTGTTGGTTTAAATTATTATTTTAAAAGAAGTCATTGTCAACAACAAAGGCCAGACCAAAATGTAAAAATCTATATGGACACAGTGCACAGATGTGTGCCCCGAACTTAACTCCTGACTGCCATGCAACCTACACAGGTAGTGGCATCTATGGGACAGGCAGGCACCTCAGGGGTTATCTCGTGGGGCGGTTGGAGAGGGGGTTTAGGTTTTGGGGGGGCCTTTGGGATCAGGCTTGGGGGGGGGGATTTGGGTTTGGTCTTATGTTTAGGAGAAGGTTGGCTTTTTAGTCGAGGGGTTGACTTCTTGGTAGAGGAGGAGCATGGATACTTGCAATACTTGCAGGGGGATCAGGGGGGTCTTGTAGGTGGAAGGTTCGGACTTGGGGAGAGACACAGACTGTTTAGGGGTATCACAGGATAGAGATGGGTAGGGAAAAGGGCAAACTCAAAAAGGAAAGCTCTCTTACACACATGCGGATGGTCATAGCAAAAGGGTTTGGGTGTGAAGGGAGAGGGAGTGGTTGTCTGAGGTGTTGCTGTGGATGTCTTGGGTGCATGTTTGAGCATGGTAGGTTTGTGGGTGGTGGGTGTCTGTTGGGTGGGTTAGTGAAGGTGTTTATGTGTCTTTTTAGGAGGGGACGGGGGCTGGCGGATGCTGTCCTGGGTGAGTGACTGTCTGTTGGGGTGGTGATTGTAGGTAGGGTGACTGTGCTGCATGTAGGCATGTCTGTGGTTATGGTTTCTGCAGGTATGGTGATTGGGGTGGATGTCTGGGGTCTGCTGTGGTGCTGTCTTTGGGTAGGATAGATGTAGTGGCTGGATCTGTGAATGTTGGTGTGGTGTCTGCAGGTGTGTCAGGTGTGCTGTCAGTGATGCTGGGAGTGGTGGGGGTGTCCTACTAGGTTGTGACTGTTGCTGTGTGTGCTGGTGTATGTTGCTTGTGTGCATGCCCGTGGTGTGTTTTGTGGTGCTTATGATTGTCTGAGCTACCCTTGGATGTTGAGGTGGATGCCTGCTTGCCTCTCTGTGTCAGGGAAGAGGGGTTTAGGATTGGGAAGAGGACGGTGGATGGGGGCGGGAGACAAAGGATGACTGGCTGTCATCAGTGTGGAGGCCAGAGCCTGAAAGGATCCCTGTAGGCCAGTTAATGCACCGTGAATGCCCTCCAGGAACACATTACTCTGTTGGGTTTGAGTTGCAAGTCCCTCAATGGCATTCACGGCGGTCGACTGACCCACAGAGATGGACCTCAAGAGGTCAATAGCCTCCTCATTGAGGGCAGCAGGACTGACAAGGGCAGGGGCAGAGGTGCCTGCGTCAATGGAGACACCCACCCTTTTGGGTGAGCAGGCACGGCCACCTGGGTAGGGAGCTACAGGGAGGCTGGTAGTAGTAAGGGGAGTTGCAGACTTAGATAGTGCTCGGTGATCCTAGATGGGTCTGCCACCACAAAGAAGTGTCCACTTGAGAAGGATTCTGAAGATGATGAACTGGATCCTGTCTCCCCCGTGGCACTCCCCTTGCCCTCCAGGCCACTGGGTCCCTCGATGTCGGTGATGTCTTGACCTGGGGTCCCGTGGCCACCAGCTTCCCCACTCAGCTGTGCCCCGCCTCCTTCTCCTGCCGATGCTGATGCTGGAAACAGAGAGAGAGGTAGGGTCATCACATTCTTAACATACACATACATTACAATAGTAACATCACATATAAGTCTAAGAAAGACCCAGGTAGAAGCCATTTACAGCCTACATCATTTCACAACTATAAACTTCCAACAATTCTATATGACAACAGTCTCACACACAACATAGGCCAACCATCTGATCAATTAAGCTGTAATACTAACTATTCATGCACAAGATTATTTGGCAACATCAAAAGTCTCTCCCTCTACAGATCATCACTGTGTATCAACAAATCATGCTTAGCAAATGCTGTTAACTGACATAACAATATCATGTCTACCCCGATCCACACTTGCACAGTCCATCACCAGTAGTCATGTTCCATGAAAGTAAAATCATCTCACTTCAACTACAACACAGCATGTTGTTTTGCAATCACATACTTATCATGTGACTCTCTCCATAACATTCACAATGTCAAATACGTCAGATGAAATCGCTATATATGGCATACCCAAATTGTAAGACTATCATAAATTTACATACCATGTCAGCAAAATATCTATCAAAAATGTTTAGCAAAGGTTTAGACAGTGTTTCTGGACCCACTTATCTTACTCTTTGACACATAGACAAGAAAGGTATATCCAGCAATAGGGGCCTACTGAGCACACAGGATACACCCACAGACAGCCACAGGGAGCATATCAACACCTTCAATACAGTGGACGTTAATCATGTGCATAAAGGCCACACACCATTCCAATATTCATGCTGAGTAGAAACCTCTACATGACAATATCAAAATACCTACATCACTACCAACTGTCCAGACATGTGTAACCTAACATCTAAGGACTAAGGTAACACTAACACAAGCCGCTTCTAATGTAACCATGTTTGATACATACACCTAGAGTCCAGCAAATTGACTGACAATATATCCCATTCAACCAACATGTGGATTTCAACTAGAACACGTGCTTCACTATTACGTCAGGCTCAAATGAGCTGACCCATTACAAAATGTGTCAAAACAGCCCCAGATTAGCAGAGGTAAGTTTGACAAAGTTAAGCCCTCAACATAAAAAAATGCATGAAGTACCAATTGGCACATGATGTAGGCAAAACACAGTCTATGTTGCACCCACATCGGTACGGTCCTGCCCTATGTAGCATGGACAAAATACATGGTCTAAGGGATCAGCAGGCTAGCCGCATATCTTCTCAATTCCATGTACATGGTACAAATTGTCTGAACACACATGTCAATGATATGTCCTGTACTGTTAATGTATCATTATCACCATGCTTCCTATCATGTAGGATGCCCATCCTGTGCAAACATCACCTTTGCCAATGTATAGTTTAGACATAGCAATCGGGACACCTCCTCACACCTCAGAGGGAGTGTAGTAAGTATGCCATGTCCAATTCCTGATTGGGGTAACACCCTCACATGACGTTTCCATCTATTTCGGAACACAGAAATATTTGGCCCTGTTACTCATATGTCAGAACCTATGTTGCTCATGAAGCTAGATCCAGTGGAATAGGAATGTTCAGAAACCAAAGAGCTGGCCAACTTACCAATTGGGTATACAGACTGTGGATCAGTAGTTGGGAAGGATGACACAGCAGGTTACACATATGTATAGCAGTGTAGAGGTACACATATGGCACAGTCACATGTGCGTCACCTCATGCTGTTATACAATTTGGTTAACATAGGTGAGTAATATTTTCCTATACACAATATAATGCCCACATCTATGTATCAATGTTGACAACTGTAATACTATGTCTTCCTAGGAGACCTTTTACCTGTACCACTTACCACATTATCACAGCTGGGATAATTAGACATCATACACTTAACTGGCAGAAGCATGTACATGTGTATAGTCAGTACTCATCCCCTTACCTGTGCTGTCCTCAAGTGCCCATCCAACTCAGGGTAGGTCACCATCAAAATGTGGGCAACTAAGGGGGGGGGGGTCAAGGTTTAACAGTCAACCCCCCCCCCTCATTGGGAGGACATCCCCAACTTGGCCGCTGTGGTCTTCTGGGCTCAGCATCTCAGGTCCTCCCACCGCTTTCTACAGTGGGTGCTCTGCCAGCTGTGGACCCTCAGGGTGCACACTTGCTTGGCAATGGTGTGCCAGATTCCCTTTCTGATGGGCGTTGACTTGCATGGATGACAGAGACTGAAGGAAAAAGTTATGCCCACATGTACCATACCAACACAAGTGGACAGAACACTTCAGTTACAGCAAGTAGGCAAACATTCTCTTCCTCACAGTTGACAGTCATGCACAATTTAGCATCTGAAGATAGCAAAACCTTCACTACTTTACATTTAAGGTACACCATCATACACCCAACCTTTCACACATTGGTATACCATTTGACTCACCTGCTCCTCTGGTGCACCATATAGCAGTGCATACAGGGGTAGGACCTCCTCCACAAGCTTGTCCAACTCTTCTGGGATAAAGGCTGGGGCCCTATCACCTGCAGGTAGTGGCATGATAGCTCCCAGAGGCAGGACACAGCAGCTCAGGTAGTGGAGGTCCTGCTGGCAGCAGTGTTAGGAGTCAAGTGAGCAAAACTACAGAAGATGGTGGTCACAACCTCCACCTACAGGAACGTCACCGCCGGCGGACATCGCCATTTGCCCACATCAGCCAGAGGCAGCAATGTGTTGCAACAGCAATTTCCACCGCGGTTGGGACCGCCTACTGCTAGGACCACATCAGCCGGTGAAGTTAGGTCACTTCCACATGTCCAGTACAGCAGGTTAGGCGGCTGCCATTTTGAGCACATTTCATGTATGGGAACGTTTTTTAATCTGCATCCTTAATGATTCCCCATATTGTGCTAAATATCAGTAAGTATTGCCTTCAGGTTTAGTAGTCTATTTGTGCAATTGAGTAGTTAAAGTTGTGTAACAGAGGGATTTGTGGTGATAGAAATGTACACCTACTCTCAACATCCTATGTGCGTCGGTAATGTAGAATAGGTGCTACACAATGTGTTTGACATTTAAACTCGGTTGGACTATCAAACACTGACAGTCACAGATAGATATGCATGTATTGTACATTAGATAATTCAGGTAATGTGCACCAAGGGGAGTGTCATAGGATGCATAGCAATATGCTGCAGTGTATATGTCAGATGTTGTAACTGACCTCGACTGCAGATATGTGTGACTTGTATATGGACATATTCATTATGTGTGCATTGTTCATTTCACATACAATATTTTTATGTTTCCACATAGGCATGAGGAGAGGAAGAAAACCTCCAGTATACCGCACACTAGTAGATCTGCACACCATGGAGGAGAGACATACTTTACAGACATGTCGCCTGAATAGGCAAACAGTCATTGATCTGTGTGATCAGTTGGAGCCAGACCTGATCCCTGACATCTGGAATCCCTATAGCATACCTCCCATCATTCAAGTAATGTCAGTGCTACAGTTCCTACCCACTGGGTCATTTCAGAATGCAATGGCTCTAACTGCAGGGATGTCTCAGCCCATGTTTAGTCTGCTTTTGAAGGATGTACTGTGTGCACAGCTATGTCAGGTTTACCCAACGTGCAGATTTGGCCTATGTGAAGGCACAGTATTATGCAATGGGACACATTAAACATGTGTTGTAGCCATAGATGGCACCCATGTAGCCTTGATTCCCCCCAGTGACAATGAACAGGTATGTAGGAACAGGAAAAACTACCACTCCATCAATGTTCAAGTGGTGTGTTTGGCAGAACAGTACATTTCGTACAAGTTAGTACAAAGTATCTAGGATCACTCCATGATTCCTTCATTATGCGGAACAGCAATTTCCCACTGCTGATAATGCAACTCTACACAGAGGACCTGGCTGGTTGGTAAGTCAGACTTGACGTGTGTTTGCAAAGTTTATCTCCTGCTATCACAATTGTGAATGTCCTCGATATATGTTTGTGTTGTTCTAACTATTCCCTTATAGGGGACTCTGGCTATTCAAACCATCCTTGATTGCTTACACCAGTCAGGTACCCAACCACAACTGGGGAAGTCCGCTACAATGAGGCCCACAGAAGGACAAGGCATTTAGTGGAACAGACCTTTGAGCTCCTGAAGGAAAGAGTTCACTGCCTGTACATATCAGGAGGAGCCCTCCTCTACACAGTTGTGTAAAATAATTGTTGCCTGCTGTATGCTCCACAACCTTGCCCTGAGACATCAGATACCATTCCTACAAGATGAGGGGGAGGCAGCAGAACCTGTGGGTGAAATTGCAGATTTACCAAGTAATGATGAGCCAGATGAAGATGAAGCTGGAGACTTCAGGGCAAAACTCATCAATCAGCACTTCAACTGACTCAAGGTATGTGATGTCTTCTTAATGCTGAGATTGCATTTTCTAACATAGCGTTAATGGGTAGCATGCTACCTCCTATTTACCATCATCTATGAGGTTTTAGGTAACTCCAATGCCAATGAGTAGTGCATGCAGATTGTAATTTGGTATTGTGTACAGAACAGAGTGATATACAGTGTCATGGTTTGTTAATGCACATCCAAAGTCACTCTTGTGAACGTGACTTGTCAAAATTGATGAATGATTTCTGCAATGTAATATCACTTATCTCTGTCAATCACAGATTTGCCGAGTTCCAGTTTGGTTCTTCATCCTTGGCATGTCACAGTGTCAGAAGCAGATGGGAATTGCAGGCAGACATGAGAAGTGGACATAGCTGAAACTAGGTACTAATTGCCATGAGTATGTGGAGTGTAGCTAACATGGCCAAACAGTCAGGACACTGGGGTGGAATTGTGTTTTCCTATCAACATAACCTGTTGGGTACTGGAGGTGGTCAAATGGTGCCATTTGCGTATCCATATGTGTCGGCCACTTGTTAAAATATAGAGCCATAGCCTCTACCATCACAATGGTTTCTGTTGTATGTAACCTACCTTGTACATAGCTATCAGTGTGTTCCTACTTTGCAGACCAATGCATATGTCTCTGTGGACTGACATAGTTGAGTGGCAAGCCTACAGGTACTTGACCAATGTAAGGGAAATATCCCTGGACCGGGGATGTCAGTACTGATCTCTGTCTGTACTATAGGGTATGATTATTAGGAAGCTAAGGTACGGGAATCTGACAAGGCTTTAGCAGGTGATACAAAGGACCAATCTGCTTGCTTCCTGGTTTGTAGGAAGACTGACAAGTCCCTAACTTTTGTATCCTGTGGTTTAGTAGTGTATGATATCTTAGCAAACATTCTGATGTTACTGTCAGTTATACTCTATGTGTTCTTTGCCTATCTAACAATAAATTTGTGTAGGTGGGGCAGACACCTGTTTGGAATCTGCCCATGTTACAATCCCAATGTAATGAGTCTCCTGCTGATAGAGTCCATGTGTGATGTCCATAACAAAGGTTGTACAATACAGAGGGACATATGTATACTAAAGTTAGCATGCAAAACAGTTTTACATGGTTGATAAATGACACTTACACAGGACCTGCGTTTAAGTGTACTTTATTGTGGACAGTAAAAAATTATGTCTGATTAATTACTAAAAAAGGACAAAGTAAACAGTGAAAGGTTCAGTCATGGTGGCTGAAATCATCAGGGTAGCTGCTACACCGTTAGGAACCACAAGCCTGGTGTCCTTGCACCATGGGAAAATGGAAGTAGGTTTCAGAACTGCCAACAGGGTATATATGTGGCACACAAGGGGAACCAGTCAGGAGAGGTTCATTTCCTGGCAATGGGTTTAGTCTTGGCATCTGCTCCTCCTGGATGTCTGGGTGGATGTCTATGTTTGCAGGGGGGTTCCTCTGCTACAGAGAGTAGGGTGTCTGAGGCATGTCCTTCTCCTGGCAATGCCTTAATTCCACTAGCAGCCACAGATGTTGAAGGGCCTGATTACTCATTACTAGTGGAAGAGGCCTGGTGTCTGTGGCAGACCTACTCAGGGTAGTGTTGATGTCCCTCAGCACCCCAGCAATGGAAGCCAGGATGGCATTTTGTGCCTGCCACTGCTGCATGACTTCCTGGTGGTTGTCTCTCTGCAGCTTTTGGATTTCCCCCCATCATGGTGATGACCTGGCACATCATACCTTGGGAATTTTGGTAGGCTCCCAAGTCTTGGGAGATGGTTTCCTGGTCCGTATTGTCCCTTTGAATCCCCATCCTCTGGCCCACAGCATCCCTACCATGCACTCTACCCCCACGTGCATGTGCCTCTGGCACAGTGTGCCCAGTCCCAGTGGTGGCAGGACCATCATTGTAGGGGTTGACAAGAGGAGACTCAGGTACCTGTACTTTGGGGCACACAATGGATGAGACAGTCCTTCGGACATAGGTTTGGGGGCAAATGGTTGCCTGTGATATGGATGCAACCGGGCTGGGACGAGTCGATGTGGGCAGGGTAAGGCTGACTGTAGTTGACTGTCTAGGTGTCCTTGATGGGCCAGCTTTGTTCTCAGTGTCTAAACATTAGGGGTGTTGTCCTCAGTGGGCCTTCATCCAGAGGGATAGTGACAGTCTCTGGTATCCTGTCCATGGTGACAATGTCAAGGTTGCCTATGGGAGAAGTGGAACACAGAGTTGCTGTTATATTTAAGGTATTAGTGATGCTGCGTGAGGTGCAGACAGTGCCTTAATATGATCCCCATAAATAACAATGACGGCTGCTGCACAATCTTGCTCAGTACAACATGAGACTCTGTAATTTCAATACCATATAGGACATTTGGACAGAGGTGTAGTGGGTGGTATGTTAATTGGGATGGGATAAGGTGGTGAGGAAGCATGCAGGACATGACAATTTGGTGACATGGATTTTCTGGGGACTTACCTGACTCCACTCCCCCAGGTATTCCTGCCAGGCCCTCAGGATGCAGTATGTCCAAGACCTTTGCTTACCAAGATGTGAAAGTAGGAGGAGGAGGTGGGTCCCACCACCAGTCTTCATTACCGCCAGCTTGTGCTTGGATGCCATGGACTGTACCTTCCCCCAGAGGTCATTCCACCTCTTCCTGATGTCCTCCCTTGTACGTGGATAGGTGCCTAGAGCATTGACACTGTCGACTATGCTTTGCCACAGTTCCATTTTCCTGGCTATTGATGTTTGCTGGACCTGTGCTCTGAACAGATGTGGCTCTACTCTGACAATTTCATCCACCATGACCCTCAACTCATCATCCGTGAAACGTGAGTGTTTATGTCGGTACATGGTAGTGGTAGTGATGGTGAAGACGGTGTGGTAGTGTTCAAAGAAAAAGGCTGCCGAAAAAGGTAAGTGGTGAGGTTTAGGTGTTGTGATGTGAGTGGGTGACGGCTGTTGTGGATTGTGTTTGTTAGTAAAATGTGTATTGTGTATGTTGTGCAGCTGTGGGATGTATGTGTGGTGAAATGTATATGGATGTCTAATGTTGGTTTTTCTATATCTGATAAAGATTTTGCTTGTCTGTGGCTGTGTGTTGTGTTCTGTTTGCAAAGGATTGTGGGTTGTGTAGGGGTGTGTTATATAGTGCAGTGTGTAGGTGTGTCAGTTGTGTGGATGTGTGTCAGGTGTGGGGCATTCAATCTATACAATGTGGTGTTTTGTTCAGTGTAATGTGAGTTGAGACCGCCGCGGTTCACACCGTCAATGGAAGAACTGCTGTTGTGATTTGATGACCATAATCTGATGGGTGGAATTTTGTTGGGCTGGAGGTGCTGATGGTGGACTCGCCTCCTTTTTGTCCTTCAGTGTCCTCGTGATGTTTGAAATGTGGCTGTTTTTGTCAGACTTAACAGTGTGACACCTGTCAGGTTACTAACAATACGGCGGCTTTTGGCGGCTGGTGGTCTTCCCAAAAGACTGCCAAACTCGTAATGACCCCCAAAGTACCTAAGCAGGATTGGGATGGTGTCCACCTTAGGATCATATGAGGCAATGTGTCCCTAAAGATAACAGACAAACTTCAAATAAATCAGCTTAGTCAATTAAATAGGCCTTGAGTCCCAAGAAGCCTTGAGATCAATAAAAGTTAGAAACCATGAAGGTTTATTAAATAATTTAAACAGCAAGATACAATAAAAAATAATAGTCACAAACACATGGTGAATCAATAAAGGTAATTAGGTTGAGTATCAATCGAATGCAGCAAAGAGACAGATATGAAGTCAAATCAGACTAATTAGGGTCTGCCATCAAAGAGTTGGAACAAGACTGGCTCACCTCCAGATTTGGGGTCTTCTGTAGCAAAATGCAGACTGAAAATCACATTGTCAGCATAAGGTGATCGAATTGTAACACCGATTGACAAATCAGAATACAGAATGTAATATAGCATCACCTAACACCATTCCAACACCATCAGCTGACTGAATATTAATCTAAACCCACCTCTAGTGGCACTCAGAACAGACAATTTCATACTATTAATGTTACAGTGGCAGCCGGGAAGATCCTTGAATTTGTTACATAAGGAAGGAAAACTCCCACTCTCGAGTTCTTCAATAACAACATGTCAATGCCGAGCATTTCATAATTGCAAATTTTGCTATGAGTTGAGGAGAAATGAAAATGCACATTATGGTTGCTTTGAAATTCAAGATGGAGTCTGGGCCGATTTAGACCTAGTACGGCTAAGCAGAAGAAAATTAAGTTTTACAAAGTGCAGTGTTTTCGTCTTTATTTAAACGTTTTCATGATGGTAAGCGCACATTATTTACTAATCAGAAACATCCCTATCAGTATGCACATAAAGGTATGGAATTGACTGAATATATTTGTGAAACTTCATTGCAAAAACATTCAAAGACATCTGCTTTTTCATGTGCACAGGTGACCACCCTGGAATCTTTTTGTATAACCAAAAACATAAAAAATAAAAAATAAAAATAAACATTCACAGGCAGCCATCTGTGCGTGGAAGATGCGACACGACTTGTGGAAACAAGGCGGCAAAGAGCACACTATTGTCAGCAGGTACTCGCGCTGACGTGGAACCACACCATTCGATATAGCACTGTGAGGCCACAGCAATCGCACACGACCTCTATATAACAACACAATATCATAGCATAATTGAGTATTAAAAAATAATCCCCACCCGGGACGAGTAGTACAAGAACACAATCCTAGTCTAACTGTTCGTCATAAGTATTTCTCTTTGTACTCCTCAGCGACATTTAGCAATTTGAATTTAGCATTTATTTTCCATTTTAGCTTTTACAGTCATATCTCGTTTGCAATTCCTGTACAGTAAAAGGAAAAATAGTAGTGAAAATGTTTTTACATTTCTAACGTGGAACAGAAATCAAACAGAAATCTAGTTTTCACTGAATACTGAAGGTTTTTATGTTTTTGGAAGTTTCTCCAAAATTAGGCTGAGTGCCATTACAAACTGAATTATGTCGCCCATAGTGCCTGTGTGGACATTTCCTGCAGGAAAGCTGTGTTCGCAGAAGCCTGATAACTGCTGAACACGAAAACACTGCAAATCTGTGCACACATTTAAAACAATGGAGAAGGAAGGAGAAAACATGTGATGAATAGAAGGGTGACTCTGAGATTAAGGTTTCACTTCTTTTAGTTCCTCAATAATAGGATCGCGTCTGAAAAAGGAAAAACAATATTAAAAGAAGACTGGGGCTACAGTGAAAAAAGAGGAACAAACTAAGGCCCATATTTATACTTTTTGATGTCAAAACAGCGCCAGCGCTGATTTGCGTCAACATTTTTACCGCCGGCTAATGCCATTCCTACGCGCCATGCGGGCGCCTTATTTAAGGAATGACGTTAGCCGGCACTGCGGACTGGTCTGAGTAAAAAAAAAAGACTCAAACCAGGCAGCGTCGGCGTAGGGGAAAATGGGTGTTGTGCGTCCAAAAATGGAGCAAGTCAGGTTTGAGGCAAAAATCATGCCTCAAACCAGACTTGCGCCATTTTTTGACGCACAACTCCCATTGAAATGACTCCTGTCTTAGCAAAGACAGGAGTCATGCCCCCTTGCCCAATGGCCTTGCCCAGGGGACTTCTGTCACCTGGGGATGGTCATTGGGCACAGTGGCATGTAGGGGGGCCCAAAATAGGCCCCCCTATGCCACTTTAAAATATAAAAAAATAATACTTACCTCAACTTACCTGTACTTACCTGGGATGGGTCCCCCCATCCATGGGTGTCTTCCAGGAGTGGGTGAGGGTGGCAGGGGGTGTCCCTGGAGGCAGGAAAGGGCACCTCTGGACTCCTTCCATGGTCAGAGACCATGGAAGTGAGCCCACAGGTCCCTTAACGCCTGCCCTGACCCAGGCGTTAAAAAATGGCGCACATCAGGCTATAAAGTAGGCAGGAGTATAAATAAGGCGCAGAGGCCTCAAAGTAATTTTTTGGGTGGGAACACCGACCTTGCATGTCATTAACGCAAGGCAGTTTCCCGCATCCAGAAAATGACGCACACGGAGGAATTTTGACGTCCGCGGGCTCTGGTGTCAAAGTTTAAATATGGTGCAAGGTTTGCGCCGAATGTACGTCAAAACTTTTGACGCACATTCGGCGCAAACAGAGTATAAATATGCCCCTAAGGGACCTATTTAGAGTTTGATGGGTGGTGGCAGAGAACGTTACGTCCGCCAGTCTGATGGACCACCAAAGGCAACATTTAGGGGTCACTGTCAAGCCAGGGATGCCCCTTGTACGCTGGGAGATACTACTGTCATGATGGTTCTTCTGAAAGTAAAAAAAAGTTTGGTGGATCTCCGTGAAGGTTTTGAAGGCCATCCACCAAACTTTTTATTTTTCAAAAACGCACTTCTAAAGTGGGTAGGAGTCAAGGGAGGTATATCGACAGAGAGCTGATGGTCTGCCTGACTCTCATTAGGCTAGATTGGCCAAGAGTTTGAATTAGCACAGCCACAACTTGATTTCCATCTCTAAGAGATCTTTGCTGCACCATTTGTGGGATAGATTTTTGCTTTGTAGCAGTAAGAATGCAACAATTGTTAGGTCTCAGGTGCGAAAAGAATGCAGTCTTACTTTCAAGAGATATTGTACCCAAGGCGCTTACAGTCTGCTCATTGCTTGACATTCATTGACTTCATTGTCACTCTCATTTGCTGCCTTCTCTTTGGCCAGGGCAGCTGACTTCACTGCCTCTTCTTTCGGCTGGAGCATGGACCATGTACTGATTGCTTCAGCCTCTTTGCTGTCCTTCCGCTGATTGCACTGTGATGCAACTCTTTGTTTTTCTTCGTACCTGTTGTCCATGTTGAACCTCTTGCAGCTATGTTCTACTATGCCATATGCACTTCAAACAAGTCATGTTTCTCCTTTGAAATTGATGTTTGTTGTGACAACAGAGGTTATTTGATTTTACTGTGCAAAATAGATCTTACTTGCTTTAAATGTATTTTCACTAAAACATAGACATTGGTGCAATTGCTTTCTTTATGTGATAAGATTTTTTTGTCAAATATCCTATGATTTCCTTTTTCACGCTTGGGACAATTAACTGATTTACTCAGAATCACAGGGATGTTGTGTCAAGACATACCAAGCATTGGCAAAGTCAATAGATCTCACCTTTGAGACTATTGGCTCTTCTTTTGCTCATCTGTTCATACTGTACAGCATGGACACTGCTGATTCTGACAATTATTTGTAGCCATGCTGTATAGCAGAGTGGTGGCAGTGCAGCATGGCCAAAAATAATAATAATTAAAAAATGCCTATGATTCATCCTGCGCAAATGCGCTTTAAAAAAAAAAAAAGCGCATTAGTACAGGCTGCAACATAGTACTTTATAAAATTAGTCTGCAAAGGATCCACGGGATTCTTTAGCATGGCTACAAAACTCTGCCGAAGCCAATAGCTCTCACAGGGCAGACCAATTGGCTTTGCCAGTGCCTGTTTAGGATAGTGACTAAGTACTTACATTTCCCGTGTTTCGCTGAATTATCTGCTAGGTCTCGAGGTTCGTAATTTTACACTTGCTTGACTGGCCGCATGTAACTCAGTGTTGTTTCATTGTGTTATTTTCTTTTTGTAGTAAAAGTCTTACTAACCAACATGAAGTTAATTCAGTAAGTATTTCAGCAAAATCCTTCTGTTGGCAAAGTGGTTCATATTTGACATGCACTGCTTCCTATGCCTATAGCGTTTATGTGCTGACTCGGATGAGGATTAATTACGTTTTAATACCAGTTAATGTTTAAATAGTCATTCTTTTCTAGTATTGTTTTTGAAGATAATTGCCACTCCTCCTAAATTAGTAGTTTTGTTGGAGTGATATAAATGATATTGTCTAAGAATCAAGGGCCAGCTGTATTAAAAAATATTTTGTGATTCCTTATTCGTGAATAATTGTGATTTGAAAATAGGGAATTGCAGAATGGCAAGTACTAAATGTACCCACTTACATAAATCGTTATTTATTGACTTATTAATGCTATTTCCAAAGAAGCAATTGCGAATTATAATGGTCACAAATTGTGATCACCTATTTTGGAAATCAGAACAAGCATAATTACAATAAAGTGCGCAGCGCGGTGCTGTGCCAAAATTGGCAGCACTGCGTCACTTTAGAAATGCAGGGATGCGCCATATTAACAAGAATACGGTATACCCCTGTGTTTCCCCCTGTGCCAGCGCTAAATTTATTACTGAGCACCAATGCAGCCACCCTTGCGCCATGGTGCAAGGATGGCTGGGTTGCGGGGGAGATTGTTTTTGTGCAGGAAGGGACATAGAAAGAGGAAAAAAACAAGGAGAAATTAAAGCATTTCTCCTCGTAGAGCCATCAACACCACCTCTGAGATGGCATTAGATTTTGATGCTGCCTCTAATTTACGAAACCTTGTGAACCTGGGGCAGCGTCAAAACCGTCTAAAGGCAATGGGTGTTGGTGTGAAACATCCACATCAACCCCATCCACATCCATTGCACGCCCCTTCCACGTAAAGCACTGCGTGTGAAGGGGCTGTATTTTGAAGGTGGCATAAAGCCACTTTTTGTGGCCTTGTAAATACAGCAAAAAGTGACGCTCCGGTGGCGCTAGGGGCTTGTCAATATGCCCCCAGGTAACTCATAGTTATGATTCATACAGATGTAAAGGAGGAAAAGAGTGCAGTTAATAAAAGTATTGACAACTCGGCCAACACCATCAGTAATCACATCACAGTGATGTCCAATGAAAAGTAAAAATAAAACAACAGCATATGTTTTCAGGTCTTAATACTCATGGGCGATCTGTCAATAGACTCGCATTTAGCACTACCACATTCAAAATAAAATGACACACACTGCACCGGAAATGTTGCTAAATGAATGGTGCGGATGACCAGTGCGATGAAGGCACTTTAAAAATTCAAATGACCACTAGCAACATCAATAGTTCTGTATAGGGAAGTGAAGATGCTTCCACAATTAGTATTGCATTTATGTCAGGAACACATCAGATTCGAGCGAACAAGATCTTGCAGTGTAGAACAGTATGAAGAATGTACATTTTTGCATGCTCATAAAAGATTCTAAAGGACGCAAAAAGCAACAAACATTTTTCTTTGTAAGTGATTTTTATTGCATCGTACGTTAAAAAAACAAAACTATTTTTGCAGATTTTTCCTACGAATTATTGCAGATTTTCCCTAGGAGGAGGACATTGTTAGTTTTTTTAAATTTTTTGTGTTTTACACCTGAAAATAAAAAAGTGTATATTTGTTTAAAACGTTGCACAAGTATAAGCAGAAAATATTTTTCAGCAATATGAAATGTATGTTTTTTAACTCCAAAGGTGCTGTGTGATTTCAGTCCTGTGTTGCATGCTGTGAGAAATTGGATTGTTGGTTGACTTGGGTGTGAGCCCAGGTCAAGCAAAAGCCACAATCCCTTGCAGGGTGAACCACAAAAAATCACCAAATTTCCTGTGCTTATCCCTGGGTAGCTTGGCACAAAAAGCATTCAGGCTTAACTTAGAGGCA